>NC_052101.1:5222500-5840000 GCF_015852505.1 Tachyglossus aculeatus | reverse complement strand
CTTCAAGGGGCCAGAGACTAATGATGATTTTAAAAGCCTGTTCTGTTTTACGGTGCTGATGGATGAAAATGAATTATAACTCGCTGGATTCTAGGGAACGATTCATTCCAAATTTTTTAGAATACAGGAGAATTAAGGGAGAAGCACAGAATTATTTGAAATAACCAGGAAGAAATGTAGGATAACATGTACAAATTTCTGATAACAAATGGAAAAGCTCTCTAACTAATAAATAGGAAGCTCTTCTGCAGAAGGATGAGTGAATTTTTATAATTGTGTCTCACCTAAGAGCTGGTGGAGTTTTCAAATAAAACAAAACTCACCAGACATCAAAATAAAAGCCTGTGGCAAATAACTCTTGGTTTAGATTATCATCCACTAACATATATGAAGGATATTTACCAACTGACCTATACTGACCAATACTAGGGTATATTTGGATTTTGGAACACCTTAGGGGATAAAAAGGAATAAGAAGATCATTATTCTGGATAAATACATTGGATTCTAAATTAAAACAACTGTACTAAAACCTAAACACAATGGGCAGGTTTAATCAGTGAAAATTGGCCAGCTATTGCTTAATAACTTGGTTTTAGGGCTATGTCTGTACTTCTACCCAGACCACCAAAATCAAAATCCAAAACACAGAATAAGAGTAAGGGTCTTTCCCTGTTGATCTGCTAATTGATTCAGTCCTCACAAGTGAAATCCCATCACAACATTTTCCAACTTTACAGCTACTAAGGAAAATGGAAAAGAAGCCGCATTATACGCAAAATATATTTACAAGCACATCCTCTGAATGCAATTTTTTCCATTTTCAAAGCAGAGTGTTTTAAATGTGAGTGCTTTTAGAGGCTGCATTTATTCAAGTAGTTGCTTTTCAACACTGTTGAGTTGTTCTGCCTGAAATTGTTTGTCTTTGTTTTTTCTCCCCAACCCTCTCCTGTTTGTTGGTTTACAAGGAACTAGACAGAGCATTTAGGATAAAAGCAGAATGGAACCTAAATAGGTGTAATCCATTAAGAGCCAAACAAGGTGTTTTGTCTGGAAACTCCCTTCAGTGGAGTAGAAAGCAGTGATTTGAAACCAAACATTTCACTCAATACTTTGTAAGGCAAAGAGAGTTGTGATGTTTGCAAATTAGCACCAGTTTCTTTACATGCTTTACTGACCTTCCCCATCAGAGCATAAGCTCCTCCTGGGGAGGGATGGCCTCTTCGACTTCTATTCTACTGGCTAGTTCAGTGCTTGGCATACATTAGGGCTCGACAAATAAAATGGATGGATTCTTCTTTGAATGTTTGCAACTATTATCTCTAGTGCTTGATATGCCCAACTGCCATCTCTTGCAAAGTCTTGGCTTCCTCTTTCAACTCATGTTGCTTTAACATGCCCTTTATTGCATGATTTTGTGTGTGTGTGTTTGTGCCTATATGTGTCTGTCTGTGTGTGTGTTTGTACTCACAAGTAGGGATTTACAAAATTCCCTGAGTGTAGTCTTTTCCTTTCTCTCTGAATTGATACCTGTGTTTGACCAAATACCGCTATTATTATTATTATTATCATTAATATTAATAATTAACAGCCTACCCATTTTGCGCCACGGGCCTGAATCTCTGAATATCTACTAAGAAGCGTGGCTTAGTGGAAAAATAACGGCCTTGGGAGTCAGAGGTTGTGGGTTCTAATCCCGGCTCCACCGTGTGACCTAGGGCAAGCCATTTCTCTGTGCCTCAGTTCCCTCATCTGCAAAACGGGGATTAAGACTGTGAGCCCCACATGGGACAACCTGATTAGCTTGTATCTACCCCAGTGCTTAGAACATAATAAGCACTTAACAAATACCATAACTAATTATTATTATTATAAGACAAACAAGCACCAGAAGCCTGAGAAGGAATTCCAGGATGGCAACCCAAGGGTAAATGTCAGTTCGGTGTTAAACAAGAAAGACGAAGTGGGGTCTTAAGTCCCAGTGGCTCACACCCTCTATTGAGCTACGTCACAGAGAAAGTTCATCTTTTCCCAGGGATCAGAAATGTCAATGCTGTTCAGTGATGATCTGCTGAGGCACCTTTTCTGAATTCTTCTGTGTTTTATAAAAATCGTAAATATTTTCCTTTGGAGATAAAAATGCTCCTATCAACAGTAAAATGTAGTACTAGGGAATTTTATTCCCAATAGCAACAGAAAAATACAGTGATTCCCCCTACAGACCATTCCAATATGGAGTGCATATTTGGGATATGAAAAGAAAGGATTGAGAGACAGGTCTTGGACAGTCCCATTTCAGTCAAAATGAATAGCCATTCGGCTGACTGTGTGGAATGTTTAGAATCAATGTACAGATTATGCTGTACATTCTGTCAGTCTGCCTTCTCTTGACCCTGGGGGATATAATAATAATAATAAGAAGAATAATGGCATTTGTTAAGTGCTTACTATGTGCAAAGCACTATTCTAAGTGCTGGGGAGGATATAAAGTGATCAGGTTGTGCCACGTGGGGCTCACAGTCTTAATCCCCATTTGACAGATGAGGTAACCGAGGCACAGAGAAGTTAAGTGACTTGCCCAAAGTCACACAGCTGACAATTGACGGAGCTGGGATTCGAACCCATGACCTCTGACTCCCAATCCCATACTCTTTCCACTGAGCCACGCTGGAAATGAAATACCTGGAGGACAAGTCATCTTAAATGTCTTCGTGTGATAGTGGCTAAATGATTCCTTGGAATTTCCGTTCTTGGAGCTCCTCCCATGGAGATTTCGCTCTATAACAGAAAAGCTTTGTGAAACAGCCTCTGGAAAACAGCTATCTCTTCTCAGAAGGAGGGGAGAGACCTCAGGTTGCCTTGACAATCCAAAGTGCCTTTTGATGCTTCCCTCCAGAGAATTTGCTGCGATAACTATGTGGTGAAAAACTATCCCTAAATGACTGATTTCCCTTGGGGAATACGAGGTACGGGATAGGTTATCATGAAAGGGCAACCTGCATGTCTTCTTTTTTTATTTTTTTGGCTACGTGAGGTAAATTGGAAGGATTTGTCTTCCTATAATAGCAGTAGATTGCTTAACTCTCTCAAAGTCTTTTCAATGTTGGCAAGCTCTTTTGAGCGGCTGTAAAATCCTTGGCCAAAGAGATTCAGAGCATTGAACGGAAGGTTAAAGAGGGCACTTTTGTGGGGGAGAGATGTTAAAGGGGAATTTAAAGATTAGGTTTAGAACAATGGATCATTTATTGAGACAGCAGTCAGCTCTTGAACTCTCATCTTCACAATGACCTTGGCTCTTAATTGATGCTTGCAGGATACTAAGAAGGTTTATGTGGCAGTGTTCTATCAAACCCTTTGTCTTCCATTGATTTGGAAGTCGTCTAGACCCTGGTTTTAGTTTTGCTATGTGTATTTGTTTGTTGTCATGCTATTGCAGTATGCTCAGCTGCTGCCTGAGGCCTTCCCAGACTGAGCCCCCTCTTTTTCTCTACTCTTCATCCCCTCCTCATCGCCCCTTCTCCCACCCTCTGCTGTACCCTGCCCCCTGCCCCACAGCACTTGTGTGTATATGTATCTATTTATTATTCTATTTATTTTATTAATGATGTGTATATATCTCTAATTCTATTTATTTATATTGACGCTATTGATGCCTGTCCACTTGTTTTGTTGTCTGCCTCCCCCTTTCTAGACTGTGAGCCCATTGGGTAGGGATTATCTCTGTTGCTGAATTGCAATAATAATAATAATAATGATAGCATTTATTAAGCACTTACTATGTGCAAAGCACTGTTCTAAGCACTGGGGAGGTTACAAGGTGATCAGGTTGTCCCACCTGGGGCTCACAGTCTTAATCCCCATTTTACAGATGAGGGAAATCTGCACACAGTAAGTGCTCAACAAATACGACTGACTGTCTTACTGAATGAATGAAATTTTCCTAGCTAGGAAAGCAATGACTGTAAGTTTTCTACTCATGAGAGGAGGATGAATAGTCAGAATTGAACAAATGCTAAAATTACATAAAACCCCACACGTTCAGGTTGACCTTTCAGGACTTTCTTCAATAAATACTACAGGCCATTTAAAAAGCCTTTCATGTATTCCTTCCCAACATTCCCTCATATCGCTTTACATGCTTCAACTTTAGGGTTCCTTAAGATTGCAGAAAGCAATTCAAGTTGAAGATTGAAATCTGGAAAACAAACAGCAAAAGGAAAGGATCACGGGGGCCTTTGGCCAAAGGAAATGCAAAGGCTTGTAATCTCTCTTTTTTTTGTAGGAGGCATTAATCTCTGTTCTCCTCCCTTGGATACTCAAATCTAAATTAGAGAATTGTACCTCACATCAACCATATAGTTAGCCATGACGAACACATGGATCATTAATTAGCTTTGACAATCAATGGTATCGCCTAAAACAGTATAGCTTGATCATATTCTGAAATCACTCACTGTACTGTTAGCAAACCAAATTTTCCAACATTTGTTTTTATGACGCAAACTCTCATCTTCAGTTCTTAGACTGTCTACTCCTCGAGGGTAGTGATCATGTCTTCTCATGCAATTGTACTCTCCCAAGTGCCGTCTCTGCATCCACCAGGCACTCAAAAAATAATATTGATGATATTGCCTGTCGCTACCTGCTCTCCTTCTCATGACATTGAACGGTTTTAGAAAAAGCCTTGCTGAGTCGCTTTTGTATTTTAGAGATAATTGTGTTCCTTCTCTCTATTTTACCTTGCTGTGCAGCCCAGTTTGTCAGAAAAGGAAACCTCCTAAGGATACTGACTAGGATATTAAATACATATACATTTTCCCGATGTCAGATTATAACGCCTCAACATCATGTTTTATGAAGTTAATTCCCTAAAATCTGTCACAGCTTGCTGGGAGAATTGGTTTGTTTAGTTACCAAGATTTTAGAAAATAATGTCGGTTCACTGTTTTCCATCACCACCCAACACCTCTCTAAGGATTTTCAGCCAAGTCACTCTGAGCGGAATATCAGGGAGTAAAAGCATCCCTGCTCCGGAGAAGTGATGGTCATGGATTTCCCGCTCCTCTAATAGGGATTGACAATACTGGCCTCACAAGGCCTATCTTCCGCCCTCCCCACAACTCCAAAACAGCAATCTTCTACAGTAAGAATCAGTACCACCTATCCTTCGAACTCCCAAAAAATTTTCAGCCCTGGGCAAAATGGCTTCCCTCACTCGTTCTAATGATGTCTTTGAATTTCCACTAAGCGAATTTCAAGAGAATGAGGAAACGCTCCGAACCTAGGCACCTCACACAAACCTTAAGGCAAATCTTCTCCAAAAGAAAAAAGGAAGCCTGCATGAACAAAAGATTTCCTGAATCATTTTACCCACTAGTGCTAAGTGGAAGCAAGAATAATGTGTCGCTTCATTGGCATTTGGTTCCTTGAATAAGCCAACTGCAGCATGGTGAAAGTTTCATTATGTGTTTTCACTGCATTAGGGAAAGGGACTCTAGTGACAGAATATCATTCTTTAAAGTGAGAATGAAGTATTTTAAAAGAGCTATTGAATTCGTCTCACTAATGTTAATTTTCATTCTGAGTTCACCTAAGTTACACCTAAGTTAGGCATCTACATCAAAGAGCTTATCAGCTGTTTGGAACTCAGACTTCAAATAAGGAGATGTGTGAAGGGATAATATCCATTTTTTAGGGTCAGATAATTCCCCCAAACTGCATCCTCTACAAAATGGAGAAGGTATCCAAGAAAACCCGTTTACTTTACATTTTGCTATGTCAACTTAAAATTTTTCATCTTATTTAAGATATCCTAAACTACACATTGCGTACCTTTCAGCAAACCAATATCTACTGTGGCATTCATTTGCCTGAAAGAAACTATGAGAACTACAAAAATTTTTGATAGGCAGTCACTAAGAGAAAGTGTAAAAGAATGCAGAAGCTTCATTTTTAAGCAGAGAAAAGAAAAGAGACCCTCAGTACATCAAAGTCCCGCAAACAGACATTCTCTACTTTACTAATATTTTAATGATTACCATGTTCTTCTTCTTCTTCATCTTCTTCCTCCTCCTCCTCCTCCTCTTCCTCTTCTTCCTCCTCCTCTTCTTCCTCCTCGTCCTCCACATCCTCTCCTTCCTCTTCATCATCTTCCTCCTCCTCTTCAATCTCCTCATCCTCTCGATCAATCTCTTCGTCATCCTCGTCCTCGTCCCCTTGTTCCTCATCGGAATAGTCCTCCTCCTCGTCCTCCTCCTCCTCCTCTTCCTCCTTTTCGTCCATCTCCTCCGTTCCATCTGTGTCGTAACATTCATCCACCGAGGAGTTGTCTGCTTTCACCACAAATGGTTTCCTTTTGGGAGCGGGCTCTTGGGGCTGCTTCTCCTGTGTTTTTCTTTTCTTGGCCAAAGGACAACCGTAAACACTGTTTGGGAAAGTAAAAGAGCCGCGTTATCTCTTCGCCCTTTAAGTCAAAAGCAATTCAAGTTTGGGGGACCCTGAATGAAATTTCCAAATCATTTATTTCAACGAGACACCTCGCGATGATGCGTGCGGTATTGAATCGGAGGTCACAATATGTTCGGTGGGAGGAAACACAGAATATGTGGATTGTTATTGGAACTGGGTCACATATACAGCTATTACCAGTGCTATGATCAACAGGGATTGGAGATTTTTTTTTTTTCCCTACAAGAAAGCACCAAAACAGAGAAAGATGAAAGCTTCTCAAAGAAAGCCAACAGGCAGACCAGAGCAAGCTAAATGCCAGGAGGAGTTGGTTTAAAGTTCTTCTCTGCCACAGCAATCCTACAGTGACTATTTAGAGAGGGCATAGACAAGAGGAAAGGGCACAGGAGACAAGAGGCCCAGGTTCATTCATTCATTCATTCATTCATTCATTTAACTGTATTTATTGAGCGCTTACTGTGTGCAGAGCACTGTACTAAGCGCTTGGGAAGTACAAGTTGGCAACATATAAAGATGGTCCCTACCCAACAGCGGGCTCACAGCCTGGAAGGGGGAGAGTCCTGACTGCCACTAGCTGCTGTGGGACTTTGGGCGAGTCACTTAATAACTGTGCTTCAGTTTCTCCATTTGCAAAATGGGAATAAAATAGACAGTGAACTCACTGTGGGCAGGAAACGTGCCTGCTTATCCCAGGCTCTGGACATAGTAACTGCTCAATAAATACAATCAAATGAACAAATGAACTGTAAGGACAGGGTGGGACGGAGACTGTGTCCGATCTGATAACCTTAAATCTATCCCAGTGCTTGGCACATTCATTCATTCATTCAATCATATTTATTGAGCACTTACTATGTGCAGAGCACTGTACTAAGCACTTGTGGCATCCATTAAGCACTCACTGTCAACACTGTACAAAGTACTAAGGTTGACACAACCTATTCATTCATCCAATCATATTTATTGAGCGCTTACTGTGTGCAGAGCACTGTACTAAGCACTTATGGCATCCGTTAAGCACTCACTAAGTGTCAACACTGTACAAAGTATTAAGGTTGACACAACATATTCATTCATTCATTCAATCATATTTATCGAGCGCTTACTGTGTGCAGAGCACTGAACTAAGTGTTTATGGCATCCGTTAAGCACTCACTAAGTGTCAACACTGTACACAGTACTAAGGTTGACACGACATATTTATTCATTCAACCATATTTATCGAGCGCTTACTGTGTGCAGGGCACTGAACTAAGTGCTTATGCAGATTGGATACAATTCCTGTCACCGACTGGGTTCATGGTATGAAAGGGAGAGAAAACACATGTTTTATCCCCATTTTACGGATGAAATAGCCGAGGTGCAAAGATGTTAAGTGATTTCCCCGAGGTTATATAGCTAAAGCATCATGGCACAGTGGATATAGCACAAGCTTGGGAGTCAGAAGGCCATGGGTTCTAATCCTGACTCTGCCACTTGTTGGCTGTGTGACCTTGGGGAAGTCACTTCACTTCTCTGTGCCTCAGTTACCTCATCTGTAAAACGGGGATTGAGACTGGGAGCCTCACGTGAGACTGGGTTTGTGTCCATCCCAAATCGCTTATATCCACCCCAGCGCTTACTATACTGCTTGGCACAGAGTAAGTGCTTAACAAATGCCACAGTTATTATGATTAAGTCCTTAGTAAATGCTGTAATTATAAATTATTCAGTTCTCCCTAATTTGGGTTTCCAGGATAATCATTATTGAATAATCCTCTTCCTTAATCTCCAACCTGCTGGAAGATGATATCTTCAAAACTCTTTAGCCGTAGAAAAAAATACACTATTATTCAAAATGTTGTTCTGGGTTCCACACTGACTTGCTGAAGAATCTTCTGTTAGGCACTTCGTTTCTTTGTGCCTCATATGTCTGATTAAGAAAATGAGCACCAAAATGAGATCAATTCATTAGAATATTGTGAGGATTAATGCACACTCACTATTGTGCAGAATAAGGAAAAGTTCGCAAAGATGAATGAGTTAATTTGCTCAAGTTCCTTAACTCATTTGAAAGCAAATAATTTGAGGCATTAATCAGTAGTAGTTGCTAACTTGAAAAAAAATGTATAGAGAAATGAGGTAGAAACTAAAGAAATCAGAATGAGGCAGTTCCAAGGTTTAATATAATGGAAAGATGAAAATATGAAATATTTTCATAGGAAAATATGAAAAAGTATCTCAAAGTGATGCTTACTGACAACAGGTTCAGGGTAACTGTGTCCTTGCAAAGTAAGGGCTAGAAAAACAAAGTTATCTCTATTTATTTTTATATATATATATATATATATATATATATATATATATATATATACACACACACATATATACATATAATGTATATAGTGCATATAAAATCTATATAATATATATCTTTAAGGCCATATTTAATTGGGAGGCAGCATGTCCTAGAGATAAGAGCACGGGCTTGCAAGTCAGAGGACCTGGGTTCTAATCCTGCCTCTGCCAGTTGTCTGCTGTATGACCTTGGGTGAGTCATTTAAATTCTCTGTGCCTCAGTTAGCTCAACTGTAAAATGGGGATTAAGGCTGTGAATCCCATGGGGCTCATGGACTGCGTTCAACCTGATCCACCCCAGGTCTTTGTACAGTGACTGGCACATAGTAGTAAGCATTTAACAAATACCATTAAAATAATAGAGTAACAAAGAAAACATTTTAATTTCTATTTGAGATTTGCATTGACTTTCTACCAAAGAGCTGGCAAATATGCTGCTATTACTAATGCAAGTATGATTACTTGCATATTTTCTCTGAATGGAACAAAAGGGACTAAAATTCTCAGCTGAATTATTTGAGAACATCAAATGTCTTGATATTCACAGAAAAGGTAATGCAATCCTAATGATCTGAAAACATTAACACACCTCCAAAATATGAGGAAAACTCTCCCTACTCAGATTATAACTATAAAAATTGTTATTAACAATTATCAATAGTAAATTACCATTTCCATTAAGAGTAGAACAGAATTTTAGATTTCTACACCCTTTTGTCATATTACACCCTATTTTTTCTCAAATTTTACCAAATGATTTTCCTAGTTTGCAGTGTTCAATCCAAAAAATAAGGGACATAGTTTTTTTTGTTTGTTTCTTCTCTTAAATATGTTAAATACAAAAAAAAGGTCCCCCTGGCAAATGTGGAAAACAATATTTCATGCTACTATGCAGATAAAGACAATAGGATAAAGAAACTGAAATAATGCAAAAGCAAGGTAACTGAAACCCTAAATTATAAAGGGAGAAGTATTTCATTCATTAAATCATATTTATTGAGTGCTTACCGTTTGCGAAGCACTGTACTAAGCCCTTGGTAGAGTACAACACCTGTTTAGGTTCATTCATTCATTCATTCAATTGTATCTATTGAGCGCTTACTGTTTGCAGAGCACTGTACTAAGTGCTTGGGAAGTACAAATATGTTAAATCCAAAAAAAGGTCCCCCCGGCAAATGTGGAGAACAATATTTCATGCTACTATGCAGATAAAGACAATAGGATAAAGAAACTGAAATAATGCAAAAGCAAGATAACTGAAACCCCAAATTATAAAGGGAGAGGTATTTCATTCATTAAATCGTATTTATTGAGCCCTTACCGTGTGGAAAGCACTGTATTAAGCCCTTGGTAGCATACAACACCTGTTTAGGTTCATTCATTCATTCATTCAATTGTATCTATTGAGCGCTTACTGTGTGCAGAGCACTGTACTAAGCGCTTGGGAAGTACAAGTTGGCAACATATAGAGACGGTCCCTACCCAACAGTGGGCTCACAGTCTAGAAAGCTCCCTTTTCTGGAAATTAATCAGCTCTGAAAAGAACAAAGCATAGAACAGGGACATGGCTGAGTGATGTTCGTCTAAAGAATAACTCTTGGAGTTATAAGGAATATATCTTTTAGCCAACGGAGGCATTTAGGACACTCTAGAATTTACCTAAATCTCCAGGAATATATGGCAGACTACTGTCAATAATCATTTACACAAACCTTATAGTTAGAAATGGAAGTACTAGAGTTATGATGAGACACTAGCACCAAGTGAGAAGCAATGCAGCTTAGTGGGAAAAGCCCACTAAGAGAGCTTGGGAATCAGAGAATGGGGGCTCTAATCCTGGCTCCGTCACTTGTCTGCTGTGTGTCCTGGGCAAGCCACTTAACTTCTCTGTGCCTCAGTTCCCTCATCTGTAAAATGGGGATTAAGACTGTGAGTCCCACGTGGGACAACCTGATTACCTTGAATCTACCCCAGGGCTTAGAACAGTCTTTGGCGCATAGTAAACGCTTAACAAATACCATAATTATTATTGTTATTACTGGTTCTTCTTGACACTGATTAATTGCAAAATCTCCATTACCATCTGTCTTCCCAAGCGCTTAGTACAGTGCTCTGCACTCAGTAAGCGCTCAATAAATACGATTGATGGATGGATCTGTCCCTCCCCTCTACTCTCCCCCGCCGGCCCGCTCCCTGCCTCGCAATTCTGAAGTTCATAAAATCAGCACTCCTCCCTGCCTTCTTTTATTCATGCTTCCCCCCTGGAACCAAGATATGGGATAAAAGGCTAGAAAGCAAGTCAAAAAGAGAGGGAAAAAGAAGATACCATGATGCCTGGAAAGAGGATTACAGAAAAGAAAAGAGACGATGGTATTTAGAATTCAACTAAAATGTGGTTGCGCCTTCATATCAAATAATATTTATCTACCAATCTATCAATCAATCGATGGTATTTATTGAGTAGCCCTCAGCTTCACAGCTCTTATGTCCACATATATAAATTACATATATATATATATATATATTATAAATCATTTATTAATATAGATGTCTGTCTCCCCCTCTAGAATGTGAGCTTACTGTGGGCAGGGAACAAGTCTATCAACTCTGTTTTATTGGACTCTCCCATGCACTTAAATACAGTACCCTGCACATAGTAAATGCTCAATAAATATCATCGATGATAGTGGTGATGATGATGATGATGATAATGATGATAATGATGCAGAGCACTGTACTAAGTGCTTGGGAAAGTACAATGAAATGGGATTGGTAGATGTGCACCCTGCCCACAACAAATTAATAGTCTAGAGGGGGAGACAGATGTTGACATAAATAAATAATTTAGAACATCTATAATTATTATTCCTTCAGTTCATAAGCACTGATAGTTTTTATGTTTTTTTTTCTAATCTGCATAAGAGGAAACTCTTCAAAGCCCTACTGAGAGCTCACCTCCTCCAAGAGTCCTTCCCAGACTGAGCCCCCCTTTTCCTCTGCTCCTCCTCCCCTCCCCATCACCCCGACTCCCTCCCTCTGCTCTACCCCCTCCCCGCCCCACAGCATTAGTGTAGATTTGTACGTATTAATTATTCTATTCATGTTATTAATGATGTGTACATATCTATAATTCTATTTATCTAGTTTGATGCTATTGATGCCTGTCTACTTGCTTTGTCTTGTTGTCTGTCTCCCCCTTCTAGACGGTGAGCCCACTGTTGGGAAGGGATTGTCTCTATCTGCTACCGAATTGTACTTTCCAAGTGCTTAGTACAGTGCTCTGCACACAGTAATTGCTCAATAAGTAGTATTGAATGAATGAATGAATATTGGATGCCTTGAGATCAAGGCAGTAGGGCATCTTCTTGCTCATATCATCACCCAAAAGGTAGACCAGTAGGATGCTCATTGTACTGATGAAGTGCGGCAGCAGGACTGGGTTGTTTGTTGCCCAGGAATTGCCAAATGCTCTCGAACAATAAAGACAAAAATATCATAAAGCACCATCTAACCCCACCTGGTAGCTGAAAGGCCAACTCCTATAACATATAAAGAACTTCTGGGAAGCACCGAATCGGCATCTATCACTGTTCCAACAGAGGAGCAACGGATCCTAGTGGTTAGAGCGTGGACCTGAAAGTTGGAAGGACGCGGGTTCTAAACTCGGCTCCACCGCTTGTCTGCTCTTTGACATTGGGTAAGTCGTTTCACTTCCTCTGTGCCTCAGTTAACTCATCTGCAAAATGGGGATTAAGTCTATGAGCTCCATGTGAGACAGGGACTGTGTCCATCCTGATTAGTTTGAATCTATCTCAGTGCTTATACAGTGCCTGGTACTGTAATAATAATAATAATAACAATAATAATAATAATAATAATAATAATGGTATTTGTTAAGCGCTTACTATGTGGTAAGCACTGTTCTAAGCGCTGGGGAGATTACAAGGTGATCAGGTTGTCCCAGGGGAGGCTCACAGTTTTAATCCCCATTTTACAGATGAGGTAACTGAGGCACAGAGAAGTGAAGTGACTTGCCCAAAGTCACACAGCTGACAGTTGGCGGAGCTGGGATTTGAACCCGTAACCTCTGACTCCAAAGCCTGGGCTCTTTCCAGTGAGCCACGCTGTTTCTCCTGTAAGCTCATTATGGGCCGGTAACATGTCTGCCAACAGAACAGTGCTCTGCACAGAGTAAGCGCTCAATAAATACCTTTGATTGATTAACATAAACAAAGAGATGATGGGTTCTACCAGCAGAGAACAACAAGACGGGGCTGATTGGGAATGACTATGTTGAGGGCAGGGAATTTGTCTCTTATTTTGCTCTATTTTCCTTTCCCAAGCACTTAGTACGGTGCTCTGCATCCAATAAGTGCTCAGTAAATATGACTGATTGACTGACTATAGGCCAAAGGGCTACTTGTAGGAGAAGCAGTGTGGCTTAGTGGATAGAGCACAGGTCTGGATGTTGGAAAGTTCTGGGTTCTAAACCTGGCTCCTCCTCTTGTCTGCTGTGTGACCTTGGGCAAGTCACTCCTCTTCTCTGGGCCTCAGTTCCCTCATTTGTAAAATGGGGATTAAGAGTGCGAGCCCCATGTGGGACATGGACTGTGCCCAAACTGATTAACTTGCATCGACCCCAGAACTTAGAACAGCGCTTGGCACATAGTAAGTGCTTAACAAGTACCTTTATTATCATTACTGTTATTATCATTTGCAAAACCAAACAAATTATGTACATCCACCACAGTTTGCAGGTCTTTCTATTTTGTTGTTTGCCAAAACTTATCTGTGGAATGCAAATCATGCAAAGAAATGTGTATGGCTCAAGCTATATGCAAGGCTAGGCAGCTTGGAAGCAAGGCAGAGTCCTGTAGAAACATCCAAAAGACTTAATCTCTCTGTACCAGGGAAGAGTTGGGTAGGGACCGTCTCTATATGTTGCCAACTTGTACTTCCCAAGCGCTTAGTACAGTGCTCTGCACACAGTAAGTGCTCAATAAATATGATTGAATGAATGAATGAATCATAACTTCAGACAAAGGAGGCAGGTTGAAAAGATGGTGGCCCATTTCAGTGATTTTTTCTAGATGCTAAGCTTTCTTTTTTTTTTTTTTTGGTATTTGTTAAGTGCTTACTTTGTGCCAGGCAGTGTACTAAGTACTGGGGTAGATACAACTAAGCAGATAGGACACAATCCTCATCCCACATGGGGCTCACAGTCTTATTCTCCATTTTACTGAGGCACCGAGACTTTGCTCCATGTCCCGGCCGGAATTAGAACCCAGGTCCTCTGATTTTCAGACTCATATTTTTTCCACTGGGGCTACGCTGCTTCTCCTTGTGAGTAAGGATCGGGTCTACCAACTCTATTGTGTTCCACTCTCCCAAGCTCTTAGTACAGTGCCCGGCACCTGTAAGTGCTCAGTAAAATACCACATATTGATTCATTCCTTCACATACATCCCCCCATTGAGGCTGTTCCAGGGACAGTTCTTCAGCCAACATGGAAAGATGTGGCTTTTTGGCTCCGGCACTTAATGAAGTCATCACTGCAGTCAGAGCTGTGAAAAATGGCAAAGCTCCCGGATGGGATGGTTATGCCAGCCAACACCTTCCAGATACTTGAGGACGCTCTCGGCCTAGTGGTTTCCGCAAGCTTCTTCTCAACATAAGGAACACTGAGACAATGCCATAGGAGTTCAAAGATATCCCCACGGTTACCATCTTCAAGAGGAAAGCGGGGACTACAGGAATTAGGATGTGATCTCACAGGTCTCCATTGCTAGCAAAGGCCTGGAACGCTGTTCTTGGAATTAACCAGAGTAGCGAATGTGGCTTCAGATTCATTCATCCATATTTACTGAACGCTTACCGTGGGCAGAGCATTGTACTAAGCGCTTGGAGAGTACAAGACAACAATGATCAGACACATTCCCTGCCCACAATGAGCTCACAGTCTTGATGGTGCAGTGGAGTACAACATATTTGCTCTTTCCCTCGCATCAGAGACGAGAGAAATGCGAGGAGGGCATCGAGACTGACCCATTGTATTCTTCGACCATATATAACCATTTGGCATCATTGGAAAACAGTGTGGCCTACTGGAAAAAGCAGCATTGCTTAAAGGAAAGAGCATGGGCTTGAGAGTCAGAGGTCATGGGTTCAAATCCCGGCTCTGCCAGTTGTCAGCTGTGTGACTTTGGGCAAGTCACTTAAATTCTCTGTGCCCTTGTTACCTCATCTGTAAAATGGGGATAAAGACTGTGAGCCCCACGCGGGACAATCTGATGACCTTGCATTCTCTGCAGCGCTTAGAACAGTGCTTTGCACATAGTAAGTGCTTAACAAATGCCATCATCATCATCATAAAGCACAGGGTCAGGGCATCAGAGGACCTGGGTTCTAACCTCAGCTCTGCCAGTTGTCTGCCGGGTGAACTTAGACAAGTCATTTATGGCATGACAAGATCACCTGGAATCAGTGACTTTACCTTGTAGCAGAAATAGCAAGAAGAAGGTTGAAACCAGGCACCGTAACAAATACAACGGTGGTGAAGAGCTGAAATTGTGGTGACATTCACTTCCACACAGATTGTTGTGTTCTCTTATGCTGGTGACCCTAGTTGACAATCGAATGAGTTCCCCCCTCACCCCAAACCTTCATCCTCTCCCCTTATCCCCACCACTCCATAAAACCTCCCACCTCAATCACTTTCTCTCCCTTCCGCAGCTTTGAAAATTATTTCCTCATTCCCATCCAGGGAATGAGCTGCGCTCTCAGAGTCACCCCTGGAGAGTTTCCAGGACTCTACCAGTCTCGACTATGGGAGGGAAAATGAAGCAGAGGTGTATCCATTCCATTTCTAGCTTGGGCAGTGGCTAGCGATTGAAAGCCAATCGGCTACAAGTCAAAACTCAACTGTGCTCGGCAGTAGTGGTATGGAAGAGAGTCGAGGACAGAGACTCATTCACTGCGTGGAAGGCGGTACTGGCAAACCACTTCCTTATTTTCACCATGAAAACTCTGTGGATCCACTGCCAGAACGATTGCAGATGGAGGTGGGGCCTGCTGGGAGAGATGTGTCCATTGTTCGCTATGGGTCGGACATCATCATCATCATCAATCGTATTTATTGAGCGCTTACTATGAGCTGATCACTGTACTAAGCGCTTGGGAAGTACAAATTGGCAACATATAGAGACAGTCCCTACCCAACAGTTGGCTCACAGTCTAAAACAATAACAACAACCAAGCTGCGACACACCTTCCCCACTGCCCTGTAGCTACCCCTTCCTGGCAATCACCCAGAGATGTCTGTCTGTCTAGCCCCCCTTCTTTATTGAATGGCCGATGGATGGATTTATTGATTTCGATCCATTTCATTCGTGCCACGGCTGAAAGGGCTTCTCCGTTCCCAGCTGGCCTCTCCTGCCTCGGTGACCACCAAGGCTGAGTGGTCTTCTGGACCAGAGTAGACAGGGATGGGGTGGGCTGAAACCTGATCACCTTGTAACCTCCCCAGTGTTTAGAACAGTGCTTTGCACATAGTAAGCGATTAATAAATGCCATCATTATTATTATTATCTACCCAGCCAGAAAGTCAATCTCTCAGTAGCGCTAGCTGAGCACAGCACGTCACTCTTCACTCAGGAACTTACAATAGAGTTAGCAGACATGATCCCTGCCCACAAGGAATTTACAATTTAGCAGGGCTAGTGGATAGAGCATATGTTGCCAATTTGTACTTCCCAAGCGCTTAGTACAATGCTCTGCACATAGTAAGCGCTCAATAAATACGATTGATGATGATGATGATGATGATGATGTGCCTGGGAGTCGGAGGATCCTGGATTCCAATGCCAACACTGCCGCTTCTCTACTGTGTGACCTTGGGCAAGTCATTTTACTTCTCTGTGCCTCAGTTCCCTCATCTGTAAAATGGGGATTAAGACTGTGAGCTCCAGCTGGGGCAGGGACTGTGGCCAACCCAATTATCTTGTTAACCCTGCTCTTAGAACAGTGCCTGGTACATAGTAAGAGCTTAACAAATACTATTATTATTATTCTTGTTATTATTATTATTATTATAAGCCAGATGTAGGGAGAGAAGTAGAACTTACAGGGAACATCTGAAGTGCTACAGGGACTGTGGAAACATTCACTAATTCATTCATTCAATCGCATTTATTGAGTGCTTACCATGCAAAGCACTGTACTGAGCGCTTGGAAGAGTACACTATAACGACAGACACATTCCTCACTCTCAGCTTCAAGGCTCTTCATCCCCTCACCCCCTCCTACCTCACCTCTCTTCTCTCCTTCTCCAGCCCAGCCCGCACCCTCCACTCCTCTGCCACCCCTTACCTCCTCAATGGGTCTCATTCTCACCCATCCCGCCGTCGGCCCCCGGCCCATGCCCTTCTCCTGGCCTGGAATACTCTTCCTCCACACATCCGCCAAACTAGCTCTCTTCCTCCCTTCAAAGCCCTACTGAGGGCTCACCTCCTCCAGGAAGCCTTCCCACACTGAGCTCCCTTTTTCCTCTCTTCCTCCCCATCCCCCCCGCCACCCTACCCCCTTCCCCTCCCCACAGCACTTGTATATATTTGTACAGATTTATTACTCTATTTATTTTACTTGTACATATTTACTACTCTAGTTATTTTGTTAACGATGTTCATATCGCTGTAATTCTGTTTATTCTGATGGTTTTGACACCTGTCTACATGTTTTGTTGTGTTGTCTGTCTCTCCCTTCTAGACTTTGAGCCCGTTGTTGGGTAGGGACCGACTCTGTATGTTGCCAACTTGTACTTCCCAAGTGCTTAGCATATTGCTCTGCACACAGTAAGCTCTCAATACATACAATTGAATGAATGAATGAAATTCCTGCCCACAACGAGCGTACAGTCTAGAGGGAGAGACAGACATTAATATAAATGAATAGATAAATAAATAAATAATGTGCATAAGGGTGACAGAAAGGCCGAAGTGGCAACAGGGGGATTTAGAGTGGGGAGATGTAGGAAGACCTCCTGATAGAGGTGTGAAATCAGTAACACTTTGAACCTGGAAAGAATTGCATTTTATCATGATGTGAAGAGGGAGGGACTTCCAGGCGGGAGTGAAGATAGGCGGCTTAGTGGATAGAGCCTGAGCCCGGGAATCAGAAGGACCTGAGTTCTAATCCCAGCTCTGCCACTTGTCTGCTGTGTGACCTTGGGAAAGTCGTTTCACTTCTCTGGGCCTCAGTTACCTCATCTGTAAAACCAAGGATTAAGACCGTGAGTCCCATGGGGGAAAATCGTGACCCCCATGGGGGACACGAACTGGGTCCAACCTGATTACCTTGCATCTACCCCAGCACTTAGAACAGGGCTTGGCACATAGTAGGCACTTAACAAATGCCATAACTATTATTAAAAAATGAGCAAGAGGTGGGTGGGATGACAGAAGAGAATGAGCCTTAGTAAATAGTAAATGACTTAAGAGGTCGTGAAAGGGATGTTGATCATTCATTAGACACACACACATACACACACACACACACACTAATTAAATATCTCTCCAAAAGTATCTCCATTTCTGATTTTGTAGGACAATTACCTATGTCAAATGTATAGATATCATATGTCATGTGGCATTCATCACATTACAAATCTTTCAGTGAAAACAGAATTAGTTATTCAACCTGACTTCTTCACTGTGGTTGGGACTATAAAGCCCAAATACTTGGTGCTGGATACAACTTCTAGGCTGGTCACACATTTTTATTCAATGCAATATTTTCCCAGCATTTTACATTTTATTAGCATAATGCATAACTCCATTTATATATTACTAGAAAGCTGCCTTAACATCCACACACAAACATCATTTTATGTAGTTATACCTTCAGAGCTAATCTAAATAAGAGGCTATGTTCATAAATTAATGCTGACTCATTTAAATGATTCCCTTGGACTCAAATGTTCCTTGCTAGAGTGTAAATCCAGTCTTCTAACCAATGGGAGTTAGAAACTGTCACAGTTATTTTTGATTCACATAGAGCTTGTCTGTTCCATGATCCCTGTAAACCTGAAAACCATCTTGACTTCCAGAATGCCGACCATAGGCAAACTATGTCAGAGTCTATGAAGGGATCAATGGTATCTATTAAACACTACTAGAATACTCAAGCGCGTGTCTGATTACTCAGATCCTTAGATTCTCACATCTTCCCCAAACACTTAGCTACAACTCACACACTCTATTAATTTAACCATTAACTCATGTACATATTTCCCTCTCAGGGCCGCACCTGGAGAGTTTCCAATACTCTACCAATCTTGACTACAGGAGGGAGAGTCAAGCAGAGACTAGTTGGGCAGTTGTTGGCGAGTGGAAGGCAATCTGCTACAAGTCAAAACTCACCTGTTTTGTTCTCTGTCTTCCCCTTTTAGACTGTGAGCCCACTGTTGGGTAGGGACTGTCTCTATATGTTGCCAACTTGTACTTCCCAAGCGCTTAGTACAGTGCTCTGCACACAGTAAGCGCTCAATAAATACGACTAATGATGATGATGATGACGACCTATGCTGGGCAGCAGCAACACGGGAGAGAATTGAGGGCAAGAGACTCAAGTTTGCTGTGCAGAAGGAGGCAAAAGTAAATCACTTATGAATTTTGACCAAGAACACCCTGTGGATCCACTACCAGAACGATTGTAGATGGAGATGGGGCGTTCTGGGAGAGATGTGTCCATGGCATCTTTATGGGTTGGAGACGGCTCAATGGCATAAGACATGTACATATCACCCTGTTCCTTCTTCCTTTTTGCTGTAATTTATTTTTATATCCATCTCCTTCAAAGGGAAAATCCTCGCCACTGACTTGGAGGCACTGAATTAGTCGATCAGTCAAACAGTCAAGGGTATTCAGTGAGTGCCTACTGTGTGCAGAACACTGTACTAAACGCTTGGGAAAGTACAATCCAGTAGAGGAGGTAGATGCGATCCACAAAGAGCTTATGCTCTACAGGGGGAGGCAGACATTGAGATAGACTAGGGATAAGGGAAGTAGTGGAGTAGAGAACATCAACATAAATATTGTGGGGCTGGAGTCAGCATCAAAGTGCTTAAGGGGTACATGGGGAATAATAATAATAATAATAATAATAATAATAATAATAATAATAATAATAATGATAATAATAATAATAATAATAATACTTCCGAAGCACTTAGTACAGTGCTCTGCACACAGTAAGCGCTCAATAAATACAATTGAATGAATAAATGGTATTCGTTAAGTGCTTACTATGTGCCAAGCATTGTTCTAAGTGCTAGGGTAGATACAAAGAAATCAGGTTGTCCCACTTAGGGCTCACATTCTTCATCCCCATTTTACAGATGAGGCAACTAAGGCATAGAGAAGTTAAGTGACTTGCCCTAGGTCACACAACTGACAATAATAATAATAATGATAGCATTTATTAAGTGCTTACTATGTGCAAAGCACTGTTCTAAGCGCTGGGGAGGTTACAATGTGTTGAGGTTGTCCCACGGGGGGCTCACAGTCTTCATCCCCACTTTACAGAAGAGGGAACTGAGGCCCAGAGAAGTGAAGTGACTTGCCCAAAGTCACACAGCTGACAAGTGGCGGAGCCGGGATTAGAACCCACGACCTGTGACTCCCGAGCCCGGGCTCTTTCCACTAAGCCATTCTGCTTCTCAGATCTCTGCTTCTCATCTGCAGATGGGAGGGCAGATAGGTAGAAATGAAGGTTTAGTCTGGGAAGGCATTTTAGAGGAGATGTAATTTTGAGAGGGTTTTGAAGCTGGGGAGGGAAGTGGACTGTAGAGACAAAGGGGGGAACAAAGGAGAATGTGGGTAAGAGGCCAATGGCAAGATAGGTGAGATCAAAATACAGAGAGTATGTTGCTGTTGGAGGAGTGGAGTGTGGGGTAGGTTGTAGTAGCATGGCCTAGTGACAAGAGCGAGGGCTTGGGGGTCAGACGTCATGGGTTCTAATTCCGGCTCCACCACTTATCAGCTTGTGACCTTGGGTATGTCACTTAACGTCTCTGGGCCTCAGTTACCGCATCTGTAAATGGGGATTAAGCCTGTGAGCCCCATGTGGGACAACCTGATTACCTTGTATCCAACCCAGCGTTTAGAACAGTGCTTGGTACCTAGTAAGCGCTTAACAAATACCACTATTATTATTATTGTTATTAGCATGGCCTAGTGGCAAGAGCACGGGCTTGAGGGTCAGAGGTTGTGGGTTCTAATCCTGGCTCCGCCACTTGTCTGCTGTGTGACCTTGGGCAAGTCAATTCACTAATCTGGGCCTCATCATCTGTAAAATGGGGATAAAGACTGTGAGCCCCACATGGGACAATCTGATTACCTTGTATCTACTTAGAACAGTGCTTTGCACATAGTAAGCACTTAACAAATACCAACATTATTATTATTATTATTACTATTATTATTACTATTATTATTATTATTAATTCACTTCTCTGGGCCTCAGTTTCCTCATCTGTAAAAAGGGGATTAAAAGGCTGAGCCTCATGTGGGGCAGGGACTGTGTCCAACCTGATTACCTTGTATCTGCCCTAACTCTTAGTGTTAGTCTTAGCTTAGAGCCCCAGCTCTTTGCTCTTAGTGTTGCCCCAGTGTTTGGCAGAAAGTAAGCACTAAACAAGTACCATAATTATCATTATTTGTATTAGTAGGAGATTCATTCATTCATTCAATCGTATCTATTGAGCGCTTACTGTGTGCAGAGCACTGTACTAAGCGCTTGGGAAGTACCAGTTGGCAACATATAGAGATGGTCCTTACCCAACGGTGGGCTCACAGTCTAGAAGGGGGAGGCAGACAACAAAACAAAACACATTAACAAAATAAAATCAATAGAATAAATATGTACAAATAAAATAGAGTAATAAATCCGTACAAACATATATACATATATACAGGTGCTGTGGGGAAGGGAAGGGGGTAAGGTGGAGGGGATGGGGAGGGGGAGGAGGGGGAGGAGGAGATCACTGAGGCATGGTAGGAGAGAGGCAGTGGATTGTATATATATATATATATATATGTATATACGTTTGTACATATTTGTTACTCTATTTAGGAGTAGGAGAGAGGCAGTGGATTGTATATATATATATATATATATATATATATATATATATGTATATACATTTGTACATATTTGTTACTCTATTTATTTATTTATTTATTTTACTTGTACATATCTATTCTATTTATTTTATTTTGTTAGTATGTTTGGTTTTGTTCTCTGTCTCCCCCTTTTAGACTGTGAGCCCACTGTTGGGTAGGGACTGTCTCTATATGTTGCCAACTTGTACTTCCCAAGTGCTTAGTACAGTGCTCTGCACACAGTAAGCGCTCAATAAATACGATTGATGATAATGATGATGATGATGATGATGATTGAGGGCAAGAATTCCTGTTTAATGGGGAGCTTGATGGGTAACTATTGGAGGCCTTTGAGGAGCGAGGCGATATGGACTGAACAGTTTTTCTGAAAAATGATCTAGGCAGCAGGGTGAAATTTGGACTGAAAAGGAGAGAGAGAGAGAGAGAGAGAGAGAGAGAGAGAGAGAGAGAGAGAGAGAGAGAGAGAGAGAGAGAGAGAGAGAGAGAGAGAGAGAGAGAGAGAGAGAGAGAGAAGAGAGAGGAGACATCAGTGAGGAGTCTGAGGCAGTAGTCAAAGCAGGGAGTGATAAGTACTTGGATCAATGTGGGAGCAGTTTGGATGGAGAGGAAAGCTTGGATTCTAGAGATGTGAAGGTAGAACCATCAGGATTGCATGACAGATTGACTGTGTGGGTTGAATGAGAGAGTCGAGAAGAATGCCAAGGTTACAGGCTTGTGGTGGGGCTGTCTTCAGTGATAGGAACATCAGGAGGCGAACAGGATTTGGGTGGGAAGATGAGGAGTTCTCCTTTGGATATGTTCAGTTTGAGGTATCGCCTGAAAATCCAAGTAGAGATTTCTTGAAGGCAGGAGGGGATGCGAGACTGCAGAGAGGTAGAGAGGTCGGGGTGGAGAGGTAAGTTTTGGAATCATCTGTAAAGAAGACAGATGAAGCTGCGAGAGTGAATTAATTATCCAGGGGGGTGGGTGTATATGGAGAACAGATGGGGACTCAGAACTGAACCTTGAGGGACCTCCAAAGTTGAGGGTGGGAGGCAGAGGAAAATCCTGAAAAGGCAGCTGAGAAGGAAGGGTTAGAGAGATGGATAGGAAGAAAACCAGGAAAGGACAGTATCCATAAATAAAGCCAATCCAGGCTGAATCAGCTTTCTCCCAACTTCCCATCCTCACTCCAATTAACCATTCAATCCATCAACCTCTGGAAGTTACTGAGGCGTCACTGGACGTAGAGGACTGTACTCACACTTGGAAAATATTACTGGGTGTAGAGGACTGTACTCACACTTGGAAAATATGTATTTATAACTTAATTATTCCTTTTACTGTCTCTCTCCCCATCTAAAATGTAAGCTCATTATGGGCAGGGAACATATCTGCTAATTCTGCTGTATTGTACTCTACCATGTCTTTAGTAGAGTGCCCTGCACATAGTAAATGCTCCATCAATACCATTGATCGATTGATTGGAAAAGCACAATACAGTGGAATTTGTAGATATTATCCCTGTCCCCAAGGAGCTTACAGTCTATAGGGGGAGACAGACTTTAAAATAAATTACAGATAGGGAAAATAGGAATGCATAAGGAAATTTATATGTGTTGTAGAGTTGCAGAAAGTATCAAAGTAATAATAATAATAATAATAACACTATCTGTTAAGCACTTATTATCTGCCAGGCACTGTTCTAAATGCTGAGGTAAATACAAGGTTCGACAGAGTTCATGTCCCACACTGGGCTCACAGTCTTAATTCCTGTTTTATCGATAAGGTAAATGAGGCACAGAGAAGTCAAGTGACTTGCCCGAGGTCACACAGCAGGCAGGAGGAGGAGACAAGATTAGAACACAGGTCCTTCTGACTCACAGGCTCATGCTCTGTTCACTCAGTTTCACTGGAAGCACTTATCAAATACAATAAAAAAAAAACAAACAAAAATGAACAGTATGATGCCGGACAGAGTCTGGAAGAGTGGTCATTCAAAGAATAGTTGGTAACCTCTTAGGGGTTCAAACCACTTTACTTAGTAGAAGTAGCATTTATTGAGTACTTACTTTGTTCAGAGCACTGTATTAAGGACTGGGAATGTGTATATAAGGCTGCCTATCCCCTCGCCCCCTCCGTGGCTCAGTGGAAAGAGCACGGGCTTGGGAGTCAGAGGTCACGGGTTCAAATCCCACCTCCGTCAACTGTCAGCTGTGTGACTTTGGACAAGTCACTTAACTTCTCTGTGCCTCAGTTTCCTCATCTGTGAAATGGGGATTAAAACTGTGAGCCCCCCGTGGGACAACCCGATCACCTTGTAACCTCCCCAGCGCTTAGGACAGTGCTTTGCACAGAGTAAGCGCTTAATAAATGCCATCATAATTATAGAGAAGCAGCGTGGCTCAGTGGAAAGAGACTGGGCTTTGGAGTCAGAGGTCACAGGTTCAAATCCCGGCTCCACCAATTGTCAGCTGTGTGACTTTGGGCAAGTCACTTAACTTCTCTGTGCCTCAGTTACCTCATCTGTAAAATGACGATGAAGACTGTGAGCCCCACGTGGGACAAGCTGGTCACCTTGTTATCCCCCCAGCACTTAGAGCAGTGCTTTGCACATAGTAAGCGCTTAACAAATACCATCATCATCATCATCATCCTACCTCACCTCCCTTCTCTCCTTCTCCAGCCCAGCCCGCACCTTCCGCTCCTCTGCCGCCGCCCACCTCCTCACTGGGCCTCTTTGTCACCTATCCCGCCGTCGACCCCCGGACCACATCCTCCCCCTGGCCTGGAATGCCCTCCCTCCGCACATCCACCAAGCTAGCTCTCTTCCTCCCTTCAAAGCCCTACTGAGAGCTCACCTCCTCCAGGAGGCCTTCCTAGACTGAGCCCCCTTTTTCCTCTCCTCCTCCCCATCCTCCCCACCCTACCTCCTTCCCCTCCCCACAGCACCTGTGTATATGTTTGTACAGATTTATTACTCTATTTATTTGACTTGTACATATTTACTATTCTATTTATTTTGTTAACGATGTGCATCTAGCTTTACTTCTATTTATTCTGATGACTTGACACCTGTCCATTTGTTTTGTTGTCTGTCTCCCCCTTCTAGACTGTGAGCCCATTGTTGGGTAGGGACCGTCTCTATATGTTGCCAACTTGTACTTCCCAAGTGCTTAGTACAGTGCTCTGCACACAGTAAGCACTTAATAAATACAATTGAATGAATGAATGAATATAGAAGTGGGAATCAGACACAGAGCCTGATCCTTCAGGGGCTCACAATCTTAGGAGTACATTTTTTTGCCTCAGGGTGTTGGGAGAGGTGAAGGGTGGGGAAAAAAAAATGAGGTATTTGTTAAGCACTTCTATGTGCAAAGCACTGTTCTAAGCACTGGGGGGGATACAAGGTGATCAGGTTGTCCCACGTGGGGCTCACAGTCTTAATCCCCATTTTACAGATGAGGTAACTGAGGCACAGAAAAGTTAAGTGACTTGTCCAAAATCACAAAGCTGACAATTGGCGGAGCTGGGATTTGAACTCGTGGCCTCTGACACCAAAGCCCGGGCTCTTTCCACTGAGCCATGCTGTTTCTGACCTGAAAATGGTACCTGAAAAATGACATACTTTAGAGAAGCAGTATTACGTAGTGGAAAGAGTGCAGAGCTGGAGTCAGGAGAACTACTTTCTAATCCTAGCTCAGCCACTTTGCTGCGTGAGACTTTGAGCAAGTCATTTTATTTCTGAATTTCCTCATCTGTGGAACAGGAACTAAATATCTGTTCTCCTTTTCTCTTGGACTATAAAGCCTGTGTAGGACAGGAACTGTGTCTGTTCTGACTGTATCTACTCCATCACATAGCATAATGCTTGTCACACAGTAAACACTTAAGAGATTACCACATTGCTATGATTATTATTATCATTATTACTACTATGATTATTATACAGGCTAGCTTAGAGAACCACACTTGCTGAATCTGAATCTCGTGGAGCCAATGCAAACGAAACTCACAAATAGAAAAGAAAATGATCTATCGTGCCGTGGAAAACCAGGATGCTTTGTTGCAATGGCAACAATCAATCAATCATATTTTTTGAGTACTTACTGTGTGTAGGGCATCGTACTAAGCACTTGGGAGTAAGTACAATATAACAGAGTTAGTGGATACAGTCCCTGTCTACAACGAGCTTACAGTCTAGAGGGAAAGACAGACGTTGATATAAATAAATTATGGATATGCACATAAGTGCGGAGGGGTGAATAACAGGCGCAAATCCAAGTGCAAAGAACAGTCATTCGATGGACTAACTGTTGAATGAATTAGCAACGGAATAGCAAGTCTATTTTTAAGCTATTGATGCCGGTCTAATTGTTTTGTTTAGTTGTCTGTCTCCCCCTTCTAGACTATCAGCCTGTTGTTGAGTTGGGATTGTCTCTGTTGCCAAATTGTACTTTCCAAGTGCTTAGTACAGTGCTCTGCACACAGTAAGCACTCAATAAATGTGATTGAATGAATGAATGAAAGGCATTTAATGGAAGAATGGTATTATTGCGCAGTTACGGATTTGATAGAGCAGAGTGTTGGCAAAACCAATCCGGGCTTCCTGGCTTCTTTTCATTCATTCATTCATTCATTCATTCATTCAATTGTATTTACTGAGCGCTTACTGTGTGCAGAGCACTGTACTAAGCGCTTGGGAAGTACAAGTTGGCAACATATAGAGACAGTCCCTACCCAACAGTGGGCTCACAGTCTAGAAGGGGGAGACAGAGAACAAAACAAAACAGATCAACAAAATGAAATAAATAGAATAAATATGTACAAATAAAATAAAAATATAAATAGAGTAATAAATGGTGAAGACTGGTATGGGATGAAACCCTGCCTTTTGAGCTCTTAGGCTGCTATTAATTTGTAATCAAGGATTGTTTGCTTGGAGCCTAAGTACTAATGTCAAGTATTGTTTTCACTCTATTTTTAGACATTGCTAAGTCGTGCCGTTGAATTTTATAATTTATTGTTGCCCCTAATTCACTGATATTGTTCTGTGTATCTGACTTTCCCATCTTGAGAAGCAGCGTGGCTCAGTGGAAAGAGCACGGGTGTGGAGTCAGAGGTCATGGGTTCAAATCCCAGCTCCACCAACTGTCAGCTGTGTGACTTTGGGCAAGTCACTTAACTTCTCTGTGCCTCAGTTCCCTCATCTGTAAAATGGGGATTAAGGCTGTGAGCCCCACGTGGGACAACCTGATCACCTTGTATCCCCCCAGTGCTTAGAACAATGCTTCGCACATAATAAGCGCTTAACAAATACCATCATCATTATTGTTATTATCTTAAAAAGAGAGCTTCTTGTGGGATAAAGACAATGTCTGATCTACCTTGTATAGTCATTTCTACTCGAATGAATGTTTTCTTCAGTGATTTGAATTGAGCTCAAGGGGAGAATAAGGGCACATAGTAACCATAGTTTGTCTGTGAATTGGTTACAATAATAAAGGTCTTTGCCAGGAATGCTATTTCAAGGATTTGATAGGATCATAGGGAAACCCTGTTATCAGTCTTTCATTAGCATTGCAAAGAGAGCAACCAATCAGTTAATCAATGGCATAATAATAATAATAATAATAGCATTTATTAAGCGCTTACTATGTGCAGAGCACTGTCTAAGCCCTGGGGAGGTTACAAGGAGATCAGTTTGTCCCACTGTGGGGGGTCACTGTCTTAATCGCCATTTTACAGATGAGGTAACTGAAGCCCAGAGAAGTGAAGTGACTTGCCCAAACCACACAGCTGACAACTGGAGGAGCCGGGATTTGAACCCGTGACCCCTGACTCCAAAGCCCGGGCTGTTTCTCCTGAGCCATGCAGCTTCTTTGTGCTTTCACTATGTGCAGAGCACTGTACTAAATGCTTGGGAGTGTACAACAGAATCAGTGGACAAGTGTTCCAATCAATCAATCAATCAATCAATCGTATTTATTGAGCGCTTACTGTGTGCGCACTGTACTAAGCACTTGGGAAGTACAAGTTGGCAACATATAGAGACCGTCCTTACCCAACAGTGGGCTCACAGTCTAAAAGACTGCCTATTATGAGCTTTCAGTCTATAGAAGGAGGCAGACACTGTTATGAATAAATAATTTATAATACATGATTTAGACCAGTTGCAAGTACACCCAGTTGTGCCATAATGTTGTTAGGAGACTAGAGAAGCCGGTTTGGACACCGCAAGCTATAGACACTGTGAATATTAAAACATGGGATTTTCTCAATGTGGGGCTTTGCCAGAATGCAATGCAATAAGAGAATTGGGTATACTGAAAATACTTTATTATAGAATACGACATTTTATGGAATATGTTAAGTGCATACTATGTGCCAGGAACTGTACTAAGAACTGGGGTAGATACAAGCTAATCAAGTGAAAATTTGTTCTTTGTCAAATGTTATGAGGAAAGATGAGCACAGTGAACGAAGGGAAGTAAAGACGTTCGCTTCTAGCCCTAGTCTTCGTTCTAGGTTTTGTTTTTTAGTCTTTCATCATCATCATCATCATCATCAGTAGCATTTATTGAGCGCTTACTATGTGCAGAGCACTGTACTAAGCGCTTGGGAAGTACAAATTGGCAACATATAGAGACAGTCCCTACCCAGCAGTGGGCTCACAGTCTACTCCTTGGTGAACTTCTCCAAGTGGGAGGCAAACACACACTATTTCAGTTGTTTTGGTAGGATCTTCCTGCTGCCCCTTGTTTTCTACTAAAGCACTTTCCTGGTCACCTCACCCCATGAGCATTTATTGTCTGTTAATAATAATAATAATAATAATAATAATAATGGCATTTGTTAAGCACTTACTATGTGCAAAGCACTGTTCTAAGCGCTGGGGAGTTTACAAGGTGATCAGGTTGTCCCACGGGGGGCTCACAGTCTTAATCCCCATTTTACAGATAGGGTACTGAGGCCCAGAGAAGTGAAGTGACTTGCCCAAAGTCACACAGCTGACAAGTGGCGGAGCCGGGATTTGAACCCATGACCTGTGACTCCAATGCCCGGGCTCTTTCCACTGAGCCACGCTGCTTCCCCAAGGATATTGTTTATTCACAATATCCTCCTACTTTTATTTTTTTCACATATATCTACATACATTCATTCATTCAATCGTATTTATTCATTCATTCAATCGTATTTATTGAGCGCTTACTGTGTGCAGAGCACTGTACTAAGCGCTTGGGAAGTACAAGTTGCCATACATGTATGTGCCTGTATATATACTGTAGGTTTCTAATTTGTGTTCTCTTACCAGCCCCATGAGCTTGAAAGTTCCTCGAGGGCAGCTTCTAGTTCTTCTTCGATTTTACTCGTACACAAGACTCTGCCCATCTTCTCCCCCTTTTAGACTGTGAGCCCACTGTTGGGTAGGGACTGTCTCTATATGTCGCCAATTTGTACTTCCCAAGCGCTTAGTACAGTGCTCTGCACATAGGAAGCGCTCAATAAATACGATTGATGATGATGATGATGATCTTCAAATCATCAATAAGAAGCATTGACAAGGAGCGCGGCTTAGTTGCAAGAGCCCGGCCTTGGGAGGCAGAGGTCATAGGTTCTAATCCCGACTCTGCCATTTACCAGCCGTGTGACTTTGGGCAAGTCGCTTCATCTCTCTGTGTCTCAGTTATCTCATCTGTAAAATGGGATGAAGAATTTGAGCCCCACGTAGGACAACCTGATTACCTTCATCCCTATTTTACAGATGAGGTAGTTTAGGCACAGAGAAGTGAGAGGTCACAGAGCTGACAAATAGAGCTGATTAGAAGCTGAAGATGAGAAGCAGCGTGGCTCAGTGAAAAGAGCCCGGGCTTTGGAGTCAGAGGTCACGGGTTCAAATTCGGACTCCTCCACACATCTGCTGTGTGACCTTGGGCAAGTCACTTAACTTCTCTGAGCCTCTGTTACCTCATCTGTAAAATGGGGATGAAGACTGTGAGCCCCGCATGGGACAACCTGATCACGTTGTAGCTTCCCCAGCTCTTAGAACAGTGCTTTGCAAATAGTAAGTGCTTAATAAATGCCATTATTATTATTATTATTATTATTATTATTAGAACCACTACCTCTGACTCCCAAGCTCGTGCTCTTTTCACTGAGCCACTTTGACTCTCTATTGTACTCTTCCACACACTTAGTACAGGGATCTGTACATAGCAAGTGCTCAAAAACTACCATTGGCCGACTGATTGATTTGCCACGTAGCATATACATCGGCAAAAAAAACTGAGCGGAAAACTATCACTTAAAAAAAAAGACATTTTTTGCATCACAAAATTAAGGAAACCAAACTGAAAACAAAGGGCATAGGGACGCTGTAAGTCCTTGAATTACTGAACAAGACGCCTCTCCGAACACCATTACCATAAACACCCTCGGACATAAACTTGATAGATTGCATTTAACATCCACGCAGTAGGTCAAAACTATCATTTTAGTACCTACTTAAGTATTGAGATCTAGAGTACTCTGTCATTTATTCCTAATGCAGGGCGATTCTTTTGCTGCTGTCAGCGCTTCATTATCTCACCGCTAATATGCACCCGATTGCATTTTTTTAACCCAGCCTTCCTCCTGTCGTGAATAATTCAAATTAAGATTTCCATCTCGAAACAGACAACCGCTTTGCTGGGTTCCTCGTAAGAATCTCAGCGAGCCAACGCTTCATCCAGTGACACTTGTGTGAGAGACTTGTGTGAGTCACTTAACTTCTCTGAGCCTCAGTTACCTCATCTGTAAAAATGGGGATTAAGACTGTGAGCCCCACGTGGGACAACTTGATCACATTGTATACCCCCAGCGCTTAGAACAGTGCTTTGCACATAGTAAGCGCTTAACAAATGCCATCATCATCATCATCAGAGATACAGTGCAAGAAGTGGGTGACCGGTTGGACTATTCTATTATTGCAAGGAGACGATATATAATCAGAAAACAACCTGTAGCAACACAAAAATATACAAAACCCAGAACCAAGAGAACCAAGAGAACTGCACGGGCTTTGGAGTCAGAGGTCATGGGTTCAAATCCCGGCGTCGCCGCTTGTCAGCTGTGTGACCTTGGGCAAGTCACTTCACTTCTCTGGGCCTCAGTTCCCTCATCTGGAAAATGGGGATGAAGACTGTGAGCCCCACGTGGGACAACCTGATCTCCTTGTAGCCCCCCAGCGCTTCGAACAGTGTTTTGCACATAGTAAGCGCTTAACAAATACCATTATTATTATTATTATTATTATTATTAACCATCAAACCGGCAGAATTTTAGAATTCATGCACTAGATTCCGCCACCCAACCTAAGCTTCACCGTGGCTCAGGGGAAAAGAGCCCGGACTTTGGAGTCGGAGGTCATGGGTTCAAATCCCGCCCCGCCACTTGTCAGCTGTGTGACTCTGGGCAAGTCACTTCACTTCTCTGGGCCTCAGTGACCTCATCTGTCAAATGGGGATGAAGACTGTGAGCCCCCCGTGGGGCAATTGATCACCTTGTAACCTCCGCAGCGCTTAGAACAGTGCTTTGCACATAGTAAGCACTTAATAAATGCCATTATTATTATTATTATTATTATTACAAAGGGCTTCGCCCTGAAGGAAGTCTAGGAATCCCTCTAGAGCAGAAAAAGCAGTGTGGCTCAGTGGCTAGAGCACAGGCCTGGGAGTTAGAAGGAAGTGGGTTCGAATCCTGGCTCTGCCACAAGTCTGCTGTGTGATCTTGAGCAAGTCACTTCACTTCTGTATGCCTCAGTTACCTCATCTGTAAAATGGGATTGAGACTGTGAGCCCCATATGGGACAGGGACTGTGTCCCATTCTGCTTATCTTCTATTAAGTGTTCAGTAATAATAATAATAATGATGGCATTTGTTAAGCACTTACTATGTGCAAAGCACTGTTCTAAGTGCTGGGGGGGATACAAGGTGATTAGTTTGTCCCACGTGGGGCTCACAGTCTTAACCCCCATTTTACAGATGAGGGAACTGAGGCTCAGAGAAGTTAAGTGACTTGCCCAAGGTCACACAGCAGACCTGTGGTGGAACCGGGATTCGAACCCATGACCTCTGACTCCAAAGCCCGTGCTCTTTCCACTGAGCCACGCTGTTTCAGTACAGTTCTCTGCCCATTGTAAGCACTCAATAAATATCATTGATGTTCAACTGATCCATCCCAGCACTTAGTACAGTGTCTGGAACATAGTCAATACTTAATGGACACCATTAAAAACTAATAAATTCTGGTAATAATAATAATGATGGCATTTATTAAGCACTTACTATGTGCAAAGCACTGTTCTAAGCACTGGGGAGGTTGATAGGTGATCAGGTTGCCCCACGGGGGGCTCACAGTCTTAATCCCCATTTTACAGATGAGGTAACTGAGGCCCAGAGAAGTTAAGTGACTTACCCAAAGTCACACAACTGACAATTGGAGGAGCGGGATTTGAACCCATGACCTCTGACTCCAAAGCTCATGCTCTTTCCACTGAGCCATGTGCTCTCTGGTAGTTAGAGCACTGAGATATCTATACCTTTCTGCCTTGCAAGAAAGTGCCCGAATATTTTTATTTGATTTAGAAATGATCGTTTTCGAACCAAATGGGAAAGAAAATACGTTATGACCGAGACAATACTCCAGCTAAAACGTCTGTACAAATCATGGTGCCCTTTTAGTTTGCTGAGATTTTGTGGATCTCCAGGATGGGAAAGAAGCAAAGAAAGAAGCTGAAATCTGAAAACGAATTTTAAGCATTATTTAATTTTTAATAATAATAATAATAATAATAATAATAGCATTTATTAAGTGCTTACTATGTGCAAAGCACTGTTCTAAGCACTGGGGAGGTTACAAGGTGATCAGGTTGTCCCACGGGGGGGCTCAAAGTCCTTATCCCCATTTTACAGATGAGGTAACTGAGGCACAGAGAAGTGAAGTGACTTGCCCCAGGTTACATAGCTGGCAACTGGCAGAGTCTGGATTTGAACCCATGACCTCTGACTCCAAAGCCAGGGCTCTTTCCACTGAGCCACGCTGCGTCTCTACTGTGATCCCTCTGTGGGACAACCTGATCACCTTTTAACCTCCCCAGCGCTTAGAACAGTGCTTTGCACATAGTAAGCACTCACCCTGGGCTTCAAGGCTGTCCATCCATCCCCTCGCCCCCTCCTACCTCCCCTCCCTTCTGTCCTTCTCCAGCCCAGCCCGCACCCTCCGCTCCTCCGCCGCTAATCTCCTCACCGTTAGGCCTCGTCCTTGCCTGTCCCGCCATCGACCCCCAGCCCACATCATCCCCCGGGCCTGGAATTCCCTCCCTCTGCCCATCCGCCAAGCTAGCTCTCTTCCTCCCTTCAAGGCCCTACTGAGAGCTCACCTCCTCCAGGAGGCCTTCCCACACTGAGCCCCCTCCTTCTTCTCCCCTTCCTCCCCCTCTCCATCCCCTCCGCCTTACCTCCTTCCCTTCCCCACAGCACCTGTGTATATGTATATATGTTTTTACGTATTTATTACTCTATTTATTTATTTATTTTACTTGTACATATTCTATTTATTTTATTTTGTTAAGATGTTTTGTTTTGTTCTCTGTCTCCCCCTCCTAGACTGTGAGCCCACTGTTGGGTAGGGACCGTCTCTGTATGTTGCCCACTTGTACTTCCCAAGTGCTTAGTACAGTGCTCTGCACACAGTAAGCGCTCAATAAATACGATTGAATGAATGAATGAACAATACCATTATTATTATTATTATTATTATTATTTATGAGCAATTAAATTCAAGAAAAAGTGTTACAGTGCCACAAGATAATCTGCTGGGAGTCCCCAGTTTTCTTTCCAGCATGGTGGCAGAGTGCACCGTCAGGTGAATCAGCCCTGATTTTCCAAATATTCCCCCTGGCCGGGGGCGGGTGGTTTGAAACTCTGCTGGGGGACAAAGACCCAGAGAAGGTCTCAGACGCTTGAAACCGTCCCCCGGGAGATATGGTGAAATCATTAGCTCCAATTTGGTGGTGAGGCATAATGAGAATAACCTCAACGTCACATTGCATCTGGGTGGCGGGGCTAAGGAAATCGTCCCGCGCCCCTAAATGTGCTTTTGGCTATGTCGTCCTCTGAATGACACTGCCTCTCCGCTGCCCAGAGGTCTCTCGAGGCATCGTGAGGCAAGGCTGTGGAGCCCTCAAGATCGCTGGGCGAATAAATGCAATCCTAATTATTCTATATTTGTCTTTTGCTCTCCCCTGCCTGTTCCCTTCTCCTGGCCTTCCGGCTCTCTGGGGATCCCACCTCGCTCATTCAGAAGTGGAGCACACCACGTGCCGGGCTAATTGGGCTAAACAAGGAAGAACGGTGCATCACGTACATAGATTATTCATAGAATCTCTACCACGGCGGTGACTTTTTCTCTCCCTCACGTTTCGGGAAAACGCACCCGCTTTTAAAGACAAAGACAAATTCAGTCTTAGACAATACGCTCCTTCCCAGAGATGATGAAAATTACAATGAACGAACATTTTCAACATTCTGGAATTAGAGGGGCGGAGCACAATTCAGATGGGAGGGAAGAAGCGGATTATTTTTAAGGCGTTTAATGAATGTACGTAAAACCTATCATCATCCTCAGGGGAAAAAGTAGTGTCCCTGACTTGGCTCACTCCCTGCTAAATGCCAACTAATCTCTCCAAACTGTTAACCGTTCCCCGCACGTGACCCGTTTCTGACGCGGAATTGTCACGAAAATCATTGTCCCGGCCTGGAATTCCCCTAGATTGTAATAGGGCCTATGTCTCACCTGATTTGTATCCACCACAGCACTTAGTACATTGCTTGGCTCATTGTAAGTGTAAAATAAATACCACAATCATTATATTATTATTGAAAACAACTTGAGGGAAGGGATCGTGTCTACCAACTCTGCAGAAGCGGCGAGGTCTACGGTATAGAGCACAGGCCTGGAGTCAGAAGGACCTGGGTTCTAATTCTGGCTCCGCCACTTGTCTGCTGTGTGACCTTGGACAAGTCGCTTCACTTCTCTGTGCCTCAGTTACCGCAACTGTAAAATGGGGATTAAGACTGTGAGCCTCCTGTCAGACAACCTGATCACCTTTTAACCTCCCCAGTGCTTAGAAAAGTGCTTTGCACACAGTAAGCATCTAATAAATGTCATTATTATTATTATTATGTCATAAAAGAAAAAAAAAAGGGTGAATGTCTGTTCTTGGCATTATTCCTGTATGGTCTGTATCATCTCCTGAGCCCGTTATTGGGTAGGGACCGTCTCTATATGTTGCCGACTTGTATTTCCCAAGCGCTTAGTACAGTGCTCTGCACATAGTAAGCACTCAATAAATACGATTGATTGAATGAATGAATGAATCTCCTACTCAGCTAGTAAGCTCCTCGAGGGGACAGGCAGAGTTTTCTCCTTCCTTTTAACTCTTTACTGGGCTGTAATGAGGTACAAACAAAACCCTAAATCCTCTTCTGGAGGCAGACCTTAAGTCTGAGTGGGAAATCATCCCTTATGAAATTTCATTTACTTCTCCTAAACCACAACTAAAAATAGGAAAGCCTTTTTCAGAGACGACATTTCCTGCAAGGCCTTTCTTTCCCTCGATGTACTCCTGGGAACATGACTGGCGGGATCAAAAGAGTGATAGTGGCTCTGTGCAAGCCACTGGAACTATTATCAACTCCTATTTACAGGTTCTTGGTCCTAAAGTCACTGGGCAAAGATTCATCTGTTATTTTTCCATGAGAGAATCTATCATCACATCCTGCCTACTCAGAGAGCATAGGGACTGTGAGCCCCATGTGGGACAACCTGATCACTTTGTAACCTCCCCAGTGCTTAGAACAGTGCTTTGCACATAGTAAGTGCTTAATAAACACCATCATTATTCTTCTTATTATTACATACAAGATCATTAGTGAGCCATTTGGGGCTCACAGTCAAGGTAGGAGGGAAAATAGATATTTAATCCCCACTTTACAGAACAGGGAACCAAGGCAGTAGCAACTGAAAAACTGGTACACAAAAATAAATTATGGCATTTGTTAAGTGCTTACTATGAGGCAGGCACTGTTCTAAGTGCTGGGGTAGATACGAGATAATCGGGTTGGACACCGTCCCTGTCCCAAACAGCGCCCACAGTCTTAATCCCAATTTTACAGATGAGGGAACTGAGGCACAGAGAAATTAAATAAATTGCCCAGAAGGTCGTATTTATTGAGCGCTTACTGTGTGCAGAGCACTCTGGAAGCACAATACAGCACTGAAGAGAGACAATCCTTGCCCACAATGGGCTTACCGTTTAGAGGGGGCAGACAGATATCAAAATAAGTAAACAGGAATCAGTATAAAAAGAATAAAGTGCAGTGGGGCCGGGAGGGGGGAGGAAGAGCAAAGATGGTGAGACGAGGTGACGCAGAAGGGAGGGGGAGCTGAAGAATATTATTATTATTAATGATAATAATATTTGACTTTGACACCTGTCTCCATGTTTTGTTTTGTTGTCTGTCTCCCCCTTCTAGACTGTGAGCCCGTTGTTGGGTAGGGACCGTCTCTATATGTTGCCGACTTGTACTTCCCAAGCCTTTATAGTACAGTGCTCTGCACACAGTAAGCGCTCAATAAATACGACTGAATGAATGAATGAATGAATGAAAGTTAAGTGGCAGAGGTGGGATTAGAATCCATGACCTTCTGATTCCCAGGCCTGTGTTCGAGCCACTATGCCATGCTGCTTCTCACTACCAACTGTCTCACTACCAACACTCTGCTGGGTGACCTTGGGCAAGTCACGCAACCTCTCTTCGCCTCTTTGGACGTCACATCCATAGAGAAGGTGATGAGGCCTCTGTTAGACTTTTCCTAGAGACCTTTAAGAAATATGTAGCACTGATTAGCTTCCTGATGTGGAACAGAATCAGAAGAAAAGAGTTCAGTTTTCTTCCCCAGTGACAGACTGATTTACCGTGCACCGAAATGATGAGGAGCTTCAGTATTTTTCCGATAAGCCAAACAAAAGAACGTGCCCAACTTTCCCATCTTGTGCCAATATTGTTGCCCTGGGACACATGGGCACAACCTATATTTGGAGGTGATTATTCACAGGGTCCAGACATCATATATTCTGAAATAAAAAGTCAAGGGCCAAAATGGGTCTGGAGAGGTAAGGGAAATCAATCAATTGTATTTATTGAGCGCTTCCTGGGTGCAGAACACTGCACTAAGCACTTGGGACAGTATTCATTCATTCAATCGTATTTACTGAGAACGTACTGTGTCCCTTCAAGGCCCTACTGAGAGCTCACCTCTTCCAGGAGGCCTTCCCAGACTGAGCCCCTTCCTTCCTCTCCCCCTCATCCCTCTCTCCATCCCCCCCCATCTTACCTCCTTCCCTTCCCCACAGCACCTGTATATATGTATATACGTTTATACATATTTATTACTCTATTTATTTATTTTACTTGTACATATCTATTCCATTTATTTCATTTTGTTAGCATGTTTGGTTTTGTTCTCTGTCTCCCCCTTTTAGACTGTGAGCCCACTGTTGGGTAGGGACTGTCTCTATATGTTGCCAACTTGTACTTCCCAAGCGCTTAGTACAGTGCTGTGCACACAGTAAGCGCTCAATAAATATGATTGATTGATTGATTACTAACAATAAACCGATACATTCCCTGCCCACAACGAGCTTACAGTCTAGAAGGGGAGACGCATTTATATAAATAAGTAAATGACAGGGACATAAGTGGTGTAGGGCTGGGAGAGGGGATGAATAAAGGGAGCAAGTCAAGGTGACGCAGAAGGGAGTGGGAGAAGAGGAAATGTGGGGCTCAGTCAGGGAAGGCCTCCTGGAGGAGATAGGCCATCAATAAGGCTGTGAAGCGGGGGGCAGTCATTGACTGTCTGATTTGAGGAGGGAGGGCATTCCAGGCCAGAGGCAGGACGTGGACCGGGGTGGAGGGTGAGATGGACGAGATCAAGGAACAGTCAGAACAACACAACCGAGTTGTTAGGTGTGTTCCCTGCCCACAACGAGCTTTCATTCGAGAGTGGGGAGCTTTCCCCGAATGCACAGAGATGACAACGGAAGCAGACTTGCCTGCTGTATGACCTTGGGGAAGTCACCTAGCTTCGCTGGGCCTCAGTTACCTCCTCTGTAAAATGGGGATTAAGCCTGTGAGCCCCATGTGGGACCTGGACTGCATCCAACCTGATTAGCTTGTCTCTACCCCAGCGTTTGCTACAGTGTCTGGCACATAGTAAGTGACTCATAAATACCATAAAGGAAAAAGAATCAAAGAAATGGTAACTGAAGAACGATGCCATTCATTTAATTCCTTCCTAACCTTCCTCCCATTATTCATTCATTCATTCAATCATATTTATTGAGTGCTTACTGTGTGCAGAGCACTGTACTAAGCGCTTGGAAAGTACAATTTGGCAACAGATAGAGACAGCCTCTACCCAACAATGGGCTCACAGTCTAGAAGGGGGATACAGACAACAAAACAAAACAAGTACACAAGTGCTTTATTTTATTTTGTTAATGTTTTGTTAGCGCTCTGCACACAGTAAGCACTCAATAAATACGATTGATTGATTGATAATGATGTTAATGATGTGAATATAGCTTTAATTCTATTTGTTCTGATGACTTTGACACCTGTCTCCATGTTTTGTTTTGTTGTCTGTCTCCCCCTTCTAGACTGTGAGCCCATTGTTGGGTAGGGACCATCTCTAAATGTTGCCAACTTGTACTTCCCAAGCGCTTAGTACAGTGCTCTGTACACATTAAGCCCTCAATTCATTCATTCAATCGTATTTATTGAGCGCTTACTGTGTGTAGAGCACTGTACTAAGCGCTTGGGAAGTACAAGTTGGCAACATATAGAGACAGTCCCTACCCAACAGTGGGCTCACAATCTAAATACGATTGAATGAATGAATACCATCAAAATAGATTAATAGAATTATAGATATGTATACAGCATTAATAAAATAAATAGAATAATAAATATGTACAAATATACACAAGTGGAGAGGGGAAGGGGGTAGGGCAGAGGGAGGGACTGGGGGTGATGGGGGGAGGAGCAGAGGAAAATGGGGGGCTCAGTCTCGGAAGGCCTCCAGGAGGAGGGAATTATTCAGCTCGCAGAACATGGTTATCCCTCCAGAGAGATCATTCTTGTTAGACATAAACATCTCAATGTCTGAGTGGATGCTGAATAAAGAACATTTCCAGGACTTTTTTACTTTAACTTCTACTTCCAGCTCACATCCTAGACGAGAAGACTCACTGGAAAGATCACTTAGACCTAATGACAAACTTGCCAGGAGTATTATTTTAATTTCCCTTTCTTTTCTTGGCCCAGACAAGAAGTAACTTTTAGCATGCTGTATTTAGAATAAAGAACATGTCCAGGGCTTTTTGACTTTAACTTCTACTTCCAGTTCACATCCTAGTTGAGAAGACTCACTGGAAAGATCACTTAGACCTAATGACAAACTTGCCAGGAGTATTATTTTAATTTCCCTTTCTTTTCTTGGCCCAGACAAGCAGTAACTTTTAGCATGCTGCATTTAGAATAAAGAACATTTCCAGGGCTTTTTTACTTCAACTTCTACTTCCAGCTCACATCCTAGACGAGAAGACTCACTGGAAAGATCACTTAGACCTAATGACAAACTTTCCAGGAGTATTATTTTAATTTCCCTTTCTTTTCTTGGCCCAGACAAGCAGTAACTTTTAGCATGCTGCATTTAGAATAAAGAACTTGTCCAGGGATTTTTGACTTTAACTAGAAAGATCACTTAGACCTAATGACAAACTTTCCAGGAGTATTATTTTAATTTCCTTTTCTTTTCTTAGCCCAGACAAGCAGTAACTTTTAGCAAGCTGCATTTAGAATAAAGAACATTTCCAGGACTTTTTTCACTTTAACTTCTACTTCCAGCTCACATCCTAGACAAGAATACTCACTGGAAAGATCACTTAGACCTAATGACAAACTTTCCAGGAGTATTATTTTAATTTCCCTTTCTTTTCTTGGCCCAGACAAGCGATAACTTTTAGCATGCTGCATTTAGAATAAAGAACATTTCCAGGGCTTTTTTACTTCAACTTCTACTTCCAGCTCACATCCTAGACGAGAAGACTCACTGGAAAGGTCACTTAGACCTAATGACAAACTTGCCAGGAGTATTATTTTAATTTCCTTTTCTTTTCTTGGACCAGACAAGCAGTAACTTTTAGCATGCTGCATTTAGAATAAAGAACATTTCCAGGACGTTTTTCACTTTAACTTCTACTTCCAGCTCACATCCTAGACAAGAATACTCACTGGAAAGATCACTTAGACCTAATGACAAACTCTCCAGGAGTATTATTTTAATTTCCCTTTCTTTTCTTGGCCCAGACAAGCAATAACTTTTAGCATGCTGCATTTAGAATAAAGAACATTTCCAGGGCTTTTTTACTTCAACTTCTACTTCCAGCTCACATCCTAGACGAGAAGACTCACTGGAAAGGTCACTTAGACCTAATGACAAACTTGCCAGGAGTATTATTTTAATTTCCTTTTCTTTTCTTGGACCAGACAAGCAGTAACTTTTAGCATGCTGCATTTAGAATAAAGAACATTTCCAGGACGTTTTTCACTTTAACTTCTACTTCCAGCTCACATCCTAGACAAGACTACTCACTGGAAAGATCACTTAGACCTAATGACAAACTTGTCAGGAGTATTATTTTAATTTCCCTTTCTTTTCTTTGCCCAGACAAGCAGTAACTTTTAGCATGCTGCATTTAGAATAAAGAACATTTCCAGGACTTTTTTCACTTTAACTTCTACTTCCAGCTCACATCCTAGATGAGAAGACTCACTGGAAAGATCACTTAGACCTAATGACAAACTTGCCAGGAGTATTATTTTAATTTCCTTTTCTTTTCTTGGCCCAGACAAGCAGTAACTTTTAGCATGCTGCATTTAGAATAAAGAACATTTCCAGGACGTTTTTCACTTTAACTTCTACTTCCAGCTCACATCCTAGACAAGAATACTCACTGGAAATATCACTTAGACCTAATGACAAACTTGCCAGGAGTATTATTTTAATTTCCCTTTCTTTTCTTGGCCCAGATAAGCAGTAACTTTTAGCATGCTGCATTTAGTTTTGTCTTTATAATAATGATAATAATAATAATAATAATAATAATAATAATAATATTTGTTCAGCTCTATGTGCTAAGCACTGTTCTAAGAGCTGGGGTAGATCCACGGTAATCAGGTTGTCCCACGAGGGGCTCACACTTTTAATCCCCATTTTACAGATGACGTAACTGAGGCACAGAGAAGTTAAGTGACCTGCCCAAGGTCACACAGCAGACAAGAAGTGGCGGAGGTGGGATTAGAACCCACGTCTTCTGACTCCCAAGCCCGTGCTGTATCCACTAAGCCATCATACCCAGGCATTTATCCTACCACATCATCATCCTCATCATCATCATCAATCGTATTTATTGAGAGCTTACTATGTGCAGAGCACTGTACTAAGCGCTTGGGAAGTACAAATTGGCAACATATAGAGACAGTCCCTACCCAACAGTGGGCTCACGGTCTAAAAGGGGGAGACAGAGAACAAAACCAAACATACTAACAAAATAAAATAAATAGAATAGATATGAACAAATAAAATAAATAAATAAATAGAGTAATAAATATGTACAAACATATATACATATATACAGGTGCTGCGGGGAAGGGAAGGAGGCAAGATGGGGGGGATGGAGGGGGGATGGGGGAGAGGAAGGAAGGGGCTCAGTCTGGGAAGGCCTCCTGGAGGAGGTGAGCTCTCAGTAGGGCCTTGAAGGGAGGAAGAGAGCTAGCTTGGCGGAGGGGCAGAGGGATTGGGGGCATTCCAGGCCCGGGGGATGACGTGGGCCGGGGGTCGATGGCGGGACAGGCGAGAGCGAGGTACGGTGAGAAGATTAGCGGTGGAGAAGCGGAGGGTGCGGGCTGGGCTGGAGAAGGAGAGAAGGGAGGTGAGGTAGGAGGGGGCGAGGGGATGGATGGACAGCCTTGAAGCCCAGGGTGAGGAGTTTCTGCCTGATGCGCAGGTTGACTGGTAGCCACTGGAGATTTTTGAGGAGGGGAGTAACATGCCCAGAGCGTTTCTGGACAAAGATAATCTGGGCAGCAGCATGAAGTATGGACTCAAGTGGAGAGAGACACGAGGATGGGAGATCAGAGAGAAGGCTGACGCAGTAGTCCAGACGGGATAGGATGAGAGCTTGCATGAGCAGGGTAGCGGTTGGGATGGAGAGGAAAGGGAGGATCTTGGCAACATCATTCAATCTGTTGTATTTATTGAGTGTTTATTGTGTGCAGAGCACTGTGCCAAGCACTTAAATAACAAGAGATCCAGTGTGGCGTAATAGAGAGAGCACAGGCTAGGGAGTCAGAAGGACCTGACTCCTCCACTTTTCAGCTGTATGGCCTTGGGCAAGTCATTTCCTTCTCTGGTCCTCAGTTTTCTCATCTGGAAAATGGGGATTAAGATTGTGAGCCCCACGTGGGAAAGAGACTGTGTCCAACCCTATTTGCTTGAATCTACCACAGTACTTTGTGCAGTGCCTGGCATATAGGAAGCACTTAACAAATGCCACAATTATTATTATCATTATTATTATTACTATTATTATTATTATTAAGACATGCAGGTAAGAAGGTTGAAGTATTAGCTATTATATAATGATGGTATTTTTTAAGCACCGGGGAGGTTACAAGGTGATCAGGTTGTCCCACAGGGGGCTCACAGTCTTAATCTCCATTTTACAGATGAGGTAACTGAGGCACAGAGAAGTGAAGTGACTTGTCCAAAGTCACACAGCTGACAATTGGTGGAGCCGAGATTTGAACCCCTGACCTCTGACTCCAAAGCCCGGGTTCTTTCCACTGAGCCACGCTGCTTCTCTACCAAACGTCTGTGATGGTGAATAATAACAATCATAATTACATATACTTGTTGAGTGCTTACTATGTGCCAGGCACTGTACTAAGCACTGGGGTGGATACAAGCAAATCAGGTTGGACACAGTCCTTGTCCCACATGGTGCTCACAGTCTTGATCCCAATTTTTCCTTCAAGGGCCTACTGAGAGCTCACCTCCTCCAGGAGGCCTTCCCAGACTGAGCGCCCTCCTTCCTCTCCCCCTCCTCCCCCTCTCCATCCTCCCCACCTTACCTCCTTCCCTTCCCCACAGCACCTGTATATATGTATATATGTTTCTACGTATTTATTACTCTATTTATTTTACTTGTACATATTTATTTTACTTATTTTATTTTGTTAATATGTTTTGTTTCGTTCTCTGTCTCCCCCTTCTAGACTGTGAGCCCACTGTTGGGTCGGGACCGTCTCTATATGTTGCCAACTTGGACTTCCCAAGCGCTTAGTACAGTGCTCTGCACACAGTAAGCGCTCAATAAATACGATTGAATGGATGAATGAATGAATGCATTTTCTAGAGGAAGTAACATAGACCCAGCGAAGTGAAATGACTTGTCCAAGGTCACACAGCGGACAAGCGGCAGAGCTGGGATTAGAACCCATGACCTTCTGATTCCCAGGGCTGTGCTCTATCCACTAGGCCACTCCATGTCTAGGAGTCAGAAGGCCTAGGTTCTTGAACTTACCTTCAGTGTGACCTTGTCGAAATCATTTAATCTCTTTAGGCCTCAGTTGTCCTGTCTGGAAAAGGGGGTATTAAATCCTTCCTCTACCTCAGAGCGATGTTGTGTGGACAATAATGGTGTCAGTCACATGCAAGGGCTTAGAGGAAAAAGAAGCTTTATGTTAATCGACGTATTTTGCGTACTATAGTGACGGTATTTCAACTGAAGCCTCTTCATAGAGTTCTAGTCATTCATTCAATCGTATTTATTGAGCGATTACTGTGTGCAGAGCACTGTACTAAGCGCTTGGGAAGTCCAAGTTGGTAACATATAGAGATGGTCCCCACCCAATAGCATGCTCACAGTCTAAAAGATCCCTCCTCACCCAGCCCCACCCACAGGGCGAAGACACTCACTATCAATCAATCAATCAATCAATCAATCGTATTTATTGAGCGCTTACTGTGTGCAGAGCACTGTACTAAGCGCTTGGGAAGTACAAGTTGGAAACATAATCAATCACTATAATCAATCACTATCAATCATAATCAAACACTATCAATCAATCTATCAATCGATGGTATAAGTTGAGAACCATCTGTTTGCAAAGCTCTGCCCTAAAAGTGATTGGGAGAGTACCGTTCATTCATTCATTCATTCAATAGTATTTATTGAGCGCTTACTGTGTGCAGAGCACTGTACTAACCGCGTGGGAAGTACAAGTCGGCAACATATAGAGACGGTTCCTACCCAACAACGGGCTCACAGTCTAGAAGGGGGAGACAGACAACAAAACCAAACATGGAGACAGGTGTCAAAATCGTCAGAACAAATAGAATTAAAGCTATATGCACATCATTAACAAAATAAAAAGAATAGTAAATATGTACTAAATGTTTTCCAATGGCTGCTAACACTGTCCAAAGATTTCCTAGCATAGTGTTGTGATGACCCAGCCAAGAAGAAAAAGTCTGAATTGTATTTTCAACACAGTCTTATAAATGTCACTTGACTTCTCTGGGCCTCAGTTTCCTCAACTGCAAAATGGGGATTCGATACCTGTTCTCCTTCCTATTTAGACCGTGAGGGCCATGAGGTTCAGGGGCTGCTAATGACCTACTGGACTTGTCTGGACCCCAGCGTTTAGAACAATGTTTGACACATAGTAAGCGATTAACGAATACCGTAAATACCGTACCATTGTTGAGTAGGGTAGGGACCGTCTCTATATGTTGCCGACTTGTACTTCCCAATCATAGTACAGTGCTCCGCACACAGTAAGCGCTCAAAAATATGATTAAATGAACGAATGAATAGAAAGGAATGAGTCTGTCAGTCAATCGTATTTATTGAGCCCGCTGTTGGGTAGGGACTGTCTCTATACGTTGCCAGCTTGTACTTCCCAAGCGCTTAGTAAAGTGCTCTGCACACAGCAAGCGCTCAATAAATACAATTGAATGAACGAATGAATAGAAAGGAATTAGTCTGTCAGTCCATCATATTTATTGAGCCCCCTGTTGGGTAGGGACCGTCTCTATATGTTGCCCACTTGTACTTCCCAAGAGCTTAGTACAGTGCTCTGCACACAGCAAGCGCTCAATAAATACGATTGAATGAATGAATGAATAGAAAGGAATTAGTCTGTCAGTCAATCGTATTTATTGAGCCCGCTGTTGGGTAGGAACTGTCTCTATATGTTGCCAGCTTGTACTTCCCAAGTGATTAGTACAGTGCTCTGCACCCAGTAAGTGCTCAATAAATACAATTGAATGAATGAATGAATTGAGCATTCACTCAATGCTACAATATAACAAAAAACAGACACATTCCCTGCCCATAATGAGCTTACGTGATCACTGCCTTCAAAGAGATTACAAACGAGGTGGGGAGATCTTCTCTAAAATCAATCACAGATCAGAGGATCAGGAAACAGGGGCATGCATATTAAAATTAGCTAGTACCAACATAGGGGAAATAATAATAATAATAATAATAATAATAATAATAATAATAATAATAACAATGGCATTTGTTAAGCGCTTACTATGTGCAAAGTGCTGTTCTAAGCGCTGGTGGTGATACAGGTTATCAGGTTGTCCCACGTGGGGCTCACAGTCGTAATCCCCATTTTACAGATGAGGATATACAGATATACAGATATACAGATATAAAGGTATGTACATAAATGCCACAGTACTTTTAGACTGTGAGCCCACTGTTGGGTAGGGACTGTCTCTATATGTTGCCAACTTGTACTTCCCAAGCGCTTAGTACAGTGCTTTGCACACAGTAAGCGCTCAATAAATACGATTGAATGAATCGTATTCCCTCCCAAACCTTGTCCTCTCCCTGACTTTCCCATCTCTGTTGACGGCACTACCATCCTTCCCGTCTCACAAGCCCGCAACCTTGGTGTCATCCTCGACTCTGCTCTCTCATTCACCCCTCACATCCAAGCCGTCACCAAAACCTGCCGGTCTCAGCTCCGCAACATTGCCAAGATCTGCCCTTTCCTCTCCATCCAAACTGCTACCCTGCTCATTCAAGCTCTCATCCTATCCCGTCTGGACTACTGCACCAGCCTTCTCTCTGATCTCCCATCCTCGTGTCTCTCTCCACTTCAATCCATACTTCATGCTGCTGCCCGGATTATCTTTGTCCAGAAACGCTCTGGACATATCACTCCCCTCCTCAAAAACCTCCAATGGCTACCGATCAATCTGCGCATCAGGCACAAACTCCTCACCCTGGGCTTCAAGGCTCTCCATCCCCTTGCCCCCTCCTACCTCACCTCCCTTCTGTCCTTCTCCAGCCCAGCCCGCACCCTCCGCTCCTCCGCCGCTAATCTCCTCACCGTACCTCGCTCTCGCCTGTCCCGCCATCGACCCCCGGCCCACGTCATCCCCCGGGCCTGGAATGCCCTCCCTCTGCCCATCCGCCAAGCTAGCTCTCTTCCTCCCTTCAAGGCCCGCTGAGAGCTCACCTCCTCCAGGAGGCCTTCCCAGACTGAGCCCCTTCTTTCCTCTCCCCCTCGTCCACCTCTCCATCCCCCCGTCTTACCTCCTTCCCTTCCCCACAGCACCTGTATATATGTATATATGGTTGTACATATTTATTACTCTATTTATTTATTTATTTATTTATTTTACTTGTACATTTCTATCCTACTTATTTTATTTTGTTGGTATGTTTGGTTCTGTTCTCTGTCTCCCCCTTTTAGACTGTGAGCCCACTGTTGGGTAGGGACTGTCTCTATGTGATGCCAATTTGTACTTCCCAAGCGCTTAGTACAGTGCTCTGCACATAGTAAGCGCTCAATAAATACGATTGATTGATTGATTGATTGAATGAATGAATAATCGATTACGGATTCTCTGTCAAAACACGCACTCCTGTTTGCGGTACTCCATTTGAAAATTGTTACGCTTTACCTTTCAGGGTACCAGTTAATCTTGAAAAAAAAATGATGAACTGGATTAAGGAGCGTTGCCGTGTCATCGAAAGATCCAAAATATCTCCTACAGTGAATGAATCGTTTTACTAGAAAGGGTGACAGTCCAGGGCCTGTCACGCACAAAATTTGCAACTATGCACACAGCTTGAACACTCCCAGTCTACTGGGAACGTTTTTCCTCAGGAAAACCTCTTAGGCTCCTCTGGTCCTCATTTTCCTTCCGAAATAAAGGCTAAAGATTCGCTTAGTCGAAAAAGGCGATACATCTCCTGTCTTCACTCAGCTTTACATCACAAAGACAGACCTTCCCACCTTCTGCCTGGCTCTCCGCTCTAAACAAATACATTGGCTGACCTCCATTTCTGCAATGTACCACCATGCTTCTCTAGCAAATTAATGTTAAAATATGTATGCCCTAACTCCTGATTTACAGTATCGGTGACAAACAGCAAAAAGGAGCGGGCTTGCCGTAAACTTTATGGATGGAATGGTGGCAGGGCACAATAATGGCTCATAAAGAATTGGGAGGGGGGTGGGGAGACGGGAGGGCTTATTATTCATCCTCGTGGATTCCTGAACTAAAACACAGATAGACTTACTGTGTGGTGGCGTGCGTGGAATTTTTCATAACTACCTCACAGTGAGCTCTGTTGTTCAGCAGCCAGACATTAATTAGAGCATTCAACAGACACTGCAATGTGTTCTACTCGCCCAAGTGCATCTTCATTTTTCACTTGCAGGGCCTTACTAATTAAAATCAGCTTCGCAATTAAATGTGGAAAATTGTGTTAAACTTTCAAGCGTGGTTACGATTAAAAAAAAGGTAATTATTTTTAGGGTATTTTATTTTGATGCAAATGAATTTTCCATCAAAGTGAAACTAAAAAAAGGGGTGGTACGAGGATTTCTCTCTCTCTTTCTCTCTTTTTTTTTTTCATATTATAGATGCGCTTCTCAGTTGCAAGTTGCAATGCTCCACTATCTCTCTGCCAGGAGCTGGCCCTGATCCAATGCTTTAGTGAGTGCTATCTGTCAAGGCATGAATAATACAGCCCCTAGGCTGTCGGCAGAATCCAAATGAGGCATACATCAGGAAGCAAGCACTCGACTTTAGCTCCAAAACATGCTCCTGTGAAGACAGGCAATTATTCACCCACTGCTGCAGCCATGACAATCAAACTGGTGGGTGAAAAGGTATCTGGAATGAAAAAAAAAAAAACTGAATGCAAAAAATACGGCGCAGCGAGCCGCAGAAGATTCAATAATTTTCCCGTAATAAGAGAGAAATGCCAGTCCTCCACGATTTCCAGGCTTTTCACTTTAAAGGTGACAGCCTGAATTTGGGGACTGGTTTATCAATTGAGGTGGAGGAGGAATATGTCAAGGGTTGGCCACAGAACTCACCTGATCAGCTTTCTTCAAGACCAAATACGATGATGCATGTACTTTGAATACTTAAAGACAATCTTATTATAATCAGGAGAAGCAGCGTGGCTCGGTGGAAAGAGCCTGGGCTTGAGAGTCAGAGGTCATGGGTTTTTTTACCTATTTATTTATTTATTTATTTTATTTGTACATATCTATTCTATTTATTTTATTTTGTTAGTATATTTGGTTTTGTTCTCTGTCTCCCCCTTTTAGACTGTGAGCCCACTGTTGGGTAGGGACTGCCTCTATATGTTGCCAATTTGTACTTCCCAAGCGCTTAGTACAGTGCTCTGCACATAGTAAGCGCTCAATAAATACGATTGATGATGATGATGATGATGGGTTCTAATCCCGGCTCCACCACTTGTCAGCTGTGTGACTTTGGGCAAGTCACTTCACTTCTCTGTGCCTCAGTCCCCTCATCTGTAAAATGGGGATTCAGACCGTGAGCCCCACGTGGGACAACACGATCACTTTGTATCCTCCCCAGCGCTTAGAACAGTGTTTTGCACATAATAAGCGCTTAACAAATGCCATCATTATTATTACTATTATTATAAACCAAAATTCTCAGTGGAAATGTATGAAATTGACACCCCTATGAAACGTCCAAAATGGGACTGTCTCTATATGTTGCAAACTTGTACTTCCCAAGCGCTTAGTACAGTGCTCTGCACACAGTAAGCGCTCAATAAATACAATTGATGATGATGATGATGACCTACGGATGACAGTTCAAAGGGAGACAAGGTGGCACTGAGATTCCTCTAGACTGTAAGCTCTTTGTGGACAAGGAATGTGCTTATTGTTATGTTGCACTCTCCCAAGAGCTTAGTACAGTGTTCTGCTCACAGAAAGTGCTCAATAAATATATCTGAATGAATGGAGGGTTTTTTTTTTTTCCAAAAAATAATAAAAATAGTGGCATTAGATGCTTGCTATGTGTCAGGCACTGTACTAAGCACTGGGGTGGAATACAAGCAAATCGGGTGGGACACAATTCCTATCTCACACTGGGATCATTGTCTTAATCCCTATTGTGCAGATGAGGTAACTGAGGCCCAGAGAAGTGAAGTGATTTGCCCAAGGTCATACAGCAGACAAGTGACAGAGCAGGGATTAGAACCCATCACCATCTGATTCCCATGGCTGTGCTCTAGCCACTAGGCCGTGGAAGACTTCTAGGGCAGTGTGGCTTAGAGGAAAGAGCCTGGGCTTGGGTGTCAGAGGTCCTGGGTTCTAATCCTGACTCTGCCACTTGTCAGCTGTGTGACCTTGGGCAAGTCACTTCACTTCTCTGTGCCTCATTTACTTCATCTGTAAAATGGGGATGAAGACTGTGAGCCCCATGTGGGACAACCTGATTACCTTGTATCTACCCCAGTGCTTAGAACAGTGCTTGGCACATAGTAAACACATAACAGATACCAACATCATCATTATTATTATTATTATTATTGTTAGGGCAACAGAAAAAGGGTGATTACGGGACAGATGAAGTGACCAAGGCAACCCATGTACCTTCTTATCTTCGTTCTCTCTTAGTTCGTACAAAAAAAAGGTGATTTTTCAAAAGATTGCAAATCTCATTAATTACAAATTTTCCCAATTACACCTCAAAACTTCCCTTGAAGATGGCATTCAAGATTTTACTACATAGTACAATCTAATTATCGTCTTTCTATGGGAAGTTACCGATATGTCGACTTTCTGATAGTTTACATAACAGCTTTTCCATCTGAAATGAAACCCCCAATCCCTTAGTGTTTGATTATTCATTCATTCAATCGTATTTATTGAGCGCTTATTGTGTGCAGAGCACTGTACTAAGCGCTTGGGAAGTACAAGTTGGCAACATATAGAGATGGTCCCTACCCAACAGTGGGCTCACAGTCTAGATTATAATCATGTGGTCTCTGATGTTTAGCTTGCGGGATTTGAGATTACAAATTCAGCAGTTGATACTATTTCAAACTAAGTTTCATTTGGGGTCTTTGACCTAAAACATGAAATTATCTGAAAAATGGTAAAGCCTCGTGGTAGAAATGTGTTTCCAGTGTCCAACGGCTTAAACATAAAGTAAATAATAATAATAATGGCATTTGCTAAGCGCTTACTACATGCGATGCACTGTTGTAAGTGCTGAGAAACCCTTGTGAAGTACTTCATTCATTCATTCATTCATTCAATCTTATTTATTGAGCACTTACTGTGTGCAGATCACTGTACTAAACACTTAGGAGAATACAATACAACTGCATTGTTGAGAAGCAGTGTGACTTTGTGGATAGAACACAGGCCAGGCAGTCAAAAGGACCTGGGTTCTAATCCCGGCTCTGCACTTGCCAGCTGTGAGTTCTTGTACATGCTTGTACATATTTATTACTCTACTTATTTATTTATTTATTTTACTTGTACATATCTATTCTATTTTATTTGGTTAGTATGTTTTGTTTTGTTCTCTGTCTCCCCCTTTTAGACTGTGAGCCCACTGTTGGGTAGGGACTGTCTCTATATGTTGCCAACTTGTACTTCCCAAGCGCTTAGTACAGTGCTCTGCACACAGTAAGCGCTCAATAAATATGATTGATTGATTGATATCGATTGATTGATCTTGCACAAGTCATTTAACTTCTCTGAGCCTCAGCTATCTAATCTGTAAAAAGGGGATTAAGACTGTATCCATCCTGATTAGCTTCTATCAGCCTCAGCGCTTAGTACAGTGCCTGACACACAGTAAGCTCTTAGCAAATACCATAAAAAAAGAGTCGGTAGAAACATTCACAGCCTATGATGAGTTTACAGTCTAGATGGATGTATGCCTTGGACTCCTTACTTATTTGAGGAAATGCAGGAAAAAGACAGTCTCTCAAACTAGATTGTAAAATCCTCCAGGGCAGGGATCATGTCTATTATATTGCACAATCTCTCTGCACACACTAAGTGCCCCCTTTTAGACTGTGAGCCCACTGTTGGGTAGTGACTGTCTCTATATGTTGCCAACTTGTACTTCCCAAGCGCTTAGTACAGTGCTCTGCACACAGTAAGCGCTCAATAAATACGATTGATTGATTGATTGATTGAATAAATACCACTGATTGATAATGTAGCCGATTCCTGCATCTCCATGTTCCATGTACCCCTGATTGCCTGATTCGACTGCTGTAATTATTCTAGAGCTTATTGGCCAGGATCCACCCACCCTAGGTAGAAAAAGGCAAAGAACAGAATCTGAAGGATAGCAGTATTTTCTTCTCTTTTATTTAGGTCTACCAAAATCTTTTAGTTTCATCTACAACCCCCCTCAGAGACTGTTACGGCAAAAGGACTTAAAAAAAAATCAGCGATGTAAAACTTAACAATGCTTTGGAACAAAAACCAGGTGATTATTGAGAATTGTTTTTTGTTTTTAATGGCGGAGAATGACAATATTACTCCCTCTGGTTTGATGTTTCCAGTAAAATGCAACTTTAAGGTTAGTAGGCCTAATTCTAATGCTGCTCATATAGAGTAACAGGCAGGTAGGGATGGAACCCAAGTGTTGGGCTACTCGGAGGAGCTGAAGTGAGAGTGTGAGGGGCAGATAAATGGGGAGAAGAGTGAATAACCAGGGAAAGACTGTAAACTCACTGTGGGCAGAGAATGTGTCTGTAATAATGTTATATTGGACTCTCCCAAGCGCTTAGTGCAGTACTATGCACACGGTAAGCGCTCGACCAGATGTGAATACGATTGATACAATTGATTGATTGATTGATTGTGAAGGGAGAGGGACTACCAAGTGAAAGGGAGGGCGTTAACAAACGGGAAAGGTGAGAAACAGGACTATTAATTTGATTCATTCAATTGTATTTATTGAGCGCTTACCGTGTGCATAGTACCTTACTAAGCGCTTGGGAGAGTATACTACAACCATAAACAGACAGGTTCCCTGCCCACAACAAACTTACAGTCTAAAGTGGGGAATAGTGAGGAGATTGGCTTGAAAGGAAACAAGAGTGTGAGCTGGCCTCTGCTGGGAGAAGGGAGATGGTCAGAAGGTAGGAGAGAGCTGATAAACTCTCAATAGACAAGGAATATGCCAACTGACTCTGTTGTACTGTACTCTCCCAAGCACTTAGAATGCAGAAAGCACTCAATATATACCACTGATTGTTTGATTGACGGATGCATGGATTGTCATCACACCGACGTGTTTGCTTTTTCCGTCTCTCATACATAGAATTAAAATCTCACCATCAGTCACGTCGTCTTCAGAGCGGATCACCAGCTAGGTATATTTTGAGGGGAACGGTACTTCCTTGTAAATGTTCTACTATTTAAGAGGAAATTAGGCATCGTACAATGAATTCTGCAGGTTAACACTCACCACAGATAAAACGCCCGCCCTCCTGAAATCCTCCAGACACTCTCTTCCTCTTCAAAGCCCTACTGAAGGCACATCTCTTCCAAGAGGTTTCCCCAGACTAAGCCCCAATTTTCCTCATCTTCTACTCCCTTCTGTGTCACCTTGAGTTTCTCCCTTTGCTCTTCCCCCCATCTTCCAGCCCCACAGTACACATGTATATATTTGTCACTTTATTTATTTATATTGATGCCTGTTTATTTGTACTGATGTCTGTCTCCCCCACCCACCCTAGACTTTGAGCTCATTGTGGGCAGGGAGCAGCGTGGCTCAGTGGAAAGAGCCTGGGCTTTGGAGTCAGAGGTCATGGGTTCAAATCCCAGCTCTGCCAATTGTCAGCTGTGTGACTTTAAGCAAGCACTTAACTTCTCTGTGCCTCAGTTACCTCATCTATAAAATGGAGATTAAGACTGTGAACCCCACGTGGGACAACCTGATCACCTTGTAACCTCCCCAGTGCTTAGAACAGTGCTCTGCACATAGTAAGTGCTTAATAAATGCCATTTATATATATATTTATTAAGCAATAAAGGGAGATAATATATATATAAATGCATATATTATAAATATATATAAATATATAAGTACAATACAGCTATAAAGGGAGATAATATATATTATAAATATATATAAATATATAAGTACAATACAGCAATAAAGGGAGATAATATATATATATATTTATTAAGCAATAAAGGGAGATAATATATATATATAAATATATATTATAAATATATATAAATATATAAGTACAATACAGCAATAAAGGGAGATAATATATATGTATATATTATCTCCCTTTATTGCTGTATTGTACTTTCCCAAGCCTTTATAGTACAGTGCTCTGAACACAGTATGCACTCAATAACTACAATTGAATGAATGAATGATAAAACTCTAACTGATCTACCCTTTTTTCTCTAAAATTTACTGGTAGGTCAAATGTTTGCCTTGAATGTGAATAGGTTTGTTTTGTGAATTAAGAAAAATGGAAGCCTTAATTTGAGCTCAGTAACTAAGAAAATGTTTGCTCAAACTGAAGTTTAACATTACTGTTAAGGAAACAAAAATTCAGAAATTAGTGAACTGATTTTTGTTTAGCCAGGTACCAGATGAAATAAGTATTATTCATCCTTAGTAGTGAGTTGCTTTGCTACTGTGACTTGGAGGTCTCACAACTTTATTAAGTTCTTTGGAAATTGTAATTTGAATACAATTCTGCTTAGACTTCAAAAAATGATTCTGAATATAAAAATACAGAAAAACAGGACTTGAAAAGCAATTTTAAATTCTCATTTGGTATCTGGATTTGGATCATTTAAAAATGTTTTTCATGATATGAATGCTTATTAGCAGGCCAAATTATTTGTATTCAATTTTTAAAATTGATAAAATAAAGAAGAAAGTTCAGGCTTAAAATTCACTAGAATTTCAATATACTTCCCGTCAAAAGTAGGATCTCTTTTCAAATGAATGGACATCTATAATTTATTCATTCATTCAATTGTATTTATTGAGTGCTTACTGTGTGCAGAGCACTGTACTAAGCGCTTGGGAAGTACAAGTTGGCAACATATAGAGACGGTCCCTACCCAACAGCGGGCTCGTAGTCTAGAAGCTGGCTACAATCTGACTTGGTCGATTGACAATTAGGCTGAGGAAAAATAGAATGAAATAATTTTACAAGAACAAAAAACCCCACGGATGCTTGATAGGCTTCCAAATTGGAATGCCATTGTGAATTCTCACCAAAATTTCATCTAATTTGCAGCTCTAAAATCCAGGCTGTTCATGAATTCTCATGCTAGAATCATGTCATGAAAGCAAAATGCAGAATTAACATCTCATAATTTCACCTCATCTCACCCAACCGCACTTGCATTGCCTAGGAAAAACGCTACACAAGTGTGCGTATGTACACATGCACGCATACACACATTATAAAGTTCAGCAACATTGTACAGTGATATAAATCCAATTTCATTTGGAAACTGACTTTTATTTCCTTTCCAGAAAAAAAAATGGGACATGCTAAAGGTATTTAAGTCAGTAAATTTCAAATCAGTTATATGTTGAATTACTTTGAAGATTTTTTTTCCCCCTGTTAACTTCTGGACAAAGCAATTCTGAAATAAATAAGTTGATATTGCTCACTTATACCTGTTTTGTTTTCTATTTGAAAGGAAGCTAAGGCAAACGCCTTCATATTCTTTGAAAACTTATCCAAATAGTTTCCACTGACCCTAGTTTCAGAACCTCATTGTTGTTTTCCTTGAGTTAAGACAGAAAATTTGTCGATTGCACCAATAATAATCATAATAATAATGATGATGATATTTGTTAAGTGCTTACTATATGCCAAGCACTGTTCTAAGTGCTGGGGTAGATACAAGGTAATCAAGTTGCCCCACGTGGGGCTCACAGTCTTAATCCCCATTTTACAGATGAGTTGACTGAGGCAGAGAGAAGTTATATGACTTGCCCAAAGTCACACAGCAGACAAGTGGTGGAGCCAGGATTAGAACCTGTGTCCTCTGACTCCCAAGTTGGGGCTTTTTCCACTAAGCTACCCTGCTTCTCATACTTTCCACTCATACCTCTATGCTCTTAAGAATAGCGAATTGGGATTTTTCCAATAATTTGGGATTTATAGTTCAGTCTACTGAATAATTAGTTTTATTTCAACTTTACATTTAAGGATAATGGAAAATAAATTAAACATGGAGTTAAGAAACGAACTCGGATAGGGGTGCAAGGAGCCAAGGCCACTTGGAGACAATGACTTCAAGACTGCATCATTCTCACTTGAATATTCAATTTTGCAGGAAAAACTTTCAAATAACCAAAATACCACTTCAAAACTTAAGGACAATTAAAAATGGAAATTGCAGGTCCCAAGAAGAATCGTAAAATGGCAAATTAAGCCATTTTCATTCTAAAAAACTAGTTTTCCTTGAAAAACTTGTTGAATAATATTAATAATAATGGCATTTATTAAGTGCTTACTATGTGCAAAGCCTGTTCTAAGCGCTGGGGAGGTTACAAGGTGATCAGGTTGTCCCACGGGGGGCTCACAGTCAATCCCCATTTCACAGATGAGGTAACTGAGGCACAGAGAAGTTAAGTGACTTGTCCAAAGCCACACAGCTGACAATTGGCGGAGCAGGGATTTGAACCCATGACCACTGACTCCAAAGCCTGTGTTCTTTCCATTGAGCCACACTGCTTTTTGAGCAAACCATGTCAGCGCATTCTCTTAGAAATGATTACAACTTAGGGTTACAAGTAACGATACTGCTTATTACATCATGCAATAAATAATGGAATAAACTTCTCAATAAAATTAGAGGTATGGTCTGCACATACTAAACTCTCTCTGATACCATTTATCGGGCTGTAAAGATTAATACCAGTATGCAAAACATAATGCATTTAGAGAGATTCTGCCACGTGGAAATGTAGTCAGTTTTAAGGAACTGTACTAACAGTGTTTCCAAATGCATTAAAAACAAACCCTGAATGCCCAAGTCTCCTTAGTGCTGATTTGTCCTAGATCTTGACCTCTGAATCTATCTTCATCACGAATCTGCTTTCTATTCCAGTGCTGGTATTTTCCTTTCTGTTATGAGCCATGGTAAATGACACAAGTTACACTAGCTCAGAAATGTCAATAGGGTCACATTTGTTTTGCCACACGTAATCGGTGAAATTGCAAGTAAAAACGAGAAAAGATAGGCAATACAAACAAGTGATGGCAGTGAAATGGAAGGGGCTTTTTGGTTGGGTTTTTTTTTTCCCCTGTATGGCATTCAACATGATAATCACCTGCAGGTAGAAAATGTAGAACACTAAATGTAAAAAAAGAAACAACAATTCCTAATTTACATCTCTTTTGTTTTTTGTCCTGCCGGGTATAGATGGGGTAGAAATACTTCTGCTATAAGATCCTTAAAATAAAGGAGAGAGCTTTAGAAAGAGAAGGCAAAGATGAGAGCTATTTTTTTTTTCAAGTTCAACTGGCCACTGTTTCCTTATTTTGTTTAGGTCGTTAATACGGTATGTCAGATAAAGTGGCCATCAAATGCTTTTGTTCCATTAGGGGGGAAAAAAAAATATCGGCATTACCTTCTGTGTCTTGCATATTTGCCACTAACGTGACCGCTGCCATCACAGCCAGGAGTAGGACAGCTGCAAGAGGAAGAAATTAATTATATAAGGTACCAGCGGGCTGTGGAGAGATTATCCTAAAAGCGGGCGGTAAGTATTAGAGAGGTGGAGGGCCACAGAGGCAGAAAGGGAGAAATCAAATAACTGAGAGGAAAGGAAAGAGGGGACGCTTTTTATTAGCAAGTCTCAGGGGAATTAATTTCATCAGTGCAGTAGGGCATGAGCGAACCATCAATGAACTTGAAAGTGCATTATACCCATTAAAAGGCATGAATTTTCTAAATTGCTAATGGGGATTCATTTTCTGCTCAGAGCACTAACCTGAACAGCTCCTGTATGGCTGGTTCCACGGGAACTGCGGAGAGACGGAAAATATAGAAAAATTTATCATCTATTACGAGAACCCCTCTTCGACAGAAAACCGCCAAAGAGGTTGTGTAAAAGCAAGGGCCGCGATGGATGGAGAGGGGAGATTTTGGAGGATGAAGGTCACCCTGAGCAGGAGCCTGGAGTGATTTAGTGAAGCGAGCGACGTACCTCGAATACCTTTGGAGCGTGTGCGGTGGCGTTTTTCATCTGCATCAACCTCCATCTGGGAATAGATTAGCAGGCAGTCAATGAACTTATCCCGCGTGCCCGGACTCCCCTAAAGCACAGACTCATACATGCCTTCACCCTCACGGTGTATCACCAACATTTCCCTTCCATTTTGTTCTGGAAGGGGAAGTCCTTCCCCTTGGGGAAGCAGCGTGGCTCAGTGGAAAGAGCACGAGTTTTGGAATCAGAGGTCAGGGGTTCAAATCCCAGCTCTGCCAACTGTCAGCTGTGTGACTTTGGGCAAGTCACTTAACTTCTCTGGGCCTCAGTTACCTCATCTGCAAAATAGGGATGAAGACTGTGAGCCCCCCGTGGGACAACCTGATCACCTGGTAACCTCCCCAGCACTTAGAACAGTGCTTTGCACATACTAAGTGCTTAATAAATGCCATAAAAAAATAGGTCCTCTCCTAAAGAGAGTTTCGGGAAAAAGCCCCGAACGTGTTGGCGTGATTTTATTTTTTCTTCATTGGAAGCGAAACGTCGGTCTTCTCCAATCAGCTGGCACATCCTGAATGGATTTCTAGGAAAGCTAAATGCACCGGGTTGTCTCCGTTGTTTAACTTCAAATCAACCGAAGCTAATCTGAAATGCATTTAGTCCACGTCTTACACAAGGAAGGTGTGAAATAATGACACACCGGGTGAGGACGGTGATGATAACTATAATAGGCAGCTGCATGGTTGGAAACTCCATGCTGTATATCCCCCTTACTGAAGGAGGGTTTACTTTGGCTCCAGCTCAGCCACTTGTCTGCCACTTGTGTGACCTTGGAGAAGTCACTTCCCTTCTCTGGGCCTCAGTTACCTCATCTGTAAAATGGGGATTGAGATTGTGAGCCCCGCGTGGGGCAGGGACTGTGTCCAAACTGATTTGCTTGCATCCTCCCCAGTGCTCAATACCCTAGCACACAGAAAGGACTTAGCAAATGCCATAATTATCATTATTATCATTGTGGCCAACTAATCCAGAAAAGGAGAAGCAGACAGAGGGAAATGCAAGGCCCGAAAAAGGATTTCTCAAGGTTGAATGCCGAGGGGCAGAGATGTTTTCTCTCACTCACTTCTGTGTGGCCCTTGCACTAGCTTTGCACCCTATAATAATAATAATGATAATAATGATAATAATAATAATGGTATTTATTAAGTGCTTACTATGTGCAAAGTGCTGTTCTAAGCACTGGGGAGGTTACAAGGTGATCAGGTTGTCCCACGGGAGGCTCACAGTCTTAATCTCCATTTTACAGATGAGGTAACTGAGGCCCAGAGAATTGAAGTGACTTGCCCAAAGTCACCCAGCTGACAATTGGCGGGGCCGGGATTTGAACCCATGACCTCTGCCTCCAAAGCCCATGTTCTTTCTGCTGAGCCACGCTGTGACCCTTTAATCATCCCTCCCTCAGACCCACAAGATGTATTTATCCATAATTCACTGATTTATTTACATTGAGGTCTGCCTCCCCCTCTACAATGTAAGCTCTTGTGGACTGGAAACGTGTTTTACCAACTCAATTATACCCGAACTCTCTGCAGCACTTAATATAGTGCTCTGCACATAGTAAGCACTCAATAAATATCATTGATTGATTGACATTGATACCTGGCATATTAGTCTAGTGGAATCAGAGGACCTGGGTCCTAATCCTGGCTCTGCCACGTGCCTGCTGTGTGACCTTAGGTAAGTCACTTTACTCCTCTGTGTCTCCGTTTCCTCATCTATAGAATGGGGATTCAAAGCCTGTTCTCCCTCCTACTTAGACTATGAGTATCATGTGGGATAGGGACTGGGACCAACGTGATTGACTTGCATCTCTCCCAGTGTTTAGAGCAGTGCTTGGCACATGATAAGCACTTGAGAAATACCATAATCATCATCATCATAGTTTGTTCAGTCAATCAGTGGTATTTACTGAATGAGACCGTGAGCCCGATCTGGGCAGGGATTGTCTCTCTTTGTTGCTGAATTGTACTTTCCAAGCGCTTAATCAATCAATCAACCATATTTATTGAGCGCTTACTATGTGCAGAGCACTGTACTAAGCGCTTGGGAAGTACAAATTGGCAACACATAGAGACAGTCCCTACCCAACATTGGGCTCACAGTCTAAAAGCGCTTAATACAGTAAGCGCTCAATAAACATGATTGAATGAACTGAATGGATGCAGAGCAATATACTAAGCAGCTGGGAGAGTACAACAGAGTTAGTAGGCCTGATTTCTTGCCCACAAGGATGATTTTTTTTTTTTTGCATTCCAGAGGGGGAGACAGATGTTAAAATGAATTACAGAGAGGTGAAGCAGCAAAGTATAAGGCTATGAACATAAGAGCTACAGATGCGATGATGAGATGGGTTTCAAAGTATTTAGGGGGTCATGGACCCAAATGCTTACATAGTGCAGAATGGAGTGAGTCAGTAAGGAGCTCCTGAAGGAGATATGATTTCTACAGAGCTTGGAAGAGGGAAAGATTGGTGGTCTCTCCGACCTCCTCCTCCCTTCCCCATTAACCTCCCTCCCTCCCTCTGCCCTACTCCTTTCCCCTCCCCACAGCACTTGTGTATATTTGTACATATTTATAATTCTATTCATTCTGTTCTATTCTTTTTTAATGGCTTTTATTAAGTCCTTACGATGTGCAAAGCACTGTTCTAAGCGCTGGGGAGGTTACAAGGTGATCAGGTTGTCCCACGTGGGGCTCACAGTATTAATCCCCATTTTACAGATGAGGTAACTTAGGCCCAGAGAAGTTAAGTGATTTGCCCAAAGTCATACAGCTGACAAGTGGCGGAGCTGGGATTTGAACCCACGACCTCTGACTCCAAAGTCCGTGCTATTTCCACTGAGCCATGCTGCTTCTATTCATTCTATTCTATTCACAGAAGCAGCGTGGCTCATTGGAAAGAGCACGGCTTTGGAGTCAGAGGTCAGGGGTTCAAATCCCGGCTTAGCCAACTGTCAGCTGTGTGACTTTGGGCAAGTCACTTAACTTCTCTGTGCCTCAATTACCTCATCTGTAAAATGGGGATTAAAACTGTGAGCCCCCCGTGGGACAACCTGATCACCTTGTAACCTCCCCAGCGCTTAGAACAGGCTTTGCACATAGTAAGCACTTAACAAATACCATTATCATTATTATCATTATTATTTTATTTGTACATATTTACTATATTTATTTTATTAATGATTTGTATATAGCTATAATTCTATTTATTCTCATGGTATTGACACCTAGCTACTTGTTTTGTTTTTTTGTCTATCTCCCCCCTTCTAGACTATAAGCCCATTGTTGGGTAGGGACCGTCTCTATATGTTGCTGATTTGTACTTCCCAAGCGCTTAGTACAGTGCCCTGCACACAGTAAGCTATCAATAAATACGATTGAATGAATGAATGAATGAAGGGGAAGGGAGCTTCCGGATGGATATGTTACATTTCTTTCTAGTTACTTCCTTGTTGTTTGTCCTACTCTAGTTACTGAATATATTAGGTATTCCCCCATCGCGCTGGATAAGGAATGCAAAACCGATCTAGTAGCCTTCACCTAGGAAGCTCATCTATTGTGTCTAAAAGACCACCTCAGATGAACCGGTAAGGAATGAATTACATTTAGAACAATACAGGAACCCATTATCCGTCAGCCAGATGGAGATTTCTTCTGTAGACGGCAGATTTCTTCTTTCCGCTGCAGATAGGGTTGCCAAGAATGGATAACCGCCTCCGTAAACCAGATTGGCTGCCTCCACAATGACGGAAATAAATGAAAGGTCAAGGTGGATGGGATGAACCTTGATCGTAAGCTCCTGGAGAGCAGGGATCATGTCTACCGACTCTACTGTATTCTCCCAAGTGCTCCTTTCACTCTTCCAGTAAGTCCTCAATAAATACCAGTCGATCATCAGTCAATCACGGGTGTGTATTTTTGTTTAATAGCATTTGTTAAGCGCTTACTACGTGCAAAACACTGTTCTAAGTGCTGGGGAGTTTACAGTGTGATCAGGTTGTCCCACGGGGGGCTCACAGTCAATCCCCATTTTACAGATGAGGTAACTGAGGCCCATCATCATCAATCGTATTTATTGAGCACTTACTATGTGTAGAGCACTGTACTAAGTGCTTGGGAAGTACAAATTGGCAACATATACAGTCCCTACCCAACAGTGGGCTCACAGTCTAAAAGAGAAGTTAAGTGACTTGCCCAAAGTCACACAGCTGACAATTGGCAGAGCAGCACTTACTATGTGCACAGCACTGTACTAAGTGCTTTTTATGACATTTAATAATTGGTATTTGTACTAAGCGCTTAGTACAGTGCTCTTCACACAGTAAGCGCTCAATAAATACGATTGATGATTTGTTAAGTGCTTGCTATGGGACAGGCACTGTGGATATAAGCAAATCAGGTTGGGCACAGTCCCTGTTCCGCACGGAGCTCACAGTCTCAATCCCCATTTTACAGATGAGGGAACCGAGGCACAGAGAAGTGAAGTGACTTGTCAAGGTCACACAGCAGACAAGTGGCCGAGCCAGCATTAGAACCTACGGCCTTCTGACTCTCAAGCCCATGCTCTGTCCACTGTGCCATGCAGCTGTTAAGCATTTACTACACGCCAGGTACTGTACTAAATGCTGGGGTTGACAGGAGAAAATCAAGTTCAACGCACAATACCACAAAGCCGGTAAGCATGTTTACAGTCAAGAGTGGGAGACAGAAAAGTAATATAAATAAATTACGGATGAGTGCAGCATGGCAGAGAGAGGGGTGAATATGAAGTGAGAACCAAGTGCATAGACTTGGAGAAGCAGCGTAGCTCAGTGGAAAGAGCCCGGGCTTTGGAGTCAGAGGTCATGGGTTCAAATTCCGGCTCCGCCAATTGTCAGCTGTGTGACTTTGGGCAAGTCACTTCACTTCTCTGTGCCTCAGTTACCTCATCTGTAAAACGGGGATGAAGACTGTGAGCCCCACGTGGGACAACCTGATCACCTTGTAACCTCTCCAGCGCTTAGTACATAGCTTTGTATGCAGTGCTTTGCACATAGTAAGCACTTAATAAATGCCATCATCGTTATTATTAGACAACTCAGAAGGGAGAGGGAGTTGGGGTAAAAAGGGCTTAATTGGAGGCCTCTCATAGGAGATGTGATTTGAATTATAATAATAATAATGACATTTGTTAAGCACTTACTAGGTGCAGAGCACTGTTCTAAGCGCTGAGGGTGGATACAAGGTGATCAAGTTGTCCCACGTGGGGCTCACAGTCTTCATCCCCATTTTACAGGTGAGGGAACTGAGGCCCAGAGAAGTGAAGTGACTTGCCCAAGGTCACACAGCAGACATGTGGCGGAGCCTGGATCCGAACCCATGACCTCTGACTCCAAAGCCCGGGCTCTTTTCCACGGGGCCACGCTGCTTCTCTGAGCACTTACGATTTGCAAAGCACTGTTCTAAGCACTGGGGGTGGATACAAGGTGATCAGGTTGGCCCACATGGGGCTCACAGTCTTCATCCCCATTTTACAGATGAGGTCACTGAGGCCCAGAGAAGTGAAGTGACTTGCCCAAGGTCACACAGCAGACATGTGGCGGAGCCTGGATTCGAACCCATGACCTCTGACTCCAAAGCCCGGGCTCTTTTCCACTGAGCCACGCTGCTCAGTATAAGAATAAGGGATTGAAAGTGGGGAGAGGTGGTCTGTTAGCTATGGAGCGCTTAGTCCAGTGCTCTGCACACAGTAAGCGCTCAATAAATATGATTGATTGATTGAGAAAGGCACTCCAGCCCAGTGGGAGGAAGTGGGTGAGGAGCAGGAGGGTAGACAGATGGGAGAGAGGCACAGTGAGTACGTTGGCTTTAGAGGAGCAGACTGTAAGGACTGGGTTGTAGTGGGAAATCAGCAAGGAAACGCTGAGCGCTTTAAAACTAATGGTTTCGGCGTTTCTGTTTGATGTGGAGGTGGATGGGAAACCACCGGAGGTTCTTGAGGAGTGGAGAGTTTTGGAGGCAGTGGATTTTTAGAAATGTGATCCAGGCAGTAGAGTGGACTCCAACGTGGACTGGAGTTGGGAGAGACAGGAGGCAGGGGGGTCAGTGAGAAGGTCACTGATGTCAAGAAGATATATGAAAGTGCCTGGATCAGCATAATGGGGGTCAAAGAGTGAACAGGTAGAGAGGAGGAGGAGACATTGTTTGGAGAAAACTCAATCAAGGAGTGTGGAGAGAAATGGTAGGAGGGAGATGGGCTATTAACTGGAGTAATTGTGGTATTTGTGATATTTGTTATTTGATATATTTATGATATAGCGATTACTATGTGGTGGGCACTGTACTAAGCACTGGGGTGAATACAAGCAAATCAGGTTGCACACAGTCCCTGTCCCAAGTGGAGCTCAAAGACTCAGCGCTTAGAACAGTGCTTTGCACATGGTAAGCGCTTAACAAATGCCAATTATTATTTGACAGATGAGGGAACTGAGGCCCAGAGAAATGAAGTGGCTTGTCCAAGGCCACATAGCAGACATGTGGCGGAGCCAGGATTAGAACCCATGACCTTCTGATTCCCAGGCCCGTGCTCTATCCACTACGCCATACTGCTTCCCTGTGGAAGGAGCCATGGGGTCAAAGGAGGGTTGTTGGGTTTTTTTTAAATGGGGTATAAATGAGCATGGTTGAAAGCAGCTTCAAAGTTGGAAAGTGAACAGTTGAAGATGGTACTCAGAGAGGGAAAATCAGACGGTGCAAGTGTTTTAATAAGGTGTGAAGGGATGGGATCAGAGGTGCAAGTGGAGGGAGTAGATTTTGAGCAGAGTTGAGACGTCTCGAGACATTGCTGGGAAAGATGGGAGAGTCAAAGAGGGTGCAGGAGCTGGGCAATATTGGAAATGAGCACAGGGGATTTTATAGAGATCACTCCTAATGGTTTCATTTTTATCAATAGATTACACGGCCAGGTCATTAAGTGAAAGAGATGGCTGTCAGGGGTAGAGAAAAAAGGGATTGGAGGAGGAGTAAAATATCTGGAATGGCTGGCATGGACAATGGGCATTTGGGTCAAAAAAGATGGAGAAAGACTGTTGTCAGGTGGAAGAAAGTGCAGACTGTGAGCCCGTTGTTGGGTAGGGATTGTCTCTACTCGTTGCTGAATTCTAATTTCCAAGCGCTTAGTACAGTGCTTTGCACACAGTAAGTCCTCAATAAATTTAAATTGAGTGAATTAAAGCAAGTAAGGCTGAATTTCAGATGGATGAGTTCGGCCAGGTGTCTGGATTTCTGCCAGTTGCGCTCCATATCTCAAATATAGGAGTGGAGAAAGCACGAAGAAGCAGTGTGGCTTAGTGGCAAGAGCCCGGGCCTGGGACTCAGAGGACCTGGGTCCTAATCCCAGCTCCGCCATTTGTGTGCTTTGTGACCTTGGGCAAGTCACTTCACTTCTCTATTTATTTTACTTGTACATATCTATTCTATTTATTTTATTTTGATTAATATGTTTGGTTTTGTTCTCTGTCTCCCCTTCTAGACAGTGAGCCCACTGTTGGGTAGGGACTGTCTCTATATGTTGCCAACTTGTACTTTCCAAGCACTTAGTACAGTGCTCTGCACATAGTAAGCGCTCAATAAATACGATTGATTGATTGGTTGATTGATTCTCTATGCCTCCGTGACCTCATCTGTCAAATGGGGATGAAGACTGTGAGCCCCACGTGGGACAGCCTGATTGCCTTGTATCTACCCCGATACTTGAAACAGTGTTTGGCGAATAGTAAGCACTTAAATATCATTATTATTATAATGTGGAGGTGATCCATGGTGTGGGTTAGTGGCGATTAGTAAACACTTAAATATCATTATTATTATAATGTGGAGGTGATCCATGGTGTGGGTTAGTTGTACAAGATTGGTGGAGAGATGGGAGAGAGAGTTGAGTTCAGTGAAGAAGGACCATCTTGAGAGCATCAGTTTGCATACTAAGAGAAGGTAGATTGTGTATGTGAGAAGCAACATGACCTAGTGGATAATAATAATAATAATAATGCTGGCATTTATTAAGCACTTACTATATGCAAAGCACTGTCCTAAGCGCTGGGGAGGTTACAAGGTGATCAGGTTGTCCCACGGGGGACTCACAGTTTTAATCCCCATTTTACAGATGAGGTAACTGAGCCTCAGAGAAGTTAAGTGACTTGCCCAAGGTCACACAGCAGACATATGGCGGAGCTGGGATTAGAACCCACGACCTCTGGCTCCCAAGCCCGGGGTCTTTTCACTGAGCCACGCTGCTTCAAGAGCCTGCACCTGGAAGTCAAAAGGACCCAGGTTCTAATCATTTATTCATTCAGTCGTATTTATTGAGCGCTTACTGTGTGCAGAGCACTGTACTAAGCGCTTGGGAAGTACAAGTCGGCAACATCTAGAGACGGTCCCTACCCAACAACGGGCTCACACTCTAGAAGGGGAAGACAGACAACAAAACAAAACATGTGGACAGGTGTCAAGTCATCAGAATAAATGGAAGTATAGCTAGATGCACATCATTAACAAAATAAAAAGAATAGAATCCCGGCTCCGTTACTTGTGTGCTGTATTACCTTGGGCAAGTTAACTTCTCTAGGCCTCAGTTACCTCATCTGTAAAATGGGGATTAAAACTATGAGCACTATTAAAACAGTGCTCTGCACACAGTAAGTGCTCAATAAATACGATTGAATGAATGAGCCCCATGCAGGACAAGGGACTGTGTCTGGCTGGAATAGTTTTCTCCACCGCAAAGATTAGAACAGTGGCCACCACATAGTAAGTATTTAACAAATACTACAGCTATTATTCTTTAGACTGTAAGCTTGTTGTGGGCAGGGGATGTGTCTATATGTATATATGTTTGTACATATTTATTACTCTATTTATTCATTTATTTTACTTGTACATATCTATTCTATTTATTTTATTTTGGTAATACGTTTGGTTTTGTTCTCTGTCTCCCCCTTCTAGACTATGAGCCCACTGTTGGGTAGGGACTGTCTCTATATGTTGCCAACTTGGACTTCCCAAGCGCTTAGTACAGTGCTCTGCACAGAGTAAGTGCTCAATAAATACGATTGATTGATTGACTCTGGTACATTGTACTCTCCCAGGCATTGAGTATATGTTGCCAACTTGTACTCCCCAAGCGCTTAGTACAGTGCTCTGCACATAGTTAGCGCTCAATAAATACGACTGAATGAATGAATGCACATAGTAAGCACTCAATAAGTGATTGATTGATTGATTGATTTCCTGCCCACACAAGCTTACCTTTCCCACTGGTGCGATCCCAGGGCTCTGTTAGGTAAACACTCATGGTAATACCACGGATTAAAGTCAATGTATCCCACCATGAACCTATGGCTTCCCCATAATTCTTCTCTTGGATTTAAATTTAAAGACAGGGAGCCGAATACCATTTCTTTACTTCTGCTCTCGCTGTACCTCTTGACTTGATCCCAAAACACTTGTGAGGATGCTGAATATAAATCAAGGTAAGGGACATGGGCAAGAGCTAGGAAAAATTAAGGACTCAATGACTTTGGGCCAGCCACTTGACCTTTCTCTGCCTCAGTTTCCTCTTCTGCAAAAGGGAATTAAATCAATCAATCAGTCAATCAATCAATCGTATTTATTGAGCACTTATTGTGCGCAGAGCACTGTACTAAGCACTTGGGAAGTACAAGTTGGCATTCTTCTTCCTCCTTAGACTGTGAGCCTAGTGAGGGTCAGGGACTATGTCTGACTGGACTGTGTTGTAACTACAGAGAAGCAGCATGGCTCAGTGGAAAAAGCCCAGGATTGGGAGTCAGATGTCATGGGTTCAAATCCCGGCTCCTCCAACTGTCAGCTGTGTGACTTTGGGCAAGTCGTTTCACTTGTCTGGATCTCAGTTCCCTCATCTGTAAAATGGGGATTAAGACTGTGAGCCCCATGTGGGACAACCTGATCACCTTATATCCTCCACAGTGCTTAGAACAGTGCTTTGCACATAGTCAGCACTTAAATAATGCCATTATAATTATTATTACATCTCTCCCACTAGACTGTAGGCTCGTTGTGGGCAGGAAATGTGTCTGTTATATATTGTTGTATTGTACTTTTCCCCGGAATTAGTCAGTGTGCTGCTTATGGAAAGCGCTCAATAAATATGACTGATAACTGACTGAAGACCTTGTTCCTTAATAATAATAATGGCATTTATTAAGCGCTTACTATGTGCAAAACACTGTTCTAAGCGCTGCGGAGTTTACAAGGTGATCACGTTGCCCCACGGGGGGGCTCACAGTCTTAATCCCCATTTTATAGATGAAGTAACTGAGGCCCAGAGAAGTGAAGTGACTTGCCCAAAGTCACACAGCTGACAGTTGGTGGAGCTGGGATTTGAACCCATGACCTCCAGACTCCAAAGCCCGGGCTCTTTCCACTGAGCCACGCTGCTTCTCAATGATGGTATTTGTTAAGTGCTTACTATGTGCCAAGCACTGAGAAAGATAAAAGGTGATCAAGTTGTCCCACTTGGGGCTCACAGTCTTAATCCCCACTTTACAGATGAGGTAACTGAGGCACAGAAAAGTTAAGTGACTTGCCCAGCGTCACACAGCTGACAAGTGGCAGAGCTGCGATTAAAACCCACAACCTCTGACTCCCAAGCTCGGGTTCTTTCCACTAAACCACCTGCTTCCCTGGTTACTTGGACCCTGTTTGTGAAATTAACGCAGCCTTTACCTCCATGAATTTCATGTCCCTTTGGTTGAAAACAGCAAATAAGACTTAGAAGTAAGAGATGGTAAACAAAACAAACAACAACAACAACAACATCACAACCCAAGTGTTCACAATTATCCCCCATATTGGAACAGGTGAGGGCAGTGGCTTCAGGATTTAGTCAACATCACCAGAATCTCTTCTACCTCTGAGCAGCTTGCAAAGGACATTTAATAATTGTGGTATTTCATTCATTCGTTCAATCGTATTTATTGAGCGCTTACTGTGTGCAGAGCACTGGACTAAGCGCTTGGGAAGTAGGAGTTCCCAAGTTGGAGAAGCAGCATGGCTCAGTGGAAAGAGCCCGGGCTTTGGAGTCAGAGGTCATGGGTTCAAATCCCGGCTCTGCCACTTAGGTGTGTGATTATCTGGTATCTTCCACAGCGCTTAGTACAGTACTTGGCACAGAGTGCGTGCTTAATAGATACCATTATTATTGTTACGACTGTTACCCAGTTTTTATCCTATCATCATTCCTGTCTCGTTCCTCTCCAGTTTTTCATACCTTTTCTTAAGAGCAGTGACCAGTATTGGACACACGGTCCATAGAGAAGCCGCGTGGCTCAGTGGAAAGAGCACGAGCTTTGGAGTCAGAGGTCATGGGTTCAAATCCCGGCTCCGCCACTTAGATGTGTGACCCTGGGCAAGTCACTTCGCTTCTCTGGGCCTCGGTTACCTCATCTGGAAAATGGGGATTAAATATTGTGAGCCCCACATGGGACAACCTGATCACCTTGCATCCTCCCCAGCGCTTAGAACAGTGCTTTCCACATAGTAAGTGCTTAACAACTGCCATCATCATTATTATTATTATTATTACAAGTTGGCAACATATAGAGACAGTCCCTACCCAACTATGAGCTAGGTACTGTACTAAGCGATGGGGCAGATGCACAGTAATTGGGTTGGACACAGTCCCTGCCCGACATGGGGCTCACAGTCTAAATCCCCATTTTACAGATGAGAGAACTGAGGCACAAAGGATTGAAGTGACTTTACAATGTAAGCTTACCGTGGGCAGGGAATCTGTCTGTTTCTGGTTATATTGTACTCTCCCAAGTGCTTAATACATTGCTCTACACACAATAAGTGCAGACTGAGCCCCTCCTTCCTCTCCCCCTCCTTCCCCTCTTCATCCCCCCCACCGTACCTCCTTCCCCTCCCCGCAGCACCTGTATATATGTATATATGTTTGTACTGATTGATTACTCTATGCATTTTATTTGTATATGTTTATTCTATTTATTTTATTTTGTTAATATGTTTTGTTCTCTGTCTCCCCTTTCTAGACTGTGAGCCCACTGCTGGGTAGGGACCGTCTCTAGATGTTGCCAACCTGGACTTCCCAAGCGCTTGGTACAGTGCTCTGCACACAGTAAGCACTCAATAAATACGATTGAATGAATGAATGAATGAATAAGTGCTCAATAAATACGACTGACTGAATGAATGAACTGGACCAAGGTCACACAGCAGAGGAGTGGCGGAGCCAGAACTGGAACCTGTGTCCTCCCAACTCCTAGGGCCGTGCACTAGGCAAGCTGCTGGACCCATTTCCCAGCAAAGGTCTCGGAAACGCTCTGATGAGGCGCTTAGTACAGTGCTCTGCACACAGTAAGCACTCAATAAATACAATTGATTGATTGATTGATTGATGAGCATTTCTCTGATGAGAAGAGCCTTCTACACAACGGGTTGCAACTAGTATTCAGTCCATGAGCCATCCCACATCAGTTTGTCCAGTGCTTTGAAATCCCCAACGGGATTATAAACTCCCTGAGAACAGGGGTCATTTATACCAACCCCACCATGTTGAACTCTCCCGACCGCTTAGTACAGTGCTCTGGACACAGTAAACGTTCAATAAACACCACTGATCGGATGCTCACCTTGCCAACCCAAGTGTTACCGGCGTGACCCCAACCTTCCTGGGCGATGAGAGACAGGTTGCGATTCAGAAATGACAATGACGATAAAGTAGGAGTGGGGTTGATAAAAGTTAAAAACTTGAAAAAATAAATAGGAGCCCGCATTCTGGACCTTGGCAGACAGGAGTAGGGGGATCTCACCTTTTCAAGAAACTTATCATCATCATACTAGAGAAGCAGCATGACTCAGGGGAAAGAGCCCGGGCTTGGGAGTCAGAAGTCATGGGTTCTAATCCCGGTTTTGCCACTAGTCAGCTGTGTGACTCTGGGCAAGTCACTTAACTTCTCTGGGCCTCAGTTATCTCATCCGTAAAATGGGGATTAAGACTGTGAGCGCCACGTGGGACAACCTTATTACCTTGTATCTCCCCCAGCTCTACTGAGCCCTTTTTTCCTCTCCTCTTCCCCAGTCCCCCGCCCTACCTCCTTCCCCTCCCCACAGCACCTGTATATATGTTTGTACAGATTTATCACTCTATTTTACTTGTACATATTGACTATTCTATTTATTTTGTTAATGATGTGCATCTAGCTTTCTCTCTATTTATTCTGATGACTTGACACCTGTCCACCTGTTTTGTTTTGTTGTCTGTCTCCCCCTTCTAGACTGTGAGCCCGTTGTTGTGTAGGGACTGTCCCTATATGTTGCCAACCTGTACTTCCCAAGTGCTTAGTACAGTGCTCTGCACACAGTATTCATTCATTCATTCATTCAATCATATTTATTGAGTGCTTACTGTGTGCAGAGCACTATACTAAGCGCTTGGGAAGCACAAGTTGGCGACATATAGACAGTCCCTTCCCAACAGTGGGCTCACAGTCTAGAAGGGGGAGACAGACAACAAAACAAAACAAGGAGACAGGTGTCAAGTCGTCAGAACAAATTCATTTATTCAATTGTATTTATTGAGCGCTTACTGTGTGCAGGGCACTGGACTAAGCACTTGGGAAGTACAAGCTGGTGACATATAGTGACAATCCCTACAGTAAGCATTCAATAAATACTACTGAATGAATGAATGAATGTTTGGCACATCATAAGCCCTTAACAAAACTTATCATTATTATTATCATCATCATCATCATATTTGTTAAGCACTTAATGTTTGCCAAGCACTGTACTAAGCGTCGTGGTTGATTCAAGTTAATCAAGTTCCACATGGGTAGTACGGTCTAAGTAGAAGGGGGACGAGGCATTGAATCTCTATTTAACAGATGAGGAAACTGAGGCACAGAGAAGTGAAATGACTGGCTCTAGGTCACCCAGCAGAAAGCTGGCAGAGCCAGGATTAGAACCTAGATCCTCCGACCTTGAAACCTATGCTCTTTTCACTATACCAGCCTGCTTCCTTGCTGGTTCACCATGAAGCAGCATGGTGTAGTGGATAGAGCATGGGCCTAGTCGTGGGTTCAAATCCCGGCTCCACCACTTGTCTGCTGTGTGACCTTGGGCAAGTCACTTCATTTTTCTGTGCCTCAGTTACCTCATCTGCAAATACCATGGGGATTAAGAGTGTAAATCCAAGGTGGGACAGGGACTTTGTCCAACTAGGTTAACTTGTATCTACCTCAGTTCTTAGAACAGTGCTTGGCACAGAGTAAGCCCTTAACAAGTACCATAATAACAGCGTGGCTCATCGGAAAGAGCACAGGTTTAGGAGTCAGAGGTAATGGGTTCAAATCCCAACTTGGACTTCCCAAGCGCTTAGTACAGTGCTCTGCACACAGTAAGCACTCAATAAGTACGATTGAATGAATGAATGAATCCCCGCTCCACGGCTCAGTGGAAAGAGCCCGGGCTTTGGAGTCAGAGATCATGGGTTCAAATCCCAACTCCGCCACTTGTCAGCTGTGTGACTTTGGGTAAGTCACTTCATCATCATCATCATCAATCGTATTTATTGAGCACTTACTATGTGCAGAGCACTGTACTAAGCGCTTGGGAAGTACAAATTGGCAACACATAGAGACAGTCCCTACCCAACAGTGGGCTCACAGTCTAAAAGACTTCACTTCTCTGGGCCTCAGTTCCCTTATCTGTAAAATGGGATGAAGACTGTGAGCCCCACGTGGGACAACCTGATCACCTTGTAATCTCCCCAGCGCTTAGAACAGCGCTTTGCACATAGTAAGCGCTTAATAAATGCCGTTATTATTATTATTATTACTTAACTTCTCTGCACCTGTTACCTCATCGGTAAAATGGGGATTAAGATCGTGAGCCCCACATGGGACAACCTGATCACCTTGTATCCTGCCCACATAGTGCACATAGTAAGCACTTAACAAATACCAAAATTATTATTATTGTTATTATAGTTAGGTCAGGGGAGGACAGCACAGGCAGTGAAATTCACCTGTAACCACGTGTGTGAAAGCAAAGGACAATGTACTCTGTGGCTACCCTGCCTGGCAGTCGCCCAAAGGATATGCTGGCCTTCTTTACTAGATTTTCTTTTTTCGTGCCTATCAATCCATCAGTCGGTCAAACAGACTAATTGAGCACTTACTATGTGAAGAACACTGTACTAAGCGCTTGGGAGAATACAAGATGATTAGAGCTATCATGGGTTAGTGTGCTGCTTTAGGTAGCAGAATTCTTTGATAACCTTAAGGTTGGTGTCGCCAAGCTTGGAGTTGCTTAGGTCTATTAATTCGGTGGTAAAAGGGGATCCACTGCTTCAGTTTTCTTTATGCCAGCAGCGTGGCTCAGTGGAAAGAGCCCGGGCTTTGGAGTCAGAGGTCAGGGGATAAAATCCCGGCTCTACCAACTGTCAGCTGTGTGACTTTGGGCAACTCACTTAACTTCTCTTTACCTCAGTTACTTCATCTGTAAAATGGGGATTAAAACTGTGAGCCCCCCGTGGGGCAACCTGATCACCTTGTAACCTCCCCAGCACTTAGAACAGTGCTCTGCACATAGTAAGCGCTTAACAAATATTATTATTATTATTATTCTGCATCACCTGGCTGATTCAGTGAAATACAAATCTCACCCTCCTCCCTCACGACTACTGGTTCTTTCTCAAGAGCATCACGTGCTGCCCAAATCAATCAATCATATTTATTGAGCACTTACTATGTGCAGAGCACTGTACTAAGCGCTTGGGAAGTACAAATTGGCAACATATAGAGACAGTCCCTACCCAACATTGGGCTCACAGTCTAAAAATCCAAATCGGCCAAATCTGCTTTGGCCCAGGGTTGGAAGAGATCCGAGTGTTTTCCACAGTGTTCGGAGACAGCATTCTTGTTCTAAGCCTTGTTGTGGTGGTTAGAGACATGTCCCAGACTTATCGATCTTATCAATCTTATCTTTGCCACCACGGTACAGCTCCAGGATGAATTTACTCTCCGTGCCTCATCTTCACTGGGCTGCGCAGGGAATCCAAAAAAAGAGGAGAATCTTTTCCACGATACTGGGCTCAGCCCGGTCTGACCGTTATAGTGTGTACGTCAGCGCTCGGCTATTACCAGGATTCCCTCTCTCATTCATTCATTCAATCGTATTTATTGAGCGCTTACCGTGTGCAGAGCACTGTACCAAGCGCTTGGGAAGCACAAGTTGGCAACATATAGAGACGGTCCTCATTTGTGATTTTGGGCAAGTCAATTCATGCTCTGTGCCTCAGTGTCCTCAACTGTAAAATGGGGATTCAGTACCTTGTCTTGTGAGCTTCACGTGGGAGTAGGGACTGTATCTCACCTGAGTAACTTCTATCTTCCCCAGTGCTTAACAGTGGGCTCTCCATTTTCAAATCCAGACAAGTATGCAGTGCAACGGCATTATCAGGCTGGTCTTTGTTCGTTGGAAGGGGGTAGGTTGATGGAGAAGGCCTAGTCTTTCCTTGACCACGATTCCCAATTATCCCAGCAATTCTTGCCTGGCTTTCCAATCCAGGAACACATTCTTCATACAGATCCATTGTTTTCCTTTTCCCTTGTTCTACAAACTTTTGTGAAGCTGTGACTGCACAGGTCACCTCCTGATTCGTCGTCAGACGCAGTGGCTACGGACTTGAAATTCGTACAGGAATTTGAACAGGTTGAATCACTCTCTAAGACTCCATTCATGATTTCTAGCTTGGGCCATTGTCTCCGAAGCAGCATATGCACGCCAGGATCATGTGGTGATAACACTGGGATTTGCTGATTTCCTTTTGCCAGGAAAACACTTTTAATATTGTCATCATCCAGCCCGGCCTTCTGCCAATTCGCTAAGCTCATTTGTGGCAATGGCCCTGACCCAGATACTCCAAGCAGATTATAGTGGCTACTGGCACAATACTGGGAGGGGAAGGATGAAAAGTTTTGGACCCCCTCCATTGATGAATGGGTACACTCAACTCTGAGTCACAAATGGCTCTCGTCCCATCCAAGAGGACCACAATGTACTCTTAGTTTATGTTTACTCTCTCAGACGGAGTATCCGCAACCGTGTCATTCCTCTTCAGCTAAAATCAGGTGCGGAAATTATAATTAATCCCTTCTCCGTGAGATCCAGTTTGGGACGTCAGATTTATGGTAGTGGTGGCTATTATTCATTCATTCATTCATTCAACCGTATTGATTATAATAATAATAGTGGTATAATATAATAATAATATAATATAATCATAATAATGGTATTTGCTAAGCGCTTACTATGTGCAAAGCACTGTTCTAAGCACTGAGGAGGTTACAATAATAATGGTATAATATAATAATAATATAATATAATAATAATAATGGTATTTGCTAAGCGCTTACTATGTGCAAAGCACTGTTCTAAGCACTGAGGAGGTTACAATAATAATGGTATAATATAATAATAATATAATATAATCATAATAATGGTATTTGCTAAGCGCTTACTATGTGCAAAGCACTATTCTAAGCACTGAGGAGGTTACAATAATAATGGTATAATATAATAATAATATAATATAATCATAATAATGGTATTTGCTAAGCGCTTACTATGTGCAAAGCACTGTTCTAAGCACTGAGGAGGTTACAATAATAATGGTATAATATAATAATAATATAATATAATAATAATAATGGTATTTGCTAAGCGCTTACTATGTGCAAAGCACTGTTCCAAGCACTGAGGAGGTTACAATAATAATGGTATAATATAATAATAATATAATATAATAATAATAATGGTATTTGCTAAGCGCTTACTATGTGCAAAGCACTGTTCTAAGCACTGAGGAGGTTATAATAATAATGGTATAATATAATAATAATATAATATAATAATAATAATGGTATTTGCTAAGCACTTACTATGTACAAAGCACTGTTCTAAGCACTGAGGAGGTTACAATAATAATGGTATAATATAATAATAATATAATATAATAATAATAATGGTATTTGCTAAGCGCTTACTATGTGCAAAGCACTGTTCTAAGCACTGAGGAGGTTACAATAATAATGGTATAATATAATAATAATATAATATAATAATAATAATGGTATTTGCTAAGCGCTTACTATGTGCAAAGCACTGTTCCAAGCACTGAGGAGGTTACAATAATAATGGTATAATATAATAATAATATAATATAATAATAATAATGGTATTTGCTAAGCGCTTACTATGTGCAAAGCACTGTTCTAAGCACTGAGGAGGTTATAATAATAATGGTATAATATAATAATAATATAATATAATAATAATAATGGTATTTGCTAAGCACTTACTATGTGCAAAGCACTGTTCTAAGCACTGAGGAGGTTACAAGGTGATTAGGTTGTCCCATGGCGGGGCTCACACTTTTAATTCCCATTTTACAGATGAGGTAACTGAGGCACAGAGAAGTTCAGTGACTTGTCCAAAGTCACACAGCTAACAGTTGGCAGAGCCGGGATTTGAACCCATGACCTCTGACTCCAAAGCCCGGGCTCTTTCCACTGAGCCACGCTGAGCGCTTACTGTGTGCAGTGCACTGTACTAAGCGCTTGGGAAGTAGAAGTCAGCAACATATAGAGACGGTCCCTACCCAACAACGGGCTCACAGTCTAGGAGGGGGAGACAGGCAACAAAAGAAAACATGTAGATAGGTGTCAAAATCATCAGAACAAATAGAGTGTAAGCCCATTGTTGGGCTCTAAATGTTGCCAATTTGTACTTCCCAAGCGCTTAGTACAGTGCTCTGCACACAGTAAGCGCTCAATAAATATGATTGAATGAAGTAGAATTAAAGCTATATGCACATCATTAAAATAAATAGTCAAGATGTACAAGATACAGTGCTCTGCATAGAGTAAGTGCTCAATAAATGCCACTGATTGATTGAAATGGGGTTGTGCTCAGATGGGGAATCAGAAAATCGTCGGGGTTTTTCCGTTATAACAGTAGGAATTCCAGCTTGTGATCCGGATAAAGTACTTAGCCAACAGTGAGACCCGACCTGGCAGAAACAACAGATGTCAGGTGGCCATTTGGGCAATCTAGGACTGGGCAGGACTGAAAGATTCATTCATTCATTCATTCAATCGTATTTATTGAGCGCTTACTATGTGCAGAGCACTGTACTAAGCGCTTGGGAAGTCCAAGTTGGCAATCTATAGAGACGGTCCCTACCCAACAGTGGGCTCACAGTCTAGAAGATAAATACAAAGGTGGAAAAATAGCCCAGAAGTGTGGGACCCAACAGTTAACAATCTCCCTGAAGGACGACGTGAAGCATCATGGCCTAGTGGATATAGCACATTTTGGGGGAGGCAGAGGATCTGGGTTCTAATCCCTGCTCTGCCACTGGCCTCATTTGTGACTTTGGGCAAGTCAATTCATGCTCTGCGCCTCAGTGTCCTCAACTGTAAAATGGGGATTCAGTACCTTGTCTGGTGAGCTTCACGTGGGAGTAGGGACTGTATCTCAACTAACTTGCATCTTCCCCAGTGCTTAGAAAAGTGCATGATGCATAGTAAACGCTTAAGAAATACCATTAAAAAAAAGGATCATCTAACCCATAAGTCTTCAAAGAGAACCATCCCTGGAAAGTATTTTAGTGTCTGCCATCCTCATTTAGGTTTACTAAGGGCAGGGACCATTGTGTACTAATTTTACTGTAATAATAATAATAATAGCATTTATTAAGCGCTTATTATGTGCAAAGCACTGTTCTAAGCGCTGAACTCTCCCAAGCACTTAGTATCATACTCTTCTCAGAGTAAGATCTCAATAAATACTATTGATCGACTGATTCACTGATACCTTCTAAACTGTAAGCTCATTGTGGGCAGGCAATCTGTCTGTCTATTGTTGCCCTGAGAAGCAGCATGGCTTAGTGGAAAGAGCCCAGGCTTGGGAGTCAGTGGTCATGGGTTCTAATCCCGGCTCTGCCACTTATCAGCTGTGTGACTTTGGGAAGGCCACTTGACTTTTCTGTGCCTCAGTTGTCTCATCTGTAAAATGGGGATTAAGTCTGTAAGCCTTACGTGGGACAATCCGATTACCTTGTATCTACCCTCGTGCTTAGAACAGTGCTTGCACATAATAAGCACTTAACAAATCAATCAATCAATCAATTGTATTTATTGAGCGCTTACTGTGTGCAGAGCACTGTACTAAGTGCTTGGGAAGTACAAGTTGGCAACACATAGAGACAGTCCCTACCCAACAGCGGGCTCACAGTCTAGAACAAATACTACTTCTACTACTACTAATAATAATGGTATTTGTTAAATAACATTATTATTATTATTATTATTGTACTCTCTCAAATGCTTAGTACAGTGCTCTGCACAGAGTCAGCCCTCAATAAATACGACTGAATGAATGAATGAATAAATGAATGACACAGGAGCTAAGACTCCACTGTGATTGTGGGAAGGTGGGGGTGGCTCGCGGCTCTCTTTCCTGACTTCTGTCGCTGTGGCCTCTGAGGGTTGTCTTGAATTAAGATCATTCAGGGGCTTCCAACGATAATCAATCTTCAGTGGTATTTATTGAGCACTTACTATGTGCAGAGCACTGTTCTAAGCATTTGTGAGAGTACAAGAGAAATTAGCAGACATCCATAATGAACTTACAGTCTAGAGGGGGAGAGAGACATCAATATGAATAAATAAGTATTTTATAATGAATAATTTAAAGATATGTGCATAAGTGCTATGGGCTTGGGTAGGGCGCATATCAAATGTGCAAAGAAATCATGGGTTTGACAAACCCTTCTGGAAGTTTCCCCTGCGGAGTCCCCAAAAGTTCAGTTTTTTGTAGCTCTGTGGGGAGGACCAGACTGTAAAGTCCTCTGCTTCCTCAATCAATCAATCAATCACATTTAATTAGCACTTACTATGGGCAGAACACTGTACTCAACACAGTAGAACAGAGTTGATAATAATAATAATAATGGCATTTATTCATTCATTCATTCATTCAATCATATTTATTGAGCGCTTACTGTGTGCAGAGCACTGTACTAAGCACTTAGGAGGTACAAGTTGGCAACATATAGAGACAGTCCCTACCCAACAGTGGGATCACAGTCTAGAAGCACTTACTATTTATTAAGCACTTACTATGTGCAAAGCACTGTTCTAAGCGCTGGGGAGGTTACAAGGTGTTCAGGTTGATCCACGGGGGGCTCACAGTCTTCATCCCCATTTTACAGATGAGGTAACTGAGGCACAGAGAAGTGAAGTGACTTGCCCAAAGTCGCACAGCTGACAATTGGCGGGGATGGGATTTGAACCCGTGACCTCTGACTCCAAAGCCCGGGCTCTTTCCACTACTTCTCTAACATGATGGACACGTTCCCTGCCCACAGTGAGCTTACAGTCTAGAGGAAGTTTCGGGTCTAGAGTGCTTGCTCCTTCCTGGGAAGTGATACATCTCCCAGCCTGACCGAGCCTCTTTGACATGACTCCTTTTCTTCAGACAAGAGTCAGGCGATTATCCTTCCTCTGAACTCTGCCCTGTGTGGTCTCTTAGAGTGTACTAGTAATAATAATAAAATAATAATAATAATAATAATAATAACAACGGTAATTATGGCCTGTGTTTAGCCCTTTCTACATTTCAAGCACTGTGCTAAGCAATGGGGTAGATACCAGATAATCAGGTCGGACACAGTCCCTGTCCCACATTGACTCACAGTCTAAGCAAGACTAAGCACGTATTGAATCCCCATTTTACAGGCATGGAAGCTTAGGCTCAGAGAAGTTAGCCGGTATTAGGCTCCCTGATCCATCCTTTTTCCACTCGGCAATACTTTACAATAATAATAATAATGGCATTTATTTAGCACTTACTATGTGCAAAGCACTGTTCCAAGCTCTGGGCGGTTACAAGGTGATCAGGTTGTCCCACCTGGGGCTCACAGTCTTTATCCCCATTTTACAGGTGAGGTAACTGAGGCCCAGAGAAGTTAAGTGACTTGCCCAAAGTCACACAGCTGACAAGTGGCGGAGCCGGGATTAGAATCCATGAACTCTGACTCCAAAGCTAGTGCTCTTTCCATTCATTCATTCATTCAATTGTATTTATTGAGTGCTTACTGTGTGCAGAGCACTGTACTAAGCTCTTATAATAATGATGACATTTGTTATGCACTTACTATGTGCGAAGCACTGTTCCAAGCGCTGGGAGGTTACAAGGTGATCAGGTTGTCCCACCTGGGGCTCACAGTCTTAATCCCCATTTTACAGATGAGGTAACTGAGGCTCAGAGAAGTTAAGTGACTTGCCCAAAGTCACACAGCTGACAATAGGCGGAGCAGGGATTTGAACCCATGACCTCTGACTCCAAAGCCCGTGCTCTTTCCACTGAGCCATGCAGCTTCTCTATGGACTGTGTGTCCAATACTGGTCACTGCTCTTAAGAAAAGATATGAAAAACTGGAGAGGAACGAGACAGGAATGATGATAGGATAAAAACTGGGTAACAGTCGTAACAATAATAATGGTATCTATTAAGCACTCACTCTGTGCCAAGTACTGTACTAAGTGCTGTGGAAAATACCAGAGAAGCAGCATGGCTCAGTGGAAAAAGCACGGGTTTTGGAGTCAGAGGTCATGGGTTCAAATCCCTGCTCTGCCAATTATCAGCTGTGTGACTTTGGGCAAGTCATTTAACTTCTCTGTGCCTCAGTTACCTCATCTGTAAAATGGGGATTAAGACTGTGAGCCCCCCGTGGGACAACCTGATCACCTTGTAACCTCCCCAGCACTTAGAACAGTGCTTTGTACATAGTAAGCGTTTAATAAATGCCATTATTAGTATTATTATTACAAACAGTCCCTGTCCCACGTAGATACCTGAAGGGCTATTTTAAGGATCTTGGGTTAAGCGTTGCTTCAAATATGTGAGTACAATAGAATTAGTACACATTATCCCTGTCTTCAAAAAACTTATACTCAGTTAATCAATCATATTTCTTTAGCACTTACAGTGTGCAGAGCACTGTACTAAGTGTTTTAAGCATACAATATAAAAGACACATCCCCTGCCAACAGTGAGCTTACAGTCTCAAAGGAGAGACAGGCATTAATAGAAATAAATAAATGACAGATATGTACATAAATGCTGTGGGATTGGGAGGAGGGATGAGTAAAGGGAGCAAGTCAGGGTGACTCGGGAGTGGAAGAAAAGGAAAAAAAGGCTTAGTGAGGGAAGGCCTCTTGGAGGAGATGGGCTTTCAAAAAGGTTTTGAAGAATAATTGTCTGTTGGATATGAAGAGAGAGGGTATTCCAGGCCAGAGGCAGGACATGGGTGAGAGGTCTGTGGTGAGATAGAAGAGTGGAGGTAAAGTGCGTAGGTTCATTCATTCATTCATTCATTCATTCATTCAATCATATTTATTGAGCGCTTACTGTGTGCAGAGCCCTGTACTAAGCGCTTGGGAAGTACAAGTTGGCAACATATAGAAGCAGTCCCTACCCAACAGTGGGTTCACAGGCTAGAAGGGGGAGACAGAGAACAAAACCAAACATATTAACAAAATAAGGAGCAAAGTATGCAGGCTGGATTGTAGTAATAATGATGGCATTTATTAAGCACTTACTATGTGCAAAGCACTGTTCTAATCGCTGGGGAGGTTACAAGGTAATCAGGTGGTCCCACGGGGGGCTCACAGTCTTCATCCCCATTTGACAGTTGAGGTAACCGAGGCACAGAGAAGTGAAGTGACTTGCCCAAAGTCACACAGCTGACAATTGGTGGAGCTGGGGTTTGAACCCATGACCTCTGACTCCAAAGCCCGGGCTCTTTCCACTGAGCCACGCTGCTTCTAAGGAGAGTAGTGAGGTGAGGTAGGAGGGGGCAAGGGGATTGACTGCTTTGAAGCCGATGGAAAGGAGTTGCTTTTTGATACAGAGGTGCATGGGCAACCACTGGGTGGTCTGGAGGAGTGGGGAAACATGGACTGAATGTTTTTATAGGAAAATGATCCGGGCAGCAGAGGGATATATGGACTGGAGTGGGGAGAGACAGGAGGCAGGGAGGTCAGCAAGGAGGCTGATAATAATAGTAATGATAATAATGATGGTATTTATGAAGCACTTACTAAGTGCAAAGCACTGTTCTAAGCACTGGGGAGGTTACCAGGTGATCAGGTTGTCCCACGGGGGGCTCACAGTCTTCATCCCCATTTTAGAGATGAGGTAACTGAGGCCCAGAGAAGTGAAATGACTTGCCCAAAGTCACACAGCTGACAATTGGCGGAACCGGGAATTGAACCCATGACCTCTGACTCCAAAGCCCGGGCTCTTTCCACTGGGCCACGCTGCTTCTCTATACAGTAATCTGATACAGTAATCAAGGCACGATAGGATAAGTGCTTGGATTAACATGGTAGCACTTTGGATAGAGGAGAAAGGACAGATTGGAGCAATGTCACTGAGGTTGAACTGACAGGAATTAGTGACAGATTGAATATGCGGATAGGGTGAGAGGGCTGAGTTCATTCATTCATTCAATTGTATTTATTGAGCGCTTACTGTGTGTAGAGCACTGTACTAAGCGCTTGAGAAGTACAAATCGGCAACAGATAGAGACAGTCCCTACCCAACAACGGGCGGAGTTGAGGATAATGCCAAGGTTATGGGCTTGTGAGACAGGAAGGATGGTGGTACTGTCTACAGTGATGGGAAAGTCAGGGGAAGGATAGGAAGATTAGGAATGCTCTTTTTGACATGTTAAGTTTCAGGGGCTGGCAGGCCATCCAAGTAGAGATGTCTTGAAGCGTGTCTCAGTGGAAAGAACATGGGCTTTGGAGTCAGAGGTCACGGGTTCAAATCCTGGCCCCGCCACATGTCTGCTGTGTGACCTTGGGCAAGTCACGTAACTTCTCTGAGCCTCAGTTACCTCATCGGTATAATGGGGATTAAGACTGTGAGCCCCACGTGGGACAACCTGATCACCTTGCATCCCCCTAGTGCTTAGAACAGTGCTTTTCACATAGTAAGTGCTTAACAAATGCCATTATTATTATTCTTGCTAATATTATTATTATTGAAGGCAGGAGGAAATGTGAGAGGCAGAGAAGGAGAGAGATCAGGGCTGGAGACATAGATTTGGGAATCATCCACATAGAGGTGGTAGTTGGAGCCATAGGAGTGAATGAGTTCTCCAAGGTTGTGGGTGTACTTGGAGAATAGAAGCAGGCACAGAACTAATCTCTGAGGGACACCCACATCTATAATTCCATATATTTATAATTGATGCTACTAATGCCTGTTTACTTGTTCTGATGAATGTCACCCTCCCTTCTAGACTGTGACCCCGTTGTGGGCAGGGACCGTCTCTGTTGCTGAATTGTACTTCTCAAGCGCTTAGTACAGTGCTCTGCACACAGTAGACTCTCAATAAATATGATTGAATGAGTGAATGAATGAACGACTGAATTTAGGGATTTTTTTTCAAGTGCATAGTACAGTGCTCTGCACACAGTAAGCGCTTAGTAACTATGACTGAGTGAATGAACTTGTGAAGAAATTGAGAATGTATGAGAAGCAGTGTGGCACAGAGGAAAGAGCCAGAGCTTGGGAATCAGAGGTTATGGGTTCTAATCCTAGCCCCGCCACTTCTCAGCTGTGTGACTTTGGGCAAGTCACTTCACTCCTCTGTGCCTCAGTTACCTCATCTATAAATGGGGATTAAGACTGTGAGCCCCTCGTGGGACAACCTGATTACCTTGTATCTATCCCAGCACTTAGAACAGTGTTTGGCACATAGTAAGTGTTTAACAAATGCCATCATTATTTTGGAGAAGCAGCATGGCTTAGTGAAAAGAGCCTGGTCTTGGGAGTCAGAAGTCATGGGTTTTAATCCCTGCTCTGCCACTTGTCAGCTGTGTAACTTTGGGCAAGTCACTTCAATTCTCTGAGCCTCAGTTACCTCATCTGTCAATCAATCAATCAATCAATCGCATTTATTGAGCGCTTACTGTGTGCAGAGCACTGTACTAAGCACTTGGGAAGTACAAGTTGGCAACATATAGAGACAGTCCCTACCCAACAGCGGGCTCACAGTCTAAAAGGGGGAGACACAGAACAAAACCAAACATACTAACAAAATAAAATAAATAGAATAGATATGTACAAGTAAAATAAATAAATAAATAAAGTAATAAATATGTACAAATGGGATGAAGTCTGTGAGCCCTACATGGGACATCCTCATTACCTTGTATCTACTCCAGTGCTTAGAACAGTGTTTTGCACATAGTAAGCACTTAACAAATGCCATTATCATTATTATTATTATTATTCTAAACAGAAAAAATACTAGGGGAGCAAAAGCTGAAAAATGAAAACACTCAGTAATACCCAGAAACCATAACCTGGGAACTCTATCCATGAGTAGCCTCTATTAGGGGGAAATGTTTGAGGATCATTTCTCTCAGAAATTCCATTTCCAGATTGATTTTGCAACGAATGATTCAGTCAAAGTAACATTAGTTGGGACAGTACTGGGTGAATCTGGTGAAATTTTCTGTCCCATGTACACTAGTTTCACTTTTAAGTGACCCACTCCCCTGTAAACCCCCGCAGCCTTCCCCAGAATCCCATCTGCCTCACCTGAAAAATGCAGTTTTACCTTTCCCACGACTCAGCCCCAACCCCCAGTGCCCTGAGGCAGCTAATAACAATAATAATTGTGATATTTGTTAAACAATTACTGTATGCAGGGCACTGTACTAAGCGCTGGGTTAGACACAGTCCCTGTCCCACTTAGGGCTCACACTCTTAATCCCCATTTTGCAGATGAGGTAACTGAGGCACAGAGAAGTGAAGTGGCTTGCCCAAGGTCACACAGCTGACAAATGGCTACGCAATAACCAAGGTCTGGGTCAAGTCACTCGCAATGGTGATATTTCGGTGCAAATCTATCCCATGTGAATGGGCATGGCTCGTTCTCTGAGCCCGTTTGTGCTGAAATGAAATCCATCTACAAATCGACAATAACCAATGCAATCTTATGAACTAGCAAACAAGTCAGTTATTCCTGGGAAATAACAGACAGAAGCGGTGTGGCCCAATGGAAAGAACCTAGGCCTGGAAATCAGAGGATCTGGGCTCTAATCCCAGCTTCCGTCTCTTATTTGCTTTGTGGCTTTGGGCACACCATGTCACTTCTCTGTGCCTCAGTTTCTTCAGTTGAAAAACGTGGATTCAATACCTCTTCTCCCTCCTACTTAGAATGTGAACCCCATATGGGATAGGGATTGTGTTCAAATGGATTATCTTGTATCTACCCCAGTGCTCAGTTCAGTGCTTGGCACATAATAGTCAATTAATCAATCATATTTATGGAGTGTTTACTGTGTGCAGAGCAATGTACTAAGCGCTGGGGAAAAATAAAACAGCAGACACATTCCCTGCCCAAAGCTAGCCATAATTATCGTCATTCATTCATTCAATTATATTTATTGAGTGATTACTCTGTGATAAGCACTGTACTAAGCACTTGGGAGAGTATCATATAATAATAAACAGACACATTCCCTGCCTACAATGAACTTTGAGTGCTTACTGTGTGCTGAGCACAGTACTAAGCTCTTCAGAGAGTACAGTGGAACAGATTGGGTGCCCATGCTATTTGCCCACAAGGAATTTACAGTATTATTAGTATCATTATTATTATCAGATGGCAAAGATTCATTCAAAGCTCACAAGACTCTGCCGTTCAAAAATGTAGAGAGGCAGAATTCCAGGCTCACGGATAAAGCACGTATTTCCACAATTGAAGAACGGGCCTGCATTTACCTTGAAGAAAGTATTTTCTCTTTAGTAGGGAGGTAGTGCGGCTCAGTAGGGAAAATACCGGGCTGGGAGTCAGGAACACTGAGATCTAATCCTGGTCCTCTCTGACTGTGTGACTGACAGAAGTCACTTGGTCTCCCTGGGCCTCAGTTTCTCCATCTGTAATAGAAGGAAAATAAGGAGACACACCCTGACTATCGAAACTGTTGACTCGCTTATGAATGAATAATAAGTGATCGGGATACACTACTTATTTTACCCCAGGTCACCGACTCCAATGTATTGAACTTTGCCTAGCATTTAGTACAGATCTCCACACACAGAGGCTCTCAATAAATACCATTCATTCATTCAACCGTATTTATTGGGCGCTTACTGTGTGCAGAGCACTGTACTAAGGGCTTGGGAAGTACAAGTCGGCAACATATAGAGAGGGTCCCTACCCAACAACCACTGGTCAGGGTGATACACACACACACGTCAGTAAGTCATTTGTATTTAGGGAGCACTTACAGTGTGCAGAGCACTGTACTAAGCACTTGGGAGAGTACACTATAACAGACATGTTCCCTGCCCACAATGAGCTTACAATCTACAGGAGGAGACAGACATTAAAATAAATAAATAAAATTACACAAAAAAGTGCTGAAGGGCTGGGGGTGATGAATTAAGGGAGAAAGTCAGGGTAACGCAGAAGAGAGTGGTAAAAGAGGAAAGGAAGGCTTACTCAGGGAAGGCCTCTTGGAGGAGATGGGCCTTCAATAAAACCTTCAAGGAGGGGAGAGTAGTTGCCTATCGGATATGAAGAGGGAGGAAATTCCAGGCTAGGGGCGGGATGTGGGCAAGAGATCGGCTAAGTAGAAGAGATTGAGGTACAGCGAGATGGTTAGTAGAAGCGTTGGAGGAGCAAAATGTGCTGGCTGGATTGTAAGAAAGTAGAGAGGTGAGGTAGGAGAAGGCAAGGTGATTGAATGCTTTAAAGCCGATGGTGACGAATTTCTGTTTGATGAGGAGGTGGATTGGCAACCACCGGAGACTCTTGAGGAGTGGGGAAACATGGACTGAATGTCTGTAGGAAAATGATCCGGGCAGCAGAGTGAAATATGGACTGGAGTGGGGAAAGACAGGAGGACGGCAGGTCAGCAGGGAGGCTGATACAGTAATCAAGTAGGGAGAGGATAAGTGCTTGGATTAATGTGGTAGCAGTTTGGATGGAGAAGAAAGGGCAGATTCTAGCCATGTTGTGAAGGTCGAACTGACAGGATTTAGTAATGGATGGAATATGTGGGTTGAATGAGAGAGAGGATTCAAGACCACAGAAAAGCAATAGTATCTGGTTTTACCAATAGGAATGCACAAGTAACTGACATTTCTCGATATTACCCTGCACAAAAGCAATTATGGTTGACTGATCCCTTATGAGGAGAGCTTCCTCCCTGCTGGAGAAGGTTGTGATGATCAGGGTGTGTTTGAGTATCCCGATAGAGAGGAGATTAACAGGTCTCAGTTTATTCCTTGTTAAACCTTTTTCCCTGGGGAACCAAAGCGGGCAGTATCGACTTGCAGAGGGCCAAAGGCAGAAGGGTGCTGCTCTCAGGCTAGGAAACTGTCTCCCCCGCAAAAAAGTCACCCTCAACACAAGGCAGTGGGAATGGATTTCCAGGAAATGCTTTTCCCAACAAACACATGAACTTACGAGTGGCAAGCATTCAACTAACAAGACAACTGGCTTTTCCTACTGCTATCTGCTCCTTGCAAGAGACTAGCCTACAGGCTCTGAATGAAATTTACTCTTAATCACACAACAATGCTAGCTCTCCAGATGTCTATGCAAAGCACTTGAGCTTTTTTTTCTTGTGATGGTATTTGTAAATCGTTTACTATGTGCCAGGCACTGTACTAAGTGCTGGGGTAAATACAGGGTAATTGGGATGCACATAGTCCCTGGCCCACAGGGAGCTCACAGTCTTAATCCCCATTCTCTGAGGTCCAGAGAAGTTAAGTGTCTTACCCATGGTCACACAGCAGATAAGTGGTGGAGTGAGGATTAGAACCCAGGTCCTCCTGACTCCAGAATCGTGCTCTATCCATTGGGGCACACTGTTTCCCATTGAACTCTATGAGGGATAAATCAGGGCCTGATCTGATGATTTGGGATCTACGTGAGGCTTAGTGGATAGAGAATGGGCCTGGGTGTCAGAAGGGCCTGGGTTCTAGTCCCGGCTCTGCCACATGTCTGCTGTGTGACCTTGGGCAAGTCACTTCACTTCTCTGGATCTCAGAGAATGGGGATTGAGGCTGTGAGCCCCATGTGGGCTCTCAGGGCCTGTGTCCAACCAGATTAACTAGTACTTACCCCAGTGTTTAGACCAGTGCTAGGCACATAGTAAGTGCTTGAAGAGTATCATTATCATTATTATTATGACTATTAGCTCAGTGCTTGGCAGTTAGTAAGCACTTAATAATTACCACAACTACCTCTCTGGTAGTTCTGACTCTTAGTTAAACAAAATTTTTGACAAACTAGCTCTTCCCATCTTATAAACATTCTGGATAAGGGAGCTTCTCTTTCTCTCCTTTCCTTTCTTTCTTTCCTTTCTTCCTTCTTTCCTTCCTTTCTTTCTTGTACTCTTTTGCTAAGTACAGTATTTAACACATAATGAGTGCTTAACAAATACCACAATTACGATTTTAGAAATTGAGAAGCAAGAATTGCCCAAAGACAATCTAAAATGAAAGATGTAATAGTCAATGCTAATAAACAAATAGAATGACCAGCACACCGTCTTTCCTTTTGAATGAACTGACCACTCAAGAGGACATCAATATTGATTATTACAGCTTCAGCTCTATTACGATACCATTCTCAAAGGGTTTTGCCTGAAACAGAAGATTCTTCAGACGTTTCCACTTCCTGCTACCAAGAGAAGTGTTTAAACTAATATGCTCCTAGATGATGCATTCTTCTCATCAAGGGGCATGTGTTATAAAAAGCTCATAGGTTTAGTAATGCAACAATGAAATGCTAAATTAATGAGAGACAAGCAAAATATGACTCGTGGCACATCATTAAACGTAAATTAAACAGGACCGGGCATTCCTTTCTACTGCAGCTGTTATGGGAAACGAGAACACTTAGTAGATTTATTTACTGGCTTGTATTTTGTTAACAATGAAACTGCATTAGACAATGCCCAAAAGAGAACAAATAAAAGAACAGGATAGTAATAAAATATTCATTCAAATTATCTGCCCGAGTTGGGAATGAAAACATTACACAAACAGAAAATATTTGTGTATGAATTCCTAACTTAATATTTACCCACAAAGCCAAACACCTTCAAAGGGCAGAGACAGGAGTACATTTAAGTGCCACTACACTGGACACCTATTGACTCATTTAAGGAATGTACAGATGTCCTATAATAAAGCAACCACAGGACCACCAGAATCCTCTCCTCTCTCCAGTCCATACTTCACTCTGCTGCTGGGATCATTATCAGTATCTCAAGAGAAGATCAATCATTCAACCAATCAATTGTATTTATCCAGCATTTACTATGTGCAGAGCACTGTATGATGCACTTCATTCATTCATTTGTATTTATTGAGCCCTTACCTTGTGCTAAGGGCTTGGAAGAGCACAATATGACCATAAACAGACACATTTCCTGCTCCCAGTTGAGTTTAAAGTCTCAGGGGTCGAGGGGGGAGACAGACATTAATAAAAATAAGTAAATGGCAGATACGGACATAAGTGCTGTGACTCAGGAAGTGGGGATGAACAAAGGGAGCAAGTCAAGGAAGTGCAGAAGGGAGTGAAAGAAGCAGGGACCATAAAGCACTGTCCAGGACAGAGATCTGCCTGAGGAAGCTGAGATCTCCCCCCGAGTGGCCTCAACTTCACCAGGTCATCAGCAATAATGATAATAATGGTATTTGTTAAGAGCTTACTATGTGTCGAGCACTGTTCTAAGCGCTGGGGTAGATACAAGGTAATCAGGTATATTACCTTGTATCTACCCCAGCGCTTAGAACAGTGCTTTGCACATAGTAAGAGCTTAACAAATACCATCATCATTATTATTTTTATTATTATTATTATTATTATTATTATTATTATTATCAGGTTGTCCCACGTGGGGTTCACAGTCTTAATCCCCATTTTACAGATGAGGTAACTGAGGCTCACAGTAGTGAAGTGACTTGACCAAGGTCACAGAGTAGACAAATGGCAGAGCTGGGATTAGAACCCATGACCTCTAACTCCCAAGTACATGTTCTTACCACTAGACCATCTCCCCAGGCTTCCCCTAAACATCATGACCCTTCAATTCTCACCCTCCGCTGTCAGCCCATCCCAGTCCTCTTCCTAACCCTAACCCTCCACCACCCAACTCCTCCCCTCCCAGTCCCAACCCCATCATCCCATCCCAGTGTCACCTCTCACCCCTCCTCCCCCAGTGCCGGCCCTCGCCAACTTGCTCCCATCTAAATCAATCAATCAATCAATCAATCAATCGTATTTATTGAGCGCTTACTGTGTGCAGAGCACTGTACTAAGCGCTTGGAAAGTACAAGTTGGCAACATATAGAGACAGTCCCTACCCAACAATGGGCTCACAGTCTAAAGCCTCCCCACCCTTCATGCCAGCTCCTCTCACCCTCCACGCCCCCTCAAATTCAGCCAAGTGTGGCCTGTGGAACCCCCGCTCCATCATGGGCAAGCTTCTCTTCATCCGTGACCTGTTCCTATCCCAGTCACTCCTCCTCCTCCTCCTCCTCCTCCTCCTCCTCCTCACCATCACTGAAACCTGGCTCTCCCCAGATGACACGGTCTCCCCTGCTGCTCTCTCTAGGGGGGGGCTCCATCTTTTCCAACTCCCCCAGACTCATGGGAAAGGAGGAGATGTTGGCTTACTTCTCAAGCCCCAATGCACCTCTCACACCATTCCACCTCCCCCCATCCTTTGAAGTCCACATCAGCTGCCTCCGCCATCCACTCTAGATTCCAGTAATTGCCATCTACCACCCCCTATATCATTCATTTCATTCATTCAATCGTATTTATTGAGTGCTTACTGCGTGTAGAACACCGTACTAAGCTCTTGGGAAGTACAAGTTGGCAACATATAGAGACGGTCCCTACCCAACAGCAGGCTCACAGTCTGGAAGGGGATAAGAATAAGAATGATAGCATTTATTAAGCGCTTACTGTGTGCAAAGCACCATTCTAAGCCCTGGGGAGGTTACAAGGTGATCAGGTTGTCCCACGGCGGGCTCCCAGTCTTCATCCCCATTTGACAGATGAGGAAACTGAGGCCCAGAGAAGTGAAGTGATTTGCCCAAAGTCACACAGCTGGCAATTGGCAGAGCCAGGATTTGAACCCCTGACCTCGGACTCCAAAGTCCGGGCTGTTTCCACTGAGCCACACTGCTTCTCTATCCACCTCCCACTTTCAACTTCCTGAACCATTTCGATCCCTTTCTCGCATTCCTTCTCCCTTTCTCCATGCCCACATAGAGACTTGGAGACTTCAATATCCACACAGATGTTTCGGAAGACTCTTCTGCTGCCCGCCTTCTATCACTCCTCAGCTCCGCTGACCTCCTGTTCCACCCCACCGCGCCCACTCCCCAACTTGGACACACACTTGATCTCATCATCTCTAACCACTGCACAGATTCATTCATTCAATTGTATTTATTGAGCGCTTACTGTGTGCAGAGCACTGTACTACGCGCTTGGGAGAGGACAATACAACAATAAACAGACACATTCCCTGCCCACAGTCTAGAAGCGGAGGTGACAGGCATGAATACAAACAAATTACAGATATGTACATAAGTGCTGTGGGGCTGGGAGGGGGTAAGAACAGAGAGAGCAAGTCAGGTTGACGCAGAAGAGGGTGGGAGAAAAGTAAAGGGGAGCTTAGTCAGGGAAGGCCTCTTGGAGGAGATGGGCCTTCAGTAAGGCTTTGAAGTCAGGAAAAGTCATCGTCTGTCAGATACGAGTGGGGAGGATGTTCCAGGCGAGAGGCAGGACTTGGGCGAGGGGTCGGTCGTGAGATAGATTAGAGCAGGGCACATTGAGAAGGTCAGTATTAGAGGAGCAAAGTGGGCAGGATGTGTTCTAGAGTAGTGAGGTGAGGTAGGAGGGGTTAAAATGATGAACTGTTTTAAAGCCAATGATGAGGAGTTTTTGTTTGATGTGGAAGTGGATAGGCAACCACTGGAGTTTTCTGTGGAGTGACATGTCCTGAATGTTTTTATAGAAAAATGATCTGGGCAGCAGAATGAAGTATGGACTGGAGTGGGAAAAGACAGGATGCTGGGAGGTCAGCAAGGAGGCTGACGCAGTAATCCGGGTGGGATAGGATTAGCGATTGCATTAATGTGGTAGCAGTCTGGATGCAGAGGAAAGGGCAGATTTTAGTGATGTCGTGAAGGAGGGACCGACAGGAATTGGTGGTGGGTTGAATGTGTGGGTTGAATGATAGAGAGGTATCAAGGATAATGCCAAGGTTATGGGCTTGTGAGACAGGAAGGATGGTGGTGCTGTCTACTGTGATGGGAAAGTCAGGGGGTGGACAGGGTTCGGGTGGGAAGATCAGGAGCTCTGTTTTGAACATGTTAAGTTTGAGGAGACGGGAGGACATCCAAGTAGAGATGTCTTGAAGGCAGGTGGGGATGCAAGACTGGAGAGATGGAGAGAGATCAGGGCTGGAGAGGTAGATTTGGGTAAAACCCGCATAGAGGTGGTAGCTGAAACCATGGAAGTGAATGAATTTTCTTTGAGCACCAATCCAGTATCCTGCATTCAACTCCTCTGTCTCGCCCTTGGGCAAACATCCAGGGCCTTTCTCCTGGGGACTGGGTCTCCGTGGGTGTTCCTCTCCCGCTTTTTTTTTTTTTAATGGTATCTGTTAAGTGCTTACTCTATTGCCAGGCACTGTACTAAGCGCTGGGGTAGACAGAAGCTGATCAGGTTGGGCGCAGTCCATGTCCACATGGGGCTCACTGACTTAATCCCCATTTTACAGATGAGGTAACTGAGGCACAGCGAAATAAAGCAACATACCCAAGGTTACACAGAAGACAAGTGGCAGAGCCAGGGTTACAAATCAGTTCCTTCTGACTCCCAGCTATGTGCTCTATCCACTAATCCATGCTGCTTCTCTATAAGAATAATAATAACAACTATATCATTATTATGTGAGCCCACTGTTGGGTAGGGACTGTCTCTATATGTTTCCAACTTGTACTTCCCAAGCGCTTAGTACAGTGCTCTGCGCACAGTAAGCACTCAATAAATACGATTGATTGATTGATTGATTTAAGTACTTTACTATGTACCAGGCACTCTACTAAGCGCTGGATGGCATTGAACACACACACACCTAGGAATTTCCACACTCATCCTCAACGTACAACTCTCTTACACTAAAATGCCTTTCCCCAGACCCCACACAAGAACACCCAACAACTTCCTTTCCTAGTAAATCACTTTACTTACACAGAATCATAAATTGTTCACTTTTCTCTTGTGAGTTATCTCCTCATCTCTGCCCACCTTCAGATCCCTTCTGACATGTGACATCTTCCAGGAGGCATCCCCAGATAATTATACCTTTTCCCTGAGTTTCTCTCCCAGACAACTATCACCTCAACACTTCCAGGCCAACTCTGCAGTTATGTATTCCCAACCCCTGTTGCACTTCTGAACATACATAGCTTACTACTTAAGTACTTACTACTTAAGTAAGCTACTACTCACTCATCTCCGTATCTACATTTCCTTCTTCCATTCATTCATATCTTTCATTCTACATTTTATTCTTCCTTCAGTCAATCAACCAATCAATGGTATTGATTGAGTGCTTCACAGCACGGTACAAAGCGGTTGGGAAAGTACATTATAACAGAGCTGGTAGACACATTGCCTGCCCATTCTATCTATAAATTATTTTAGTGTCTCCCACTAGCTCTAAGGTCTTTGAGGAAACAGGGTTCACTTCTAGGCTGAAGCAGCGTGGCTCAGTGGAAAGAGTGCGGGCTTTGGAGTCAGAGGTGAGGGGTTCAAATCCCGGCTCCGCCAATTGTCAGCTGTGTGACTTTGGGCAAGTCACTTAACTTCTCTGGGCCTCAGTTACCTCATCTGGAAAATGGAGATTAAGACTGTGAGCCCTATGTGGGACAATCTGATCACCTTGTAACCTCCCCAGCACTTAGAACAGTGCTTTGCACATAGTAAGCGCTTAATAAATGCTGTCATTATCATCAGCAGCAGCAGCAGCATCATTCTACTCACTCTACTGTACTCTCCCAAAATGCTCGTAAATCAATCAATCAATCGTATTTATTGAGAGCTTACTGTGTGCAGAGCACTGTACTAAGCGCTTGGGAAGTACAAGTCGGCAACACATAGAGACACATAGAGACATAGAGACAGTCCCTACCCAACAGCAGGCTCATAGTCTAGCATGGCTCAGTGGCAAGAACATGGACTTCTAGGCTGTGAGCCCACTGTTGGGTAGGGACTGTCTCTATATGTTGCCAACTTGTACTTCCCAAGTGCTTAGTACAGTGCTCTGCACACAGTAAGCGCTCAATAAATACAATTGATTGATTGATTAATTGATTGACTTGGGAGTCAGAGGACATGGGTTCTAATCAGGCCTCCGCCACGTGTCTGCTGTGTGACCTTGGGCAAGTCACTTAACTTCTGTGGACCTCAGCTACCTCATCTGAGAAGCAGCGTGGCTCAGTGGAGAAGAGCCCGGGCTTTGGAGTCAGAGATCATGAGTTCAAATCCCGGCTCCACCAAATGTCAGCTGTGTGACTTTGGGCAAGTCACTTAACTTCTCTGGGCCTCAGTTCCCTCATCTGTAAAATGGGGATGAAGACTGTGAGTTTCCTGTGGGACAACCTGATCACATTGTAACCTCCCCAGCGCTTAGAACAGTGCTTTGCACATAGGAAGTGCTTAATAAATGCCATTATTATTATTATTATTATTATTATTATTATTATCTGTGAAATGGATTAAGACTGTGAGTCCCACATGGGACAACCTGATTACCTTGTATTTACCCCAGTGCTTAGAACAGTGCTTTGCACATAGTAAGTGCTTAATAAATGCCATCATTATTATTATTATTATTATTATCTGTGAAATGGATTGAGACTGTGATTCCCACATGGGACAACTTGATTACCTTGTATTTACCCCAGTGCTTAGAACAGTGCTTGGCATAGAGTAAGCACTTAACAAATACTAATTTTTGTTATTATTACTATTATAATTATTATTATTCTGCACATAATAGATTGTAAGCTCCTTGAGAACAGGTATCATATCTTTGGATAGTGTGGTACTCTCCCAAGTGCTTAGTGCAGTCCTCTGAACCCAGTAGCTGCTCAACAAACACTGTGATTGATTGACACTTATCTGCTTAGTACAGTGCTCTGCACATAGTAAGTGCTCAATAAATACGATTGATGATGATCTGCTGACACTTTCTAGATTGTGAGTTCACTGTTGGGCAGGGACCGTCTCTATACGTTGCCAACTTGTACTTCCCAAGCTCTTAGTACAGTGCTCTGCACACAGTAAGTGCTCAATAAATACAACTGAATGAATGAAATGCTGTGTGACCTTGGGCAAGGCACTTCACCTCTCTGTACTTCAGTTACCTTGACTGTAAAATGGGGATTAAGACTTTGGACATGCGAGACTTGAACTGTGTCCAATCTGATTATCCTGTATCCGTCCCAGCGCGTAGTAGAGTGTCCGGCACCTAGTAAACGCTTGACAAATACCGTGAAAAGGGGGCAATAAAATCAGAAGAAAACTGTTCACTGGGTCTTAATGTCATGAAGCACAATGCAATGAGAGCGCTAGGGTAGAGAGTGTGGGCATGCACGACTGGTAATGGCAGGTCGTGGGTGGATGTTCAGTCAAGGAAAGCGGTGATTACTTAAAATTGCCTGCTGTCATCCCAAAATGGATCCCAGAAAGGTAAGGTCATTCCAACAGGCCCTAGCCACATGGGAAAATGACAGCTCCAAGCAACCCCCGTGATCAGTTTGCTAGCAAAGAGGGAGGGATCAGAAGGGGATATAGATGTGAAATAGATGGTGGAGTGGGATTTTATCAAAATTTTAAGCCGGAGGAACAGATCAAGTCAATAATAATGAACGCACGGTCTGCTCCTAATCTTCTTCCCGACTTGTGTGCTGAGCTCTCCAAGATTTTCTTCTCCTGCCCTTCTCTTTCCAGACACGCATTGCCTCTCGGTTGGGAGCGTGATTTTTTTTTTTTTTTTTTTTGACACTCAGCCAAGGTTCCTCGCTCTATTTGGGGATTTGAATACCATTCTATTCCTCGCTCAGTTCCTGCCTTCCTTTCTTTGTGCGTGTCCTCGTTTCACCACGTAGCTGTCATTTTAGTCCTGTGCTGGAGCTCTGGCTTGCTTTTGAAAAGGAGGCAAAGGTTGGCAGGGGAAGGTTGGTATATTGAACTTTCCCAAGCGCTTATTGCAGTGCTCTGCACACAGTAAGCACACAAGAGACGATTGAATGAATGAATGACCATAGGATAATACGCACTTGCCACTCATCTTTAAGGACTGTCACCCATCTCCCCTGCCATTATCCCCACGTGTTTTTTTTTAAAAAAATACATGAAAGACACAGAAAAATATGTATGGAACAGAGTTGTCAGAAAAAAATGAGTTCTTAAAGATCTATCAAAGGGTCATAGGGTGAATACAGTGCTTTCTGATTAAATTGAACCATCTCTATTTTCTAACAACATATTACATAAACCCAAGTTCCAAAATATCTAATACTGTTCCCTTGATGGGAAAGGATAATGAAAAAGAACTATTTTGGCATGCAAATGAGAATTCATTTTTGGAGATATTAAAAAAAAAAAGAGACCCGGAGAAACAATAACAGTCATTTTAGAACATTTGGAAACTCTTAAGAGCTACAGAGTTATTACTTCTGACACATGCAAATGTCCTGTCAAAGATTCCTCTGCCTTTATACCCCCATGCACTCGCACACCCCAAAACCTTAACAAGGTTGGATGATAAAAATAGTACACCTCCAGAATACCTAACACTCTATTCAAATTATTCGGATTAAAGGTTGGGGCACATTCTTCTGGTGTACACCGACCCTGAAGGTGGGTATTCCTGCATATATTTTGTAACTTTTTTCGTTTGTTTTTTCGTATCTTTCAAAGTCAAGTTGACTTCTTTTCTATGGTCTGTCCGTTGTGAAGTCAAGGCAAAAAGGAATTAAATGAATAGTCTAAGACTGTTGAGAAAACTAATGGCTCATCACATCAGGTATATTCAAAAGCCACCTGCCCTACTGAGAGCTCACCTCTTCCAGGAGGCCTTCCCAGATTGAGCCCCCTTTTTCCTCTTCCCCTCCCCATCCCCCTCCCTACCTCCTTCCCCTCCCCACAGCACCTGTATATACGTTTGCACAGATTTATTACTCTATTCATTTTAGTTGTTCATACTTACTATTCTATTTATTTTGTTAATGATGTGCTTCTAGCTTTACTTCTATTTATTCTGCTGACTTGACACCTGTCCACATGTTTTGCTTTGTTGTCTGTCTCCCCCTTCTAGACTGTGAGCCCGTTGTTGGGTAGGGACCGTCTCTAGATGTTGCCAACTTGTACTTCCCAAGCGCTTAGTACAGTGCCCTGCACACAGTAAGCGCTCAATAAATACGGTTAAATGAATGAATGAATCAGGTACATGGGTGTGTGGATTTGTACCCTTTAAGCACTTGAAATTCACCCCACCCTCAGCCCTAAAGCACATACCTGTAATTGATTTTTATGTCTGTCTCCCCTTCTAGCTTGTAAGCTCCATTGGTGTCTACCAATTCTGTGGCATTGTTCTCTCCCAAGAGCTTAGAATACTGCTCTGCACACAGAAAGCACTCGATAAATACCACTGATTGATTGGTCAGAATAAAAATGTGCAACTTTGGATTTTCTAGGCTACCTTAATTATTCTCAACTCTTTCAATTTAAAAATGCAAAAGGAATTTCTGCTCATTCCACATCTCCACACTCCTCAAAAATGTATAATGGTAGCCCATCCGACTCCGCGTTAAAACAGAGATTCCTTACGAAAGGCTTTAAGGCATTCAAACATTTCGTCCCCTCTTATATTTCCTCACTGATTTTCTACAACATCCTTTCACACACACTTCCCTCCTCTAACACCAAGTCACCCACTGTTTCTTGATCTCCTCTTTCTCACTTCCATTTCCACCCTCTGGCTGGGAACTGTCCTTTTCAAGCACTTAGTACAGTGCTCTGCACACAGTAAGCGCTCAATAAATACGATTGATTGATTTTCCAAGCCCTTCTAAATTCCCACCTCCTCCAGAAGGCCTTCACTTCCCGTCATTTGCCAGTCCTTCTGCATCAACTACACACTTGGCTCTGTAACTCTCAAGCAATTTAATAATAATAATTGAGATATTGGCTAAGCGCTTATTATGTGCCAAACACTGGACTAAGTGCTGGGGCGGCTATGAGATAATCAAGTTGGACACAGACCTTGTCCCACGTGGGACTCACAGTCAAAGAGAGAAGGTGAACACATATTGAACTTCCCCATTTTACAGAGGAGGAAACTGAGACACAGAGAAGCTAAGTGTCTTGCCCAAAGTCACACGGCAGGCAAGTGGCTCAGTGGAAAGAGCCAGGGCTTTGGAGCCAGAGGTCATGGGTTCTAATCCCAGCTCCACCACTTATAATAATAATAATGGCATTTATTAAGTGCTTACTATGTGCAATGCACTGTTCTAAGCGCTGGGGAGGTTACAAGGTGATCAAGTTGTCCCACGGGGGGCTCACAGTCTTCATCCCCATTTTACAGATGAGGGAACTGAGGCCCAGAGAAGTTAAGTGACTTGCCCAAAGTCACACAGCTGACAATTGGCGGAGCCGGGATTTGAACCCATGACCTCTGACTCCAAAGCCCGGGCTCTTTCCACTGAGCCACGCTGCTTCTCAGCTGCTTCTCTGCTTGTCAGCTGTGTGACTCTGGGCAAATCACTTAACTTCTCTAGGCCTAAGTTACCTCATCTGTAAAATGGGGATTAAGACTGTGAGCCCCACGTGGGACAACCTGATCACCCCCAGCGCTTAGAACAGTGCTTTGCACATAGTAAGCACTTAACAAATGCTATTATTATTATTATTATTATTATTATTATTATGCATTCATTCAATTGCATTTATTGAACACTTACTGTGTGCAAAGCACTGTACTAAGAGATTGGGAGAGTACAATATAACAACAAACAGATATATTCCCTGCCCACAATGAGCTCACAATCTAGATGGGGAGACAAATATTAATATATGTAAATACATTTCATATATACATATAGCCTAGTGGCAAGAGCCCGGGCTTGGAAGCCAGAGGACATGGGTTCTAATCCCAGCTCTGACACTAGTCTGTTGTGTGACCTTGGGCAAGTCACTTAACTTCTATATGCCTAGGTTCCCTCATCTGTAAAATGGGGATTAAGACTGTGAGCCCCTCGTGGGATAACCTGATTACCTTATATCTATCCCAGCATTTAGAACAGTGCTTGACACATAGTAAGCTCTTAACAAATACCATAATTATTCATTATTATATCTATATAATAGATATATAGATCTATAATATATAGATCTATAATATCTATATCTATATCTATCTATCTATCTCTATATATATACTGTGGAGCTGAAAGGGACGTTAAATGAGGGGAGCAAGTCAGGGCTACACAGAAAGGGATGCAAAAAGAGAAGAAGACGACTTAGTCAGGGAAGACATTGGAGGAGATATGCCTTCAGTAAGGCTTTGAAGTTGAGGGCAGAATAATAATAATAATAATGATAATAATGGCATTTATTAAGTGCTTACTATGTGCAGGCCACTGTTCAAAGCGCTGGGGAGGTTACAAGGCAATCAGGCTGTCCCACGGGGGCTCACAGTCTTAATCCCCATTTTACAGATGAGGTAACTGAGGAACAGAGAAGTTAAGTGATTTGCCCAAAGTCACACAGCTGACAATTGGCAGAACTGGGATTTGAACCCATGACCTATGACTCCAAAGCCCAGGCTCTTTCCACTGAGCCACGCTGGTTCCCTGAAGGATGTTCTACTGTGAGGTATGCTGAACAAAGAAATGTCTCTTCTGGAAACTGCAAAACCCAATAACCACTTTATTATGGTATTTGTTTAGCCCTTACTATGTGCAAGCTAAGTGCTGGCGTGGGTACAAGCTAATAATAATAACAATAATTATGGTATTTGTTAAGCGCTTACTATGTGCCAAGCACTCTTCTAAGCACTGGGCTAGATACAAGGTAATCAGGTTGTCCCACATGGGGCTCACAGTCTTAATGCCCATTTTACAGATGAGGTAACTGAGGCACAGAGAAGTGAAGTGTCTTGCCCAAGGTCACACAGAAGACCAGTGGCGGAGCCGAGATTAGAACCCGCGTCCTCTGACTCCCAACCTTGGACTCTTTCCACTGAACCAGGCTGCTTTCAATTTGAACCCACTCCCTGTCCCTCACAGGGCTCATGGTCTTGATTCCCATTTTACAGATGAGGTTACTGAGGCACATTAAAGTTAAATGACCGGCCCAAGGTCACATAGCAGACATGTGGCCGAATGCAGCTCAGAACCACTAGGTCTGTCTGATTTCCAGGTCTGTGCTCTTTCCACTAATGAACCGCTTGGGTCGTTTAATCCTGACTGTAGGTTTCTTGGAGTTTTAGCTCTGACAGAGTTAATTTTCTAGCATCTCATAGGTTCAACCTGTGTGTAAAGTTGAAATCAGCCACGGGATGATTCTTAGAGAAAACATATTGTCTCAACTGCTCGGGTCAAATTTCCCTTTTGCTCATTAAGTTTTGCCTCCCTAAAATGATCTTGCAGTTTCTGCACAGGGTTATTTGCCTGCTGCTGTTTCTTGGGTCATATTACCCTTTGTTATTAACTAGCTGACATACTTCACCCCAGAGGTAATGGGCTTGCAAACTGTTTTCCGGATATAAACGGTTTAATGGATACACTTTGGTTTAAAATTTAGATCAATGTAACAGTAAGAGGTCAGGCAAAATGATCAGGCCTTTTGTGCCTCTATGGTTATTTTTCCATGAAACCAACTTTGCTATCAATATGAATAAACTCTGATATAGGGCCCAGATCGATATTGTGTTTTAATTCTCAAATTCATTCAATTCAATTGCATTTATTGAGTACTTATATGCAACGCACTGTACTTAGCACTTGGAAGAGTACAATACAACAATAAACAGACACACTCTTAAAACAAGGAAACAATAAAAACAAGCTACATTGCTTTATCATCGCTTGTTCATCCTTTTTCCTTAGGGCTGACAATTCAAACCCTAAATTTTTCTCTCGAACAGTTGGTGAGATTTCAGTCACCATGTACACGGTGAGCATCATATGGATTGCATATTTTAATGATAATTCTTCTGCACCAAGCGCTTAGTACAGTGCTCTGCACATAGTAAGTGCTCAATAAATATGATTGATTGATTGATTGTACTTTTATTAGAATTATATGATAATTCTTCTGCACCAAGCGCTTAGTACAGTGCTCTGCACACAGTAAGCTCTCAATAAATACGATTGATTGATTGATTGCACTTTTATTAGAATTATATGATAATTCTTCTGCACCAAGTGCTTAGTACAGTGCTCTGCACACAGTAAGCTCTCAATAAGTACTATTGATTGATTGATTGCACTTTTATTTCTAGCTTCTTTGAGGATCTCAAAAATGGTTTGGCGACGTGAGTTAATTAATCCTCACAGAACCCTGTGAATTTGTCAAAGATTATCAGAACCCTGGGACTCTAAATGAATATAAGAACTTCCCCTCAAACCCCGACTCCTAAAGTCACCCTTTAAAACAGGTTTCTGCGCGAGGAGGGTAGGATCTTAAATTTAGTTTCTCTCACGGTAGCTGTCCTCACATCCCCAGTGTTAAAAAGAGTTTGCGTTGGAAGGCAGAAGAGCAGAGGCTATTTTATTCTGTTGCATTGGGTAGAGTGGTCAAGGTTATATGGCCTTAATTTCATTCTCTTTTGGCAGTGTCACCCAAAGAAGCAAAATTCCTCTGCATCGTGGCTTGGCTTCAGAGTCACTCTCCGTAGGAGCAGTTGCCCGTCTGCGGCTTAGAAAGTTAGTTCCCTATTGGCTTTTGTTGCTGTGACCCTCGTCTTCCTCCCTCTTCAACTCCCACACACCTTCTAGAAGGAACCCTGCCACTTTTCTGGCAGCCACTGGGAATAACCTCCCTAATCCCCAGCCGTGTGGATGACAACCGGCAGAATGCAAACCCCCTACATTCCATTAAAATGCAGCTCATTATCTGCCTCCGAAGAAGCTTACATCTTTGTTCTTCGGTTCTGATCGGTGAAAAGGGAAGAGCGTGTTCAAAGAGTAAGAGGTAACCAGCCCTGGTTGGGGTAGAAGCTACGGAGGCCTGAGGATTTTTCTTTACCGGTACCCAAAAATGCATTCTGCTTCGGTGTTTGGGGGAGAGGGCTGATGATGATGATGACTATGGTATTCGTTCAGCGGTTACTATGTGTCAGAGGCTGTACCATAAAAGGTAGATTCAGGGTAATTAGGTCTGATGCAGGCCTTGTTTTACATTGTAATCTCGTTGTGGGCAGGGAAGGTATCCGTTTATTGCTGTATTGTACTCTCCCAAGCGCTTAGTACAGTGCTCTGCACGCAGGAAGTGCTGGATAAATAGGACTGAATGAATGAATTGGTCTCACTGTCTCAAGGAGGAGGATGAGCAGGTAATGAATCCCCATTTTACAGATGAGAAAAATGGAGTGAGTTGCCCAAGATCACAAAGGAGGTAGCAGAAGAAACAGGAGAAGCATCAGGGCTCAGTGGAAAGAGCCCGGGCTTGGGAGTCAGAGGACGTGGGTTCTAATCCCGCCTCTGCTACTTGTCTGCTGTGTGACCTTGGGCAAGCCACTTAACTTACCTGTGCCTCAGCTACCTCATCTGTAAAATGGGGACTGACTGTAAACCCCACGTAGAACAACTTGATTACCTTGTAGCCACCCCAGCGCTTAGAACAGTGCTTGGCACATTCATTCATTCATTCACTCAATCGTATTTATTGAGCGCTAACTGTGTGCGCAGCACTGTACTAAGCTCTTGGGAAGTACAAGTCAGCAACATATAGAGGCAGTCCCTACCCAATAACGGGCTCACACTCTAGAAGGGAGAGACAGACAGTGAAACACAAAATAAGCCCTTAACAAATGCCATAATTGTTATTATTAGGTATGTGGCAGAGTCTTACTTGAGAAAGGACTCAGAAAGTCTGTTGCTGCTATAGCACAGCCCAGGGTCTAATCATCAGTCACTCAGTCAATTGTATTTATTAAGCGCCTACCGTGCACAGAGCACTGTACTAAGTGCTTGGGAGAGGACGATATAACAATATAACAGGCACATTCCCTGCCCACAGTGGGCGTACGGTCTAGAGGGGGAGACAGGCATTAATATAAATAAATGAAATTACAAATATGTACATAAGTGCTGTGGGGTTGGGGGGATGAATAAAGGGAGCAAAACAGGGCAATGCAGAAGGGAGTGGAAGAAAAGGAAAAGATGGTTTAATTAGAGAAGGCCTCTTGGAGGAGATGTACCTTCAATAATGCTTTGAAGGGAGGGAGAGTAAGTAATTGTCTGCCAGACACTCAGTCAATCGTATTTATTGGACACTTGGGGGAGTACACTATAATATCATAACACATATTCCCTGTCTACAATGAGTTTACAGTCTAGAAGGGGAAGACAGACATTACTATAAATAAATGAAATTACATACATGTGCATAAGTGCTGCAGGGTTGGGAGGGGAGATGAATAAAGGGAGAAAGTCAAGGAAAAGCAGAAAGGAGTGGGAAAATAGAGCCCATTTTATGCCTTCTCAGGGCACTTTTGCAAAAGGAATTTGTACCATTAAACCTCTCAAATAACCAACTCAATGAATTAATAGTATTTATTGAGCAACTACCGGGTGCAAGGCACTGAACTAAACACTTGGGAGAGTTGGTAGCCATTTTCCCTGTCCTCTTGGAGCTTACAGCCCCCTGGGGGAGGCAGAGACTAGCAGAAATTACAGCCCCCTGCGAGGGCTTAAATTGTAGGGTTTGTGAGTATTTAGGTAGTGCAGAAATAGTGCAGAGGGACACTGGGGAGATATAACTCGATGGGTTTGGGGTAAACAACTTTGTCACAGAGAGGCTTAATGGCTTCTGCTTTCAAGCCAAAAAAACCCCACCGAATTTGATATTGGTGGAAGAGTCGGATCCTGCTCCTGTACTTGTGGTCACATATAGCAGTGTGACCTAGTGGATAGAGCACAGGCTTGGGAGTCAGAAAGACTTGGGTTCTTATCCCAGCTCTGCCACTTGCCTGCTGTGTGACTTTAGACAGGTCATTTCACTTCTCTAGGCCTCAGTTATCTCATCTGTCCAATGGGGATTAAGTCTGTGAGACCCATATGAGTCAGGGACTGCGTCCCACCTGACCTACCCCAGTGCTTAGAACTGTGCTTGACGCATAGTAAGTGCTTAATAGATACCATCACCATTATTGTCATAGTTTGAGAGACTACTGAGGTTTTTTCCAAAACTAAGGGAATCTCACAAAAGGGTTAGGCCCTGTCCATTCTGGGAAGTCTAGGTTTCCAAGGCAGTTTTTGACCTCGATAATCCGGAATAGAAAACGAGCAGACACTTTGGACTGATTCCTTGATTGATTGATTATATCCTTGACAGATTTGTTTTGCCTTTTAAGCCACCTGGCATTTGCCAGTGTCTAGGAGATTAAGACTTCAGACCAGAGAGGATTTTGCCGCAGAGACTCTTCATGTTATTGCTTATCAAATGTGGACATAACTAGACTGTGAGCCCGCTGTTGGGTAGGGACCATCTCTATATGTTGCCAATTTGTACTTCCCAAGCTCTTAGTACAGTGCTCTGCACATAGTAAGCGCTCAATAAATACGATTGATGATTCCAGATCATCTTTCAGGGCACAGTCTCTGTCTCATGTGGGACTCACAGCCTAAGTCAGGGGGAGGAGAATTTAATTCCCATTTTATAGATGAGGAAAGTTAGGCACAGAAATGTCGATTGAGTTGCCCGAGGTCAAAACAGTGGGACAGGCACTGTGTACAACCTGATTATCTCGCATCTGCCCTACCATTTAGGACAGTGCCTGGCCCATAGTCAATGCTTATGAAGACCCATAAAAAAACCAAAACCAAAACAAACAAAAAACCCCCTCAAAAACAAACAGAACAAAAAAACCAGCAGGACAAATGTTGGATCCAGGATTCGAATCCAGGTCTCCAGACTCTAAATGCCGTGCTCTTTCCACTAGGCCATGCCGCTTTTCATCAGCATTAGGCCCCATCAATAGAGAACTAGCCCTTGTTATCCTTGGGGAAGCCCAGTGTCCTTGGATTTCAGCCAACTCCTCTCTCCTCCTGTCACAAGAGTTATGGTTGCTGTGTTCCCACCAACAATTTGGGAGCAAAATTGAATTGTGAAAGAGGAATTGCTTCATTTCAAAGCAGATTTATTCAGTATGCTCTCCACCTCTATGATTTATGCCCATCTCCACTCATTTGGGATACATAGAAACTGGGTATCGCCACTTAAAAATCTGTGCATGTTGCATTAGAAAATAATTTCCTTTATTTTATGAGGTGACATAAGCAGCTTGGCCTACTGGATAGAGCCCAGGCCTGGGAGCCCGAAAGACCTGGGTTCAAATCCCGTCTCCGCCAATTGTCAGCTGTGTGACCTTGGGCATGTCACTTCACATCTCTATGCCTCAGTTACCTCATCTGTAAAAAGGGGATTAATGCCGTGAGCCCCACGTGGGACGTGGACTGTGTTCAACCTGAATAGCTTGTATCTCTCCCAGAGCTTAGAACAGTGTTCGACACCCAGTAAGCACTTAATACCAGTATTGTTATTATTATTATTATTATTATTATTATTATTATTATTACTATTTTGTTTCCAGTAGCAATATTTTCCAAAGAGGACTCTAACTAAAATCGAAGTCAGGTCTGGGAGCTAGGAGAACTGGATTCTAATCGCAGCATTCCCCTAGCCTGTTTTGGAGATGGGGCAAGTCACTTAATCTCTTTGGACCTTTCGGGTTCTTTAGATGTGTAGTGGGGATAAAATTCCTGGCTCATCTCCCCCTAAGGAGGTGGACCTCATGGGGGACAGTGACAATGCCTTCTCTGGTTATCTGCCACAGTGCTTAGCCCGGATTATAGAGGTTACCTTGCCTGTGCATTTTTGTGGTTCAGTGTTAATAAAAGTTCAGTCAAAGAATAAGTATATATAATAATAATAATGATGGCATTTGTTAAGCGCTTACTATGTGCCAAGCACTGTTTTAAGCGCTGGGGAGGATACAAGGTGATCAAGTTGTCCCACAGGGGGCTCACAGTCTTCCTCCCCATTTTACAGATGAGGTAACTGAGGCCCAGAGAAGTTAAGTGACTTGCCCAAGGTCACACAGCTGACAATTGGAGGAGATGGGATTTGAACCCATGACCTCTGACTCCCAAGCCCGGGCTCTTTCCATTGAGCCACGCTGCTTCTCCGTTTGATTGGGCTACGCAAGCCCAGGCATATACTCAAGCCATAGAGCTAAAAAATGTTTTTATAAGATATGATTTTATTTTTAGTATTGTATTTGTCAAGCACTGCTCTAGGAGCTGGGGCAGATACAAATTAATTGGGATGGAAACAGTCCCTGCCGGACAGGTGTCTCATTCATTCATTCATTCATTCATTCATTCATTCATTCAATCATGTGCAGAGCACTGTAATGAGCGTTTGGGAGATTCCAGTGTAACAGACATATTCCCTGCCCACATTGAGCTTGCAGTCTTGAGTGATGAGCTTATAGTCTACAGTCTCATTTGTAGGGGGAGCAGTCATGGAATCCCGTTTTTACAGTTGAGGAAACTGAGGCACAGGGAGGTTAAGTGACTTGACCAAGCTCACCCAGCAAGCAATGGGCAGGACCAGGGTTAGAATCCAGGTCCTCTGACTCCTAGGTTCGTGCTCTTTCCACTCGGCCATGCTGTTATTGTAAAACTCAGACCAGTCATTAGTAATAATAACAATAATGGCATTTATTAAGCACTTACTATGTGCAAAGCACTGTTCTAAGCACTGGGGAGGTTACAAGGTGATCAGGTTGTCCCACAGGGGGCTCAAAGTCAATCCCCATTTTACAGATGAGGTAACTGTAGTGCAGAGAAGTTAAGTGACTTTTCCAAAGTCACACAGCTGACAATTGGCGGAGCCAGGATTTGAACCCATGACTTCTGACTCCAAAGCCCGGGCTCTTTCCACTGAGCCACGTACATGTACTTCTGCTTTTCTAAAGAATATTAGCCCACAGCCTCAGCTTTTCCGGGGATATGGGTTTCCGTTAGAATCGATCAATCGATGGTATTTATTGAGTGCTTACTATGTGCTACTACTATTACTACTACTACTTTAGCAGCGTGGCTCTGTGGAAAGAGCAAGGGCTTCGGAATCAGAGGTCATGGGTTCTAATCCTGGCCCCACCACTTGTCAGCTGTGTGACTTTGGGCAAGTCACTTAATTTCTCTGTGCCTCAGTTCCTTCATCTGTAAAATGAGGATTAAGACTGTGAGCCCCCCGTGGGACAACCTTGATTACCTTGTATCCCCCCCAGTGCTTAGAACAGTGCTTGGCACATAGTAAGCACCTAAAAAATACCAACATTATTATTATTATTATTATTACTAACAGCTTGGGAGATTCCAAGGCAACAGAGTTAGCAGGACACATTCCTTCCCCACAGTGCACTTACAGTCTGAGTGGAAATCTCAGTGAACTAAGCCACACTGTAGGAAATGTTTTTTTAGGAAGCAGTGTTGTCTAGTAGATAGAGCCCAGGGATGGGAGTCAGAAGGTCATGGGTTCTAATCCCGCCTCCGCCACTTGTCTGCTGTGTGACTTTGGGCAAGTCGGTCACTTCTCTGTGCCTGTTACCTCATCTGTAAAATGGGGATTAAGATGGTGAGCCCTATGTGAGACAGGTCCAACCCAGTTACCCTGTATCTACTCCAGTGCTTAGCACAGTGTCTGGTACATAGTAAGTGCTTAACAATTGCCTCAAACATTATTATTATTAGTTAACAGCCTAGCCATCTTGCATTATGGGTCTGAATCTCTGAATATCTGCTGATATATGAGGAAACTGCCAAAAGGAGAAGACACTGCTGGAGTCTAAAGACAGACATTTGGAATCAGGGATCAGAAGGCCTGTTGATAAATAATGTACGGTGTGTAAACATTTGGAAACTGATAGGAAATGCACACAGCTGGCCACACGAGGCTATTTGTAGTCACCGGATGCTTGAGGAAAAAGTTGAACCACTGAGGATCATCTCTTACATAATTCCGAAGAATTTGGAATCATTATCTGCTCAGTCACTGATCTCGCGTGCTCTAATGGTGTTAAGTATAATTAAAGCAGAGCCTAATTTTCCTAGTGTTGAGTTCACTACCCAGCTGGTGAATTGCAAATGGCAATTTCAGTGACGTGTGATATGAAACTCTGGCTAAAAATGATGTCTGAGGCCCACCCACGTGATTCTATTTCCCTGTCAACACCAGCTTTATTACATCTGTATATAACTGGTATTTATTCATTCATTTATTTATGCATATTAATGCCTGTCTCCCCCTCTAATGTCTGTTTCCCCTTCAACACTAGCCTTATTATATCTGTATATACCTAGTAGTTATTCATTCATTCATTCATTCATTCATGTATATTAATATTTATATGTTGCCAGCTTGTACTTCCCAAGTGCTTAGTACAGGCTCTGCACACAGTAAGAGCTCAATAAATACAATTGATTGATTGATTGATTGATTAATGTCTGTCTTCCCCTCTAGACTGTGAGCTCACAGTCGGCAGGGAATGTGTCTTAATACAGTTCTTTGCGTACTGTAAGTGCTCAATCAATACAACTAAATGAGTGAATGAATGAATCAATCAATGGTATTTATTGATTAGCTTGTATCCACCCCAGTGCATACTACAGTGCCTGGCACATAGTAAGCACTTAAATACAATTAAAGAAAAAAATCAATCTACGGTATTTATTGAGCACTTACTAGGTGCAGAGCACTGTACTAAGTGCTTGGGAAAGTACAATACAACAGATTTAGCAGATGCGTTCCCTGCCCATAATGAGCTAACAGTCTAGAGGGTAAGAAAGACATGAATATGAATAAATAATTTATAATATATAATTCAAAGACGTGTACTTAAGTGTTGTGGAGTTGGGGGTGGGGTGAATATAAAATTTCCAAAGGTCACGGATACAAGTGTATGGATGATCCAGAATGTTTATGGGAAGTTCTTGGGGTTATTGGCTAAGTTTAGCATTTTCCAGTCTTCTAGACTTTAAGCTCCATGTGGTCAAAGAAATGTGTCTACCAACTCTTGCTAGATGTTACTTTCCTAATCTCTCAGTATAGTGCTCTGTTTTCAGTAAGCGCTCAATAAATACAATTTATTTATTGATTGATCTACCGGCCACCATCAGAACTCCAGAATTGCCAGTCATGACTTCTTTAATTTGGGGAAGCAATGTAGCCTAAGAATAATAATAATAATAATAATAATAATAATGGCATTTATTAAGTGCTTACTAGGTGCAGAATACAGTTCTCCATGCTGGGGAGGTTGATTACAAGGTGATGAGGTTGTCCCCTGGTGGCTCACAGTCTTAATTCCCATTTTACAGAGGGAGGAACTGAGGCAAAGAGAAGTTAAATGACTTGCCCAAAGTCACGCAGCTGACAATTGGCAGAGCCAGGATTTGAACCCATGACCTCTGACTCCAAAGCCCATGCTCTTTCATTCATTCATTCAATCATATTTATTGAGCACTTACTGTGTGCAGAGAACTGTACTAAGTGCTTGGGAAGTACAAGTTGGCAACATATAGAGATGGTCCCTACCCAACAATGGGCTTTCCACTGAGCCACGCTGCTTCTCATAAAAAAAATAATAATGATGGCATTTGTTAAGCGCTTACTATGTGCAAAGCAGTGTTCTAAGCGCTGGGGGGATACAAGGTGATCAGGTTGCCCCATGTGGGGCTTCACAGACTTAATCCCCATTTTACAGATGAGGTAACTGAGGCTCAGAGAAGTTAAATGACTCACCCAAGGTTACACAGCAGACATGTGGCAAACTCAGGATTGGAACCCCTGATCTCTGACTCCGAAGCCCATACTCTTTCCACTGAGCCATGAGTGAAAAGAACATGAAACTGGGAGTCAGAATACCTGGGTTCTAATCCCAACTTCACCACCTATCTGCTGTGTGAATTTGGGAAAATTCCTTCACCTCTCTGTGCCTCAGTTCTCTCAGCTGTAAAATGGGCATATAAGATCTGTTCTCCTTCCTACTTAGACTGTGGGCATTCATTCATTGATTCATTCATTCATTCAATCAATCAGTCAATTGCATTTATTGAGCCCTTACTGCTTGCATAATACTATACTAAATCCTTGGAAAGTACAATTCAGCAATAAAGAGAGACAATTCCTGCCCACACCGAGTTTACAGAGTAGCAGGGGGAAGACAGACATCAAAACAAGTAAACAGGCATTATTTAAATAAATAGAATTATAGATATGCACACATCAGATCAAGTAAACAGGCCATAATATAAATAGAATTCTAGATATGTATGTATATACACAAGCGGGGTAATGGGGAGGGAAGGCTGAGGAAAAGGGGGACTTAATCTGGGAAAATGGGGGGCTAAATGGGACAGTGTCCAACCTGATTAACTTGCAATCCTGATTCTGCCATCTGTGTCCTCTGTGACCTTGGGCAAGTAACTTCACTTCCCTGAGCCTCAGTTACCTCATCTGTAAAATGGGGATTAATACTGTGAATAATTAACTAATTAATTAATTAATAATGTGTCCCACATGAGATATGGACTGTGTTCAACTTGAATAGCTTGTCTTTACTTAGCACTTAGTATACTGCCTAGCACAAAGTAAGCACTTATAATGAAAAAATGGATCCTGTATCCTTTAAATATCATCTCCAAATACAGACTGAACCCCCTCCTTCCTCTCCCCCTCTTCCCCGTCCCCATCTCCCCCACTTTACCTCCTTCCCATCCCTACAGCACCTGTATATATGTTTGTACATATTTATTACTCTATTTATTTTACTTGTACATATTTACTATTCTGTTTATTTTATTTTGTTAATATGTTTTGTTTGGTTGTCTGTCTCCCCCTTCTAAACTGTGAGCCCGCTGTTGGGTAGGGACCGTCTCTATATGTTGCCAACTTGCACTTCCCAAGCACTTAGTACAGTGCTCTGCACACAGTAAGCGCTCAATAAATATGATTGAATGAATGAAGATGGCAATTAGGTTTTTTGCTCCTGTGAAGGTGTAACTTTTCTGGGCACAGATGAAAAGGGCTAATAAGAAGACCGATGGTATTTATTAAGTACCTGAGGTGCTACCACTGTGCTGAGTTCCAGATGGGAACAAGATAATAATATTGGACACATTCCCTGTTCTACAATGGGCTCACGATAGAAGAGGGAGAGTATGTATCTTATCCCTATTTTACAGATAAGTAAACTGGGCTAGAGACATTAAATAACTTGCCCAAGGCCAAAAAGCTGGCCAGTGGCCAATCTAGGATTAAAACCTACATCTTCTAACTCCTATTCTTGGGCCCTTTCGACTAGGCAACCCTTTACAGAGAAGCAGCATGGCATAGTGGATAGAGCATGGGCCTGGAAATCAGTTGGTCATGGGTTTTAATCCTGCCTCCTCCACTCTGCTGTGCGATCTCAGGAAAATCACTTGGCTTCTCTGAGCCTGAGACCTCATCTGTAAAATGGGGATTGAGACTGTGAGTCCCATGTGGGACAGGGACTGTGTCCAACCTTATTTGTTTGTAGCCACTTAGTTCAGTGCCTGTCACATAGTAAACACTTAATAAACACCACAGCGCTTAACAAACCGAGGCTGTATGAACTGGGGGTTGGCTTAAGATTACTGACAAGGAAGAATTCCAGACAATCCTAAACCTGAAACACAAATGGGGTACATTCAGCCTTAGTGTTCCTCCTGGTTGGCTGCACTCTGCCTTCTCCAAGAAGAAGCAGTGTGGCTTAGTGGCAAGAGCCTGGGCTTTGGAGTCAGAGGTCATGGGTTCGAATCCCGCACCACCACTTGTCAGCTGGGTGACTTTGGGCAAGTCACTTCACTTCTCCGGGCCTCAGTTCCCTCATCTGTAAAATGGGGATGAAGACTGGGAGCCCCACGGGGCACAACCTGATCACCTTGTAACCTCCCCAGCGCTTAGAACAGTGCTTTGCACATAGTAAGTGCTTAATAACTGCCATCATTCTCCAAAACCCCCTCTTCCGCTGGTATCAAAGCTCAAAGGACGATAACTCCCTGGCTCCAACCCAAGGAAATTAGAACACCCCCACGCAATATTCTTTCTTCTTGCTCAGAGTGCAAACATTGAAATTCAAAGCGCAAAACCTACTGTAACTGGACAATGAAGGGATTTTCGGTTGGAGTATTTTTTACAGTGACCAAAACCCCTAAGGAAATAGATTATTCAAAGCTCTTTTTGTAGGTCGGCCATGCTTTTGAAATGAAACCCGGATATTGTTTGGGCTTCTTGGATTACATCCACACAGACATTCCTACCAGGCTTCCCAGCCCTTATGCCATCGAGACTTCCCATCAGCTCCAGCTCTGTGACTGGAAGGGTGAGGAAATAGAGGCAGCCTGACACCCTCTCACCTTTTAAAACTCCAGTAACCCTGTGGTCGTCCTCTCAGGGTCGGAGCTGGTCAGTTTCCAGCCCTCTACAAGTCTCGGCTACAGGAGGGAGAGTCAAGCAGAGGCCTGTCCATCCCATTCCTAGCTTGGACAGTGGCTAGCGAGTGGAAGGCAATCGGCTCAAAGTCAAAACTCACCTGTGCCGGGCAGCAGCGGCATGGTAGAGTCGAGGGCAGAGACCAAGGTTACTGTGCAGAAGGAGGCCAGGGTAAACCGCTTCTGTATTTTAACCAAGAAAACTCTGTGGAGCCACTACCAGAACGATTGCAGATGGAGGTAGGGCGCTATGGGATCGATGAGTCCATGGAGTCGCTATGGGTCAGAGACGACGTGACAGCATAATTCAAGACAAGAACCCTGTGGTTTTGACTGGGCTGTGACTGTTGAACTCTGAGGTGAAAGGAGCATGAAACACTGCTTCAAAAGCCACAGTACAGTAGCATTCTTATGATATTTATCCTTCTCTTTCTCCTTCATAATTCTTTAGGTCTTTTCTCTTTCCTTATGTGTCCTATGCCAACTCTCCCCAAACCTTATTCTTGGATTATGAGCCCTTAGAGGCCCAAAAGCACATCTAATTTCTCACCTGTGAATCTTTTTTTTTTTGTTTTTTTCCCAGCACTTTCCACATAGTAAGCTTTTTTTTCATGGAATTTGTTCAACACTAGCTATTTGTCAAAAACCATTCTAATAATAATAATAATAGCATTTATTAAGCACTTACTACGTGCAAAGCACTGTTCTATGCGCTGAGGAGGTTACAAGGTGATCAGGTTGACTCATGGGGGGCTCACAGTGTTCGTCCCCATTTTCCAGATGAGGTAACTGAGGCACAGAGAAGTTAAGAGACTTGCCCAAAGTCACCCAGCTGACAATTGTCAGAGCCGGGTTTTGAACCCATGACCTCTGACTCCAAAGCCCGGGCTCTTTCCACTGAGCCATGCTGCTTCTCAGTGCTAAGCACTGAGATAGGTATAAGTCAATTAGGTCAGACCCGGTTCCTGTCCCGCATGGGGCTCACAGTCCAGGTAGGAGGGAGAACAGGTATCTCCCTTTTGCGGTTGAGGGAACTGAGGCACAGAAAAGTTAAGTGACTTGACCGAGGTCACACAGGAAGCATTTGGCAGAGCTGGGAATAGGACTTGGGTCTTTTTGACTCCCGGGCTCCGGTCGCTTCACTAGATCAAACTGCTTCCCTCTGGTAGGCTGCCGAAAATGAATAGTATCATTACAAAAATTCCCGAAGAACACAGATAATCGCAGCCACAGATGGAACTGTTCATCTGTCCCTCTTTATCTGCTATTCCCCAATTCGCTGCCTCCCTTCTTTCCAAGCAAGCTTCTATCTGTAACTCACTCTCAATTCTTCCACCTGTCTCATCACTCAAGCTCCTTCCCTGATTAGGAATCCCCTCCCTCCCCACCTCAGGGAGATCACAGCTCTTCTCACCTATTACTATATGGTATTCGTTAAGCGCTTACTATGTACCAAACGCCGGGGTAAATACAGGCTAATCAGGTTGGATGCAGTTCACGTGCCACATGGGGCTCTCAGTCTTTATTCCCGTTTTACAGCTGAGGTCACTGAGGCACAGAGAAGTTAAGTGACTTGCCCAAGGTCACATAGTGAATATGTGATGAGCGAGTATTAGAACACAGGTCCTCTAACTCCCAGGCCTGTGTGCTTTCCACTAGGCCATTCTGCTTCTCAAAAAGAAAAAAATCCTAAAATTCCCCCTAAAATCCCACCTCCTTCAGTAAAATTTTCTTGAGTAATTGCCCAGCACCCTCAGCCGTATCGTCCCTTATAATAATAATAATGCTGGCATTTATTAAGCACTTACTATGTGCAAAGCACTATTCTAAGCGCAGGGGAGGTTACAAGGTGATCAGATTGTCCCATGGGGGGCTTACAGTCTTAATTCCCATTAACTTTAAAGATGACATCAAGCATGAAAGGGTATAAAGTGCTCTGGCAAAGAGAGGAGACAATTAAGGTGACACAGAGCTTTAGCACATTTCTAAGGCACAGAGAAGTTAAGTGACTTGCCCAAAGTCACACAGCTGACAATTGGCGGAGCTGGGATTTGAACCCATGACCTCTGACTCCAAAGTCCGGGCTTTTTCCACTGAGCCACGCTGCTTCTCCCAAGTGCTTAGAACAGTGCTTGGAATGTAGTAAGTGCTTAACAAATGCCATCATTATTATTATCCCTTCATCCAACCTTAGCAGTTATGAACTCATTTTACACCTTCCCTACACTTGGGTATAAACTGATCAATCAATTCATGATATTTATTGAGTGCATACTGCATGCAGAGCACTGCATTAAGCACTTGCAAGAGTACAATGCAACAATTATGTGTCAAACACTGTTCCATGCACTTGGGAAAGTATCAGTTAATTAGGTTGGGCACAGTCCCTGTTCCACATGGGACTCACAGTCTAAAAAGTAGAAAGGAGAAAATAAGCACTTGATAAATATAGTTGAATAAAAAAAAATAATGATGGCATTTATTAAGAGATTACTATGTGCAAAGCACTGTTCTAAGCACTGGGGAGGTTCCAAGGTGACCAGGTTGTCCCACGGGGGGCTCACAGTCTTAATCCCCATTTTACAGATGAGGTCACTGAGGCCCAGAGAAGTGAAGTGACTTGCCCAAAGTCACACAGCTGACAAGCGGTGGAGCCGGCATTTGAACCCATGACCTCTGACTCCAAAGCCCAGCTCTTTTCCACTGAGCCACGCTGCTTCTCTAATGAATGATTGAATGAAGGAAGGAAGGAAGGAAGGAGAACAGGTAATGAATCTCCACTTTACAGTTGAGGGAACGGACACACAGAGAATAATAATAAAAATAATAATGATGGTATCTGATAAGCGCATACTATGTGCGAAGCACTGTTCTAAGCGCTGGGGAGATACAAGGTGATCGGGTTGTCCCACGTGGGGCTCACAGTCTTCATCCCCATTTTACAGATGAGGGAACTGACGCACAGAGAAGTGAAGTGACTTGCCCAAGGTCATTGAGCAGATGAGTGGCAGAGCTGGGATTAGAACCCATGGCCTTCTGACTTCCAAGCCTGGCTTCTTCATCATCATCATCATCCTAATGGCATTTGTTAAGTGCTTATTATGTGACAATCACTGTTCTAATTGCTGGGGGGATATAAGCTAATCAGGTTGTCCCACGTGGGGCTCACAGTCTTCATCCCCATTTTACAGATGAGGGAACTGACGCACAGAGAAGTGAAGTGACTTGCCCAAGGTCATTGAGCAGATGAGTGGCAGAGCCGGGATTAGAACCCATGGCCTTCTGACTCCCAAGCCTGGCCTCTTCATCATCATCATCCTCCTAATGGCATTTGTTAAGTGCTTACTATGTGACAATCACTGTTCTAATTGCTGGGGGGATATAAGCTAATCAGGTTGTCCCACGTGGGGCTCACAGTCTTCATCCCCATTTTACAGATGAGGGAACTGATGCACAGAGAAGTGAAGTGACTTGCCGAAAGTCACACAGCTGACAAGTGGCAGAGCCGGGATTAGATTCCAGGTCTTTTGACTCCCACGCCCATAGTGATCTCTCTACGAGGCCATACTGCTTCTCCATCCTAAACCGATAAATGGTCAGTATCACAGTGCACAAGGGAACATGTCTTCTACCGTAGCAGAAGAGCCTGCTCGAAGAGTAGAAAATCAGCCAGGCTGTGGAGCCGTGACTTTGGCAGCAAGTTTTGAGGGAGCAATCTCTGCAGTCAAGGCCACGGAAAGTGGAAAAACATCCAATTCTGATTGCATCCCTGCACCGGTTATCAGACATGAACAGAACACAAGCTTCTGGAGCCTCCGCAAGCTTTTCCTCAACAAACCAATCACCTGACGAGAAGCCGTCGAACTTCAAAGATGACAGCGAGCATGAAATAGGTCCAAGAAAGGGTATATTTCTACTGTGCTCTGGCAAAAGGGAGGAGATAAATAAGGTGGCCCAGAGCTTTAGCACATTTCTGAGGCACAGCAATCCACTGTCCTTGCCTTGACTCTCAGAAGGCAATTAAATGTGACGGTGACCGGTGCAATACATCATCTCCTTGGTTAGATGCCTTTTTCATTGGCTCCGAGAAATCGAAGAGCCAATCACGCTTCCACGAGACGAAACCAAGCCTTAAGTATGAGCCAAAACTCTAGACAAGAAACTGCACCCCATGATTTTATTTTTTATTTTGAAGGGAAAGCTTTCATCCTTTAAGGTTTAAATACTAAAAAAATGAGGCAACGACTCCCAAGCCCAGGCTTGGGAGTCAGAGGTCCTGGGTTCTAATCCTGGCTCTGATAATAATAATAATAATAATGTTGGTATTTGTTAAGCACCTATTATGTACCAAGAACTATTCTAAGCGCTGGGGTAGATACAAGGTAATCAGGTTGTCCCACGTGGGGCTCACAGTCTTCATCTCCATTTTACGGATGAGGGAACTGAGGCCCAGAGAAGTTAAGTGACTTGCTCAAGGTCACATGGCTGACAAGTGGCGGAGCTGAGATTAGAACCCATGACCTCTGGCTCACCAGGCCGTGCTCTTTCTACTTGTCTCAGTTATTCTGTTCCCCCTCCAACTTTGACTATGAGCCTCCTGTGGGACAGGGACTGTATCCAACCTAATTCAGCTGTATATACCCCAGTTCTTAGAATAGAGAAGCAGCATGACTTAGTGGAAAGAGCCCGGGCTTGGGAGTCGGAGGTCCTGGGTTCTAATCCTGACTCTGCCACTTATCAGCTGTGTGACTTTGGGCAAGTCACTTAACTTCTCTGGGCCTCAGTTACCTCATCTTTAAAATGGGGATTGACTGTGATCCCCCTGTGGGACAACCTGATCACATTGTAACCTCCCCTGCACTTAGAACAGTGCTTTGCACATAGTAAGCACTTAATAAATGTCATTATTATTATTATTATTATTTGGCACATAGTAAGCGCTTAAGAAATAGCATAATTATTATTAGAAAATTCATGTACATTTAAAGAGGAAAATGTTTAGCTACAAGATCTCAATATGTTTAACCATTAGCAATCTAGACAGTCCATCATTGTTATAATTATTATTATCATCATTGTATTTGATAAGCACTTACCGTATATCACGCCCTGGAGTAGATACAAGTGAAGCAGGTCAGACACAGTCCCTGTACCACATGGGACTCACAGTCTACGTAAGAGGGAGAACAGGTATTTGCATCTCCATTTTACAGATGAGGAAACTGAGCCACCGAAAAGTGACATGCCCAATGTCACACAGTAGGCAACTGACAGAGTGGGATTAGAGCACAGATCCTCTGTCTCCCAGTGCTCTTTCAAATGGACCATGCTGCTTTTCATTTTATCATTCTGCAAACTATCAATGGTATTTATAATAATAATTAATAATTATGGTATTTGTTAAGCACTTACTACGTGCCAGGCACTGCTTTAAGTACTGGGGTAGATACAAGCAAATTGGGTTGGACACAGTCCCTGTCCCATATAAGGCTGACAGTCTTAATCCCATTTTTATACATGAGGGAATTGAGGGACAAAGAAGTGAAGTTGTACTTAAATTGTACTTCCCAAGCGCTTAGTACAGTGCTCTGCACACAGTAAGTGCTCAATAAATATGATTGATGATGATGAAGTGAAGTGACTGGCCCGAGGTCACAAAGCAGACAAGTAACGGAGCCGGCATTAGAACCCATGACCTTCTGACTCCCAGGACCGTGATCTATCCATTATTCCGTGTTACTTTCCTCAGACACTTCTATTTATTTTATTTTGTTAGTATCTTTGGTTTTGTTCTCTGTCTCCCCCTTTTAGACTGTGAGCCCACTGTTGGGTAGGGGCTGTCTCTATATGTTGCCATCTTGTACTTCCCAAGCGCTTAGTACAGTGCTCTGCACACAGTAAGTGCTCAATAAATATGACATTGATTGATTGATTGATTGATTGACCATGGGCAAGTCACTACACTTCTCTGTGCCTCAGCTTCCTCACCTGTAAAATGGGGATTGAGATTGTGAGCCCCAAAATGGGACAAGGACTATGTCTAACCCAGATTTGCCTGTATCCTGCCCAGCGCTTAGTAGAGTAACTGGCATATAGTAAGTGCTTAACAAAAACTCCTCACTCTCGGCTTCAAGGCTGTCCATCACCTCGCCCCCTCCTTCTTCTCCCTCTCCCCATCCCCCCCACCCTACCTCCTTCCCCTCCCCACAGCACCCGTATATATGTTTGTACAGATTTATTCCTCTATTTATTTTACTTGTATATATTTACTATTCTATTTATTTTATTTTGTTAATATGTTTTGTTCTGTTGTCTGTCTCCCCTTTCTAGACTGTGAGCCCGTTGCTGGGTAGGGACCGTCTCTAAATGTTGCCAACTTGTACTTCCCAAGCGCTTAGTACAGTGCTCTGCACACAGTAAGAGCTCAATAAATATGACTGAACGAATGAATCGCCCTGACTTGCTCCCTTTATTCATCCCCCTCCAAACCCCACAACACATATACATATCTCTAATTTGATTTATTTATATTAATATCTGTCTCCCTCTCTAGACTGCAAGCTCATCGTGGGCAGGGAATGTGTCCCTCGTATTGTTATATTGTACTCTCCCAAGCGCTTAGTACAGTGCTCTGCACACAGTAAGCACACAATAAATGCAACTGACTGATTGACAGGCTGAAATCATCATCATCATCATCATCAATCGTATTTATTGAGCGCTTACTATGTGCAGAGCACTGTACTAAGTGCTTGGGAAGTACAAATTGGCAACATATAGAGACAGTCCCTACCCAACAGTGGGCTCACAGTCTGAAAGGGGGAGACACAGAACAAAACCAAACATACTAACAAAATAAAATAAGTCCTGTGGGGCTGGTGGGAGGGTGAAATAAAGGGAGCACATAAGGGAGTGGTAGAAAAGGAAATGAGGGCTTAGTCAGGGAAGGCTTCTTGGAGGAGATGGGCCCTCAGTCAGGTTTTGAAGGGAGCGGTGAGGAATTGTTTGTCGGATATGAGGAGGGAGGGCATTCCAGGCCGAAGCAAGACATGGGTGAGAGATCAGTGGTGAGAAAGATGAGATCGAGGTACAAAGATTAGGTTGGTATTAGAAGAGCGAAGTATGCAGTCGGGGTTTTAATAGGAGAGTAGCGAGGTGAGGTAGGAGGGGGCGAGGGGCTCGACTGTTTTAAAGCTGATGGTAAAGGAGTTTCTGTTTGATGCAAAGGTGGCTGTCTGAAGCCTGGGGAGTTCACTCACCTGGCTCCAAAACAGTCCAGTTCCCTTGCTTCCTGCTTCAAGATCAGGTATTGGTCTACCTATGGTAACTAAGAATTAGTCACCTTCGAACGGTGAATGGCTAATTGGTCCCTTTGTGATTAGAGGAGGTATATATGCACACACACAAACACACCTGTAAATCCACGTGTAATAATAATAATAATAATAATGGTATTTATTAAGCGCTTACTATGTGCAAAGCACTGTTCTAAGCGCTGGGGGGATACAAGGTAATCAGGTTGTCCCACAGGGGCTCACAGTCTTCATCCCCATTTTACAGATGAGGCCCAGAGAAGTTAAGTGACTTGCCCAAAGTCACACAGCTGACAATTGGCGGAGCCGGGATTTGAACCCCTGACCTCTAACTCCAAAGCCCGGGCTCTTTCCACTGAGCCATGCTGGACACACTCACGCACACCCACACCCACCCCTCCCATCCCCTGCAGACCAGATAAATGCATGATTCCCACCCCTTCTCCCCACTTCCTTCTGAACTGAGAAGCAGTGTGGCAATTTTCTAAAGTTTTTAGGATTTTTGCACAGGGTGGATTTCAAATCGGACCACTCCTTAAATAAACCTGCCATATTTCTGGAGGGCTTTTGTTTTTAAACTCTGGCTACCCGGCAAGGAATTCGTTCATCATCAATGGTAATTACTGAATGCTTAGGTTGTGCAGAGCACTGTGGTAAGCATTTAGGTGATTACACTGGAGGCAGAAGACACGCTTCCCATCTTCGGCCCGGGAATAGTACTGAAAACAGCAATGGGAGAAATGATTTTGATTCTGAAATGAAATCGATTTTGACACCCGTCTACAAGTTTTGTTTTGTTGTCTGCCTCCCCCTTCTAGACTGTGAGCCCGTTGTTGAGTAGGGACCGTGTCTCTATGTTGCCGACTTGTACTTCCCAAGCGCTTAGTACAGTGCTCTGCACATAGTAAGCGCTCAATAAATACAATCGAATGAAATGCTGGAAGTAGGGGAATCCAACGGATCTAACAATACTGGGAAAATTCCTGGAAAGTGTTGGGTAAGGGGATCAGATGATGGGAAATGCGTTTTTAAATTGATGAATTTAATGAAAACCCAGTGTATTGACTTCCAAAGGAATTTAACGGTGTCTAAAATAAATGTGTAAGTTATGGGAAAATTCAAATTCTAATAAGATAAATGCGGGGCTTTACTGGATTCTAATTTGTTCTTTTCTTCTGGAATTTTCATTAACCGAATCAAGCTCTCATGACAGCAGAAAGATGTAGTGCTTTTCATCTCATAAAGGGTCAATCGTTCATCCTCACTGTGACACAGATATTTGTCAGTCCGCATATTAAAACCATCTTATTGACCGTGTATGGCAGGAAATGAATTCTTCAACCAAATATGACTAAAATCGAATATTTTGCATGCCCAGTGCTTCTGCCGCCCAAGATCTAGATTTGACTCTGAATTTTCCCCTTATGCATAAAGAAGGAGTAACTCCAAGCTGTGAATGAGCTTGTTATTCTAAAACTTGCAATATTTGCAACTTGGTCTGATCCTATAAGACGTACTGAGCACTTACTCTGTGCAGAGAAATGTATTAAGTGCTTGGGAGAGTTCAGTGTAATAGAGAAGCAGCATGACGTAGTGGATAGCTCATTTGCCTAGGAATCAGAAGGTCATGGGTTCTAATCCTAATGCAGGCTGGCTCATGGTTGTCTGCTGTGTGGCCTTGGGCAACTCACTAAGCTTCTCTGGGCCTCAGTTCCCCCGTATGTAAAATGGGGATTGAGATAGTGAGCCCCACGTGGGACAGGGACTGTGTCCAACCCGATTAGCTTGGATCCAGTGCCTAATAAGTGCTAAACAAATAATAATAATAATAATAATAATAATAATAATAATGGCATTTGTTAAGCACTTACTATGTGCAAAGCACTGTTCTAAGCACTGGAGGGGGATACAAGGTGATCAGGTTGTCCCACGTGGGGCTCACAGTCTTAATCCCCGTTTTACAGATGAGGTAACTGAGGCACAGAGAAGCTAAGTGACTTGCCCAAGGTCACATAGCTGATGATCAGCAGTGCTCTGCACATAGTAAGCACTCAATAAATACGATTGATTGATTGATTGATCAGTGGAGCCGGAATTTGAACCCACGACCTCTGACTCCCAAGTCCACGCTCTTTCCATTGAGCCACGCTGAAATACCATAATTATTAATCATCATTATTATTCCAATCCTAGCTCTGCTTGCTTTGTGATCTTGGGCAAATCGCTTAACTTCTCTGTGTCTCAGTTATCCTGTTCTCCCTCCAATTTTGACTGGGAGCCCTATGTGGGACAGGGACTGTGTCCAACCTAATTAAGCTGGATAGACCCCAGCTCTTAGAATAAACAGTGTGGCTTAGTGGAAAGAGCCCGGGTTTGGGAATCAGAGGTCATGGATTCTAATCCCGGCTCCACCACTTATCTGCTGTGTGACTTTGGGCAAGTCACTTCACTTCTCTGTGCCTCAGTTCCTTCATCTGTAAAATGGGGGATTATGACTGTGAGCCCCACGTGGGACAACCTGATCACCTTGTTTTCCCCCAGCGCCTAGAGCAGTGCTCTGCACATAGTAAGCACTTAACAAATACCATAATTATTATTATTATTATCTAGACCTGTACTCTATCCACTAGGCCACGATGCTTCTTACTTGTTGAATCTTGAGAAAGTTATGCACGTTTAGGCCATTTACAGGGCTGTCTGGAGCCTTGACGAGTCCAAGGACTCCCAGTAGCAATGAACAGTTACTTTTCTTCAGCTCTTAGAACAGTGCTTGGCACATAATAAGTGCCTAACAAATACCATAATTATGATTATTATAGTGTTTGACACACAGTAAGTGCTTAACAAATACCATAATTATGATTATTATAGTGTTTGACACACAGTAAGTGCTTAACAAATACCATAATTATGATTATTATAGTGTTTGACACACAGTAAGTGCTTAACAAATACCATTATTATTATTATTATTATTATTATCATTATTATTATCTAGACCTGTACTCTATCCACTAGGCCACGATGCTTGTTGTCCAAGGACTTCCAGTAGCAATGAACAGTTACTTTTCTTCAGCGCTTAGAACAGTGCTTGGCACATAGTAAGTGCTTAACAAATACCATAATAATGATTATGATTATTACAGTGTTTGACACACAGTAAGCACTTAACAAATACCATTATTATTATTATTATTATTATTATTATTATTATTATTATCTAGACCTGCACTCTATCCACTAGGCCACGATGCTTCTTACTTGTTGAATCTTGAGAAAGTTATGCACGTTTAGGCCATTTATAGAGCTGTCTGGAGCCTTGAGGAATCCAAGGATTCCCAGTAGCAATGAACAGTTACTTTTCTTCAGCGCTTAGAACAGTGCTTGGCACATAGTAAGTGCTTAACAAATACCATAATTATGATTATGATTATTATAGTGTTTGACACACAGTAAGTGCTTAACAATTACCATTATTATTGTTATTATTATTATTATTATTATTATTATTATTATTATTGTTATCATTATCTAGACCTGCACTCTGTCCACTAGGCCATGATGCTTCCTACTTGTTCAATCTTGAGAAAGTTATGCACGTTTAGGCCATTTATAGAGCTGTCTGGGGCCTTGAGGAATCCAAGGATTCCCAGTAGCAATGAACAGTTACTTTTCTTCAGCGCTTAGAACAGTGCTTGGCACACAGTAAGTGCTTAACAAATACCATAATTATGATTATGATTATTATAGTGTTTGACACACAGTAAGCGCTTAACAAATACCATTATTATTATTATTATTATTATTATTATTATCATTATCTAGACCTGCACTCTGTCCACTAGGCCATGATGCTTCTTACTTGTTCAATCTTGAGAAAGTTATGCACGTTTAGGCCATTTATAGAGCTGTCTGAGGCCTTGAGGAATCCAAGAATTCCCAGTAGCAATGAACAGTTACTTTTCTTCAGCGCTTAGAACAGTGCTTGGCACATAGTAAGTGCTTAACAAATACCATAATTATGATTATGATTATTATAGTGTTTGACACACAGTAAGCGCTTAACAAATACCATTATTATTATTATTATTACTATTATTATCTAGACCTGCACTCTGTCCACTAGGCCATGATGCTTCTTACTTGTTGAATCTTGAGAAAGTTATGCACGTTTAGGCCATTTATAGAGCTGTCTGGAGCCTTGAGGAATCCAAGGATTCCCAGTAGCAATGAACAGTTACTTTTCTTCAGCGCTTAGAATAGTGCTTGGCACATAGTAAGTGCTTAACAAATACCATAATTATGATTATGATTATTATAGTGTTTGACACACAGTAAGCGCTTAACAAATTCCATTATTATTATTATTATTATTATTATTATTATTATTATTATTATTATTATTATCTAGACCTGCACTCTGTCCACTAGGCCATGATGCTTCTTACTTGTTGAATCTTGAGAAGGTTATGCACGTTTAGGCCATTTATAGGGCTGTCTGGAGCCTTGACGAGTCCAAGGACTCCCAGTAGCAATGAACAGTTACTTTTCTTTAGCGCTTAGAACAGTGCTTGGCACATAGTAAGTGCTTAACAAATACCATAATTACGATTATGATTATTATAGTGTTTAACACACAGTAAACGCTTAACAAATACCATCATTGTTATTATTATTATTTAGACCTGCACTCTGTCTACTAGGCCATGATGCTTCTTACTTGTTGAATCTTGAGAAAGTTATGCACGTTTAGGCCATTTATAGAGCTGTCTGGAGCCTTGAGGAATCCAAGGATTCCCAGTAGCAATGAACTGTTACTTTTCTTCAGCACTTAGAATAGTGCTTGGCACATAGTAAGTGCTTAACAAATACCATAATTATGATTATGATTATTATAGTGTTTGACACACAGTAAGCGCTTAACAAATACCATTATTATTATTATTATTATTATTATTATTATTATTATCATCTAGACCTGCACTCTGTCCACTAGTCTATGATGCTTCTTACTTGTTGAATCTTGAGAAAGTTATGCATGTTTAGGCCATTTATAGGGCTGTCTGGAGCCTTGAGGAATCCAAGGATTCCCAGTAGCAATGAACAGTGACTTTTCTTCAGCGCTTAGAATAGTGCTTGGCACATAGTAAGTGCTTAACAAATACCATCATTATGATTATGATTATTATAGTGTTTGACACATAGTAAGCGCATAACAAATACCATAAAACAATCAATCAATCAATCGTATTTATTGAGCACTTACTGTGTGCAGAGCACTGTACTAAGCGCTTGGGAGGTACAAGTCGGCAACACATAGAGACAGTCCCTACCCAACAGCGGGCTCACAGTCTAGAAGGGGGAGACAGGGAACAAAACCAAACATACTAACAAAATAAAATAAATAATAATAATAATAATAATGGCATTTATTAAGCGCTTACTATGTGCAAAGCACTGTTCTAAGTGCTGGGGAGTTTACAAGGTGATCAGGTTGTCCCACGGGGGGCTCACAGTCTTAATCCCCATTTTTACAGAATAGAATAGATATGTACAAGTAAGATAAATAGAGTAATAAATATGTACAAAAATATATACATATATACAACCAAACAAAAACCTGGTATAGTAATTTGAGAGGTCCTTATAACTAGGAAGGCAGCCTAGTCTAGAAAAAAAATCATGGGCCTGAGGGTCAGGAAGTCTCTGATACGATCTTGGACATTTAACCAGCTAAAATCCCACCTCTTCCAACAGATTTCCCCCTGCATCTCAAACCACATGAACCTATCAGGGAACTCTACCACTTATGAACTCATTTAAACCCATCTTCAGCACTTATATGACTATTCCTATTCAATTATTCATTGTTGCTACTCTAGTTGTAAATATTTTTAACATTTGTCCTCCCCATTAGAGTGTAAGCTCTTTGTGGGCAGCAAATGTGCCTTTGCTTTTTCATAAGTGCCTAGTACAGTGTACTGTACCCAACTGGCACTCAGTAAACGTTGCTCCTTCTAAACTGCTGTCTCGCCTTGCACACATCCACTGGCCTGAAGTGAGTATTGATCTGGATTTCGTGGACAAAAAAAATAAGGCAAATTTTGTTTATTTTACTCCACGCGAGTCTATGGGTAGGAAAACAAGCTAAAGACAACTGGTCAGAGGAGGAAAGGTTGAATTTTTGTATTTGGTATTTGCAAAGATAAACTACACTTATTTGAGAAACATGCAGCTTTTAAGGATCACAGCCAAAGTTGTATAACTTCAGAGTGATGGGATTATTACCAATGGAGATAATGCTAATTGTTGATTTCCATAAAACTCTTCGTAGAGTGGCAACCTTGTGCTGGCTATTGTACAGAATCAGAATTAACCTGGTTTCTCTTCCTTTTGCCTTCTAAATTAAAGATTTAAAGGCACCTTTAGAGAAGGGGCAGAGAGCTGGGGGCTTTATGTTACGTGGGAGTCATCATCATCATCATCAATCGTATTTATTGAGCGCTTACTATGTGCAGAGCACTGTACTAAGCCCTTGGGAAGTACAAATTGGCAACATATAGAGACAGTCCCTACCCAACAGTGGGCTCACAGTCTAAATGTCAATTTCAATTTCCACCAGGTGCTTTAATAGCAAAGTTTACTGGATGGCATGAATCTTGTAGAAAAGTATAACGGCATGTTAGATGAGTCGGAGAAAAATCAAACAGATTTCACTTCTGAATGTGTCATTAAAGCAATATCACTTGCGTTCAGCAAACACGGTTTAAAGTGATGGTAGCCCACCTTATTTTAACCAATCGACACTGTGTCTCAATCAATCAATCAATCAATCGTATTTATTGAGCGCTTACTGTGTGCAGAGCACTGTACTAAGCACTTGGGAAGTACAAGTTGGCAATATATAGAGACAGTCCCTACCCAACAGTGGGCTCACACGAGCAATTACTGTGTGAGAAGCAGCATGGCTTAGTGGATAGAGCTTGGGCCCAGGAGTCAGAATAACCTGGGGTCTAATCCAAGCTCCGCCACTTGTCTGCTGTGTGACCTAGGGCAAGTCACTTCACTTCTCTGGGCCTCAGTTACCTCATCATAAAATGGGGATTAAGATATTGTATGCTATGAGGGACAGTGTCCAAACTGATTAACTTGTATCTACCCCAGTGCTTAGTACAGTTCCTGGCACGTAGTACGCAATTAACAAATACTATAAAAAAGCAAAGCAAAATCAATCTTACTTATTGAGCACTTACTGGGAGAAGGGCACTGTACTAAGCACTTAGGGGAGTACAACCCAACAATAGACCAGACACATTCACTGCCCACAACGAGCTTACAGTCTAGAGGGGACATAACCAAACAAAATTAAAAAAAAAAAAACTGAACTAAGTGTTTGGGGGAATAGAATCAAATTAGTATATATGAACCTCTACCATCAAGGAGCCCAATTCAACCCTTAAGCTCCCTGTGGGCAGAGATTGTATCTATCGACTGAACTGTATTGTGCTTGTCCAAACACTTAGTTCAGTGCTCTGCACACAGTTAAGACTGAATAAATAGGAGATTGAATTGACTGATTTATGCTGGCAGGAAAGCGGAGAAAAGTGATACCTAACCATACTAATAACAGTTTTGTCCTTTGGGAAGCAGGGCTGTTTCGTTTTTGTTTTTTGCCAGTGAGAAAGATATACCAGTGTACAATCAGGATGACTAAAAAACTACATGTGGAAGGAAAGAAGAGAGGTAAGGTAGGAGGGGGCAAGGTGATGGACTGTGAGCCCACTGTTGGGTAGGGTTGTCTCTGTATGTTGCCAACTTGTACTTCCCAAGCGTTTAGTACAGTGCTCTGCACACAGTAAGCGCTCAATAAATACGACTGATTGATTGATGGACTGCTTTAAAGCCAAAGGTGAGGAGTTTTTGTTTTCTGTGCACTTCACAATGTGCTTCACCCCAGCTCGCCTGCCCACTTCTACTCACTGCTCTCATTGTAATCAATTCCTTCATTCAGATTTTCAGTCTTGGTGTCTTCTTGATTGGAATGCTCCTCAGCTGTCATTTAAAACAGGGGACTCTATCAATCAATCAATAACATTCATCGAGTGCCTACAGTGTACAGAGTACTGTATTAAGTGATCAGGAGAGTGATAATTGTGGTACTCTTGAGTGCTTTACTATGTGTCAAGCACTGTTCTAAGCGCTGGGATCGATTCAAGATAATTGGGTCCCACATGGGGCTAACAGTCTATGTTAGGAGGGAAGACAGGTATTGAACCTCCATTTTGTAGATGAAGGAAACGAGGCCTAGATAAGTGAAGTGACTTGCCCAAGGTCAGACAGCAGACAAGAGGTGGTGTCAGGATTAGAACCCAAGTCCTCTGACTACAAGGCCGATGCTCTTTCGATTCCTGATCTCAAGGATTTTTAAATCTAGAAGGAGAGACCGATGTTGAAATAATGTATGAATTGGAGGAAGAAGGAAAAGATAATAATAATAATAATAATTGGCATTTGTTAAGCGCCTACTATGTGCAAAGCACTGTTCTAAGCACTCGGGAGGATACAGGGTGATCAGGTTGTCCCACATGGGGCTCACAGTCTTAATCCCCATTTTACAGATGAGGTAACTGAGGCACAGAGAAGTTAAGGGCCAGTTAAGGCCCAGAGAAGTTAAGACCCAGAGAAGCTAAGGCTAATAATAATGATGGTATTTGTTAAGTACTTACTATGTGCAAAGCACTGTTCTAAGCCCTGAGGGGATACAAGGTGATCATGTGGGGCTCACAGTCTTAATCCCCATTTTACAGATGAGGGAACTGAGGCCCAGAGAAGTGAAGTGACTTGCTCAAAGTCACACAGCTGACAATTGGCGGAGCCAGGATTTGAACCCCTGACCTCTGACTCCAAAGCCCAGGCTCTTTCCACTGAGCCACGCTGGTTCTCTAGTATAGTATAGGTAAAGGTAGTATACCATAAGTTGGTGGAGTGGACAAAGCACAGGCCTGAGAGTCAGAAGGTCATAGGTTCAAATTCCGACTCCGCCACTAGTCTCCTGTGTGACCTTAGGCAAGTCACTTCACTTTTCTGGGCCTCAGTTACCTCATCTGTGAAATGGGGATTGAGACTGTGAGCCCCGTGTAAGACAGGGACTGTGGACAACCCGATTTGTTCGTATCCACCCCAGCGTTTAGAACAGTGTCTTCCACATAATAAGCGCTTAACAAGTACAATAATTGCTATTATCATTATAAAGTTAGTGCTTAGGTAATAGTGTATGGAAAATAAGTGCACTTGTGACAGAGAATGTTGTAAGTTCACAAATACTTCGTGGGAGAGGAATATAATAATACTACTAATAATGGCATTTATTAAGCGCTTACTATGTGCAGAGCACTGTTCTAAGCACTGGGGAGGTTACAAGGTGATCAGTTTGTCCCACTGGGGGCTCACAGTCTTCATCCCGATTTTACAGATGAGGTAACTGAGGCCCAGAGAAGTGAAGTGATTTGCCCAAAGCCACACAGCTGACAATTGGCAGAGCCGGGATTTGAACCCATGACCTCTGACTCCAAAGCCTGGGCTTTTTCCACTCAGCCACGAATATAACCCGTGTTGATTGAAGTGAATCAAGGAAGGCCTCCTGGAGGAGATCTGATTACTCAATTACTGAATCTTACACCTTAGCCACGTAAAATAAAGTCATTTCCTGCTAATAAATTAATCCTTTTGGGAAGGTGATCACTGTTTCACAGCCTTGGGAACTGCGTACTTCATAGCTGTATGCATCTCACATACAATAATAACAACACAATTTAGGCCGCTGAATGAATTGGGTTCGTCGCTTACTTGGAAGGTCTCAAAAGAATGAATAGGTTAAAATATTCTAACAAGTCGTGCAAGTTGTGTCATACATGTCTTGGATAAATAAATGAATTCTATATTCAGTAAAATCACATTGTGAGATAAAACAATCTGAAATAATATTATATTGATGTAGGTAGCTCACGTTCCTCCTTAATTCTACTCTTTTCAAATACTAGCTCTCATTAATTTCAAATTATATTGGAATTCCCATGGAATAATGTACTATTTCCATATCCAAAAAGGAGTTAATCAAATTAACATTACAGTGGTAAAATATTATCATAATACTCTCATTAAAGTATGTCAAAGAGTCAGAACGAAGAAAAATGTTATTGATTAGAGATACAAGTTGGTCCGTCTGCTTGGTTGACTATGACACAATGATAAAAACGTTTCAATATTAATCCTGAGTGACACCAACATGGCCTCCACAAGTGATGAGTGGGAAATCAATCAATCAATCGATCAATCATATTCATTGAGCCCTTACTCTGTGCAGAGCACTGTACTAAGCACTTGGGAAGTACAATTTGGCAACATATAGAGACAGTCCCTACCCAACAGTGGGCTCACAGTCTAGAAGGGGGAGACCAAGAACAAAACCAAACATATTAACAAGATAAAATAAGTAGAATAGATATGTACAAGTAAAATAAATGAATAAATAGAGTAATAAATACGTACAAACATATATACAGGTGCTGTGGGGAAGGGAAGGAGGTAAGGCGGGGGGGATGGAGAGGGGAAAGTTCAGAGGAAGCGGAATTTTACCGCCCTGTACCATACTGCTCCTCAAGACGGAAGTCAAGGAAGCTAAATTATCAAATTGGACATTTTCATCCCCCAAGAGTCCCTCTTTCCCCCAAAGAGTTGGTTCAGTCCAGCATTCCTAAAGACAGGCAAAAGGAAACCCTTGTGAGGAGATGGTTGGAACCCAGCTAGGAATTTCCTATAATCCTGATCTGTCCATCTTCTGACCGTCATCATCAATCAATCATATTTATTGAGCACTTACTATGTGCAGAGCACTGTACTAAGCGCTTGGGAAGTACAAATTGGCAACATATTGACCGTGGATGATGACCTGACCTGGTCCAGATTGAGGGGAGCTGACCGTCACGGTCATCCGGGCCAGCCTGGTCCTAACCTGAGCCTGGTCGGTTCAGGCAACACCAAAACCTTTTCTGTTTCTTCCAAATGCAAATAGAAAGTGAATGCCATTCAGACACACACATAAAACACTCTGTATTCAGAGTTTAGAGGGGAACTTGGGGTGTTAAAGGGGTGGGACTTGGAGAGCCGGACATTCATTCCTTCAATCATATTTATTGAGCGCTTACTGTGTGCAGAGCACTTGGACAGTACAATTCACCGATAGAGACAATCTCCGCCCACAATGGGCTTATAGTCTAGCAGGGGGGAGACAGACAGCAAAACAAGCAAACTGGCATCGATATAAATAAATAGAATTATACATTTGTACATATATACACAATTGCTGTGGGGAGGGGGGTAGAGCTAAGGGAGAGAGTCGGGGCGATGGGGAGGAGAGGAGGGACTGAGGGAAAGGGGGACTTGGTCTGGGAAGGTCTCATGGAGGAGGTGAGCTTTTAGTAGGGCTTTGAAGGAGGGAAGTGTGATTGTTTGGTGGGTTTGAGGAAAGAGGGTGTCCAGGCCAGAGATAGGACGTGGGGGCCAAGGGTCGACGGCGGGACAGGCGAGAATGAGGCCCATTGTGGAGGTTAGCGGCACCAGAGGAGCGGACTGTGCCGGCTGGGATGGAGAAGGACAGAAAGGAGGGGAGGTAAGAAGGGACATGGTTGATGGAGTGCTTTGAAGCTAATACTGAGGAGTTTTTGTTTGATATGGAGCTTGATAGACAACCACTGGAGATTTTTGAGAAGGGGGGGTGATATGCCCATAACATTGCTGTAGAAAGATAATCCAGACAACAGAGTGAAGTATGGATTGAAATGGGGAGAGACAGTTGTCTTGGAGGTCAGAAAGGAGGCTGATGTAGTAATCCAGTCTGGAGAGGATGAGTGATTGTACTAACGTGGTGAGAGACAGAGAATGAGGGGAGGAAGAGGGGAAAAAAGATGGAGGGAGGGAGAATAAAGGAAGAGAAAGGGGGAACAAGCAGGAAAATTAAGGAAGGGAGAGGAGAGAAAAGAGGTGGAGAAGAGGAGAGGGAGTGGGAGTGGAGAAGGAGAGGAATGTAGGACTCAAGAGCAGGGGACCTTGTCTTTCACTTTTATTGTACTCTCTCAAGTGATCAGAACACAGCTCCGCAAGCAAAAGGCAGTTATCTCAGTAAGTGAATGAATGAACCTACCCTCCTTGCTAATAAAAATCCTGGTGGTGCTTATTAAGCACCTATTCTTTGATAAGCATTGTTCTAAACATTGGGATAGACACAAGATAGTGAGGTTGGAAACAGACCCAGTCCCACTTGAGACTTACAGTTTATGTTGGCAGGAGAAACTCCATTTTTACAGAGGTGGAAACAGAGGTACAAAGAGGTAAGTGTCTGGAGAAGCAGTATGGCCTAGTGGCTACAGCCTCGGCCTGGGAATTAGAAGGACCTGGGTTCTAATCTCGGCTCCGCTACTTGTCTGCTGTGTGACCTTAGGAAAGGCACTTCACTTCTCTGGGTCTCAGTTACCTCATCTATAAAGTGGGTATTGAGACGATGAGCCCCATGCGGGGCAGTGACTATGTCCAATCCGATTGGCTCATATCACCGCCCCCCCCCCCCCCGCCCCGTGCTTAGTACAGTGCCTGGCACATAGTAAGTGCTTAAAAATGCCACAGTTTTATTATTATTATTATTATATTATTATTATTATCATCATTGCCAGGGGTCACACAGCAGGAAAGTGTTGGTGCAGGATTAGAACCTAGGATCTGTTGCTCCCAAGCCCGAGGCCTTTCCACTAGGCCTTACAGCTTCTCAGAAGCTCATTATGGGCAAGGAATGTGTCCACTGATTCATTCATTCAATTGTATTTATTGAGCACTTACTGTGGGCAGAGCATTGTACTAAGCGCTTGGGAAGTACAAGTCGGCAACAGATAGGGACGGTCCCTACCCAACAACGGGCTCACAGTCTAGAAGGGGGAGACAGAGAACAAAACAAGACATGTGGACAGGTGTCGTCAGAACATTCAGTTGTATTGTGCTCTCCCAAGCGCTTAGTACAGTGCTTGGCATATAGTAAGGGCTCAATAAATATCATTGACTAATAGAATGATGCCCTCTGCCTCTCCTGCCACAACTTTCAAAGGGATGGGCATCTCTTGGCTTCGACAGCTCCATCAGAGACAGGCCTGCAGGGTTAAAGGTCTGCAGAGTTATACTGTGGTGCAACATTCTCTGTGGCTGTGAGATGTGGACCACACTCAGCAGTTAAGTCTAGCAACTAGAGCAGTCCCAAACTGCATCTTTGACAGTACATACTCAATGTCAAACATCAAGACAAGATTGCGAACAAGAAAATTCTGGAAACTGGAATCGACTGCGGAAGACAGACCTGCCTAGCACACTGCCATCAAGAAGGGAATGGCTCTTTGGTGCAGTGGAGAGAGCAAGGGCCTGGGAATCAGAAGGTCGTGGATCCCTGTTCTGCCACTTGTCTGCTGTGTGACATTGGGCAAGTCACTTCACTTCTCTGTGCCTCAGTTATCTCATCTGTAAAATGGGGACTGAGACTGTGAGCCCCACATGGGGCAGGGACTGCGTCCAACTCAATATGTTTGTATCCACCCCAGCACCTGGTACAGTGTCTGGCACGTAGTAAGGGCTCAACAAATACCATCATTATTAATGGCTCTCTTGTTGAGCAAAAGCTTCTGATGGAAAGGAAAGCATGGATGCAAAAGGATGAAGCAGTGTGGCTCAGTGGAAAGAGCACGGGCTTTGGAGTCAGAGGTCGTGGGTTCGAATTCCGACTCCACCACATCATCATCATCATCATCATCAATCATATTTATTGAGTGCTTACTGTGTGCAGAGCACTGTACTAAGCGCTTGGGAATTACAAGTTGGCAACATATAGAGACAGTCCCTACCCAACAGTGGGCTCACAGTCTATAAGGGGGAGACAGAGAACAAAACCAAACATACTAACAAAATAAAATAAATAGAATAGATAGGTACAAGTAAAATAAATAGAGTAATAAATATGTACAAACATATATACAAACACATATACATACTCGTGTCTGCTGTGTGACCTTGGGCAAGTCACTTAACTTCTCGGAGCCTCAGTTACCTCATCTGTAAAATGGGGATGAAGACTGTGAGCCCCATGTGGGACAACATGATCACCTTGTATCCCCCCAGTGCTTAGAAGAGTGCTTTGCACATAGTAAGTGCTTAACAAATGTCGTTATTTTTATTATCATTATTAAAAGGGAAATTGGAGCCAAGTCTGGCAAAAATTAAGCATGGCATCTCAACTAGGGTGACATTTTTTGTGTTTCCAGTGCAAAAGGGCTACCCTTTTGTGTTGACCCTTTTAGCCACACACACACATTCACGGATGAACTTCACTGTCAGTGATGTCTTCTGCAAACACAAAAAGTAATAATAGTGACGGTATGTATTAAGCACTTACTATGTGCCAAGTATTGTTCTAGGTGCTGGGGTAGATACGAAGTAATCAGGTTGCCCCACCTGGGGTTCACAGTCTTAATCTCCATTTTACAGATGAGGGAACTGAGGCACAGGGAAGTTAAGTGACTTGCCCAAAGTCACAAAGCTGATAAGTGACGGAGTCGGCACTAGAACCCACGACCTCTGACTCCCAAGCTCGGGCTCTTTCCACTAAGCCTGGCTGCTTCTCTGTAACTATAAAACTATATAAAGGGAAGCCGAGTGAGAAGCAGTGTGGCCTAGTGGATAGAACACCTGCCTAGAAGTCAGAAGGACCTGGGTTCTAGTTCTGACTCTGCCACTTGTCTGCTGTGTGACCTTGTGCAGGTCATTTCACTTCTCTGTGCCTCAGTTATCTCAGCTGTAAAATGGGGATTTAGTCTGCCGCACTCTAGTGTGGGAGCTTGTGACTTGGCTAAGGTTGTGCGCTGGGAATGAATGGATCAGTTTATTGTTGTATTGTACTCTTCCAAGCTGTCAGTACAGTGCTTGGCACATGAGGATGATGATGATGGCATTTGTTAAGCGCTTACTATGTGCAAAGCACTGTTCTAAGCGCTGGGGGAGGTTACAAGGTGATCAAGTTGTCCCACAGGGGGCTCACGGTTTTAATCCCCATTTCACAGATGAGGTAACTGAGGCCCAGAGAAGTGAAGTGACTTGCCCAAAGTCACACAGCTGACAGTTGGCAGAGCCGGGGTTTGAACCCATGATCTCTGACTCCAAAGCCCGTGCTCTTTCCACTGAGCCACGCTGCTTCTCCACATGGTAAGCTCTCAATAAAAATGATTTAATGAATGATTGAATGAATGAAAGAAGACTGTGAGCCCCAGGTGGGACATGGACTGAGTCCAACCTTATTAGCACATCGCTCCCTCAGCACTTAGTACAGTGCCGGGCACATAGTAAGAGCCTCACAAATACCATAAAATAATAGGGGAAAAGTAGAATAAGACATCACACCAACAAGGGTGTACTTGAGCATCACGAGAAAACCCTTCTCCAGAAACACAAGTCATCAGGGTTGTTTGTAAACCTTCACCATTTAAGGAAAGAATCACTCAGGCTCAAAACAGGCCGCGGTTACAGAACCGGTTTCCCTTCAAGGCCCTGCTGAGAGCTCACCTCCTCCAAGAGTCCTTCCCAGACTGAGCCCCTTCCTTCCTCTCCCCCTCATCCCCCTCTCCATCCCCCCCATCTTACCTCCTTCCCTTCCCCACAGCACCTGTATATATGTATATATGTTTGTACATATTTATTACTCTATTTATTTATTTATTTATTTTACCTGTCCATATCTATTCTATTTATTTTATTTTGTTAGTATGTTTGGTTTTGTCCTCTGTCTCCCCCTTTTAGACTGTGAGCCCACTGTTGGGTGGGGACTGTCTCTATATGTTGCCCATTTGTACTTCCCAAGCGCTTAGTACAGTGCTCTGCACATAGTAAGCGCTCAATAAATACGACTGATTGATTGATCGATTAGGAAGCAATTCAGTTCCCAACAGGAATCCAATGTTCCTCCTTCTCCGTGTCTATTATAGGCCAGAATTCCCGACGTTCCTGAACAAACTGGCACTCACGGAGGCTCCAGCTGACCCTGGGAAGTCCGTCGGGTCAGCCTCACGGATGGGATGTCTGCATCTGCACGGGTTGTTGAGCAAATAAGGAGTCCACAGACGGACAAGATTACAACCTCGGTCATGAAAACGAGAGACCACAGAGCAGCTCACCGCTCAGAACAAATAGCCCTCAAAGACTGAAAGAAGAATGAACCTTCGATGAGCAGAAACACAGAGATGAAGGCCCAGCCGTTTCCCTCTTGCTACGTGGAAGATTTATGCAAGAAACTCCCATTAATTCTAATGAGAGTTCTCCGTGTAAATCCCCCATGAAACGATGGACAGATTGGCCCCATCCATCACGGATGCAGATTTGAGCGTTTCAGTGGGAGTTCTGCAACCGGTGCAGTGGTTCGCTGGGATTTATTTGCCGACCTTAGAGGAGAAGGCTGAGGCAGCAATCACGGGTGCAGAAGGCTGGTGAGGGAGGAACTGGAAAAGAAATCGCTTTCACGGAACGGTGCGGCACAAAGCACATTTCTGGGCATACACCGGCTAGAAGGCGAGTTGGCCGAGTCAGAAGATCACGGTAATAATAATGACGGATTTATTTAAACCTTAATATATGCCAAGCCCTGGGGTAGGCACAAGATAACAAGATCGGAGATCATGTCTGCTAATACTATTGTCCCCTTACAGGTTTTTTAGTGCAGGGAAGCACTATGGTTTAATGGATAGAGCCAGAGTCAGAAGGACCTGGGTTCTAATCCTGCTACATCATGTCTAATCTAATCAATCGTATTTATTAATAATAATAATGATAATAATTGGCATTTGTTAAGCGCTTACTATGTGCAAAGCACTGTTCTAAGCGCTGGGGAGGATACAGGGTGATCAGGTTGTCCCACGTGGGGCTCACAGTCTTAATCCCCATGTTACAGATGAGGGAACTGAGGCCCAGAGAAGTTAAGTGACTTGCCCAAAGTCACACAGCAGACATGTGGTGGAGTCGGGATTCGAACCCATGACCTCTGACTCCAAAGCCCGGGCTCCTTCCACTGAGCCACGCTGCTTCTCTATTGAGCGCTTACTGTGTGCAGAGCACTGTACTAAGCGCTTGGGAAGTACAAGTTGGCAACATATAGAGACGGTCCCTACCCAACAGTGGGCTCACAGTCTAGAAGTGCCTGCTGTGTCATGTGTCTGCTGTGTGACCTTGGGCAGGTCACCTCACTTCTCTGTGCCTCAGTTACCCCATCTGTAAAATGGGGATTAAGATTGCGAGCCCCACATGGGACAACCTGATCACCTTGTATCCTCCCCAGCACTTATAACAGTGCTTTGCACATAGCAAATGCTTAATAAATACCCAAATTATTAAAATTATTATTATCTGGGCCTCAGTTACCTCATCTGGAAAGTAAGACTGGGAGCCCCCTGTGGGACATGGACTGTGTCCCATGTGAAAAGATTATACTTATTTTATTTTGTTAGTATGTTTGGTTTTGTCTCCCCCTTTTAGACTGTGAGCCCACTGTTGGGTAGGGACTGTCTCTATATGTTGCCAATTTGTACTTCCCAAGCACTTAGTACAGTGCTGTGCACACAGTAAGCGCTCAATAAATACGATTGATGATGATGATGATGATGGTGATTATACGTAGCACAGCTCTTAATAACAGTGTAGCAATGTGGCTCATTGGAAAGAGCACGGGCTTTGGAGTCAGAGGTCATGGGTTCGAGTCCCGACTCCGCCACATGTCCGCTGTGTGACCTTGGGCAAGTCACTTCACTTCTCTGAGCCTCAGTTCTCACATCTGTAAAATGGGGATTAAGACTGTGAGCCCCACGTGGGACAACTTGATCACGTTGTATCCCCCCAGCGCTTAGAACAGTGCTTTTCACACAGTAAGTGCTTAACAAATGCCATTATTATTATTATTATTATTATTATTATTATTATTATTATTATTATAGTGTCTGGCACGTAATAAGCACTGAACAAATCCCACAATTTTGATTATTATCATTATTATTACTTTACACAGAATGCAGCCTCAGGAAATATTGATTGATAGGTTGAAGAGCGCCCACGAACAATACTCAGCCTCTCCACGAATCGGGTCAAGGTTCTCCGGGTTTAGGTGCCCTCCTTTCAGCTCAGGAGCCCCAGAAAGAAAACAGTATTGGGAGAATACTGGATTTACAACATTTCAGCCCCCAAAACCTACCACACCCCACTGCTCTGCACTATCAAGTACATTTTTTTGTGGTATTTGTTACCATAAAAACATAAAATGAGGTAATCTGGTTGGACACAGTCCCTGTCCCACATCATCATCATCATCAATCGTATTGATTGAGCGCTTACTATGTGCAGAGCACTGTACTAAGTGCTTGGGAAGTACAAATTGGCAACATATAGAGACAGTCCCTACCCAACAGTGGGCTCACAGTCTAAAAGGGGGAGACAGAGAACACAACCAAACATACTAACAAAATAAAATAAATAGAATAGATATGTACAAGTAAAATAGAGTAATAAATATGTACACATGGGGCTCACAGTCTTAATCTGCATAATAATAATAGTTTTAATGATGGTATTTGTTAAGCACTTACTGTGTGTGAAGCACTGCTCTAAGCGCTGGGGGGATACAAGGTGATCAGGTTGTCCCAAGTGGGGCTCACAGCGTGGATCAGTGGAAAGAGCATGGGCTTTGGAGTCAGAGGTCATGGGTTCAAATCCCAACTCCACCAATTGTCAGCTGTGTGACTTTGGGCAAATCACTTCACTTCTCAGTGCCTCAGTTACCTCATCTATAAAATGGGGATTAAGTCTGTGAGCCCCATGTGGGACAACCTGATCACCTTGTAACCTCCCCAGTGCTTAGAACGGTGCTTTTCACATAGTAAGTGCTTAATAAATGCCACTATTATTATTATTATTATTAATCTCCATTTAACTGAGGCACAGAGAAGTGAAGTAACTTGCCCAAGGTCACACAGCAGACAAGTGGCAGGGGTGGGATTAGAACCCAGATCCTTCTGATCCCAGGCCTGTGCTTTAACCACTAGGCCATGCTGCTTCTCAACAAATCTGGTCAGCAATCATATGTGCACATATTGTGCAACTGATCCAGGGATAAAATACATTCTCAGCAACTGGAAAATAAAATATTTCGATAAATCAGAACTGTAGACTGTCACATTTCCCTCCAGGATTTTTCCCTAATTATTTTTAAATTTATGTGAAAGCATTCCTACTCTAGGGCACTCTCCACTAAGTCACGTTTTTTTCTTAATGCCACCTCGAATTCCCTTGCTCTTTTTTATTTTATCATATCGTAGTTCTTTTGTGACTTTGCCGAACGCTTCCCCCAACCAAATCTTTTCAGTTCTAGGGGTTCACCCTCTTCCCAGACAAACTCGTCAGCTTGGAATAGACAACACTACCCCCTCACCTGCCTCGCAAGCCTGAAACCTTGGCATTATCCTCGACTCATCTCTCTTATTCAACCTGCACTCTTAATCTGTCACGCAGCCCTGTCAATTCTACTTTCATGAATCTCCTGCATCTGCCCTTTCCTCTTAAACTGCTACCATGCTGATTGAAGCACTTAACATTTCCTGCCTTGACTCCTGCCGCCCTGCCTCTCCCTTTTCCAGTCTCTAAATTTCATTATGCTGCCTGGATTGTTTTTCCGAAAACCACTCCATTCACATCTCCCCAATCCAAATAAAAACTTCCGATGGTTGCTTATCCACATCCACATCAAAAAGAAACTCCTTAACATCGGCTTTAAAGTACTCGCCCCCTCATACCTTACCTTGTTGATTTCTACTAGAGCTCAGAGCACATACTGAGTGATCAATAAATATGATCGAATGAATGCTTTACTCCTCCAATGCCAACCTACTTTCTGTTCCTTGACTCTTCATGTCTCATCCCTAATCCCTGACCTTTGTGCTCCAATGGAACTGGAGGACCCTCCCCTTTCCAATCTGGAATTTTTACCAACTCTCCTCGCCTTGAAAACCTTCCTAAACTCACATCTCCTCCAAGAGGCCTTCTCTTATTAAAAGTGCTTATTTCCCCAGGGACCCTCCCCTCTGCATCAACTAAACACTTTGATTCTCACCCCAGCCCCAAAGCATTTACGTAAATATCTTTATACTCTACTGTTTCTCCTATCTGCAATTTATTTTACTCTCTGTCTTTTTTATGGCAATTGTTAAACACTTAGTATGTTCAGTCACTGTACCAAATACTGTGGTAGATATGAGCTAATCATCTGGGGCACAGTCCATGTTCCACATGGGGCTTGCAGTCTTAATCACTAATTAAAACAATCACTGAATCTGGTTACCTAATGAGGTAACTGAGGCACAGAGAAGTTAACTGTCTTGCCCAAGGTCACCCAGCCGACAAGTTGCAGAGCCGGAATTAGAACCCAGATTATCTTGCATTCCAACCCAATGATCTTGTTTCCATCCCAGTGCTTAGAACAATGCCTGCCACATAATAAGTGTTTAACAAATACCGTTATTATTATTATTCTGACTCCAAGGCCTGAGATAATAATAATAATAATAATAATAATAATAATAATAATAATAATAATAATAATAATAATAATAATGGCATTTGTTAAGCAGTTATTATGTTAGAAAGCACTGTTCTAAGCTCTGGGGTGGATACAAGGTTATCAGGTTGTCCCACATGGGGCTCAGAGTCTTAATCCCCATTTTAGAGATGAGGTAACTGAGGCCCAGAGAAGTGAAGTGACTTTCCCAAAGTCAAACTGCTGACAAGTGGTGGAGTCAGGATTAGAACCCATGACCTCTGGCTCCCAAATCCGGGCTCTTTCCCCTGAGCCATGCTGAGATCTATCCACTGGGCTCATCTCCTAGCATATTTGTGGAGAGGGATTGTATTCACCATCTCTATCATATTGTCTTTTCCCAAGAGTCTAGCACAGTGTTCTGCACAAAGTAAATGCTCAAAAAATCCCACTGATTGATTCCTTGGCGTATATCATCTGAGTAGATTAAAATGCAGCCTCTTCCAATCAATCAATCAAAGTTCTGACTGTTCTCCCTCCTACTTAGGCTGTGGAACCCTGACCCGATTGAACGATGTATTGATTAACTTTTACCTACCCCAGTGTTTAGAACAGTGCTTGATCCAGCGTAACCAGCACAAGATGATAATAATGATAATAATGATAATGTATTTGTTTAGCGTTTACTATGGGGAGAGCACTGTACTAAGCTCATTGGAGAGTTCATTACAGCTTGACAGAAATGATCCCTGACAGCAGGGTACTTATGCTTAAGTTGGGAGCCTTTTGAGGACCCAAGACCAGGTCTCCTCTACCTGTGTACTTTTTACCTAGCTCTTCGTGCAGTTCCTCGCACACAGTAGGCCCTAAATAAACTATTACAAGTCATCGTAGTTGTAGTAGAACTACTGAGACGTTGAGTCCCACGTAGGGCAAGGACTGTGTCCAACCTAATTAATTTGTACCTTGGGACAGTGTCTGACAAGCCCCTTCACTTCTCTGTGCCTCGCTTACCTCATCTGTAAAATGAGGATTAAAACCGTGAGTGTAGGACGACCTGATTAGCTTCCATCCAATCAATCAATCAATTGTATTTATTGAGCGCTTACTGTGTGCAGAGCACTGTACTAAGCGCTGGGGAAGTACAAGTTATCCACCCCAGCGTCCACCCCATCCACCCCAGCGGCACTTAGAACAGTGCCTGGCACATAGTAGCGGCTCCACCGCTTGTCTGCTGTGTGACTTTGGGCAAGCCACTTCACTTCTCTGGGCCTCAATGACCTCATCGGTAAAATGGGGATTAAGACTGGGAGTGCCACGTGGGACAACCTGCTTAGCTTGTATCTAGAACAGTGCTTGGCACACAGTAAGTGCTTAATAAATGCAATCATTAATAATAATAATAATAATAATAATAATAATAATAATAATAATTGGCATTTGTTAAGCGCTTACTATGTGCCAAGCACTGTTCTAAGCGCTGGGGAGGATACAGGGTGATCAGGTTGTCCCACGTGGGGCTCACAGTCTTAATCCCCATTTTACAGAGGAGGTCACTGAGGCCCAGAGAAGTTAAGTGACTTGCCCAAGATCACACAGCAGACATGTGGTGGAGTTGGGATTTGAACCCATGACCTCTGACTCCAAAGCCCGGACTCTTTCCACTGAGCCACGCTGCTTCTCATTATTATTATTATTATTATTATTATTATTATTATTATTATTATTATTATTATTGTAAGAACTTAACAAATACCATAAAATAAAATGAAATGGTATTAGTAGTAACAGTATATACTGAGCACCCACTTGATGAAGTAAACTGAACTAAAATTTGGGACAGAATTATCAAGTGACTTGGCCCCTTCCCACATAGGGAAGCAGCATGGCTCAATGGAAAGAGCCTGGGCTTGAGAGTCAGAAGTCGTGGGTTCAAATCCCGGCTCTGCCACTTGTCAGCTGTGTGACTTTGGGCAAGTCACTTAACTTCTCTGGGCCTCAGTGACCTCATCTGTAAAATGGGGATGAAGACTATGAGCCCCACAATCTGATCACCTGGCATACTCCCCAGAGCTTGGAACAGTGCTTTGCACATAGTAAGCGCTTAACAAATGCCATCATTATTATTATAGAGCTCACACTGGAGAGATGACAGTGAGTGAAGCCAAAATAAATATTACCATGCCCGTCCAATCACGTGAGTATAATTACTCATAAGTACTAAGGTGGCTTAGTGGAAAGAACATGGGCTTGGGAGTCAGAGGTCGTGGGTTCAAATCCCAGCTACACCACTTGTCAGCTGTGTGGTTTTGGGCAAGCCATTTCACTTCTCTGTGCCTCAGTTACCTCATCTGTAAAATGGGGATTAAGACTGTGAGCTCCATGTGGGACAACCTGATTAGCTTGTTTCTACCCCATCGCTTAGAACAACGTTTGGCATATAATAAGCACTTAATAAATGCCATTATTATTATTGTTATCATTATTACCCATGTTTGTCAAACTGACTAAAATTCAAGTGGGCCTAAGACTTTTCTCAAAGGACTTGCAAAATATTTGAGTTAAACTATGAATATTTCACTCTTTCCATCCTTTCTTATCCAACCCCTTCTAGACTCTGAGCCCGTTGTTGGGTAGGGATTGTCTCCATCTATTGCCTAATTGTACTTTCCAAGCACTTAGTACAATGCTCTGCACACAGTAAGTGCTCAATAAATACGATTGAGGAATCTTTATAAACATATCCAGTCTCTTAACTTCCCTTTGTTCTAATCTCCTTCATCCTAATAACACCTTTCAAGGAATTTTCTAAAATAACAGGTGACATTTCACCAGTTCTGTTGGCTATCCCAAGCCTTGGGCCTGCAGATTGGGAATTTGTACTGATAGTTAACCTTTGATTCTGGGCGGGCAACTTCAGGTGTTGGTTTGTGGGTGTTTGTGTGTCTGCGGTTTGCCTGGGAAAATCAATGCACTATTCTAAAGGTCCCCTAAACAAAAAGCTACTTAGGAAAGCATCGCTGTATAAAAATCCAGTTTGTGAAACCTGAAAACCATGCTAAGGGAAGGAAACCTTTGAGAAATCGAGAGAAAAGCGACTTTATTTTTCCTTAGAAATATATCTCTTCTTCAAGCAGACATTTTCCATCTCTGAGTTAATCCCCTTCCTAATTGCAGCACTATTAGGGCACTTGATCAAACTTTTACTGGGGAAAATTAGTATTCAGTGCCTCCTGGGAGGTTCAAATGTTTATTTTTGATTATGTGGTGAACATAAATGAGATCATAATGGATAAATGCTCTAAAAAGATAGTGTCACGTATTAAACTCTACTGGACTTAATGAAGGAACTTGGTGAATCGAAAGTAAGATTTGATGGGATGACCTGAGGGGTAAAGTCGTTTAAAAAAATTAAAAGCTCTTATGGATTTACGGTTCAGGGAGGTGAGGAGATTCTTGGGAATAGGAAAGGGAAACCAGGCTAAAAGGTAGGGCCAATTACACCTCACATGCTGGGAACGGTGACCTTCTAATCTCATTTTATCTATCCCTAAGGTCCCTCCTTTTCCAATTTCTTCTTTCCAGTTCTGGATCGGTCTCACAGAATTCCTTGTGGCCTAGAGGCACTCTCAACCACTTTTAGGCCAATAAAGTTCTCTGGGACTTTTTGTGGAAGGAAATTTGGCTCCTAGAAGAGTTCTGATAGAAAAGAGAAAGCAGGTTAAACCAGGGATTATCAAGGAGTAAACTCTGCCCTGTTGCTTGCTGAGGACTGATTTCATTTTGATCACTGTATTCTCAAAGAGCCCAAATGCAAAGCTAATACAATAGTAATGATAATGAGGAGGGTATAGATTAAAATAACTGTGGTATCTGTTGAACACTTCCCATATGCCAAGGACTGTACTAAGCACTGGGGTAGATACAAGATCATCAGACCTCACAAGGGGCTCAGAGTCTAAGTAGGTGGGAGATGTGCCATTCCTAACTTAGGAAATAGAACTTCTTGTTGAGAAAATAATACATACGGCCCTAAATGTAAACTAAGCTATAAGAAGATTGGGCAATGGTAGGTGAACAGAAATATTAGCAAATAAAGCAAACAGGGAAAAGATAGTTATAACTAATTAGTATAAGACTGGCCTTTTTGTAAAATGCACAAAAACCAATATCTATTGCACAATGGGCCGTATCAAAGCAGATTGCCCACAGAAATTTGTTAAAATGATCTGGCATAAGACCATATGTATAATAATGATGATGATGATGATGATGATAATAATAATAATAATAATAATAATAATATTTGTTAAGAGCTTAATATGTGTCAAGCACCATTCTAAGCACTGGGGGAGATCCAAGGTAATCAGGTTGTTCCACATAGAGCTCACAGTCTTAATCCCCATTTTACAAATGAGGTAACAGAGGCACAGAGAAGTGAATTGACATGCCCAAAGACACACAGCTGATAAACGACAACAGACCCAGGACTAGAAACCACGACCTCTGATGCCCAATACTGTGTTCTTTCAACTAAGCCATGCTGCTTCTCTCTGTATATAATTATTACAGAATTTTAGAATAAAAATAACTAATCACTTTGGGAAAGAGTCTACCCTGAAAAGATGGAAGGACAGGTTTCATCTTCAGAGTCAGTTACTTTAGCAAGAAGCTTGACTCCCGAGCCTAGACAATAATAATAATTATGTTATTTGTTAAGCACTTACTATGTGCCATGCACTGTACTCAGCACTGGAGTGGATATGACCCACGTGGGACAATCTGATTACTTTGTATCTACCCCCGCGCTTAGAACAGTGCTTTGCACATAGTAAGCGCTTAACAAATACCAACATTATTATTATTATTATTACAAGCAAATCAAGTTGATATCAAAGATTGGGAAATTTATACTTCTTTGCTCTGAGGTAAACCATTCCATCCAATCCCTGAACTGGATCCTTAAGCCCTTCCCCCTACAATATTATTTCTGTCCCATCTTCAATCAGTCAATCATTCAATCATATTTATTGAGCACTTACTGTGTACAGAGCACTGTACTAAACACTTGGGAAGGACAATTCAGCAACAAATAGAGACAATCCCTGCCCACAACGGGCTCACAGTCTAGAATGAATCACAGTTGTTGACTGATGGATACCTGTAATAAAAACAGTAATAATAATGGTATTTGTTAAAGGTTTAGTCTGTGCTAAGCACTGTACTAAGCACTGGGGCAAATCCAGAACCGTCAAGTCGGATGTAGTCTGACCGCACCTGTCAGCCCAACTGGGGCTCACAGTATAAACTGTAGGGGAGAACAGGGGTTAAATCCCCTGTTTTAGAGGTGAGGAAAACAAGGCCCAGAGAAGTGAAGCGACTTGCCCAAGGTCACACAGGGATTAGAGAAGCAGCGTGGCTCAGTGGAAAGAGCCCGGGCTTTGGAGTCAGAGGTCATGGGTTCAAATCCCGGCTCCACTAAGTGTCAGCTGTGTGACTTTGGGCAAGTCACTTCACTTCTCTGTGCCTCAGTTCCTCACCTGTAAAAGGGGGATTAAGACTGTGAGCCCCTTTGTGGGACAACTGATCACCTTGTAACCTCCCCAGCGCTTAGAACAGTGCTCTGCACATAGTAAGCGCTTAATAAATGCCATCATTATTATTATTATTATTAGGGCCTCTGTTTCTAAAGCCGGTGAGCAAAGGAGAGATTTCTAGGTTCCTCCGTTTCATCCGGGGCTCTGCTCGGGTTGGTCACTTGCGTCTGTGGATCATTCAGTCATATTTACTGAGCGCTTCCTGTGTGCAAAGCACTGTACTGAGTGCTTGGATCCGCACTCCTAGGCATCCAACCTGTTCTGTCTCACAGGGGAGGATTTTATGTGTGCAGAGCATTATATTAAGCACGTGGGAGAGTATTCATCACCTTGTATCCCCCCCAGTGCTTAGAACAGTGCATTGCACATAGTAAACGCTTAACAAATCAATCAATCAATCAATCAATTGTATTTATTGAGTGCTTACTGTGTGCATAGCACTGTAAAAAGCGCTTGGGAAGTACAAGTCAGCAACACATAGAGACAGTCCCTACCCAACAGCGGGCTCACACTCTAGAAATGCCATCATCATTATCATTATTATTATCATAGAGTGCCTGGCATATAGTAAACACTTAACAAATACCACAAAAAAACCCCAAAACAAAATAAACAAAAAACAGAGGTGTTAGACATGTTCCCTGCCTACAGTGAGCTTCAAATGAAAGGCTTCAAGAAATCTGTAAACTAAAGGAAGAGGCATGGGCTTGGAAACCTGAAGAACCGAGTTCTAATCCAGCCTCCACTCCTTGCCTCCTGTGTGACCTAAGGCAAGTCACTTAACTTCTCTCTGCCTCAGTTTCATCAGCAGCATAAGAGTGATTCAATACCTGTTCTCTCTCCTACTTAGACCATGAGCCCCATCCGTAACAGAGACTGTATATTGACTGATTAAATTGTATCTACCCTAGAGCTTAGAATAGTGCTTGACAAATAGTAAGCGCTTAACAAATACCAATAAGAAAAAGAAAAAGATGAGGCTATATTCTACTAGTTTCTAATAGGTCAGTAATAATAATTATTATAATAATTGTGATATTTATTAAGTGCTTATCATGTGCCAGGCACTGTACTAAGCACTGGGGTGGCTACAAGCAAGTCAGGTTGGACACAGTCCCTGTCCCAAGTGGGGCTCACAGTCTCAATCCCCATTTCACAGATGAGGTGTCTGAGGCACAGAGAATTGAAGTGACTTGCCCAAGGTCACACAGCAGACAAGTGGCAGTGCCAGAATTAGAACCCATGACCTTCTAACTTCCAGGCCTGTGCTCTATCCACAAAACAATGCTGTTTCTAATGATGGTATTTGCTAAGTGCCGGGCACTGTTACTACTATCAATCGATCAATCAATCATATTTATTGAGCGCTTACTGTGTGCAGAGCACTGTACTAAGCGCTTGGGAAGTACAAGTTGGCAACATATAGAGACAGTCCCTACCCAACAGTGGGTTAGTAGTAGTAGTAGTACTACTACTACTACTAATAATAATGACATTTGTTAAGCGCTTACTATGTGTCAAACACTGTTCTAAGAGCTGGGGGAGATACAAGGTGATCAGGTTGTCCCACGTGGGGCTCACAGTCTTCATCCCCATTTTATAGATGAAGTCACTGAGGCCCAGAGAAGTGAAGTGACTTGCCCAAAGTCACACTGCTGACAAGTGGCGGAGCCGGGATTTGAACCCACAACCTCTGACTCCCAAGCCAGGGCTCTTTCCACTGAGTCACGCGGCTTTTCTAAGCAGCATGCTCTAAGCACTAAGCACTAAGTTCTAGCAGCATGTTCTGTTTTAAGCACTGGGGTAGATACAGGCAAATTGGGTTGGACACCTGTATATAGGTATATACAGCACCTGTATATACGTATATATGTTTGTACGTATTTATTACTCTGTGTATTGATTTATTTTACTTGTATATATTCTATTTATTTTATTTTGTTAATATGTTTTGTTTTGTTCTCTGTCTCCCCCTTCTAGACTGTGAGCCCATTGTTGGGTAGGGACTGTCTCTATATGTTGCCAACCTGTACTTCCCAAGCGCTCTGCACAGTGCTCTGCACACAGTAAGCGCTCAATAAATACGACTGAATGAATGAATGAATAAATGAATCAATCAATCATATTTATTGAGCGCTTACTGTGTGCAGAGCACTGTACTAAGTGCTTGGGAAGTACAAGTTGGCAACATATAGAGACAGTCCCTACCCAACAGTGGGCTCACAGTCTAAAAGGTGGAGACAGAGAACAAAACCAAACATAATAACAAAATAAAATAAATAGAATAGATATGTACAAGTAAAATAAATAAATAAATAAATAGAGTAATAAATGTGTACAAACGCATATACATATATACAGGTGCTGTGGGGAAGGGAAGGAGGTAAGATGGGGGGGACGGAGAGGGGGATGAGGGGGAGACAGTCCCTGTCCCATGTGGGGCTCACAATCTCAATTCCCCATTTCACAGTCGAGGTAACTGAGGCCTTAGAAAGTGAAGTGACTTGCCTAAGGTCACACAGCAGACGACAGGGCAGGAATTAGAACCCATGACCTTCTGACTCTAACCGCTACCGCGTGCTGCTTCTCAAGCCTCACAGATGCCAACTCTCCAACTCATGGCATCTTAACCTTTTTTTGTAAAGGCTCATTGTTTAAAAAATAATTCTGAAAATCATGACTATTACTAGCAGCAGTACAGCATTTATGGGGAGTGTACTTGATGCAGTATACTATATTAGATGTTTAGAGAAGTAATAATAATAATAATAATGATGGCATTTATTAAGCACTTACTTTGTGCCAAGCACTGTTCTAAGTGCTGGGAAGGTTACAAGGTGATCAGGTTGTCCCATGTGGGGCTCACAGCCTTAATCCTCATTTTACAGATGAGGTAACTGAGGCACAGATAATAATAATAATAATGGCATTTATTAAGCACTTAATATGTGCAAAGCATGGTTCTAAGCACTGTGGAGGTTACAAGGTGATCAGGTTGTCCCACTTGGGGCTCACAGCTTTAATCACTATTTTACAGATGAGGTAACTGAGGCACAGAGAATAATAATGATAATAATAATAATAATAATGATGGCATTTATTAAGCACTTACTATGTGCAAAGCACTGTTCTAAGCACTGGGGAGGTTACAAGGTGATCAGGTTGTCCCACGGGGGGCTTACAGCCTTAATCCCCACTTTACAGATGAGGTAACTGAGGCACAGAGAATAATAATAATAATAATGATAATAATAATAATCATAATAATAATGGCATGTATTAAGCACTTACTATGCGCAAAGCACTGTTCTAAGCACTGGAGAGGTTACAAGGTGATCAGGTTGTCCCCTGGGGGTCTCACAGTCTTCATCCCCATTTTACAGATGTGGTAACTGAGGCACAGAGAAGTGAAGTGACTTGCCCAAAGTCACACATCTGACAAGTGGCGGAGCCGGGATTTGAACCCATGACCTCGGACTCCAAAGCCTTTGTTCTTTTCCACTGAGCCACGCTGCTTCTCAATCAATCAATCAATCAGTCAATAATATTTATTGAGCACTTACTGTGTGCAGAGCATCACACTAAGCACTTGGGAGAGTTCACTACAATAGAGCTGGTGGACATGTAGAGTAATTTCAAGAATTTAGAGCCTAGTGGGGGAGACGGACATTAAAATAAATCACAGAGGAAACAGCAGAATATCAGTATATATGCAAACGTGTCGTGGGGCTGGATGTGAATTGCACTTTCCAAGCGCTTAGTACCATGGTCTGCACACAGTAAGCGCTCAATAAATATGGCTGAATTAATAATTGAGTGAATGTGAGGTGACTATTAAAGTGCTTAGAGAGCACAGGCCCAAGTTGATGACACAGAAGGTAAAATGAGAGGTTAGTCTGGAAAGGCCTCTCGGAGGAGTAATAGCTGGAGAAGCAGCATGGATTAAAGGAAAGATCATAGTCTTGGGAGTCAGAAGACGTGGGTTCTAATCCCGGCTCCGCCACGTATCTGCTGTGTGACCTTGGGCAAACCACTTCACTTCTCTGGGCCTCAGTTCCCTCATCTGGAAAATGAGGAGTAAGACTCTGAGCTCCACGTGGGACAACCAGATTACCTCATAAACTACTCCAGCCCTTAGAATAGTGCTTTTAGTTTGTATCCACTCCAGCGCTTAGTACAATGCCTGGCACAGAGTAAGGGTTTAACAAATACCAAAAAAGATATATAATAATAAACTAATTCACTTGGACAACTAAAAGACTATTTGGATTCTCACAACAAGGCTTGTACAGTGTTTTCCCGTGGTATTAATTTAGCTCCTGTAAATGTCTGCAAAAGCTAAAGTTCCTCCAAAGGTATTCTCAAGCCTCACAGATGCCAACTCTCCAACTCATGGCATCTTTACCTTTTTTTGTAAAGGCTCATTGTTTAAAAAATAATTCTGAAAAACACGACTATTACTAGCAGCAGTACAGCATTTATGGGGAGTGTACTTGACGCAGTATACTATATTAGATGTTTAGAAAAGTAATAATAATAATAATAATAGTAATAATAATGGCATTTATTAAGCAAAGGTATTTAAATTTGTTCAGTTTGGCCTGGGAACTGGGAAGGAAAGGTAAAAGTGACAAAAGACTCAATGAAATGGGGACTTGGTAATTGCCAGGCATTTCGGGAGGGGGGTTGTTTGCTTTTTCACGCAAAAGGGACAATATACCCTAAGTAGGTAATGAAAGGGATCAAGCAAATAGCTCTGCAAAATACTTTAAGGAATTCATCTTGAATAAATAAAACGGAGATTAAATATTCATTGGGTTCAGAATGAATGATAGACTTCCAGTGATTTTTCCCTTCGTGCTGTGATACAAACTCACTGTTGCCCTCAGGGCCAGGACTATAAATAGAAGAGAAGCAGAGTGGCCTAGTGGATAGAGCACGGGCCTGGGAATGGGGAGGACATGAGTTTTTATCCTGGCTCTGCCACATTGCTGTGTGACCTTGGGCAAGTCACTTAACTATCCTGGGCCTCAGTTGCGTCATCTGTAAAACGAGGATTAAGACAGTGAGCCCCAGATGGGACATGGACCGTGTCCCACGTGATTGGCTTGCATTTACTCTGGAGCTTAGAACAGTGTCTGGCACACAGTAAGTACTTAAAAAATAACGATTAAAAAAAAAAAAAAGGAGGCAAGGGCCTGGGAGTTGGAGGACCTCGGTTCTAATCCCAATTCTGCTACTCACCTCCTTCGCGACCTTGTCTAAGTCAGCGGGATAGAGCACGGGGCTGGGAGTCAGAAGGTCATGAGTTCTAATTCTGGCTCCGCCACCTGTCTGCTGTGCGACCTTGGGCATGTGACTTCACTTCTCTGGGCCTCAGCTCCCTCATCTGGAAAACGGGGACTGAGAATCTGAGCCCCACATGGGACGGGAACTGTGTCCAACTCGATTTGCTGGTATCCACCCCGATGTTTAGTACAGCACCTGGCACATAGTAAGTGCTTAACAAATGTCACAATCCTTCTTCTTAATATTATTATTATTATTTAACTTCTCTGTGCCATGGTTTCCTCATCCGTAAAATGAGGATTCAATACCTGTTCTCTCTCATAAGTAGAATGTGAACCCTGGGTGGAATAGGGACTGTGTCCATCTGGAATACCTTGTATCTACCCCAGCACTTATGACAGTGCTTGGCACGTATTCAGGGCTTACCAAATATCACAATTATTATCATTATTATTATAATTATGATATAGAACTAGGCATGAAGCATTCAATGATTTGGAAGGCATGGACACCCTGATCACATCCGCCAAACTAGCTCTCTTCCCCTCTTCAAAGCCCTACTGAGAAGCAGCGAGGATAGAGAAACAGCGTGGCTCAGTGGGAAAAGCACGGGCTTTGGAGTCAGAAGTCATGGGTTCGAATCCCGGCTCTGCCACTTGTCAGCTGTGTAACTTTGGGCAAGTCACTTCACTTCTCTGTGCCTGTTATCTCATCTGTAAAATGGGGATTAAGACTGTGAGCCCCACATGGGGCAACCCGATTACCTTGTAACCTCCCCAGCGCTTAGAACAGTGCTTTGCACATAGTAAGTGCTTAATAAATGCCATCATTATTATTATTATACTGAGAGCTCACCTTCTCCAGGAGGCCTTCCCAGACTGAGCCCCCCTTTTCCTCTACTCATCCTTCCCTCCCCATCACCCCAACTCCCTCCCTCTGCTCTACCCCCTTCCCTACTCCACAACACCAGTGTATATTTGTTCAAATTTATTATTCTATTTATTTTTTAAATGCTGTGTATATATCTATAATTTTATTTATCTATTTTGATGCTATTGACACCTGTCTCCATGTTTTGTTTTGTTGTCAGTCTCCCCCTTATAGACTGTGAGCCCATTGTTTGGTAGGGACCGTCTCTATCTGTTGCTGAGTTTTACTTTCCAAGTGCTTCAGCACTTAGAACAGCGCTTGGCACATAGTAAGCGCTTAACAAATGCCATCATTATTATTATTAGTAGTAGAAGCAGCGTGGCTCAATGGAAAGAGCATGGGCTTTGGAGTCAGAGGTCATGGGTTCAAATCCCAGCTCTGCCAACTGTTAGCTGTGTGACTTTGGGCAAGTCACTTAACTTCTCTGTGCCTCAGTTCCCTCATCTGGAAAATGGGGATGAAGACTGTGAGCCCCCCGTGGGACAACCTGATCACCTTGTAACCTCCCCAGCGCTTTGAACAGTGCTTTGCACATAGTCAGTGCCTAATAAATGCCATCATTATTAGTACAGTGCTCTGCATACAGTAAGCGCTCAATAAATATGACTGACTGAATGAATTCTTTAAGGGTAGGGCACCTAATTATAACTGGGAAGGGGCAATTTTTACTTCAAAGCAAAGTATCCATCAATCAATCAATGGGTCTTACTAGGTGCCTATTATGTACAGAGCACTTAGAGTATACTAAGAGGAAAACAAATCAATAATTATCTTTCACATTAGGTTTCAGGCCCTGTTCCCTCCTCTGGAGTGGAAACTCCTCAAGGGCAGGGATCATGCCTATTGAACTCTCCCAATGACTTTAGTATACTGCTCCACGGTGAGCACTCAATAAATACTATTAATTAATCGATCAATCTGTGACTCTGAAAACTGTTTTGAATGTTGAAAGTTTGATGGAGGCTCATCGGGAATGACTGACAATTTTCATGGTCATTATCTCAAGAGATCCTTCAGCCATGTACAGGAAAGAACTGTACTGAACAGAGCAATTAATGATATATGCCAATCAGTTTCAAGGAGAGGAACAATTGAGTCGCTGAAAAAGGTAATTCTTGAACGGGAATGAGTAAGTGTCTTTTCTCCCGAACAACCTCCAGAGAGCAGAGTTAAAGAACCCAAAAAACACCTAAAACCCCCCAAATATGGTTAATAGAAAAATGTCACTCTGAGAAAATATTGACTACAAGATGCTTCGCAAAAGTCCAATATTTTTTCAAATATTACTGCAGGATGTTGTATTCAGATTTTTCAAATGCACTGATTAGCAAGGTAATTCCTCAGGAGAGGTAACGAAGACCAAGAGCATTTCATTCATTCATTCAATCGTATTTATTGAGCTCTTACTGTGTGCAGAGCACTGTACTAGGCACTTATAATATTTATTAATATAAATAATATATATATAATATATATAATATAATATTTATTAAGTGCTTACTGTGCATTTGTATCCACGGTTTTCAGCATATCTCCGAGAAAGAGGCCAAAACCTTTCATTGGAATATCAAAATCTCGATCAATCAATCAATCAATCGTATTTATTGAGCGCTGTGTGCAGAGCACTGTACTAAGCGCTTGGGAGGTACAAGCTGGCAACATATAGAGACAGTCCCTACCCAACAGTGGGCTCACAGTCTAGAAGGGGGAGACAGAGAACAAAACCAAACATACTAACAAAGTAAAATAAAATAAAACAGCGGGCTCACAGTCTAGAAATAATAATCAATCAATCAAGCAATCAATGATATTGATTGAATGGTTACTACGTACAGAACGCAATACTAAGCGCTTGGGAGAACGCAATACAGTAGAATTAGCAGACACGCTCCCTACCATAATGAGTTTCAATCGCATTCATTTGGCACCTGGTGTGTGCAGAGCATTGTACTAAGCAATCAGGAGAGTACAATATAACAGAGTTGGTAGACACATTCCCTGCCCACAAGGAGCTCACAGTTTAGGAAGGGGAGATAGACATGAATATCAACAGGAATAAATTACAGAATTGTACGTAAGTGTCGTGGGCCTGAGGATGGGGTGAAAGAAGGGCACAAATCCAAATGCAAAAACGGTACAAAATCATTACCTTGATATGGTTTCTTGAGCAGCCACGTGTCTGCATCCCGCGTCTGAAGTTTCTGGATGAAGATCTGACACACTACACGGTGACTGGCTGGGATCACTACATTGTTCTCGTCCGACCAGAGCTGGTCGTTCTAGAGAAGAACAGAAATAGGGCGAAAATGATGATGTTGCCCCTCGACAGGGTTTTTGAGTTTCCTACCCAGTGAAGAGGGAATCTGAAGGATACAGCTGGAGGGCATGAAATGAAAAATGGGAGATTTTTTTGCAAATGGAAGCCAACGGTGAGGAGCTGTACCATGAAGTTGTGGACAGAATAATAATAATAATAATTATTATTATTATTATTATTAATTAAAAGACCTGAAGACCTCCTCCAGGAGGCCTTCCCAGACTGAGCCCCTTCCTTCCTCTCCCCCTCGCCCCCCTCTCCATCCCCCCCATCTTACCTCCTTCCCTTCCCCACAGCACCTGTATATATGGATATATGTTTGTACGTATTTATTACTCTATTTATTTATTTATTTTACATGTACATATCTATTCTATTTATTTTATTTTGTTAGTATGTTTGGTTTTGTTCTCTGTCTCCCCCTTTTAGACTGTGAGCCCACTGTTGGGTAGGGACCGTCTCTATATGTTGCCAACTTGTACTTCCCAAGCACTTAGTACTGTGCTTTGCACACAGTAAGCGCTCAATAAATACTATTGATTAATTGATTAATAATAATAATAATAATAATAATAATGGCATTTATTAAGCGCTTACTATGTGCAAAGCACTGTTTTAAGTGCTGGGGAGGTTACAGCCCGCTGTTGGGTAGGGACCGTCTCTATATGTTGCCACAACTTGTACTTCCCAAGCACTTAGCATAGTGCTCTGCACACAGTAAGCGCTCAATAAATACGATTGAATGAATGAATGAAGGTGATCAGGTTGTCCCACGGGGGGCTCGCAGTCTTCATCCCCATTTTACAGATGAGGTAACTGAGGCCCAGAGAAGTCAAGCGACTTGCCCAAAGTCACCCAGCTGACAATTGGCGGAGCTGGGATTTGAACCCATGACCTCTGACTCCAAAGCCCAGGCTCTTTCCTCTGAGCCACGCTGCTTCTCTGACGGGCCTGGGATTCCGAGGACATGGGTTCTAATCCAACCCAAGGACACAGACCAGAAGACAAGTGGTGGAGCCAGGGTTAGAAACGATCAATCACACTTATTAAGCACTTACTGCATGCAGAGCATTGCACTAAGCATTTGGGAGAGTACAATATAACAGACACATTCTCTGCCCACAATGAGCTCAAACCCACATCCCCAGAATCCCAGGCCCATGCTCTTTCCACTAGACCATGAAACATTGATTTTCCATAGAAAATTGTATATTGTTTGTTCTATTAAGTATTAGATATGTTCACCCACTCTCTGATATAATAAAACACACTGTCAGCCATGCGTATTATGATTTGTTTGGTGAAAATGATACAAAGGAGATTATATTCTAATCCCCATCTCATGCATTTTGGAGGTCTTGTGAAAACACAAGGTAATTAGCCTGCTTACTAAAAAATTAAATAAACAAACTCACAAACAAGAAGCCTGCCTTAAAATTCATCTTGTAAATAAAACATTATAAAATCTATTTCAGTGATTTATAATCTAGTAATAGATATGAGACTTGGGAATGGCTGCAAAGCCTCTGAATTGTTATTTTGCCAAAGTTTAGTTAGACAGAATACGAGAACCCGGGCTTTGGAGTCAGAGGTCATGGGTTCAAATCACGGCTCCGCCACTCGTCAGCTGTGTGACTTTGGGCAAGTCACTCACTTCTCTGGTCCTCAGTTCCCTCATCTGGAAAATGGGGATGAAGACTGTGAGCCCCCTGTGGGACAACCTGATCACCTTGTAACCTCCCCAGCGCTTAGAACAGTGCTTTGCACATAGTAAGCGCTTAATAAATGCCATCAAAAAAAAAACTTTGTAATGATTAGGAAGGATTATTTAGTTCAATCATTTATCTACTGTATTTTTTTTTAAGAAAACCCAACAAGTTGTGGCATAGCAGTGGACAGTAGGGAAACGCCATGGTTTAGTGGGAGTCAGGTCATGGGTTCTAATCCCAGCTCCGCCACTTTTCTCCTATGTGACCTAGGTTAAGTCACTTCACTTCTCTGTGCCTCAGTTACCTCATCTCTAAAATGGGGATGAAGAATGTGAGTTCCACGTGGGACAGAGAGTGTGTTCAACCTGGTGATTTGCTATCTACCCTAATGTTTAATAAAGTGCCTGGCACACAGTAAGTGCTTAAAAAGTACCATAAAAAAACATTAGAAATGGAGAGGGAAGGGGGAAGAGGGAGGCCAGGGACAGAAATACCCACAAAGAGCTTCAGGAAGAAGATGAAATCAAGAGAAAATAGAAGCAGGCACAAGCAGGAAATTTCGGGAACAGCAGAGTGGGAGCAATATTTACCTGCACCATTAGTGGAAATTGAATTGGTCTTTCAGCCACACCTCCACACACACAAAAATAACATTTTCAGTCGTATCATTTTTGAAACTGGAAGACAGTGCTCTCTGTCCCAACCTTCCACTTCCGCTTTCTCTCTCTCACCCCCCACACACATTTTCCCCTTCTCTCTTTTTCTCCCTGAATAAAATTTAATGCCATAAATATAAGCATTTCGCAAAGAACCCAGTACCTGTCCAACCATCCAGAAGGAGAAGCAATGTGGCTCAGTGGAAAGAGCCTGGGCTTTGGCGTCAGAGGTCATGGGTTCAAATCTGGGCTCGATCAATTGTCAGCTGTGTGACTTTGGGCAAGTCACTTAACTTCTCTGTGCCTCAGGTACCTCATCTGTAAAATGGGGTTGAAGACTGTGAGCCCCCCGTGCGACAACCTGAACACCTTGTAACCTCCCCAGCGCTTAGAACAGTGTTTTGCACATAGTAAGTGCTTAATAAATAACATTATTATTATTAAGGGAAAGACTGATTGCCCATGAAAATGCAATGGAGAAAAAATGGTTTCTGACACAGGTCTGGAGTTTTCCAAGCATAGAGCAAGAAACAGAGAAGCAGCATGGCTTCGTGGAAAAAGCATTGCCCTGTGAGTCAGGAGGATGTGTGTTCTAATCCTGGCACTTATCTGCTGTGTGATCTTGGCCAAGTCACTTCACTTCCTCTCTGCCTTAGTTACCTTATCTGTAAAATGGGAAGTGAGTCTATGAGCCCCATGTGGGACGGGGACTGTGTTCAACCTGATTAGCTTGTACCTATCCTGGTGCTTACAACAGTGCTTGACACATAGTAAGCACTTCACCAACAACATTATTAATGCTAATAACAATAATGATGGTATTTGTTAAGCACTTACTTTGTGCAAAGCACTTTTCTAAGCGCTGGGGGATACAAGGTGATCAGGTTGTCCCACGTGGGGCTCACAGTCTTAATCCCCAGTTTACAGATGAGGGAACTGAGGCCCAGAGAAGTGAAGTGACTTGCCCAAAGTCACACGGCTGACAATTGGCAGAGCTGGGATTTGAACCCATGACCTCTGACTCCAAATCCCATGCTCTGTTCTCTGAAGCAGCATAGCCCAGACCAGCCCGTGTCCCACATGGGGCTCAGAGACTTTATCTCTGTTTTACATATGAGTTAACTGAGGCCCGGAGAAGATAAGTTGACTTGCCCAAGGTCCCGCAGCAGACACTTGGCAAAGCTGGGATTAGAACCCAGGTCCTCTGACACCCAGGCCTGTGCTCTAGCCATTAGGCAACACTGCTTCAAGAGATCTTTTGTATTGCTTTATCACTTCAGTAAAAATGAACTCTTAAAAAATTCCCAGCTTTTATGGGTCAAATGTTGAAGACAAGAAGGCCCCATATCAAAAGACAGTCAATGGAGATTATGATAATAATAATGGCATTTATTAAGCGCTTGCTACGTGGAAAGCACTGTTCTAAGCACTGGGGAGGTTACAAGGTGATCAGGTTGTCCCACGGGGGGCTCACGGTCTTCATCCCCATTTGACAGGTGAAGAAACTGAGGCTCAGAGAAGTGAAGTGACTTGCCCAGAGTCACGCAGCTGACAATTGGAGAATTGGAGAAGCAGCGCGGCTCAGTGGAAAGAGCCCAGGCTTTGGAGTCAGAGATCATGGGTTCAAATTCCGGCTCTGCCACTTGTCAGCTGTGTGACTTTGGGCAAGTCACTTCACTAAGCCTTAGTTCCCTCATCTGTAAAATGGGGATGAAGACCGTGAGCCCCACGAGGGACAACCTGATCACCTTGTAACCTCCCCAGCGCTTAGAACAGTGCTTTGCACATAGTAAGCGCTTAACAAATGTCATCATTATTATTATTATTATTAATTGGTGGAGCCGGGATTTGAACTCATGACCTCTGACTCCAAAGCCCAGCCTCTTTCCATTGAGGCACGCTGCTTCTCCTGGCTTTATGCCATTTGCAAAGCAACAGAGCATTTCACATCGGAAAGAGAATCACCTTTAAGTGTACATTGGGTAAACCCTACTTTGCTTGAAACTCTACTTTGGCATTAGGATGTAAAATCATATCTTCTTTCATTCATTCATTCATTCAATCGTATGTATTGAGCGCTTACTGTGTGCAGAACACTGTACTAAGCGCTTGGGAAGTACAAGTCAGCAACATACAGAGACGGTCCTTACCCAACAACGGGCTCACAGTCTAGAAGGGGGAGACAGATGACAAAACAAAACATGTAGACAGGTGTCAAAATCGTCAGAACAAATAGAATTAAAGCTATATGCACATCATTAACAAAATCAATAGAATAGTAAATATGTACAAGTAAAATAAATAGAGTAATAAATCTGTACAAATATATACAAGTGCTGTAGGGAGGGGAAGGAGGTAGGGCGGGAGGGATGGGGAGGAGGAGAGGAAAAAGAATTACTCTTTCTTAAACAAAGGGTAATTCATTTGACACATCATCACATATTACATATCGGGGTCCAGATGAAATTAAAAACATGAAAAGTAACGTATTAGGAAATCCATTCCACAGAATCAAAAGAAGCTGTCTGAAACTTCGAGTGTGCAAGTGTGGAAGCTAAAATGTCCTTGCTAAACAAGTGATCATTTCAACTGCAAATGTGGATTTTGAACTTATCTGAGTAAGCAAATACGAGGTTTACATGTGTGCTTCTTATTTTTAAACCAAGTGCCAGGTTCAAACTGCATTTCACTCAGATAGGACAGTTTCAGAAAGTACTTATTCATTCAATTGTATTCATTGAATGCTTACTATGTGCAGAGCACTGTGCTAAGCGCTTGGGAGAGTACAATATAACAATATAACGGGTGCATTCCCTGCCCACAAAGTGCTTACAGCCTAGAGGGAGAGGCAGACCTTAATAGAAATAAATAAATTGGCATGAAACTTGTCTGCTAATTCTGTTGAATCATTCTCTCCCAAGTGCTTATTACAGTGCTTTGCACATAGTAATCACTTAATAAATACCACTGATTGACGAATAGGTGGATCAAGTAGGATTATAAATTCTTTGAGGACAGGGATCATGTTTAATTACTCTGCACTACCCCAGGCATTTGGTTCAATTCTCTGCCCATATTAAGAACTCAGTTCTTTCGACTGATTGATCAATTGTTTAATTATAGGTTAGTGTCCAACAGGTTCACTGGTAAAGGGGACAGGAAAGGGTTTGGGTGACAGCCAAGTTCAGTTATATCTAGACTGTAAGCTCCTTGTGGGCAGGGAATGTGTGTACCAACTCTTGTTATATTATACTCTCCTAAGAGTATATATATATATACTCTTGTACATATATATACTCATATATATATATATAGAGAGAGAGAGAGAGAGAGAGAGAGTATATATACTTAGCATACTCTCCTAAGAGAGTAAAACAGTGCTCTGCACACAGTTAGTGCTCAATGAATACCACTGATTGACAGATTGATACAAAGCTTCCCATTGTTCAAGCATCTGTATAATACCTAAGCTGCCCCAACTTGAATACTTGAACACTGTACTATTCTGAGGAATATGAGGATTTGATTCCTCGGTTTGATATCTCTGTATATGAGCTATCTCCACTCCTCTGCCGCTCACCTCCTCACCATGCCTCATTCTCGCCTGTCCCGCCGTCGACCCCCGGCCCACGTCTTCCCCCTGGCCTGGAATGCCCTCCCTCCACACATCCACCAAACTGGCTCTCTTCCTCCCTTCAAAGCCCTACTGAGCGCTCACCTCCTCCAGGAGGCCTTCCCACACTGAGCCCCCTTTTTCCTCTCCTCCTCCCCATCCCCCCCGCCCTACCTCCTTCCCCTCCCCACAGCTCTTGTATATTTTCGCACAGATTTATTACTCTATTTATTTTACTTATACATATTTACTATTCTATTGATTTTATTAATGATGGGCATATACCTATGATTCTATTTCTTCTGACGCTTTTGACACCTGTCTACATGTTTTGTTTTGTTGTCTGTCTCCCCCTTCTAGACTGGGAGCCCGCTGTTAGGTAGGGACTGTCTCTAGATGTTGCTGACTTGTACTTCCCAAGCACTTAGTACAGTGCTCTGAACACAGAAAGCGCTCAATAAATACAACTGAATGAATATGAGAAGTAGCATAGAGTAGTGGATAGAACACAGGCCTGGGATTCAGAAAGTCATGAGTTCCAATCCCAGCTCCACCACTTGTCTGCCGTGTGACCTTGGGCAAGTTACTTCACTTCTCTGTGCCTCAGTTAACTCATCTGTAAAGTGGGGATTGAGACTGTGAGCCTCTTATGGGATAGGGACTGTGTCCAACCCAATTTGCTTGTATTCACCCAGTGCTTGTAGTAGAGTGCCTGGCACATAGTAAGTGCTTAACAAATGTCATGATGATGATGATGATGATTATCTCCCTATAGATTCTCATAAACAATAGATATACTCATCAGAAAATAGGCTAGAGTATTAAGTAAATGGGCATAAGATAAAATGATTCTTTTTAGCTCCTTCGACTGGGGCTAGATCCAAACTCTCTGCCCTTGTCTGCTGTGTGACTTTGGCCAAGTCACTTCACTGTGCCTCAGTTACCTCACCTGTAAAATGGAGATTAAAACTTGTACTTCCCAAGCGCTTAGTACAGTGTTCTGCACACAGTAAGCACTAAATAAATACGTTTGAATGAATGAATGAATGAATGATTAAGACTGTGAAACCCGTGGACTGTGTCTAGCCTGATTAGCTAATATATTTGCTATTAGCTTAGCACCCCAGTGCTTAGTACAGTGCCTGGCACACAGTAAGTGCTTAACAAATACTATAAAACAACTATTTGTCAACACGCAAAAGGCCCTCGCTAACCTCATTCCATTCAGCTGTTCTTCTGCACGAATGCATAAATCTCTTTTTGTTATTATCCTGTTCTAGTAGAATGGGATAATGTCCAGACAGAGAATATAAGTGAATCTACTACTTGTCAGCCAGTGATCAACAGTTTGACCACAATTGCATCTTGAAATATTTTTTCAAAAGCACTTAATAAAGCCTGGTCCTGTCTAAAAAGACTAAGCATATTCTTAAAGAAACCTTTGATGAATCCCTGGCCTTTCCTATTCCTGAATTACTGTCGTCAGAAAAAAAGGTTGCTTGTTATTATAAATTGCAGCTCAGGTACAAATAATAGAGTGTCCTCCTCTGGTTATAATGTTAACAAGCTGATAATTGCCAAAGACAGTTTGCCGTTAAACTTGTTTTCCTAGAAACCTTCAGATTCAGGACATCTTCACTATCAATACAACTTTTTCAGTCTCCCATACTAGGTTCTGATACTGAATAATAATAATAACAGTAATAATGGTTTTTCTTAAGCACTTACTATGTGCCAGGCATTGGTCTAAGCGCTGGGTAGATACAAGATAATAATAATAATAATAATAATAATAATAATAATGTGTATATAGCTATAATTCCATTTCATAATGATGATGGCATTTATTAAGCACTTACTATGTGCCAAGCACTGTTATAAGTGCTGGGGAGGTTACAAGGTGATCAGGTTGTCCCACGGGGAGCTCACAGTCTTAATTTCCATTTTCCAGATGAGGTAACTGAGGCCCAGAGAAGTGAAGTGACTTGCCCAAAGTCACACAGCTGACAAGTGGTAGAGATGGGATTTGAACCCATGACCTCTGAATCCAAAGCCCATGCTCTTTCCACTGAGCCATGCTGTTTTATTCTGATGGTATTGGCACCTGTCTACATGTTTTGTTTTGTTGTCGGTCTCCCCCTTCTAGACTGTGAGCCCTTTGATGGGTAGGGGCCGTCTCTATGTGTTACCGATTTGTACTTCCCAAGCGCTCAGTACAGTGCTCTGCACATAGTAAGTGCTCAATAAATCTGATTGAATGAATGAATGTGGTATTTGTAAGGCACTTGCTATGTGCCAAGTAATGCACTAAGTGCTGGGGTGGACACACGTAGAAGCAGCAAGTAGAAGAGGCTAGAGAAGCAGCGTGGCTTAGTGGAAAGACCACGGACTTGGGAGTCAGAGGTCATGGGTTCTAATTCCTGTGCCACCACTTGTCAGCTGTGTGACTTTGGGCAAGTCACTTCACTTCTCTGGGCCTCAGTTACCTCATCTGTAAAATGGGGATTAAGACAGTGAGCCCCATGTGAGACAACCTGATTACCTTGTAATTATCCCAGTGCTTAGAACAGTGCTTGGCACATAGTAAGCGCTTAACAAATACCAACATTATTATTATTATTATTATTATTATTACTACTTCACTTCTCTGGGCCTCAGTTACCTCATCTGTAAAATGAGGATTAAGACAGTGAGCCCCACGTGAGACAACCTGATTACCTTGTAATTACCCCAGTGCTTAGAACAGTGTTTGGCACATAGTAAGCGCTTAACAAATACCAACACTATTATTATTATTATTATTATTATTATTATTATTATTATTATTACTTCACTTCTCTGGGCCTCAGTTACCTCATCTGTAAAATGGGGATTAAGACAGTGAGCTCCACGTGAGACAACTTGATTACCTTGTAATTATCCCAGTGCTTAGAACAGTGCTTGGCACATAGTAAGCGCTTAACAAATACCAACATTATTATTATTATTATTATTATTATTATTATTATTATTATTATTATTAAGTAAATAGGGTTGGACACAGTCCCTGTCCCACATGGGGCTCACAGTCTTAATCCTAATTTTACAGATGAGGGAACTGAGGAACAGAGACATTAAGTGACTTGCCCAGCAGACAAGTGGCAGAGCCGGGATTAGAACCCAGGTCCTTCGGACTCGGGATCTAGCCATTAGGCAATGCTGCTATGCTAAATGCATCCTACACTGGAGGAAGCAGCGTGTGAGACTGCAGTCTGAGTCTGGGGTGTGGGGAAGGAGCCAGGAGAAGTCCAAGAGGTTTGAGAAGGGGGACGGTGAGGGAGGGAGAAGGCAGGAGCGTGGGCAGTTTTTCTGATGAATCCCTCAAACCTGACACACAAGCAGAAATCACTTGGAGAGGAAAAAGATTTCTTCTGGGCTGACATGAAACCTACTGTTCCAGCCTTCTGGTGGAGGAGAAGCAGCATGGCCTAGTGGCTAAGGTCACAGGTTCTAATCCCTGCTCCACACTTGTCTGCTGTGTGTCCTTGGGCAAATCACTTCACCTGTCTGGGCCTCAGTTACCTCACCTGTAAAATGGAGATTGAGCCTGTGAGCCCCACGTGGGACAGGGACCGTGTCCCACCTGATTTGCCTGTATCCATCCCAGCGCTTAGTACAGTGCTTGGCACACTGTAAGCACTTAACAAATACCACAATTATAATTATTATGACTGTCTCGTTGGCTCCAGCTTCTCTCTTCTCCAGTCTCTTTTTCATCGTGATACTGGAGAGTGCTTACTATGTGTCAAGCACTGTTCTAAGCGCTGAGGTATATACAAGGATAATCTGGTTAGACACAGTCCCTGTCCCATATGGTGCTCATAGTCTAAGGGGAAGGGAAGATAGGCATTCAGTCTCCATTTTACAGATGAGGTAACTGAGGGACAGAGAAGTTAAATGACTTACCCAAAGTCACACAGCTGACAAGCGGCAGGGCTGGGATTTGAACCCATGATCTCTGGCTCCCAAGCCCGTCTCTTTCCAATCAATCAATCAATCAATCATATTTATTGAGCGCTTACTGTGTGCAGAGCACTGTACTAAGCGCTTGGGAAGTACAAGCTGGCAACATATAGAGACAGTCCCTACCCAACAGTGGGCTCACAGTCTAGAAGGGGGAGACAGAGAACAAAACCAAACATACTAACAAAATAAAATAAATAGAATAGATAGGTAAAAGTAAAATAAATGAATAGAGTAAGCCACTGAGCCACGCTGCTTCTCTAATAATGATGATGGCATTTGTTAAGCACTTACTATGTGCCAAGCACCACTCTAAGTGCTGGGGGGGGATACAAGGTAATCAGGTTGTCCCTGGTGGGGCTCACATTCTTCATCCCCATTTTACAGATGAGGGAGCTGAGGCACAGAGAAGTGAAGCGACTTGCCCAAGGTCACACAGCAGACATGTGGCGGGGCCGGGGTTCGAACCCATGACCTCTGCTTCCCAAGCCCTGGCTCTTTCCACTGAGCCACGCTGCTTCTCCGGAGATCCCAGTTTCTATAAGAGGCCTTCTGGGACTAAGCCCTCATTTCTCCGACTCCCTATCCCTTGTTTGTTACTCTTGAATTTGGATTTTTATTCGTTAAACACTTGATATCCACCTCCCCTGCAGCCCCACAGCACTTACATACATATCCATAATTTATATTAACGTCTGTCTCCCCCTCTAGACTGTAAGCTCCTTGTAGGCAGGGAACATATTTACCAACTCTGTTATGTCACACTTTCCCAAGCCCAACGTGCGGTACTCCGCGCACAGCAAACGCTCGGTAAATACGATTGGTTGGACTTATTTCTCACCATTTTGGGGCACTTTGGTATATGTGTTTACTAACTCGTACATTCGATTATTTATTTTGACTACTCCCGTGGTAAACCATTTTTAATCTGTCTTCTCTGTCACAGAGAAAGCTTCTCGTGTGCAGGGAACAGGTCGCGTCTTTATTTTGTACTTCCCCGCGGGTACTCAATAAATACAACTAGAGTTCCCCAAAGGATTACCTTCTTTATTAAAAATGACCCTGCTCCTTGGCAAAGTCCGCTGAGATAATCCAATAAACTGCCGGCAGTTTCTCGCTGCCTTGACCGTTGTCTAAGTCCTTTAAATTTCATTAGTTGCTGGCCTAGCAAGGTGAGGGTGGTGCCAGAGAAGGGGGATGTAGGACATTCTGGTGAGCCTGGTTTCTTCCCTTCCCCATGTTTTCCCTCCTTCTCCTTCTCTTTCTTCTCCTCCTTCTCTTTGTTCTCCTCCTTTCTGTCCGGAGCAACAGTGACTCTCTGCTCCTGCCCTGGAGGAGATTAATGCGATGGGGCAGAGGGGATAGGGACAGGAAGGGAATGCATTTTGATTTTTCAGAACTATTTTGTGTCTCAGTCTCTGAACCCCATTGTGAGCTTACTATAACATGGGAGCCAGAGAAGCAGTGTAGCTTAGTGGAAAGAGCCCAGGCTTGGGAGTCAGAGGATGTGGGTTCTAATCCCGACTCTGCCATTTGTCTGCTGTGTGACCTTGGGTAAGTCACTTCACTTCACTGTGCCTTAGTTTCCTCATCTGTAAAATAGGGATTAAAAGTGTGAGTCCCACATGGGACAACCTGATTACCCTGTATGTACCCCAGCACTTAGAACAGCACTTGGCACATACCCCAGCACTTAACAAATACCATTATTATTATTATTATTATTATTATTATTATTATTATTATTATTATTATTTCACTAAAGCTTCAGCAAAAGTACACTATAGAAATCCCTCTTTCTTCAACTACAAGAAAACCAAAATCCATTCTTGTGGGCTTTTTTGTGTTAATGTGAGTATTATATTACCTCTAGACTGTGACCTCTAGACTATGAGCCTGTTGTTGGGTAGGGACTGTCTCTATCTGTTGCTGACTTGTACTTCCCAAGCGCTTAGTACAGTGCTCTGCACACAGTAAGCGCTCAATCATCAATCATCAATCTTATTTATTGAGCGCTTACTGTGTGCAGAGCACTGTACTAAGCGCTTGGGAAGTACAAATTGGCAACATATAGAGACAGTCCCTACCCAACAGTGGGCTCACAGTCTAAAATGAATGAACTAGGATTCCTAGGTTCTTTTCAATCAATCATATTTAGTGAGCACTTACTGTGTGTAGAGCACTGTATTAAGCACTTGGGAAAGCACATCACAAAATAGAACAGAAGCAGCCTGGCTTAGTGGGTAGAAGGTCCTGGATTCTAATCCCAGCTCTGCCACTTGTCTACTGTGTGGCCTTGGGTAAATCATTGCACTTCTCTTGGACTCAGTGACCTCATCAGTAAAATGGGAATTAAGACCGTGAGCCCCATGTGGGACAGGTACTGTATCCAGCCTGATTATCAGGCTGGATAATCAAGTGCTTAGTACAGTGCTCTGCACATAGTAAGCGCTCAATAAATATGATTGATGATTATAGTTGGTATCAACCCCAGCGCTTAATACAGTGTCTGTCACCACTGGATCTCAGACTGTTCAGCACCAACTGGAGGAAGGAGGAAGGTTTGGAGGCTCCAGGTTCTTCTTTTTACGGATAAGGTCACCGAGGCCCGGAGAAGGGAGGTGACTTGCCCAAGGCCACAGAGCAGACAAGCGGCGGAGCCGGGATTGGAACCCAGGACCTTCTGACTCCCAGGGTCGTGCCCTAGCCACTAAGCCATGCTGCTTCCCCAGTGTTGTCCTTTTTCTGATTTGGAAAAGAGGGACGTAGCCTTGCTGCTGTGGCTATCTCTGGAAATGATCAGTCACTGCAATAACACTCTTTAATTTTCTTGTCAAAGACAATATTTCCCCTCGGGGACAGAGATTGTGTCTAATCTGATAATCCCAAAAGTTTAGTAGGGTGCGTGACTTACAGTAAGTGCTTAACAATTATTATTATTATTATTATCATTATTGTCCCAAATGAATGTTTTGGAAGTTAATGTTAACAATCAATCGATCAATCAATAAGTGGTATTTAATAATAATAATAATAATAGCATTTATTAAGCGCTTACTATGTGCAAAACACTGTTCTAAGCGCTGGGGAGGTTACAAGCTGATGAGGTTGTCCCGTGGGGGGCTCACAGTCTTCATCCCCATTTTCCAGATGAGGGAACTGAGGCCCGGAGAAGTTAAGTGACTTGCCCAAAGTCACACAGCTGACAAGTGGCAGAGCCGGGATTTGAACCCATGACCTCTGACTCCAAAGCCCGGGTTCTTTCCACTGAGCCATGCTGTATATGCAGAGCACTGTACTAAGCATTTGGGAGAGTACAACATAACTGAATTAGCAGACAGGAGACGGTGAGCCCGTTGTTGGGTAGGGACCGTCTCTATATGTTGCCAACTTGTAATTCCCAAGCGCTTAGTACAGTGCTCTGCCCACAGTAAGCACTCAATAAATACGATTAAATGAATGAATGAATGCCCATAAGGAGCTTCCCTGCCTGATGGGCAGGGAAAGTGTTTACCAACTCTGTTACTCTGCAGCGCTCTGCACATAGTAAGCACTCAATAAATAACATTGATTGATTGATTTACTATTGGTAAAATAGTTGCTGGGCCACAGTTACTGGACAAATTGTATAAATAAACAATACTTCACTTTAAGGAACACAGATTCAGAAAGAAAATATAATATTTTTTTTTCCAGTTATATCACTTCACCTCTTTAATCCTAGAGTTCAAGTGGCCACTTCACTTATGGTTAAATGGGCAACTTGTGCTGAATATGTTAAAGGGCCCTCCTATTCTAGGGACAAGAGAAAACAAATGAGATGTTTCTCACTATTCTTTTTGCTGGAAGGCTAATGTTATTGTGACTAAAACCACTTGCTTAGCACAGTGCTGAGAAGCAGCATGGCTCAATAGAAAGAGCATGGGCTTGGGAGCCAGAGGTCATGAGTTCAAATCCCAGATCTGCCCATTTTCAGCTGTGTGACTTTGGGCAAGTCAATTAACTTTTCTGTGCCTCAGTTCCCTCATCTGTAAAATGGGGATTAAGACTGTGAGCCCCACGTGGGACAAGCTTGTATCCTCCCCAGTGCTTAAAACAGTGCTTTGCACATAGCAAGTGCTTAACAAATGCCATTATTATTTATTATTATTATTATTACAGTGCCTTAGCGCTTACTACAGTACCTGGCACATAGCACTTGCTTAACAAATACCAATAAAGAAATCAGTGGCATTTATTGAGCATTTACCAGGTGCAGAGCAATGTACTAATCGCTTGGGAGAGTAGAATAAAACAGATCCATTAGATGAGTTCCCATGTACAGATTTATTCTATTTATTTTATTTTGTTAATGTCTTGTTTTGATGTCTGCCTCCCCCTTGTAGACTGTGAGCCCGCTGCCAGGTAGGGACCGTCTCTATATGTTGCCAACTTGGACTTCCCAAGCGCTTAGTCCAGTGCTCTGCACACAGTAAGCGCCCAATAAATATGATTGAATGAATGAATGAATGAGTTCCCTGTCCATCATCATCATCATCATCATCAATCGCATTTATTGAGCACTTACTGTGTGCAGAGCACTGTACTAAGCACTTGGGAAGTACAAATTGGCAACATATAGAGACAGTCCCTACCCAACAGTGGGCTCACAGTCTAAAAGGGGGAAACAAAACCAAACATACTACAAAATAAAATAGAATAGATATGTACAAGTAAAATAAATAAATAAATAGAGTAACAAATATGTACAAACATATATACATGTCCACAGTAAGCTTGCAGTCTAGGCGGGGAGACAGACATTGAAAGCACTAAGAGAGAGGTGTATATCAAATACCTAAAGGATACAGATTCAACTGAACAGTGCTTGGCACATAGTAAGAGCTTCACAAATATTATTATTATTATTATTATTATTATTATTATTATTATTATTATTATTATTATTATTATAAGAAGAAGAGGGAGTTGGGAAAAAGAGGGCTCAATTGGAGAAGCCATCGTGGAGAAGAGTTCAGTCCATGTCTCCAGATCTTGAGGAACCACTTCCGCATCTAACCATGGGTTTTAAAGCCTTCAATCGGCTTACCCCCTCCTTTCTCACCTCACTCATCTCTTACTCCAGCCCAGCCCCAAACTCCGCTCCTCTAGTGCCAGCTTACTCACCGTACCCCAATCTCATCTATAATAATAATAATAATAATAATAATAATAATAATAATGATAATGGCATTTGTTAAGCGCTTACTATGTGCAAAGCACTGTTCTAAGCGCTGCGGGGATACAAGGTGATCAGGTTGTCCCGCGTGGGGCTCACAGTCATCATCCCCATTTTACAGATCAATCAATCAATCGTATTTATTGAGCACTTACTGTGCGCAGAGCACTGTACTAAGCACTTGGGAAGTCCAAGTTGGCAACATATAGAGACAGTCCCTACCCAACAGTGGGCTCACAGTCTTGAAGGGGGAGACAGAGAACAAAACCAAACATATTAACAAAATAAAATAAATAGAATAGATAGGTACAAGTAAAATAAATAGAGTAATAAATACGTGCAAACATATATACATATATACAGGTGCTGAGGGGAAGGGAAGGAGGTAAGGCGGGGGGATGGAGAGGGGGAGGAGGGAATGAGGTGAGATGAGGTGACTGAGGCTCCGAAAAGTTAAGTGACTTGCCCAAGGTCACACAGCAGACATGTGCCGGAGCTGGGATCTATCTCCCCGCCGATCTCTTACTCAAATCCTCCCCCTAGCCTCCAACTCCCTCCCCCTCTATATACACCGGACCATCACTCTCTCCACCTTCAAAGCACGATTAAGGTCACATTTTCTCCAAGAGGCCTTCCTGGATTAAGCTCTCTTTTCAATCAATCAATCAATCGTATTTATTGAGCACTTACTGTGTGCAGAGCACTGTACTAAGCGCTTGGGAAGTCCAAGTTGGCAACATATAGAGACAGTCCCTACCCAACAGTGGGCTCACAGTCTAGAAACTCTCTTTCCCTCCTGTGACATCTCTGCACTTGGATCTCAGACCTGTGGACATTTTATATTCACTCCACCCCCACTGCGCTTGTGTTACATATCTTACTTTGGCTCAGTGGAAAGAGCCCGTGCTTTGGAGTCAGAGGTCATGGGTTCAAATCCCGCCTCCGGCACTTGTCAGCTGTGTGACTTTGGGCAAGTTACTTAACTTCTCTGGGCCTCAGTTACCTCATCTGTAAAATGGGGATGAAGACTGTGAACCCCCATTGTATAACCTGATCACCTTGTAACCTCCCCAGCGCTTGGAACAGTGCTTTGCACATAGTAATCACTTAATAAATGTCATTATTATTATTATTATTATTATTATATTCTAAATTATTTATTCATAGTAATGTCTTTCCGCCCTCTAGACTGTAAGCTCGTTATGGGCAGGGGACGTGTCTGCTAATTCTGTTGTATTGTACATTCCCAAGTGCTCTGATTGATGTGACCTTAATTCATTCAATCACATTTATTTGGCATTTACTATATGCAAAGCAGTGTAGAGAAGCAGCGTGGCTCAGTGGAAAGAGTCCGGGCTTTGGAGTCAGAGGTCATGGGTTCAAATCCCAGCTCTGCCTGTTGTCAGCTGTGTGACTTTGGGCAAGTCACTTAACTTCTCTGGGCCTCAGTTACCTCATCTGTAAAATGGGGACTGTGAGTCCCCCGTGGGACAACCTGAGCACCTTGTAACCTCCCCAGCGCTTAGAACAGTGCTTTGCACATAGTAAGTGCTTAACAAATACCATTATTATTATTATTATTATTATTATTATTATTATTATTATTACTAAGGGAAGCAGCATGGCTCAGTGAAAAGACCCTGGGCTTTGGAGTCAGAGGTTATGGGTTCAAACCCGGTTCCACCACTTGTCAGCTGTGTGACTTTGGGCAAGTCACTTCACTTCTCTGGTCCTCAGTTCCCTCATCTGTAAAATGGGGATGAGGACTGTGAGCCCCACGTGGGACAACCTGATCATCTTGTAACCTATGCAGCGCTTAGAACAGTGCTTTGCACGTAATAAGGGCTTAATAAATGCCATTATTATCATTATTACAATATAACAATAAACAGACATATTCCCTGCCCACAGCGAGCCCCTTCCTTCCTCTCCCCCTCATCCCCCTCTCCATCCCCCCATCTTACCTCCTTCCCTTCCCCACAGCACCTGTATATATGTTTGTACATATTTATTACTCTTTTTATTTATCTATTTATTTTACTTGTAGATATCTATTGTATTTATTTTATTTTGTTAGTATGTTTGGTTTTGGTCTCTGTCTCCCCCTTTTAGACTGTGAGCCCACTGTTGGGTAGGGACTGTCTCTATATGTTGCCAGATTGTACTTCCCAAGTGCTTAGTACAGTGCTCTGCACACAGTAAGCGCTCAATAAATACGATTGATGATGATGATGATGATGATGATATGGCTTTGATGGTGGGAGAGCAGTGGTCTGGCGATTATGAAGTGGGAAGGATATCCAGGCCAGAGGGAGGACACAGTGAAGGAGAGGGAGGTGAGATAGATGAGACTGAGGCACCGTGAGTAGATTAGCACTGGGGGAGGGAAGTGTGTGGGCTGGGCTGTAGAAAGAGATCAGTGGGATAATATTAGAAGGGCAAGCTGATTGACTGCTTCAAAGAGTGGTAAAGAGTTTCTGTTGGATGCAGAGACGGCTGGGAAACCATTGGAAGTCCTTGAATCGGGAGATGAGGACTGAACTTTTATTTTAGAAAAATGGTCTGGGTGATAGAATGAAATATGAACCGAAGCGGGGAGAAACAGGAGGCGGGGAGGTCAGCGAGGAAGCAGAGGCAGTAGTCAAAGTGGGAGAGGATGAATGCTTGGATCAGTGTAGCAGTGGTTTGGATGGAGAGGAAAGGGTGGATTTTAGCAATATTGTGAAGGTGAAACAGACAGGGTTTGGTGACAGATTGAATATGGGGGTTGAATGAGAGAGAGAGGAGTCAAGGAAAACGCCAAGGTTATGGGCTGCTGAGACAGGAAGGATGGCAGTGTTCAGTCACGCTGAACACGGTGATAGGAAAGTCAGGGGGAGGACACGGTGTGGGTGGGAAGATAAGGAGCTCTGTTTTGGGCAGGTTGAGTTTTGAGGTGATGGCAGGACATCCAAGCAGAGATGTCCTGAAGGCAGGAGGAAATACGAGAATGCACAGAGGGGGAGAGATCAGGGCTGGAGAGGTAGATTTGGGAATCACCCATCTAGAGATGGTAATTGAAGCCGTGGGAGCGAATGAGTTCTCCAAGAGAATGGGGAGATGGACAATAGAAGGGGACCAGAACTGAACCTTGAGGGACCCCCATAGTTCAGTCGTATTTATTGAGTGCTTACTGTGTGCAGAGCGCTTGGGAAGTACAAGCTGGCAACATATAGAGATGGTCCCTACCCAACAATGGGCTCACAGTATAGAACGGGGAGACAGATGACAAAACAAAACATGTGGACAGGTGTCAAGTCACCAGAATAAATACAAATAAAGTTAGATGCACATCATTAACCAAATAAATAGAACAGTAAATATGTACAAGTAAAATAGAGTAATAAATCTGTACAAACATATATACATATAAACATATAAAGAAGCAGCATGGCTCAGTGGAAAGAGCACAGGCTTTGGAGTCAGAGGTCATGGGTTCAAATTCCGGCTCCGCCAATTGTCAGCTGTGTGATTTTGCGCAAGTCACTTAACTTCTCTGTGCCTCAGTTACTTCATCTATAAAATGGGGATTAAGACTGTGAGCCCCCCAGGGGACAACCTAATCACCTTGTAACCTCCCCAGGGTTTAGAACAGTGCTTTGCACATAGTAAGTGCTTAATAAATGCCATCATTATTATTTATTATTTTTATATACAGGTGCTGTGGGGAGAGGAAGGAGGAAGGGCAGGGGGGATGGGGAGGGGGAGAGGAAAAAGAGGGCTCAGTCTGGGAAGGCCTCCATAGATAGGAGGCAGAGGTTGAGCCTTCATTCAAACTGCTACCACGTTAATCAATCAATCATATTTATTGAATGCTTATTGTGTGCAAAGCACTTTACTAAGTGCTTGGGAGAGTACAATCTAACAGAGTTGGTGGACACATTCCCCGCCCACAGTGAGCTTACAGTCTAGAAGGGGAGACACCTTGATTACTGCATCAGCCTCCTTGCTCCCCCCATCTCTCCCCACTCCAGTTCATGCTTCACGCAGCAGCCCGGATCATTTTTCTTCAAAATCTTTCAGTCCATATTTCCCCACTAATAATAATAACAATGGCATTTATTAAGCACTTACTATGTGCAAAGCACTGTTCTAAGCGCGGGGGAGGATACAAGGTGATCAGTTTGTCCTACGGGGGGGCTCACAGTCTTCATCCCCATTTTACTGATGAGGTAACTGAGGCACAGAGAAGTTAAGTGACTTGCCCAAAGTCACACAGCTGACAATTGGTGGAGCCATGATTGGAACCCATGACCTCTGACTCCAAAGGCCGTGCTCTTTCCACTGAGCCAGGCTGCCCACTCTTCAAGAACGTTCAGTGGTCACCCATCCGCATTAGACGGAAACTCCTAACCCTAGGCTTTAAAGCAGTCAATCCCCTTTCCCCCTCTGCCCCTACCTCACTGCTTTCCTATTACAACCCAGCCCTCACACTTAGCTCCTCTTAAAGCCAGCTTATTCACCTTACCTCATTTCCGCCTATCTCACTGCTGTGCCGACGATTTTGACACCTGTCTACCTGTTTTGTTTTGTCGTCTGTCTCCCCCTTCTAGATTGTGAGCCCGTCGTTGGGTAGGGACTGTCTTTATATGTTGCCATCTTGTACTTCCCAAGCACTTGTACAGTGCTCTGCACACAGTAAGCGCTCAATAAATACGATTGATTGAATGATGAATGAATGAATGATGTCTCACCCCTATCCTGCACCTGGTCTAGAATGCCCTCCCTCTTCATATCCGACCGATGATCACTCTCCTCACCTTCAAAATGTTATTAGAAATATTTCTCCACTGAGACCTCCCCTGACTAACCCCTCATTTCCTCTTCTCCCACTCTCGTCTACATCTTCCTAACACTTGGAATTGCACCTTTTATTCATCCCCTTCCACCCCCACCAGCCCACAGCACTTACAAAACTTTCTGTACATCGTTTATATTAATGTCTGTCTCCCCCTCTAGACTGTAGGCTCTCGTTGGGCAGAGAATGTGTATATCAACTCTGTTATAGTGTACTCTCCAAAGTGCTTAGTACACTGCTCTGCACACAATAAGCACTCAATATGATGGATTGATTGAGGCTGCAAAAGTGCCTGAGAATGAACGACCAGAGAGTCAGAAGACTAATTCCTAAGTGTTTAGTACTGCACTCTGCACACAATCAGCGCTCAATAAATACTCTTAACAAAGTTCCCAGCTACAGCACCTCAGCAAACAGGGTCTCAAGAGGCCTGGTCATTCTACCACTACAAGAAGTGGCTACAAGAAGCAGCATGGCTCAGTGGAAAGAGCCCGGGCTTTGGAGTCAGGGGTCCTGGGTTCAAATCCCGGCTCCGCCAGTTGTCAGCTGTGTGACTTCGGGCAAGTCACTTCAATTCTCTGGGCCTCAGTTACCTCATCTGTAAAATGGGGATTAAGATTGTGAGCCCCCGTGGGACAACCTGATTGCCTTGTAACCTCCCCAGTGCTTAGAACAGTGCTTTGCACATAGTAAGTGCTTAATAAATGCCATTATTATTATTATTATTAGCACCATGGCTTTTCAGTAAAACACAGAAGACATCAAACTAGAGACTCATGGGATGCCAAGTCCTTGATAATATGCAATATTTCAATGAGAGTGAGGAAATAAAGTCAATGATGGGTTGTTTTCTGTGGGATTAAAAAGTGCTATTTAATTGGACCACAAAACACTTCATTTTAGAAATCATGGCCTTCAAGTATTCTGCTAACACAGACCTATCAGGTCCATCACTGGACCTGAGCCATGACCTCCATTCTCCCCTAAATGATGGTATTTGTTTAAGCACAGACCATGACCTTGGGGCCATCTCACAATTCTCAAAATTGTGAAATTTCTGGGGAAAACACAGAAAAAAGATGATTGAAACAACGCTTGCCCTCCAAGACTCACAATCTATGTGGACAAACAACTACATTTATTTCAAAGATAGAGAAGCAGCACGGCCTAGGGGAAAGAGCACGGGTCTAGGGGGTCAGAGGACCTGGGTTCTAATCCCAGCTTTGCCCCAAACTTTGGGAAGCAGCATGGTGTCATGGGTTCTAATCCCAGCTCTGCCACTTGTCTGCTGTGTGACCTTGGGCAATGTCACTTCATTTATTCATTCATTCATTCATTCAATCGTATTTATTGAGCGCTTACTGTGTGCAGAGCACTGTACTAAGCGCTTGCGAAGTACAAGTCGGCAGCATATAGAGGCGGTCTCTACCCAACACAAAATCATCCCATTAGTCCTTAGCCACAGTTCTCTTTGAAATCACTAACAAGAATTTTTGCTGACAAATGGTTACTTGATCTGTCCAAGAACAAGGTCCATTTTGCACTAGATGTGTATGTAAATACTTGACAAATACCATTAAAACATATCTATATCTATCTATATCTATATCTATCTATCTATTTCTCTCTCTCTATATATATATCTGTAAATACTAATGATCAACTGACAAAGTGTCTTTTCGTCATCGTCAACTGTAACCAGAACTTGCTAATGTGGATATGGTTATAATTCCAAGTGGAAATATATATATATATATATATACCAGGCACTATACTAAGCACTTCACTTCTTTGGAACTCATTTACCTCTTCTGTAAAATAGGGATTGAGACGACAAGCCCCACATGGGACAGGGATTTTATTCAACCCAATTTGCTTGAAGTCACCCCAGAGCTTAGTACAGTGTCTGGCACATAGTAAGCGCTTAACAAATACCATAATTATTATGATTATTATGTTTGCTGGGTGACCTTGGGCAACTCACAACTTTTCTGTGCCTCAGTTCTCCTGTTCTTCTGCTTAGACTGGAAGCCCCATGCGGAACAGGGATTGGGTCCAACCTGATTATCTTTGTATCTACCCCCAGCACTTAGAACAGTGTTTGATGCATAGTAAGCTTTTAAAAAATACCACACACACACACACAAAAAAAATCCTGCTCCTGGCAAGATCTTATTGAGAATTCCAGTCCATTTCTTGGCCTTGCCTGTGACCTGCAAAGTCCAGGAAACCACAAAAATAAAACAAAAAAATAACTTTTACACCAGGCTTTTAAAAGATACAAAGCCTGGTGTAAAAGCTATTCTTTTCTTTTATGTTATACAATATATACAATTATAGATTTTTTCCTACAATCAGTCATATTTATTGAGCCACTTACTGTGTGTGCTGAGCCAGTCAGCCATCATATTTACTAAGTGCTTACTGTGTGCAGAGCACTGTGCTAAGTGCTTGGGAAAATAGAATATAACAATAAACAGACACATTCCCTGCATTGTAGTACGCTCTTGGAAGAGTGCAACTGCTAAACATGTTCCTTCCATTTGAATTTAATTCTCAAAACACCTGATTTTGGGGTTTTTTTAAGCTCCCTTTGACCTCCTAATCAACTGCAGGGAAAAGAACGACAACAATGAAGGCAGTCAAAGGGCTTTTTCCATGGGAGTACTGCCAAAGTTGGAACTAGGGTGGTATTACGCTTAGAACAGTGCTCGGCACATAGTAAGTGCTTAACAAACACCATCATCATTATTACTTTGTGCAACAAGAAACATCAATTCTCCAAAGGACAAAATGAAGGGCTATGGAAGGAGTGTCTTGAGGGCTCATTAAAATGTGCTCAATAAAGCTAGTAATTGACTGATTATACCAGGAATGAAAATTAACATCAGAGTGAATAACCAGATTCTGTTCATCCTGTTATGGAGTTCGAGATTTGTACTTAGCATGATGGTCATTTGGGGGTGGATAGGGAAGTGATTCTTTGCGAATCGGGAAGTGGGAGTGAGGGAGGAGCAACAAAAGTGGGAAAGCATTTCCACTTGGAAATATAACCATATCCACATTAGCAAGTTCTGGTTACAGTTGACCGTGATGAAAAGACACTATGTCAGTTGATCATTAGTATTTACAGAGCATCTACTAGGTACAGGCCATGGTACTCAAAACCTGGAAGAGTATAATAGTTTTCTAGACTGTAAGCTCTTTTGGGCAGGCCTCATGGATATAGCAAGGACCTGGAAGTTGGAAGGACCTGAGTTCTATTCCCAGCTCTGCCACTTGTCTGCTTTGAGACCTTGGGTGAGACGGTTCATATCTCTGGGCATCAGTTACATCATCTGTAAAATGGGGATTAAGATCGTAAGCCCTATGTGGGACATGAACTGTGTCCAACCTGATGATCTTGTATTCATTCATTTATTCAGTCATATTTATTGAGCATTTACTGTGTGCAGAGCACACAGTTGTACAAGTACAAGTTGTATCTACCCCCAGTGCTTAGAACAGTGCCTGGTGCCTAGTAAGCGCTTAATAAATACCATTAACAAAATGTGTTATACTGTACTCTCTTGACTGTTCAGTTCAGTGCTCTACATACCAGGAAAGTGCTCAATAAATATGCTTGATTGATATAATAGACTTAACAAGAATGACCACTGTCCTTAAGGAGCTTACAATCTAGTAGGGAGATGGACACCAAAATAAATTGCTTGTAAGGGGATGCACCAGAGTTTAAAGATGAGAACGTAAGTGTTACAGGGGGATGGGGAAGGAGTACTGAAGTGCTAAGGTATTTACTTTGTGCCATCCATCTCCAAACTCTAGCTCCAGGAGAGATTGATTATTGACCTTTTGATATTAATCAATTAATCAACCAACCCAGGCTATATATTAAGGGTTGCTGCATGCACAGCACTGTACTAAGCACTTGGAAAAGTACAATACAATAGAGTTGGTAGCCCACGAGGCGCTTAATGCTAAAAGAGAGAGTACCCTTCTGACTGCAATAGAGTCAGAGGGATGAAATTCACGGTGTGTCTTAATAATTATGGAACTTATTATGGCACTGTTCTAAGCACTGGGGTATATACAAGATCATCGGGTTGGATACAGTCCCTGCCCCACTTTAGGTTCACAGTCTTAACCCCCATTTTACAGATGAGGGAACTGAGGCACTGAGATATTAAATAATCCCTGCCCCACTTTAGGTTCACAGTCTTAACCCTCGTTTTACAGATGAGGGAACGGAGGCACTGAGAAATTAAATGACTTGCCCAAGATCACACAGAAGGGAAGTGGCAGTCAGGATTAGAACCCATGACCTTCTGATTCCGAGGCCCGTGCTCTATCCACTAGGCCAAGTGTCATAGTACAAACAACAATAATAAATGTGTTCTTTCATTAAAAAGTGAATATGTATCAAGAGGTGTGTTAAGGGCTGGTGTAGACACTCTACAAATTGATCAGACAGCCCCGTCCCACAGGGACTCACAGGGAGAACAAGTATTTAATATCCGTTTTATAAATGAAGAAACTGAGGCACAGATAATTTAAATGATTTGCTCAAGGTCACACAGCAGGGAAATGACAGAGACAGCATCAGAAGGCAGGTCTCCAATTCCCAGTCCTGTTCTCTTCCCACCAGTCCACCCCGCTTCTCTTTAGATGTTTCATTTTACTTATCTAAAGTAATTCAAATGCATTTTATCGAGTGCTTACTGAGTCCAAAGCACTGCACCAAGCGCTTGGGAAAGTACAATATAACAACGAACAGACACATTCCTTGCCCACCAAGCTGACAATCTAGACTGTGAGCCCGTTGATGGGTAGGGATTGTCTCTATTTGTTGCTGAATTGTACTTTCCAAGTGCTTAGTACAGTGCTCCGCACACAGTAAGCGCTCAATAAATATGATTGAATGAATAATCTAGAGACGAGTTTACAATCTTCAAGACAATCAATCACTCAATCAATCAGTTGTATTTATTGAGCGCTTACTGTGTGCAGAGCACTGTACTAAGCGCTTGGGAAGTACAAGTTGGCAACATATAGAGACAGTCCCTACCCAACAGTGGGTTCACAGTCTAGAAGACAAAGTTCAAATAGATAACTGCAATACACTACAGCATGGGGAACTCTGAGTCCTAACCAAATTAAGATCTGAATTGACCTCATAGAGTGATCACGTTCTCGGCACCTGAAAAAGAGCTGCTTTATATTCACTAATCGGATTGAGCATCATCAACTCTCTACATTCAGGAACCGAGGTGACAGAGTATTTCAAAAGACTTCCGGCGGGTGGGCTGAAACCAGATGGAAAAGAACTATATGCCTCGATGGAATGGTAAAATTTGGGGGGCATCTTCTTGCCAAAGGAAGTTGTGATATTAAAGAGTTTCCTTTGAAGCTAGGTGCGTTGGGTATGCAACTGAGCAGTCGTGTTAACAAATTAGATGGGAAAATCCACAAGCTGCTAATGAGAAGAGTGGAGAACATAGTCTCATGGGTGAGAGAGGGGAAGCTAGAATATACTTTGGCTGTAAGGAGAACCCAGAAGGCCAGCTGGATCTAAGTCACATTCAGCAAAGCCACGGTTAGGAATCGGATCAAAGAATTAGGGAAATCCGGGAACAAAGGCAGAAAAAGAAATCACCTCTGTTCAAAAGCACCTTCCTTTCAGCCAACAGATCTGAAACCCCTTTCTTTTGTTCATTTTTTTTTTTTTATCAGCAACATGATTCCTTTGGCTGAAATGATCACTCCCCGTGGTTTCAATTGCTGTTGTTATTCAGTTGACACATAAATCTGCTCTTCTCATTTGGTTTCAAGTGCTCGGCTCTCACGGCTTTGCAGAATGCTGAACGGATTCCGACCTGCATACCGGTGAATCATCCCCGATTCCACCAACTTTCAGCTGCTGGGATCTCAGTGGAGTTCGCCCTCTCAGGATTGCGGTGTGAGATCTGTTCTTTCCTTCGAAGTGTAAGCCGTCTTTTAAGGGGGCAGCGGGAAGAAAATCTTGAACAGTTTTGATCAGCCATAAGCCACTCATGATGTCAGAACGGGATCATTCAAGCAATCAGTGGTATCTTTTGAGCACTATGTGCAGAGAACTGTACTAAACGCTTGGGACTGTATGATACAACAGAATTCAGAGGTCATGGGCTCGAATCCCGACTCTGCCAATTGTCAGCTGTGTGACTTTGGGCAAGTCACTTAACTTCTCTGGACCTCAGTTACCTCATCTGTGAAATGAGGATGAAGACTGTGAGCCCCACGTGGGACTACCTGATCACCTCGTAACCTCCCCAGTGCTTAGAACAGTGCTTTGCACATAGTAAGCGCTTAATAAATACCATTATTATTATTATTATTATTATTATTATTATTATTGTTGTTATTAATTAGCAGACACATTCTCTGTCCATAATGACCTTACGGTCTAGAGAATTACTGATAATAAAGCCCTGGAACTGATTGAGCTCACAGCTTCCCCTATCTGCAATTTATATTGATTTGTGCCCCCTCTATTAACCTGTGAACTCCATTTTAATTTAAAAAAAATAAGGTATTTGTTAAGCACTTATAATATACTAGGCACTGCACTAAGCACTGGGGTAAGTACACAATCTAGGTACACAATGTAGGTACACTGGGGTAGGTAATCAGGTTGGATACAATCCATACCCCAACTGTGAGCCTCATGGGGGACAGGGACATTGTCCAACCCAATTATCTTCTATCTACCCCAGCATTTTCTACAGTGTCTGGCACATGGTAAGCACCACTTACCTAAAAAAACAAAACAACAGAAAAACAGAATTATGTTCCCTATCCTTAATGAGTTTACGGTCAAGAGGATCTCAGGAAGGATTCCCTTTGTGGGCACACTGTGTGGAATTGATTGTCCATCATATTGACGGGTCTTTTCACCTCATTGATTTTATTTATGCAATTTTTTAAAATTTATATTGATGTTTATTTGTATTGATGTCTGCCTCCCCCACCGACTGTGGGCTTGTTGTGGGCAGGGATTGTCACTGTTTATTGTTGTACTGTACTTTCCCTTAGTACAGTGCTCTGAACAAACTAAGCACTTAATAAATACGACTGAATGAATGAATCTTAAAGAAGCAGCGTGGCTCAGTGGAAAGAGCCCGGGCTTTGGAGTCAGAGGTCAGGGGTTCAAATCCCAGCTCTGCCAATTGTCAGCTGTGTGACCTTGGGCAAGTCACTTCACTTCTCTGTGCCTCAGTTACCTCATCTGCAAAATGGGAATTAAGGTTGTGAGCCCCACGTGGGACAACCTGATCGCCTTGCATCCTCCTCAGTGCTTAGAACAGTGATGATGATGATGATGATGATGATGATGATGGCATTCATTAAGCACTTACTATGGGCAAAGCACTGTGCTTTACACATAGTAAGTGCTTAATAAATGTCATTATTAATAAAAATAAAAAAGTAAAGGGTGGTTCTTTCTGCCTCTGTCTCTCACACCTTTGGGTGTGTGTGCATGTGTGTTTGTGTGTTTGTGTGTGTGTGTGTGTGTGTGTGTGTATCTCTCTTTGTCTCTGTCTCTTGTCTACCTGGAGAGGGGTGGGAATGTACCCAAGATTCTCAGGAAATAAAAAAAGTAGCATTGTGAGCCATAGTAGAGCCAGATTTTCTGCTCCACAAGACCAATGATCCTTCTGGCCTATTTTGAGGGGAGCAATTTAAGAAGGGCTGTTTATTCTTGGTCCTAAGCCTGCTACTCCCTGCCTATCTGAAACTCCTCCCGGGGCTGTCACTTCGGCTTTCTCCAAGTCATTAGTCAAAATCTGCGACAACTCCCTAAGATCAGTGTTAATGAAGGGGAAAGTTAACCTTCATCACGGAGTCCAGAAGCTAATACGAAGAGGAGACGTAGTTGATGTACTGTTTATGAGGGAGGAAGCGTTGATCCTGGAAGGAAACTCATCACTCAGGGCTCTGGGTAGCGCCACGCTAATGCTGCCGGGGAATCATGTAGGTTTTAGAGAAACCGTGTGGATGGGTGGAAAGAGCAGAGGGCTGGGAATCAGGAGATCTGGGTTCTAATCCCAGCTCTGCCACTGGCCTGCTGTGGGATCTTGGGCAAGTCAAGGCTTCTCTGTGCCTCAATTTTCTCATCTGTATATACTTGTTCTTCCTCTCTCTTAGATTGGGAGTCCCCGTGTGGGACAGGGAGTGTGTTCGATAATAATAATAATAATAATAATAATAATAATAATAATTATGATATGCTCTTACTATGTGCCAGGCACTGTTCTAAGCACTGGGATAGGTAGAAGCTAATCAGGTTGAACACAGTGTCTGTCCCATGTGGGGCTCACAGTCTCAACCCCTATTTCACAGATCAATCAATCAATCAATCGTATTTATTGAGCGCTTACTGTGTGCAGAACACTGTACTAAGCACTTGGGAAGTCCAAGTTGGCAACATATAGAGACAGTCCCTACCCAACAGTGGGCTCACAGTCTAGAAGGGGGAGACAGAGAACAAAACCAAACATATTAACAAAATAAAATAAATAGAATAGATATGAACAAGTAAAATAAATAGAGTAATAAATATGTACAAACATATATACAGGTGAGGAACTGAAGCACGTAGAAGTGAAGTGACTCATCCAAGCTGGGACTAGAAGCTGGGATTAGAACCCATAACCTTCTGATTCCCAGAACCGTGTTCTAACCACTATGCCATATATGATCTGACTGCAATGTAGTTTTCCCCATGCTTAATACAGTGCTTGACACAGTAAGCACTGATCAAATACCATTATTATGACGATTGTTATCACAATTTTAGAATGCAGGTGTTCAGAGCAAAGGAAAGGATCTAGGATAGGATAAAAACATGTGGAAACTGGACTCTCTCTCTCTTGGATAATCCAGAGAATGCACGATTCACACCCAGAAAACTTGGGAGAAAATAAGTGTTCTTCCCAGTTTGGAATTCCCTTCCTCCCCATATCAGCTAGATCACAGTTCTGCTCACGTCCAGATCCCTCCCAAAATCCCACCTCCTTCAAGAAGCCTTCCACGGTTACTTTCCCAGGAACGTGACTCACATCTTCCCTTCAGTCTTTTCTAGCACTTAAGGAATTTACTGACATCCTCCTTAACAGGCCTTTCAAGTGAACACAGTTATTTGTTTTGACCACTTGGGTGGTAAAGATTTTCATGTTTGAATCCCCTGTTAGAACACAAGCTCCTAGTGAGCAGGAAATGTCACTTTATTCTGTACTTCTCCAGTTCCCATTCATTCATTCAATTGTATTTATTGAGCACTTACTGTGTGCAGAGCACTGTACTAAGTGCTTGGAGATTACAAGTCGGCAACATATAGAGACGGTCCCTACCCAACAACGGGCTGTGAGTCCCCCATGGGACAACCTGATCACCTTGTAACCTCCCAGCTCTGAGAACAGTGCTTTGCACATAGTAAGCACTTAATAAATGCCATTATTATTATTATTATTATAATTATAATTATTATTATTATTATTACTAACTATTGTACCCTCCCAAGAGTTTAGTACAGTGTCCTGCACCCATTAGGAACTCAATATGTTCTACTGATTGATTTTAAGAGCTTTACTGTAAGCTGACAGAATTGGGGAAGGAGAGTTGTAGATTGCAATCACCATTCTAATCAAAAGACATTTAGAGTCTCCTCCTTGTGATTTCTAAAACTGGTTCCATTCATTCATTCATTCAATCGTATTTATTGAGCACTTACTGTGTACAAAACACCATACTAAGCACTTGGATGATCTGATTTATTACTCTATTTATTTATTACTCTATTCATTTATTTATTACTCCATTTATTTATTACTTTATTTATTACTCTATTTATTTATTTTACTTGTACATATCTATTCTATTTATTTTATTTTGTTAGTATGTTTGGTTTTGTTCTCTGTCTCCCCCTTTTAGACTGTGAGCCCGCTGTTGGGTAGGGACTGTCTCTATATGTTGCCAACTTGTACTTCCCAAGCGCTTAGTCCAGTGCTCTGCACAGAGTAAGTGCTCAATAAATACGATTGATTGATTGATTTATCACCTGACATAACTTCAGACATTTCATACAAGCCGCTGACCTTCTAAAGGTTCCAAATGAACAGAATTCTGAGCATTCCTCAATTATGGCCACTTCTCTTCTCCCTTTCCTACGCTTATACCATCCTGCTTGACTATTTCACCACAGCGCTGTTGGGAGAGCGAAGCATTTCTGACAAGCTACGCTTTGAGAGAAAATGAAATAAAATCTAAATTACTATGATCACCATCACCATTATCACTGATCTCTACATTAAACTTCAAATCAATGCACCTGAAATGGATACATCTTAGACACGTATCAATTGAGAAACCCGGCGAAAAATAAATGTAAATATCCCCTCAAAGGAATTACTTCAAAATAGTGTAACATATCAATCGACCGATCAATCCGTGGTATTTATTGAGCGCTGCTAGGTGCAGAGCACTCGTACCAAGCGATCGGGAGAGTGCAAATTATCAACAAGAAATGCGTATGGCAAGGAAAGAATCCATCAGTACACCTGGCTAAGGTGCTCATGAATTGTGTGCAAGGGAATTTAATGCATGTTTGTGCGTTTAGCCTTAATTGACAATCGCTTCACGGGAGAGCGTACTGTTGCCATGGTCACCGCAATCGAAGGAGGCTTAGCAGGCTAGTGTCTCTCCCATATATTCAAGCTGGAGAATGTCGGCCTGCAAGTTTCCCTTTCATTGACACGCAGTGACAGACAGGCCGGGATCTGCGTGCTTCCGTGTCAAAACCCCACTTGCCACGCTCTCTCCGTGGCTGTTCGGCTCTGATCCTCGTCCTAAAAGTTGTACCATACTGTTTCTGGAAAATCTGAAATCAAAGACCTGCTCACGGCCCCCACAGAAACGCATCCTTCGCTTGGCAGACCCAGAGAAGGTAGTGAGTCAAAGGCATCATCTTCCCTGTGGGGTGGAGAGTAGGAGGGATTCTGGGCCTGACTGATGGTTCCATGAACAGCCAGGAAGAAGATTTAAAGGATATAATAAAATGCACCGGTAACGGTGATATTAATTTGCCTAGATAAATCCTCACTGGAGCAGTAAGGCCTGCAAAATATACCCTTAAAGCACGCACGCACGCACACACAAACACTCCCCCAAATCATCGGAGCAAAGAGAGAACGGAATTATATACAAGCACACATACGGATGCACAACCTTGCGGTAGAGCTATTTCTAATTGAAAGCAGACACTCGGTTGACATTGCTGAATTTCTCCAGCCCGTGAAACTGGCAGAGAGGAAAAACACAGACCCCCTACCAAAACGCCTTAGTGGTTGAGGGGGGTCCAGTTTGAAGTCCTCCCCCCATTAGTACAGTGCTCTGCACACAGTTAAGTACTCAATAAATACGATTGAATGAATTCAAAGGCAGAAGAGGCGATAATGAAGAGGAGGTGTGAAATCTTCATCAAGAGGCGGTTCACCCCAGGAGAGCACCAGAAAAGAAGGAAGAAAAGAAATATTTCTTTTTTCTCCCAGAGCTCAGCTGAATTTTTAAGTATTATTTGGAGATGGTAAGGAGAAACTTCACATAACTGGAACACAGTACCACTTTTCTACATTTATGTGTTTATCAATCATATTATCTCAAATATTTTAATACTAATGTAAACTTCCTTGACAATAATATACCTCCAGGGTCACGGCAAGGGCCAGTTTTGTATCAAATTATGCAAAGTACACAATGAAAATACATTAAAAACAATGAAGTGCTCAAAATCGGTCCTAGGTAATGGGGACGAAAAGCTTCTCAACTCGATGTGCTTGAAATAATGACAGAACTGGTGAGTGGACGGATATGTAAAAAACACCACTTTTTAAAACTCCAAATGTCTTGTGCGGACCAAATTGGTTAATGATTGAAAAATCCCCTGAAGCTGGGGAATTTTATTTCTAACTTCATTGAAGTTTGTGCCAATGTTGTGGTTTTTTTTATTCTCAGTTGGGATTCAAAGGAAGTTGGAAAAGAAAAGGCATGGCTCAGTGGAAAGAGCCCGGGTTTTGGAGTCAGTGGTCATGGGTTCAAATCCTGCATCTGCCAACTGTCAGCTGTGTGACTTTGGACAAGTTGCTTCACTTCTCTGTGCCTCAGTTACCTCAACTGTAAAATGGGGATTAATACTGTAAGCCCCCCGTGGGACAACCTGATCACCTTGTAACCTCCCCAGTGCTTAGAACAGTGTTTCGCACACAGTAAGTACTTAATAAATGCCATCGTTATTATTATTATTATTATTAATTCCAATTCTGCGTGCAGTGGAAAAGCAATGTATCATGAGGGAAAGATAACTAAGTTGAAGGCATTTGCCTATATCCCGGATGAGATTACGAGGAAACTGAGGAGTGGAAAGAAAATGTATTTCACCCCAAGGCACAAAGCCTACTCACAGACACCCATGAAATAATCATTTGTGGTCCTGGCAGAACAACACAAAACTTACAATCTTGCATTCATTCATTCAATCGTATTTATTGAGCGCTTACTCTGTGCAGAGCACTGTACTAAGCGCTTATTGTATTCCACAGTAGTAGTTCTAATCATGTAATTGGATCGCAGAGTTGTGGTATTTTGCACCATTAACGGAAAGACTTTAAGTTTTAAACTCATAGTGGATGTAGCGTGATTTTCCTTCTTTTTATCATGCTGAAAAATTGGACAGTGGTTTAGCTCCCCGTTGTTAATCATTTCGCAAGTTAACACTGTACAAGAAGTATTTTTCCAAGATCTGAATGACTTTGATAGGCTCACATTTTAGCATAGATTTTGATTTATGGCTTTGGTTAGTGAATCTGTAGGGATAAATAAGCAACGGAAATAACATCAAATGCAAATATAACATCCTGGACACTATATGCATATTCAGTTCAGCAATCCCTGCCATTCCTTTGAGTCACATAAGCTTCATTGATGGCAAATTTGCAGTGAAGAGAAGGCATTGGGAGGATAATGTACTTTCCACTCAGGAATTCTCATTCCTGGCATTAGGGCAGTCCCTAAATAGGACCACAATAATACCAGTTTCCTGTCATTGCAATGTATCTTTGGTTTTCGTTCTTTTTTTTTTTTTTGCATGGGAAGCAGCGTCGCCTAATGGAAAGAGCACCAGGAGGTGAGGGCTCTAGTTTCAGCTCTGTCACTCATCCGCTGCGTGACCTTGGGCAAGTCGCTCAACTTCTCTGGGCCTGTTACCTCATCTGTAAAACAGGGATTTAGATTGTGAGCCCCCTGAGGGACAGGGACTGTGTCCAACTTGATTTGCTTAGTACAGTGCCTGGCACATGCAAGTGCTTAAGAAATACCATAAGATCTTTGCCTCAGTAAATTAGGATCGGTTCTTTCCCTCAGTTTACCCAGCTGTAGAATGGAGATGAAACACCTGTCCTCTTCACCTCTTAAACCGGGGGTCGCATATGGGACAGGGATTGTTTCCAATCTGATTATCTTGTTCTGTCTCAGTGCTTATCACAATGCTGGGTACAGAGTATAAATGCTTAATTACCACTGTTATTATTTTTCCTCCCTCTTTGGTTATCTTCAACTCTCTATGTTGTAACCTCCTCTGTAGACTGTAAGCTCCTTGTGAGCAGGGATCATGTCTACCAACTCTGCTCTGTTGTACTTTCCCAAGTGCTTAGTACAGTGCCCTGCACACAGTGAATAATAATAATAATAATAATGGCATTTCTGCATTCTTGAGTGAATGCTCAAGAAATCTCAGTGATTGATTGATTGACTGTCGGAAAAATTAAAACGCATCGTGCTAATGTAGTAGTTTCCTCCTTTATTTTGGGCCATTATTAGGTATCATCAGCTATTACTCCATATTCCAAGCACTGTGTACAGTGGTCTTTTTCTGCCAATAACAGATATTTGCAGAAATAACACAATGCGGTGCTCTGCACACAATAGGCACTCAAATACTACTGATGGATTATCATTATATCTTCCTGTATAGGTTCTCATTCTTCATAATCTCTTCCTTTTATTTGCAGAGAAAGTGTTAACGAAGGAGGGAAAAAAAGTTAAAGATAGGAAGGGCTGGGATCCCAGTTCTAATAAACACTTCAAATGGGAGACAGTTTTTTCTACGGGGTACATTTTCTATAAATAATCTAATTCCCTCGGCATGAAGATCATGAAGTACAGTGCTCTGCACACAGTAATCGCTCAATAAATATGATTGAATGAATCAATCAATCAATAAATCAATCATTCAATGTTATTTACCGAGCACTTACTGTAGAGCACAATATGTGCTTGTGAGCATAATTCATTAATCAATTGTAGCGCTTGTTATGTACTTTCTATGTGCTAAGCACCGTACTAAGTGCTGGAGTAAATACAAGATAATGAGGATGGACACAGTCCCTGTCTCACACGGAGCTCACAATCAAAGTAGGCTGGAGTCGGATGTAATCCCCATTTTACAGATGAGGTAACTGAGGCACTGAGAAGTCAAGTGACTTATCCAAGGTCCCCCAGCAAGCAAGAGGCAGAGCCGGGACTAGAAACCAGGTCTTTGGACTCTCAGGCAATAGACTTGATAAACACAAGGACCTTAAAATGTTGCGGGGACACAGGCATTAAAATAAATTGCAGATAGGAAAAGAATCAGAGTACAAAGATATTGACATAAGTGCTAGTGGGGGCAGGTTAGAAATGTACTTAGGGGACACGGAAGAATAGGTGATCATAAAGACTCCTTACATTGCATCTTTTCGAAAATAATTCTAAAAGAGAGCTACCAGGCGATGACAGACTTTCTTGTTTGTTATTTTTCAGGGTTTTTTTTTTGTTTCATAAAATGCAAATAGTTTCTGCGGGTTAGGTTAGTGTCTGACAGACACCAGGGAATAAGATTCCGCTCACCAGTGCCATAGAATAGAAACAAAATGTATATGAATGCCTCCTATAGTTCATTTTTAGAAACTGAATCCTCTGAATTTTAATAAACGGTTAGACTGAAAAAGTGATGGGATGAATTTTAAAACTTAGGACACATGATCCGTTAATATAACTAGGGATTGCATGAGGCTTTTTTTCTTAAGCTAAATGTAGTGCAAAATCAAACCAAAACTCCTCCAAATTAAAAGTGATCTGTCTGATTTGTATCCAGGCTTGACAGGCTAAGAGGACACCCATATCACTATTTACGCCGCCCGGTATCGTGTGATTAGTCTGACTGAGACAAGAGTTTCTAGGCTGAAAACTGATGATAGGAAGCCTTCAGCATGAGTAATTTGTACACCTGCTTTTTTTGGAAACTTTTCAATTTTTTTTTTTTTCTGTTGGGAGGTGCTATGGTGAGACGAAGTATGGATTCAAACTGCTGTCTTCCAAAAGGGAGACAGTGCTTTCCACTAGGAACACTTCTTATTAATAATCTTCCCGAAATAACAATCGGAGACTTTATATAACTGAAATTCACCTCACCACCTGATAGCCGGAGGAATTTCCTCCGTCCCCCAGCCAGAGGCTAATGGGAACAGTTTAATGTGGAGAACAATAATAATAATAATAATAATGTTGGTATTTGTTAAGTGTTTACTAAGTGCAAAGCACTGTTCTAAGTGCTGGGGAGGATACAAGGTGAACACGTTGTCCCACTTGAGGCTCACAGTCTTAATCCCCATTTTACAGATGAGGTAACTGAAGCACAGAGAAGTCAAGTGACTTGCGGAAAGTCACCCAGCTGACAAGTGGTGGAGCCGGGATTTGAACCCACGACCTCTGACTCCCAAGCCTGGGCTCTTTCCACTGAGCCACGTCGGGTTTGGGAGAAGCAGCTGAGAGGGTGTGAGGGGTGCAGACACAGAGAACACAATGACAACGACGCACTGACAATCGTGGTGACGGCAATAGGATGTTACCGCATTTTGAGGGGCCGGCCTTGGGGAGTTTCGGGAAAAGCAAATGGCTCTACCAGCTGAGGCGATTTTCCAAACCAGCCCTACTTCCTGCTGCTGTCAATCAATCAATCAATCAATCGATTCTTGTCTCATGCTGTCCCGTTGTTTCTGACCCTTGGTGGCTCCATGGACCCATCTTTCCCAAAATGCCCCACCTCCATCTGCAATTGTTCTGGGATCGTTCTGGGATCCCCCTGGCCCGGAATGCCTTCCCTCCGCACATCCGCCAAGCTAGCTCTCTTCCTCCCTTCAAAGCCCTACTGAGAGCTCACCTCCTCCAGGAGGCCTTCCCACACTGAGCCCCCTTTTTCCTCTCCCCCTCCTCATCCCCCCCGCCTTACCTCCTTCCCCCCACAGCACCTGTATACATGTCTGTACAGATTTATTACTCTATTTTACTTGTACATATTTACTATTCCATTTATTTTATTTTGTTACTATGTTTGGTTTTGTTGCCTGTCTCCCCCTTCTAGACTGTGAGCCTGCTGTTGGGTAGGGACCGTCTCTATATGTTGCCACCTGGTACTTCCCAAGCGCTGAACCCCATGCGGAGCATGGACTGTGTCAAACCTGATTAGCTCGTATCTACCTCAGTGCTTAGAACAGTGGCTGGCACCTTGACAAATACAATTTAAAAAAAAACCAAACTGGTATGTTTGGATGAAGAGAAAACGTGGATACAGCCCTCTGGGTGTGCTGAAAGCCTTCTGGGTTTTTCACTGATGATGTGAAAGAAAACAAAGCCAGACAAAAAACAAAGTCATCCTTAAATCCCATCCCTAGAGACTGTCTGCCCCAAAGCCCACAAGGTACCCCTAGAGATGGAAAGATTCTCTCGGGTTGGGAAACGTTCTCAAGAACAACGAATTCATCTTAGGGGTGGATCCTTAACTTGGAAAACAGTGCGGCCTAGTGAAAAGAGTATAGACTTGGGAGTCAGAGGACCTGGGTGCTAATCCTGGCTCTGATACTTTCCTGCTGTGTGACCTCGGGCAAGTCACTCCACGTCTCTGAGCCTCAGTTACCTCATCTGTAAAAGGGAGACTGAGATTGTGAGCCCCTTGTGGGATAGGGACCTGATTTGCTCATCCCCACCCCGGTGCTTAGTACAGTGCCTGGCACATGGTGAGCGCTACCAAATACCATCATAATGATTATTATTATTATTTGGAGTCCAGAGTCCAACTCTCTAGTGGAGTGAAGGTCCTGCAGAGAAGAATGTGCCCTGGGATGCCTGCAGGGAAGTATCCAGACTATCCTGGAGGGGAAGAGTATCAGATCCTAGGAAAGACCATTTAATCTGGATTTGCTCTGGTCATTACCTTGTTGTCTTTTCTTATGCTGTCAAGTTGTGTCCTATCAATCAATCAATCAATCATATTTATTGAGCACTTACTGTGTGCAGAGCACTGTACTAAGCGCTTGGGAAGTGCAAGTTGGCAACATATAGAGACAGTCCCTACCCAACAGTGGGCTCACAGTCTAAAAGAAAAAGAGTAATAAATACGTACAAACATATATACATATATACAGGTGCTGTGGGGAAGGGAAGGAGGTAAGGCGGGGGAGATGGAGAAGGGGAGGAGGGGGAGTATAGAATTATTAGTAATAGTAGTGGTAGTAATAATAATAATAATGGCATTTATTAAGAACTTACTATGTGCAAAGCACTGTTCTAAGCACTGGGGAGGTTACAAGGTGATCAGGTTGTCCCATGGGGGCCTCACAGTCGTCATCTCCATTTTACAGATGAGGGAATTGAGGCCCGGAGAAGTGAAGCTTCTTGCCCAGAGTCACACAGCTGACAATTGGCAGAGCTGGGATTTGAACACATGTCCTCTGACTCCTAAGCCCGTGCTCTCTCCTCTGAGCCATGCTGCTTCCCTACCCATAGCGGCGCCAAGGACACATCTCTCCCAGAATCCCCCACCTCCAACTGCAATCATCCTGGTAGTTTTCTTTTTAAAAATCCAGAAGTGGTTTACCATTGCCTCCTTCTGCTCAGTAAACTTGAGTTTCTGCCCTCGACTCTTGCCCGTGCCACTGATGCCCAGCACAGGGGACTTATGACAGATTGCCTTCCACTCACTAGCCAATGCCCAAGCTAGGAATGGAACGGCCAAGCCTCTGCTTCACTCTCCCTCCCATGATTGAGACAGGAAGAGGACTGGAAATTCCCTAGGTGCCATCCGGAGAGGGGCTTTTACCTATTAAGAATATATTAAATATCGTAAAGCTCTCAGATCTTGGTGTCGGCCTGCAATGGGGCTGAGGAGAGAAGGTCCTGGAGTCGAGGAGAGATGTGACTTGCGAGTGCTTTGTCTGTGGGCTTCCACCTGCTAGTCCTGAGAAGGGCTAACGTGTCTTTAGTCCCTAAGTCCCCCATGACCTTTCATTCATCCATTCAATTCACTCGATCATATTTACTGAGAGCTTACTGTGTACAAGCACTCGGGAGAATACAGAATAATAATAAACAGACATATTCCCTGCTGACAACAAGCTTACCATCTGGGGTTGAGGTAGGAGACAGACATTAATCAAGTGCTTAGTGCAGGGCTCTGCACACCGCTTAATAAATATGACTGAATTAATAGAAATAAATAAATAACAGATATGCACGTAAGCGCTGGAGGGCTGGGAGAGGGGATGATTAAAGTCGGAGCGACGAAGAAGGGAGTGGGAGAAGAGAAAAGAAGGGCTTAGTCAGGAGGGACGAGTAATTGTCTTTGGGATTTGAGGAGGGAGGGTGCTCCAGGCCAGAGGCGGGATGTGGGCGAGGGATCGGAAGCGAGATAGAAGAGATCAAGGTACAGTGAGGAGGTTGGCATTAGAGGAATGAAGTGCGTGGGCTGTGTTTCAACACATTTTTGAGGAAATGCCAGGTTCAGCCACCGGAGCCAACAAAAAGGATGCAGGGACTTGGGACACAGGGAGAAGGATGCCCCAAACTGACAGTAGAATGAGAAACCCAGGGAGGGGGTGGGGGGCATTAGCTCGCAGAAGAAACTGACCATGGTCCGGGAACTCCTAAGGTTACTCTTGTAAATATTTTGACCAGTATTCATGGCTGAAAACCCCTGGTAACAGGCATATATTATTACTGTTGTTATTATTATTATCACATTTAGGGACCACTCAACCTGTCTCCAATAAATCAAGTTTCTCAACAGTTGAACTTGCTGCCTGAAAGATTTTTCAGTTCTCCAAGACGCACCTGAGCCCCCAAAAGATGGGACCTATAACGACCTCAGTCCAACCGGGGACCTTAACCTAAGTTGTATCTGATAAGCATTAGAGCAAGCTTCAAAGAAAATCTGAGAAATCCTCAGTTTGGAAGGTCTGAACCAAGACCTGTCTTGGCTTGTCTGAGAGACTTCATTGTCTACCTGAGGCAGGGGGCTTACGTCACAAGACCGCTCGCTGGCCTTTCTAGCTCTGATTCCGGAATTAGACTCCTTGCCTACTCATTTAATTCCACTCCTATATAAAGAGAAATATAGAAAGCACAGGCTTTCCAGTGAATCAGTATTAACGAAAGACAGATGTCGGAAGATGGCTTCAGCAGAACTGTTTCGAAACTTAGCTGGCTGAAAAATTCTCATAGAAGGAAAAACTCAACTTCCTCAGAATCTCTTTAGGGGAAGCTGATGTGAGCTCACTGTGGGCAGGGGATGGGTCTATTTATTGTAATATTGTACTCTCCCAAGCAATTAATACAGCGCTTTTGACACAGTAAGTGATAGCTTTAATTCCATTCGTTCTGACGATTCTGACACCTGTCTACATGTTTTATTTTGTTGTCTGTCTCCCCCTTCTAGATTGTGAGCCCGTTGTTGGGTAGGGACCATTACTATATGTTGCCAACTTGTACTTCCCAAGCGCTTAATACAGTGCTCTGTACACAGTAAGTACTCAATAAATGATTGAATGAATGAATGAATGAACGAATGAATTTGAGTGAATAAAGAGAGGAAGTCTGTGTCTGTGATCCAGGTTAGTGGAGGAGAAAAGAGGCTGGTGAGAAGCAGAGATTGAGAACCACACTGAGTTTCCTTGCTGTCCTAGACAACTGTGACTCTGAAATGTGGTATGCATTGTGAAAGTCAAACTTCAAGTGACATTACATAGGTATGGGCAGTTAGGAGACAGGTGCCCATTCATCCATCCATTCTATCATATTTATTGAGTATTTACTGTGTGCAAAGCACTGTACTATGCATTTGGGAGAGTGCAATACAACAACAAACAGCCCAGGACTATAATCCAACTAGCCTACCCTCTATCACAAGCAGCAGAGCTGCTGTGGAGCAGAGGAATTGGGGAAACAGTGTCAAGAACAGGGAAAACTGAAAACAGGTCCTGGTAGTCTGGGTGCTGATGAGGATGGCACATCATGGATAATAATAATAATAATAATGATAATAATGATTATGATGATGATGATGATGATAATAATAATAATAATAATAATAATAATAATTTCTGGAATTTATTAAGTGCTTACTATATGCCAGGCACTGTACTAAGCACTGGGGTGGGTAAAAGCACGGTGGCTTAGAGGAAAGAACCCGGGTTTGGGAGTCAGAGGTCGTGAGTTCTTATCCCAGCTCTGCCACTTGTCAGCTATGTGACTTTGGGCAAGCCACTTCAGTTCTCTGTGCCTCAGTTACCTCATCTGTAAAATGGGGATTAAGACTGTGAGCCCCACGTGGGACAACCTGGTAACCTTGTATCTACTCCAGTGTTTAGAACAGTGCTTGGCACACAGTAAGTACTTTACAAATACCATTATTATTATTATAAGCGAATCGGGTTGGACACGGTCCCTGTCCCACCTGGGGCTCACAGATTCAATCCCCATTTTACAGATGAGGGAACTGAGGCCCGGAGAAATGACGTGACTAGCCCAAGGTCACAGAGCAGACAAGTGACAGAGTCAGGACTAGAACCCATGACCTTCCAACTCCCAGGTCTGGGCTCTGTCTACTTGGCATGATCCATTTCTATAGACACACAGGGCAGGAGGCACTTTCACCCCTGTATTTCTCAATCCACTTCAGGCCACACACTGATGAAATCTCCTAAGCAGTAGCATCCTCTCCAGATGCCATAAAAACAGCACTGCTTGGGGCACGTGAAATGCTCTCTCAGGATTCCATGTCAGTGATATTATTCCTCACACCCAATTTTTAACGGGGATCTGGACAAACTTTAAACTTAGCCTAATGAGCATTAGGCCAAAATGTCAATTGGTGCTTTTACCAGGTTTACCAGACCAGCTGCTTTCCTGGATGGAGAACTGGTCCCAGTTTTTATTTTACCTGGGAGAGGAAGATTCCTCAGTTCCTTCAAATGGGCTCGGCGGGTGCATCTGACTCGAGGATCGACAAAAATGGGCAGATAATGTCAACCTATGAAGCTTTTCTCCAATCTGCTGCATTGGGTGCTGATTTTCTGCTTTGGCTAGACTGTTCGCTCACTCATCGCTATCACTATTGGTGGCCAACGGTTGGTGTAGAACCATAATAAATGCTGGGGACTATTCAAACAAGACATAAATCGAAGAGGAAGCCAAACTCAGAACAGCTAACAACAAAAGAATTAACACTAAACATACCGGCCTCCATCTTGGTGTGTTTATCCCTTCCTTTTCCCTTTTCCCATTCTCTCCCAGTGTTTCAAATATTCAGAGAAACAGCGTGGCCTAGTACAAGCAACACAGTCCAGGGAGTAAGTCAGAGGACTTGGGTTTTAATCCTGGCTCCTCCATGTACTTGCTGTGTAACCTTGGACAAGGCACTTAACTTCTCTGTGCCTCAGTTTCCTCATTTGCAAAATGGGGATTCAATACCTGTCCTCCCTCCTACTTAGACTGTGAGCCCCACGTGGGACCTGATTATCTTGTATTCATTCAATCGCATTTATTGAGCACTTACTGTGTGCAGAGCACTGTACTAAGCACTTGGGAAGTACAAGTTGGCAACATATAAAGACAGTCCCTACCCAACAGTGGGCTCACAGTCTTTATGTTCCCTGGCACTCAGTCCCTGCCCTCAAGGGGCTTCCAAGCAGACAGTGAACTCTCTTGCAAATAGTGTGGAAGCAGTGTGGATTAATGGAAAGATTCTGGGCCTAGGAGACAAAGGATCTGGGTTCTGATCCTGGTACTGCCACTTGTTCATTCATTCATTCAATCGTACTTATTGACAGCTTACTGTGTGCACAGCACTGTGCTAAGCTCGTGGAAAGTACAATTCAGCAATAAAGAGAGACAATTCCTGCCCACAACAACTTACAGTCCAGAAGGGGAGAGACAGACATCAAAACAAGTAAGCAGGCATCAACAGCATCAGTATAAATAAATAGAATTATAGATATATATATGCATCAAAACAAGTAAACAGGCATTAATATAAATAAATAGAATTATAGATATGTACATACATACACAAGTGATGTGGGGTTGCGGGGGTAAACAAAGGGAGCGGGTGGGGGTGATGGGGGGGAGGGGGAGCAGAGAAAAAAGGGATTTAGTCTGGGAAGGCCTCTTGGAGGAGGTGAGCCTTCAGTAGGGCTTTGAAGGGAGGAAGTTTGATTGGCGGATTTAAGGAGGGAGGGCATCCCAGGCCAGAGGTAGGGTGTGGGCCAGGGGTAGACAGTGGGACAGGCAAAAACGAGGCATGGGGAGAAGGTTAGTCTCACCGGAGGAGCGGAGTGTGTGGGCTGGGCTGGAGAAGGGGGGAATGGAGATGAGGTTGGAAGGGGTAAGGGGATGGAGAGTTTTGAAGCTGACAGTCAGGAGTTTTTGCTTGGTACAGAGGTTGATAGGCAACCACTGGAGATTTTTGAGGAATGGGTTGAAATGCCCAGAATGTTTCTGTAAAAGGATAGTCTGTGCAGCAGAGTGAAGTACAGACTGAAGTGGGGAGAGACAGGAGGTTGGGAGATCAGAAAGGATGCTGATGCAGTAATCCAGTTGGGATAGAATGAGTGATTGTACTAATGTGGTAGTGGTTTGGATGGAGAGGAAAGGGCAGATCTTGGAGATGTTGTGAAGGTGAGATCTGCAGGCTTTGGTGGCAGATTGGATGTGTGGGGTGAATGAGAGAGTGGAGTCCAGGATGACGCCAAGATTGCAGACTCATGAGACGGGAAAGAAGGCATTAGACTGTGAGCCTGTTGTTGGGTAGGGACTGTCTCTATCTGTTGCCAAATTGTACTTTCCTAGTGCTTGGTACAGCACACAGTAAGCACTCAATAAATATGATTGAAAGAATGATGGTAGTGCCGACTACAGTGACGGGAAAGTCAGGGAGAGGACAGGGTTTGGAAGGGAAGATGAGGAACTCTGTCTTGGACATGTGGAGTTTTAGGTGGCGGGAGGACATCCAAGTTGAGATGTCCTGAAGGCAAGATGAGATGCGAGCCTGGAAGGAGGAAAAGAGAAAAGGGGAGGAGATGTAGATTTGGGTGTCATCTGGCTAAAGATGACAGTTGAAGCCGTGGGAGTGAATGAGTTCACCGAGAGAGAGTATATGGAGAATAGAAGGGGACCAAGAACTGACCTTTGAGGAACTCCCAGAGTGAGGGGATGGGAGGGAGAGGAGGAGCCCGTGAAGAAAACTGATAATGAACAGCCAGAGACATAAGAGGAGAACCAGGAGAGGACAGAGTCTGTGAAGCCAAGGTTGGATAGCGTGTTGAGGAGAAGGGGGTGGTAAACAGTGTCAAAGGCAGCTGAGAGGTCGAGGAGGATTAGGATGGAGTAGGAGCCATTGGATTTGGCAAGACGTAGGTCATTGGGTACCTTTGAGAGGGTGGGTGAGAACTGGAGGGGGATGTTGGGCAAGGGAGGGGTTTTTGGGGGATGGGGGAGACTTGGGCATGTTTGAAGGCAGAAGGGAAGAATCAATCAATCAATTGTATTTCTTGAGCGCTTACTGTGTGCAGAGCACTGTACTAAGCGCTTGGGAAGTACAAGTTGGCAACATATAGAGACAGTCCCTACCCAACAGTGGGCTCACAGTCTAGAAGGGGGAGACAGAGAACAAAACCAAACATATTAACAAAATAAAATAAATAGAATGGATATGTACAAGTAAAATAAATAAATAAATAAAGTAATAAATATGTGCAAACATATATACATATATACAGGTGCTGTGGGGAAGGGAAGGAGGTAAGACGAGAGGATGGGACGAGGGGGGAGGAAGGAGGCGGCTCAGTGTGGGAAGGTCTCCTGGAGGAGGTGAGCTCTCAGTAGGGCCTTGAAGGGAGGAAGAGAGCTAGCTTGGCAGATGGGCAGAGGGAGGGCATTCCAGGCTAGGGGGATGACGAGGGCCAGGGGTCGGTGGTGGGACAGGCGAGAACGAGGTACGGTGAGGAGATTAGCGGCAGAGGAGTGGAGGGTGCTGGCTGGGCTGGAGAAGGAGAGAAGGGAGGTGAGGTAGGAGGGGGCGAGGTGATGGACAGCCTTGAAGCCATTGGAGAGTAAGCAGTTGAAGACAGAAGTTAAGGAGGGGAGGAGGGAAGGGGTTAGGGATTTTATAATGTGGGAGGGAACGGGGTCTGATTTATTTTGTTAATGATGTGCATTTAGCTTTAATTCTATTTGTTCTGATGACTTTGACACTTGTCTCTATGTTTTGTTTTGTTGTCTGTCTCCCCCTTCTAGACTGTGAGCCCATTGTTGGGTAGGGACCGTCTCTATATGTTACCGACTTGTACTTCCCAAGCACTTAGTACAGTGCTCTACACACAGTAAGCACTCAATAAATATGATTGAATGAATGAATGAATGTGGAGGGGGTGGCGCTTGAGAGGAGGGAGGAGATCTCCTCTGAAGACACTGCTGGGAAGGATGGGAAAGTAGAAGGGGGGATGGAGGAAGGGGAGGGGTGACTTTGGGGAGCTCAGATGTGATGGTGTTAATTTTCTTAATGAAGTAGGTGGCAGATCATTGGGGGTGCGGGGAGGATGAGGAACAGGGGGCCTGAGGAGGGAGTTAAATGTCTGGAACAGCTGATGGGGGTGATGGGCATGGCTGTCAATAAGGGAAGTAAAATTGTATTGCTGCGTAGAGGAGAGGGCAGAGTTAAGGCAAGAAAGGAAAAACTTAAAGTGGACAAGATTGGCCTGGGGTTTAGATTTCCCCCAGCAGCGTTCAGCAGCTCGAACATAAGAGCGAAGGAGGTGGACAGTGGTGGTGATCGAGGGCTGTGGGTTAGCGGGTGAGAATGATGAAGGGATGGGGAGCGAGTGACTTGAGTCTGCTGTGTGACCTTGGGAAGTCACTTGACGTCTCTGGGGCTCAGTTCTCGCACCTGCAAAATGAGAATTCAATACCTGTACTCATTTTCTACTTAGGAAGTGAGCCTTATGTGGGACAGATCATCTTGTAATTCATTCATTCAATCGCATTTATTTGGTGCTTACTGTGTGCAGAGCACTGTACTAAGCGCTTGGAAAGTACAATTGTATCTACCCCGGTGCTTAGTACAGTGTCTGGCACATAGTATGCACTTCACAATCCTATTATTATTATCATTATTATCATCCTCCTCCTCATCATCATTGCAAACTGAAACCACCTGATTCTGCCTGGCCCATTTAGCATCCAGTCTTTTGGGGAACAAACAGAATGAATTTTGGTGATCTCGCTCCTAAAACAGATTTATCAGAAAACAAATCAGTACGAAAAAGCCACACTTCCCCCTCAGGGAGTGAACTTAGAGTGAACCATGGAAACTGCTTGGTTCTTGGCTCATCTTTTTCCACTGAAAAGTTCAAAAGAGCCATTCCTGAACCCAACTGCCAATTCGATAGGCGAGGGAAGTAATGAATTCACTCAGAATTTCATCAGCCTTTAATAGGAGAGCGAATAAGTACTGGGAAGCAGTGGGTAAGGGGTCTCACCTCCATGACGCTCCATCCTGTTGCCTTTTTTGCAGTGTGGCCTCTTAGAACATGGTCCTGGGAGTGAGAGGGACCTGGGTTCTAATCCCAGTTCCTCCACCTGTCAGCTGTGTGACCTTGGGCAAAAATCAATTCACTTCTCTAGGTACTCTCCCAAGCGCTTAGTACAGTGCCTTGCACACAGTAAGCACTCAATGAATACGATTCTTAATAATAATAATGATAATAATATGTCTCAGGTACTTTCCCTCTCAGGATTGCATCTGGAGAGTCGAGCGGAGGCCTACCCTTTCCATTCCTTTCCATTCTTTTAGACTGTGAGCCCACTGTTGGGTAGGGACTGTCTCTATATGTTGCCAATTTGTACTTCCCAAGCGCTTTGTACAGTGCTCTGCACATAGTAAGCGCTCAATAAATACGATTGATGATGATGATGGTGATTCCTAGGTTGGGCAGTGGCTAGCAAATGGAAAGCAATCTGTTACATGTCAAAACTCTCCCATTCTCTGCAGCAGCAGTATGGGAAAGAGTCGAGGGCGGAGACTCAAGTTTAATGTGAGGAAGAAGGCAAGGGAAAACTACTTCCATATTTTTATCAGAAAACCCTGTGGATCCACTACCAGAACAATTGCAGATGGCGGTGGGATGTTCTCGGAGAGATAATAATAAGGATGGCATTTGTTAAGTGGAGAGTCCCCCTCTCCATCCCCCCCATCTTACCTCCTTCCCTTCCCCACAGCACCTGTATATATGTTTGTACATATTTATTACTCTATTTATTTATTTATTTTACTTGTACATATCTATTCTACTTATTTTATTTTGTTAGCATGTTTGGTTTTGTTCTTTGTCTCCTCCTTTTAGACTGTGAGCCCACTGTTGGGTAGGGGCTGTCTCTATATGTTGCCAACTTGTACTTCCCAAGCGCTTAGTACAGTGCTCTGCACACAGTAAGCGCTCAATAAATACGATTGATTGATTGATTGATTGCTACATGCAAAGCACTGTTCTAAGCACTGGGGGGATACAAGGTGATCAGGTTGTCCCACGTGGGGTTCACAGTCTTGATCCCCATTTTACAGATGAGGTAACTGAGGGCACAGAGAAGTTAAGTGACTTGCCCAAAGTCACACAGCTGTCAAGTGGTGAAGCCGGGATTCGAACCCTTGACCTCTGACTCCCAAGTCCGGGCTCTTTCCACTGAGCCATGCTGCTTCTCCTATCCCTGGAGTCTCTATGGGTCAGAAACAATGGGACAGCATAAGACAAGACAGATAAAACAAGACAAGACAAGACAGAGAAGCAGCATGGCTCAGTGGAAAGGGTGCGGGCTTTGGAGTCAGAGGTCATGGGTTCAAATCCCGGCTCCGCCAATTGTCAGCTGTGTCACTTTGGGCAAGTCACTTCACTGGGCCTCATTTACCTCATCTGTAAAATGGGGATTAAGATTGTGAGCCCCACATGGGACAACCTGATCACCTTGTATCCCCCCAGCGCTTAGAACAGTGCTTTGCACATAGTAAGCACTTAACAAATATCATTATTATCATTATTACCTCACCTGTAAAATGGTGATTAAGACTGCGAGCCCTATGTGGGATGTGGACGGTGTCCACTCTGATTACCTTGTATCTACCCCATCATCATCATCATCATCATCAATCGTATTTATTGAGCGCTTCCTATGTGCAGAGCACTGTACTAAGCGCTTGGTAAGTACAAATTGGCAACATATAGAGACGGTCCCTACCCAACATTGGGCTCACAGTCTAAAAGGGGGAGAAGCACCCCAGTGCTTAGTATAGTGTCTGGCACAAAGTAAGCCTTAAAGTAAAAACATTAAAAAAAAAACACAACAACACAAAACACTAAATATTCACTAAATATATACAGCTTGATCTCATCTATAACAGTAGAAAAATACTTGCGATTCTACAGATTACATCTATCTGCCCAAACACATTAATTCAAATGTGTTTCACCCAGGAGCAAGACGTCACATCTGGTCTACAACCATTGGAAAGGACTCACAAAAAGCGCTTAGTACAGTGATCTGCACACAGTAAGCGCTCAATAAATACGATTGATGATGATGATCTGATTAATGCAAGCCCAGTAGGAAATTCTGGACTCCCTTCCCCCAAGCTCTGCCAAACAAAGATTGTAAGGAGGCATCACAGAAAGACAGTGTGGGTGTCGTTCTGAGTTTCACAAACATCGTCAAAAGAACGAGGGGCAAAAAATTATTTCTAATGAACAATTTGCCGTACTGGGCAACAGGTAAGCATGATCTAGGTGATTATCATGTAGATTGTAAGGTCCTTACGGAAGGGGTCATATCTTCCAAACCTACTTTCCCAAGCGTTTAGTACAGTGCCTTGCTCACAGAAAATGTTAAAATACCATTGATGGATTGATGCCTTGTGTGTCTGTAGCCTGGAAATACTGCAAATTTCAGTGTAGCTCTAATTTTAGATCCAACTACGCAGACCCGCTCCACTATTTATTATTATGAATTACTTATTTACATCAGGAACTCAATATGTTAACCAAGGAGTAAATAAAGCAGGAGCTGAATTGAAGCTCCTGAATAAACCTCCAACGATCACCTCCACAAAAAGGATAGAGAATTATTATTACCATTATCGTTTCTTATAATTATCATTACTTCATGTAAGTGCTTACTATGTGCCAAGCACTCTTCTAAACACTGGGGTAGATATAAATTAAACAGGTTGGACACAGTCCCTGTCCCATGTGGGGCTCAGAGTCTAAGTAAGAGGGAGAACAGGTACTTAATCCCCATTTTACAGTTGAGGAAACTGAGGCACCGTTAAGGCAAATGACTCACCTAAGGTCACAGAGCAGGTATGTGGCAGAGCCAGGGTTAGAACCCGGGATTAGAACGGGTTTAGGCTTATGTTCTCCTAAATGCTTAGCACAATGTTGTGCACAAAGTGTCCAATAAATACCACTGAATGTTTGATCCAACCCATAGATAATAATAATAATAATAATGGCATTTGTTAAGCACTTACTATGTGCAAAGCACTGTACTAAGCGCTGGAGAGGTTACAAGGTGATCAGGTTGACCCACGGGGGGCTCACAGTCTTCATCCCCATTTTCCAGATGAGGTAACTGAGGCCCAGAGAGGTGAAGTGACTGCCCCAAATTCACACAGCTGACAGTTGGCGGAGCCTGGATTTGAACCCATGACCTCTGACTCCAAAGCCTGGGCTCTTTTCCACTGAGCCACGCTGCTTCATTCCATTCCCCCCGTCTTAACTCCTTCCCTTCCCCACAGCACCCGTACATATGTATATATGTTTGTACATATTTATTACTCTATTTATTTATTTATTTTACTTGTACATATCTATTCTATTTATTTTATTTTGTTAGTATGTTTGGTTTTGTTCTCTGTCTCCCTCTTTTAGACTGCGAGCCCACTGTTGGGTAGGGACTGTCTATATGTTGCCAACTTGTACTTCCCAAGTGCTTAGTACAGTGCTCTGCACACAGTAAGCGCTCAATAAATACAATTGATGATGATGATGATGATGATGATGATACTTCTCAATATTTCCAATCTGTCCCTGGATCCTGTCGGTCCTGTCTTCCCAGCATCACTAAAATTCACCCTTTCCTCTCCATCCCAACTGCTATTACACTGATCCACGCACTTATTCATTCATTCATTCATTCAATCGTATTTATTGAGCGCTTACTGTGTGCAGAGCACTGTACTAAGCGCTTGGGAAGTCCAAGCTGACAACATACAGAGACGGTTCCTACCCAACAGCAGGCTCACAGTCTAGAAGGGGGAGACAGGCAACAAAACAACACATATTAACAAAATAAAATAAATAGAATAAATATGTACAAGTAAAATAGAGTAATAAGTATGTACAAACATATATACAGGTGCTGTAGGAGATCATTCATTCATTCAATCATATTTATTGAGCGCTTACTGTGTGAAGAGCACTGTACTAAGCGCTTGGGAAGTCCAAGTTGGCAACATATAGAGACAGTCCCTACCCAACAGTGGGCTCACAGTTTAGAAGGGGGAGACAGAGAACAAAACCAAACATATTGACAGAATCAATCAATCAATCAATCAATCGTATTTATTGAGTGCTTACTATGTGCAGAGCACTGTACTAAGCGCTTGGGAAGTACAAATTGGTATCACATAGAGACGGTCCCTACCCAACAGTGGGCTCACAGTCTAAAAGGGGGAGACAGAGAACAGAACCAAACATACCAACAAAATAAAATAAGTAGGATAGAAATGTAGGACAGAATAAAATAAATAGAATAGATATGTACAAGTAAAATAAATAAATAAATAATGAATATGTCCAAACGTATATACATATATACAGGTGCTGTGGGGAAGGGAAGGAGGTAAGACAGGAGGGATGGAGAGGGGGACGAGGGGGAGAGGAAGTCCACCTCTCTCCACCCCTCAAGAACCTCCAATGGCTTCCCATCCACCTCGGCATCAAGGAAAGACTCCTTGCCATCGTGTGACCTTAAAGCCCACAAAGATCTTGCCCCCTCATATCTCACCTCACTGATTCCCTACTACAATCAGGTTTGCTCGCTTCACTCCTCTAATGCCAACCTCAAGTTCATCTATCTTAATAATAATAATAAAGATGGCATTTATTAAGCACTTACTATGTGCCAATGACTGTTCTAAGCGCTGGGGAAGTTATAAGGTGATCAGGTTGTCCCACGGGGGGCTCACAGTCTTCATCCCCATTTTACAGATGAGGTATCTGAGGCCCAGAGAAGTGAAGTGACTTGTCCAAAGTCACACAGCTGACAATTGGTGGAGCTGGGATTTGAACCCATGACCTCTGACTCCAAAGCCCGGGCTCTTTCCACCGAGCCACGCTGCTTCTCACCTTGGCCCCAGCTTCTTGCCCACGTCCTGCCTCTGGCCTGGAACGTCCTCCCTCTTCATATCTGACAGGCAATCCCTCTCCTCACCTTTAAAGCCTTATTAAAATTCTCCAAGAGGCTTTCCCTGACTGCGCCCTCCTTTCCCTTACTCCCTCTCCCTTCTGCATCGACCTTGCACTTAGATTTGTACCCTTTAAGCACTTGATATTCACTTCTCATCGCCACGGTACATATCCATAATTTATTTTCATGTCTGCCACTTCCTTGCAGACAGGGAACGTGCTACCAACTCTGTTGCATTGATTGATTTGTACATCATCATCATCAACAATCGTATTTATTGAGAGCTTACTGTGTGCAGGGCACTGTACTAAGCGCTTGGGAAGTACAAATTGGCAACATATAGAGACAGTCCCTACCCAACAGTGGGCTCACAGTCTAAACTATTACTCTATTAATTTATTAATTTATTTTACTTGTACATATTTATTCTATTTATTTTATTTTGGTAGTATGTTTGGTTTTGTTCTCTGTCTCCCCCTTTTAGACTGTGAGCCCACTGTTGGATAGGGACTGTCTCTATATGTTGCCAACTTGTACTTCCCAAGCGTTTAGTACAGTGCTCTGCGAACAGTAAGCTCTCAATAAATATGATTGATTCATTCATTCATTCAATCATATTTATTGAGCGCTTACTGTGTGCAGAGCACTGTACTAAGCACTTGGAAAGTACAATTTGGCAACATATAGAGGCAATCTCTACCCAATAATGAGCTCACAGTCTAGAAAAGGGGGGGATGGACAACAAAACAAAACATGTGCTGTCTCTCAGGAGCTTAGTACTGCGCACTACACTCAGTAATATTCCAATAAAAGCGCTGATTGATAGACTGATTGATCTTAGAAGAAAGTCCACGGGTATTATTAAGGAAATTGAAAAGGGGAGGCAGGAAGCTGCTCTTTCTCGTCATCAATCAATCCTGTACTGAACGCTTACTGTGAGCAGAGCTTGGGAGAATTCAACACAACAAGATAAGAGACATATTCTCTGCCCACAAGGAGTTTATAATCTAGAGGTTTCAGGGTGCGCATTGTTACGTTCTTTGTCCGAAGGATCGGTTTTAATGATGGAGAGGACGAAACCGATGTTGAAAAGACAATGGGATGATGATGATGCCATCCCGCCTCTGCCACATGTCTGCTGTGTGACCTTGGGCAAGTCACTTAACTTCTCGGAGCCTCAGTTCCCTCATCTGTAAAATGGGGATGATGACTGTGAGCCCCACGCGGGACAACGTGATCACTTTGTATCCCCCCAGCGTTTAGAACAGTGCTTTGCACATAGTAAGTGCTTAACATACGCTATTATTATTATCATTATTATTATTATTATCTGGTTTAGTGGAAAGAGCACGGGCTTGGGAACCAGAGGTCGTGGGTTCTAATCCTGCCTCCGCCACTTATCAGCTATTACTTGGGCAATTCACTTAAATTCTCTATGCTTCACTTACCTCATCTGTAAAATGGGGATTAAGACTGTGAGCCCCACGTGGGACAACCTGATTATCTTATATCTACCCCAGCACTTAGAACAGTGCTTGGCACATAGTAAGCGCTTAACAAATACCATCATTTTTGATTTATTCCCCTCTCAGGGTCACACCTGGAGAGTTTCCAGTCCCCTACCAGTCTCGGTTACAGGAGGGAGAGTGAAGCAGAGGCCTGTCCATTCCATTCCTAGCTTGGCCTATGTGTTGCCGACTTGTACTTCCCAAGCGCTTAGCACAGTGCTCTGTACACAGCAAGCGCTCAATAAATACGATTGATTGATTTATTAATTGCTTGGCACAGAGTAAGCGCTTAACAAATGCAATCATTCATTCATTCATTCAATCGTATTTATTGAGCGCTTACTGTGTGCAGAGCACTGTACTAAGTGCTTGGCAATATATGGAGACAGTCCCTACCCAACAGTGGGCTCACAGGCTAGAAGGGGGAGACAAATCATTATTATTACTCCTGTGCTTAGTGTTCATTCATTTATTCAATTGTATTTATTGAGCGTTTACTGTGTGCCAAGCACTAAGCGCTTGGGGGAGTACAGCACAACAATAAACAGACACATTCCCTGCCCGCAACAAGCTTACAGTCTAGCAGGGGAGACATTAATATAAATGAAAAATTACAGGTATGTACGTAAGTGTTGTGGATAATAGGCAGGTACGAAACATGTATGTCCTAAACACTTAACCAATATGACAGTTATTATTAGGTGTCAAGCACTGTTCTAAACACTGGAGTAGATTCAAATCTATCAGGTTGGACACAGTCCCTGTCCCACGGGGCTCACAGTTCAAGTTGATTCTCCTTCTCTATGGTTGAGGTGTGTATTTTCCAGTAATAGGGATTGTGTCCAACATGTTTTGCTTGTATCCATTGCAGCGCTTAGTACAGTGTCTGGCGCATAGTAAGTGCATAACAAATACCATTATTATCATTATTACTATTAGCCAAGGTCGCCAAAATACAGTGCTCCACCCAAAGTGAGCACTCAATCACTACTGGTTGATTGCTTCACCTCTTTAGAACTCCCTCACTCTATTGAGACCATTTATTTTATTTTACTTTTATTTATTTTATTTAAATTTTACTCTATTTTATTTGTACATATTTATTCTATTTATTTTATTTTGTTAATATGCTTTGTTTTGTTGTCTGTCTCCCCCTTCTAGACTGTGAGCCCGCTGTTGGGTAGGGACCTTCTCTATATGTTGCCAACTTGTACTTCCCAAGCGCTTAGTACAGTGCTCTGCACACAGTAAGCGCTCAATAAATATGATTGAATGAATGAATGGAGACAATAGACTATTTCTTTTGCTTTTTTTCAGTGCTTCTGAGTACAGTGAACAAAGAATTGAGCCCCACCTGTATATATATGTATATATGTTTGTACATATTTATTACTCTATTTATTCATTTATTTTACTTGTGCATATTTATTCTATTTATTTTATTTCATGAATATGTTTTGATTTGTTGCCTGTCTCCCCCTTCTAGACTGTGAGCCCGCTGTTGGGTAGGGACCGTCTCTATATGTTGCCAACTTGTACTTCCCAAGCGCTTAGTACAGTGCTCTGCACACAGTAAGCGCTTAATAAATATGATTGAATGAATGAATGAATTGAGACAATAGACTATTTCTCTTGCTTTTTTTCAGTGCTTCTGAGTACAGTGAACAAAGAATTGAGCCCCACCTGTATATATGTATATATGTTTGTATATATTTATTACTCTATTTATTCATTTATTTTACTTGTACATATTTATTCTATTTATTTTATTTTGTTAATATGTTTCGTTTTGTTGTCTGTCTCCCCCTTCTAGACTGTGAGCCCGCTGTTGGGTAGGGACCGTCTCTACATGTTGCCAACTTGTACTTCCCAAGCGCTTAGTACAGTGCTCTGCACACAGTAAGCGCTCAATAAATATGATTGAATGAATGAATGAATTGAGACAATAGACTATTTCTTTTGCTCTTTTTCAGTGCTTCTGAGTACAGTGAACGAAGAAATGAGCCCCACCTGTATATATGTATATATGTTTGTATATATTTATTACTCTATTTATTCATTTATTTTACTTGTACATATTTATTCTATTAATTTTATTTCATGAATATGTTTTGTTTTGTTGTCTGTCTCCCCCTTCTAGACTGTGAGCCCGCTGTTGGGTAGGGACCGTCTCTATATGTTGCCAACTTGTACTTCCCAAGCGCTTATACAGTGCTCTGCACACAGTTAGCGCTCAATAAATACGATTGAATGAATGAAAGTCTGATTGAGATCAAGGCCTGTCGCTGCCCGCAGATTACGGAGCCTTAGACCGCAGTTCTGGAGAAATCAAAGACAATAATAATAATAATGTAATGATGGTATTCTAGACTGTGAGACCGAAGTTGGGGAGGGATTGTCTCCATCTGTGGCCGAACTGTACTTTCCATGTGCTTAGTACAATGCTCTGTGCACAATAAGCGCTCAATAAATACGATTGAATGAATGAATGAATGATAAGTGCTTACTATGTGTCAAGCACTGTTCTAAGCACTGGGGTAATAATAATAATAATAATAATGATGGTATTCGTTAAGCGCTTGCTATGTGCAAAGCACTGTTCTAAGTGCTGGGGAGGTTACAAGGTGATCAGGTTGTCCCACGGGGGGGCCTCACAGTTTTAATCCCCATTTTACAGATGAGGGAACTGAGGCCCAGAGAAGTGAAGTGACTTGCCCAAAGTCACGCAGCTGACGGTTGACAGAATCGGGATTTGAACCCATGACCTCTGACTCCAAAGCCCGTGATCTTTCCACTGAGCCACGGTGGGTACAAACTAATCAGTTGGGACACATACTCCCTGTCTCACCTGGGGCTTTCAGTCTTAATCCCCATTTTACAGATGAGGGAACCGAAGCACAGAGAAGTGAAGTGACTTGCCCAAGGTCACACAGCAGACAGGTGGCGGAGCCGGGATTAGAACTCGGGACCATTCTCTAGCCACTAGGCCACACTGCTTCAAAATTGGCATTCAGCTTCTCCTGTTTGGAAGAGAGAATGTTTTCATTCATTTTGGAGCAGGAGAGAAAAGAAGTGTCCAGATGTCCAGGGCCACTCTTTTTTGTACTTAATTGAAATTCAACCCATCCCTGCTTTTATTGACTGCAGAGTTTTGATAACCTCCGACTCCAGAGGATACAAACTTGAATTCCCACTGCTTTTGGATGCAACCCCAAACATTCCCAAGTCTCATTACCAATTAAAAATATCAAGCGGCTGTTAATTAGCTGGTTAAAATTCCGAGCTTGAAGATGTTTAACGTCACAGGCTAACTTTCTTAAAACGCGCCGCATTATAATATTATTGCTATTCAAATATTGTTTTTATGTATTTACATTCCTGCCTTAATTATATTGAAATCATCGCTCCAGATGAACAAGATCAAAATATTTACCCATGAATTGTTACCAAGTGTGTGACAATTAGCTACCGACCAAACTGTAGGAATCGGTTGGAAAATATCTGGAAGTCCCCAAGGCCTGAGAGGGGAAGAGACAGGAGAGGCCGCAGAAGTGAAACTGGGAAGCTCCAACTGACAAGCGCTTAGTACAGTGCTAAGCGCTTAGTACAGTGCTCTGCGCACAGTAAGTGCTCAATAAATACGATTGATGACAAACCACTGGTTTCATTCTGTTTCTTTTCTTTTTAAATGCTATTTATTAAGCGCTTACTATGTGTCAGGCACTGTTGGAAGTGTTGGGGTCCATACAAGTTTGATCAGGTTGGACACGGTCTCTGTCCCAACTGGGGCGCCCAGTCTAAAGGAGGGAGCAGGATTTAATCCCCATTTTGCAGTTGGGGAGACTGAGGCACAGAGAAGTCAAGTGACTTGCCCATCACAGCAGGGATTCTGAAGAATCAATCAATCAATTGTATTTATTGAGCGCTTACTGTGTGCAGAGCACTGTACTAAGCGCTTGGGAAGTACAAGTTAGCAACATATAGAGACAGTCCCTACCCAACTCACAGTCTAAATGGGGGAGACAGAGTACAAAACCAAACATACCAACAAAATGAAATAAATAGAATAGATATGTACAAGTAAAATAAATAAATAAATAAATAAATAGAGTAATAAATATGTACAAATCATCAATCGTATTTATTGAGCGCTTACTGTGTGCAGAGCACTGTACTAAGCACTTGGGAAGTACAAGTTGGCAACATAGAGACAGTCCCTACCCAACAGTGGACTCACAGTCTAAAAGGGGGAGACAGAGAACAAAGTCAAACATACCAACAAAATAAAATAAATAGAATAGATATGTACAAGTTAAATAAATAAAAAAATAAATAAACAAATAAATAAATAAATAAATAAATAGAGTAATAAATATGTACAAATCATCAATCGTATTTATTGAGCGCTTACTGTGTGCTCTGCACACAGTAAGCGCTCAATAAATACGATTGATGATTATATACACAGTCATCCTCATGACAATGACTAAGGATTGGGCAAGAGCTTTGGCATCGCCTAATAAAAAGATCCTGGGCCTGGGACTCAGCGGACCTGGGTTCTAATCCCGGCTCTGCCCCTTGTCTGCTGTGTGACCTTGGCTAAGTCACTTAACTCCCCTGTGTCTCAGTTTCCTTGTCTGCAAAATATGGATTCAATACCCTCTCTTCCTTCGACTTAGCTTGCGAGCGCCATGCATGACCTGATTATCTTGGTACGACGCTTGACGCGTAATAAGCACTTCACAAATTCATTCAGTGGTATTTATTGAGCACTTACCGTGAGCAGAGCACTGTACTAAGCGCTTGGGAGAGTACACTATAACAACAAATAGACACGTTCCCTGCCCACAATGAGCTACCCGTCTAGAAGGAGAGAATACCGCTGCGATTCTTCTTCTTCTTCAGGGAGAAGCCCTCCAACTCAAAAGAATTTGTGATTGATTTGTGATCAATCAATCAATCATCTTGAAGCAGCATGGCTCAGTGGAAAGAGCCCGGGCTTGGGAGCCAGAGGTCATGGGTTCGAATCCCGACTCCACCACTTGTCAGCTGTGTGACTTTGGGCAAGTCACTTCACTCCTCTGGGCCTCAGTGACCTCATCTGGAAAATGGGGGTGAAGACTGGGAGCCCCACGTGGGACAACCTGATCACTTTGTATCCGCCCCAGTGCTTAGAACAGTGCTTCGCACATAGTAAGCGCTTAACAAATGTCATTATCATTATCATTTATCGAGTGCTTACTGTGTCTGGAGCACTGTACTAAATGCTGAGAGAGTACAGAGTTGGTAGACATGTTCCCCTCCCACAAGGAGCTTACAATCTATTATAGTCTCTCAAGAACTTAGAAGACTGTGAGCCCACTGTTGGGTAGGAACCGTCTCTATATGTTGCCAACTTGTACTTCCCAAGCGCTTAGTACAGTGCTCTGCACACAGTAAGTGCTCAATAAATACGATTGATTGATTGATTACAGCGCTCTACAACCTGTAAGTGTTCGATCAGTCAATCGAAGGTATTTATCCAGCACTTGGGAGAGTCTGGTGTATGAGAAATGGTCACCCGTTCCCTGCCCACGAGGAGGGTAGAAGCAGCATGGCTCAGTGGAAAGAGCCCGGGCTTTGGAGTCAGAGGTCATGGGTTCAAATCCTGGCTCAGCCACTTGTCAGCTGTGTGACTTTGGGCAACTCACTTAACTTCTCTGTGCCTCAGTTCCCTCATCTGTAAAATGGGGATGAAGACTGAGCCCCCCGTGGGACAACCTGATCACCATGTAACCTCCCCAGCACTTAGAACAGTGATTTGCACATAGTAAGTGCTTAATAAATGCCATCATCATTATTATTATTATTATAATACAGTGCTTTGCACATCATAAGTGCTTAATAAATGCCATTATTATTATTATTATTATTATTATTATTATCATACAGTGCTTTGCACATCATAAGCGCTTAATAAATGCCATTATTATTATTATTATTAGAGTCTGGAGGAGTGGCTCAGGCTGGATCTTTGGAGTTAGTGCTGGAGGCTATGCCAGCAGAGGCGTTTCAAGAAAAAGCCTGGGCCTTGGAGTTGGGAAAGAACTGGCTTCTCATGTCATCTGTGCTACTTACCTGCAGTGTGACCTTGGACAAGTCACTTCACTTCCTCTGTGCCTCAGTTCCCTCGTCTGTAAAATGGAGATTAAGACTGTGAGCCCCACGTGGGATAACCTGATTACCTTGTATCTACTCCAGCGCTCAGTACAGTGCCTGGCACATAGTAAGTGCTTAACAAATACCATCATTATTACTTTGTGCTACTTGCCTGCGGTGTGACCTTAGGCAAGTCACTTCACTTCTCTGTGCCTCAGTTCCCTCATCTGCAAAATGAGGATGACGACTGTGAGCCCACTGTTGGGTAGGGACTGTCTCTATGTGATGCCAATTTGTACTTCCCAAGCGATTAGTACAGTGCTCTGCACATAGTAAGCGCTCAATAAATACGATTGATTGATTGATTGATTGACTGTGAGCCTCATGTGGGGTAGGGGCTGTGTCCAACCCTATTACCTTGTATCTACTCCAGCGCTCAGTACAGTGCCTGGCACATAGTAAGTGCTTAACAAATACCATCATTATTACTTTGTGCTACTTGCCTGCGGTGTGACCTTGGGTAAGTCACTTCACTTCTCTGTGCCTCAGTTCCCTCATCATCATCATCATCATCAATCGTATTTATTGAGCGCTTACTGTGTGCAGAGCACTGTACAAAGCGCTTGGGAAGTACAAGTTGGCAACATATAGAGACAGTCCCTACCCAACAGTGGGCTCACAGTCTAAAAGGGGGAGACAGAGAACGAAACCAAACATACTAACAAAATAAAATAAATAGGATAGATATGTACAAGTAAAATAAATAAATAAATAAATAGAGTAATAAATATGTACAACCATAATCTGTAAAATGAGGATGAAGACTGTGAGCCTCATGTGGGACAGGGGCTGTGTCCAACCCTATTACCGTGTATCTACTCCAGCGCTCAGTACAATGCCTGGCACATAGTAAGTGCTTAACAAATACCATCATTATTTCTTACCAATATCGTTCTTCCATGACTCTGGGCCCAGTCTTGGGGTTCTTCCCCACCTGGTGCCACAGGCATGAATAGAGAGACGATCTGCAAATCACATGGATGCCTGGCAGAAAATGCAAAGACTCAAACTTATTGACCCAGATGTCTCATTCACTCATTCATTCAACCGTATTTATTGAGCGCTTACTGTGTGCAGAGCACTGGACTAAGCAATTGGGAAGTACAAGTCGGCAACATACACAGTCCCTACCCAACAATGGGTTCACAGTCTAGAAGGGGGAGACAGACAACAAACCAAAACATGTGGACAGGTGCCAAGTCATCAGAATAAATAGAAATAAAGCTAGATGCACATCTTAACAGAATAAATAGAATAGTAGATATGTACAAGTAAAATAAAGAGAGTAATAAATCTGTCCAAACATATATACAGGTGCTGTGGGGAGGGGAAGGAGGTAGGGAGGAGGGGATGGGGAGGAGGAGAGGAAAAAGGGGGCTCAGTCTGGGAAGGCCTCCTGGGGGAGGTGAGCTCTCAGTAGCTCTCACCTCCCTTGAGAGGCAGAGGTTCCCTCTCTCCCTAGGCTGACCTGGACCTCCTGCCCCTCCCCACAGCACCTATATATATATAGTAACTATATATATATAGTAACATATTTGTTACTCTATTTTATTTGTACATATTTATTCTATTTATTATATATATATATATATATATATATATATATATATATATATACATATATATATATATATATATATATATATATAATAAATAGAATAAATATGTACAAATAAAATAGAGTAACAAATATGTGCAAACTATATATATATGTATATAGTTTGCACATATTTGTTACTCTATTTTATTTGTACATATTTATTCTATTTATTTTATTTTGTTAATATGTTTTGTCTTGTTCTCTGTCTCCCCCTTTTAGACTGTGAGCCCACTGTTTGGTAGGGGCCGTCTCTATGTGTTGCCAACTTGTACTTCCCAAGTGCTTAGTACAGTGCTCTGCACACAGTAAGCGCTCAATAAATACAATTGAATGAATGAACGAATGAATGATAACAATACAGCAGGCATTTGTTTCTCCCTTACTATAGGCCAAGCACTTTCATTCATTCGTTCAGTCGTATTGATTGAGATCTTACTGTGTACAGAGCACTGCATTAAGCGCTTGGAAAGTACAATTTGGCAACAGATAGAGACAGTCCCTACCCAACAACGGGCTCACAGTCCAGAAGGGGAGAGACAGACAACAGAACAAAACAAGTAGGCGCGCAATAACAGCAACAATAGAAATAAATAGAATTATAGATAATAATAATGATGCCATTTCTTAAGTGCTTACTATGTGGAAGGCACTGTTCTAAGCGCTGGGGAGGTTACAAGGTGATCAGGTTGTCCCACAGGGGCTCACAGTCTTAATCCCCATTTTACAGATGAGGTAACTGAGGCCCAGAGAAGTTAAGTGACTTGCCCAAAGTCACCCAGCTGACAAGTGGCGGAGCCAGGATTTGAGCCCATGACCTCTGACTCCAAAGCCCGGGCTCTTTCCACTGAGCCATGCTGCTTCTCTAGATCTATGCACATCATTAATAAAATAAATAGAATAATAAATACGTACATATACACACAAGTCCTGTGTTGTGGGGAGAGGGGTAGAGCTGAGGGAGGGAGTCAGAGCGATGGGGAGGAGAGGAGGAGTAGAGGAAAAGGGGGGCTCAGTCTGGGAACACTCTGAGCAGCGCCATGGTAGGTAGGAGACGATTAGACCCAACCAGACCCAATCGTTGTCCCACCTGGGGATCACTAGTCTAACAGGGAGGGAGAAGGTGTATTGACTCCCCATTTTCCAGATGAGGTAACTGAGGCGCAGAGAAGTGAAGTGACTTGCCCAAGGTCACCCCGAAAACAAGTGGCAGAGTCGGAATCAGAAATGATCTTTTAGACTGTGAGCCCACTGTTGGGTAGGGACTGTCTCTATATGTTGCCAATTTGTGCTTCCCAAGTGCTTAGTACAGTGCTCTGCACATAGTAAGCGCTCAATAAATACGATTGATTATGATTCCAGAACCTCACAAAACAACCACCACAGTGGTCACAACCTCCCCTCAACACAACCTCCCCCTCTGGCCTCCCAAAAGGTTACAACCACACAACAATCAATCAATCAATCAATCAATCAATCGTATTTATTGAGCGCTTACTGTGTGCAGAGCACCGTACTAAGCACTTGGGAAGTACAAGTTGGCAACACACAGAGACAGTCCCTACCCAACAGCGGGCTCACAGTCTAGAAGGGGGAGATAGAGAACAAAACCAAACATACTAACAAAATAAAATAAATAGAATAGATATGTACAAGTAAGCTAAATAAATAAATAGAGTAAGCATCAATCGTATTTATTGAGCGCTTACTGTGTGCAGAGCACTGTACTAAGTGCTTAATACTAAGTGAGTACTAAGTGAGTAATAAATATGTACAAACATATATACATATATACAGGTGCTGTGGGGAAGGGAAGGAGGTAAGACGGGGGGGATGGAGAGGGGGACGAGGGGGAGAGGAAGGAAGGGGCTCAGTCTGGGAAGGCCTCCTGGAGGAGGTGAGCTCTCCCAGGGATTACACCCTCCCACAACACAAACCCCACACAACGGTTACAATTACAATCACCTCAGGGATATGGGCCCCAAGGTTATCGCCACCGCCAGACAACTACCCCATAGCCAAACAACGGGTTCGATGGCTCACACTGCCACGTCTCTGCTCTGTGACCTTAGGTAAGTCACTTTACTTCTCTGTGTCTCAGTCACCTCATCTGTAAAATGGGGATTGAGACTATGAGCCCCGTGCGGGACAGGGATTGGGTCCAACCCAATTGATTTGTACCCACCCCGGTGCTGAATACAGTGCCTGGCAGAGAGTAAGTACTGAACAAATACCATAATTATTTCCGTAATTATTAATTATAATAATAATGATTGTGGTATTTGTTCAGCACTTACTATGTGCCAGGCACTGCAATAAACACTTGGGTAGGTATAAACTAATCTGGTTATATGCAGTCCCTGTCCCACGTGGGGCTCATAATCTTAATCCTCATTGAGAAGCAGCGTGGCTCAGTGGAAAGAGCCCGGGCTTTGGAGTCAGAGGTCATGGGTTCAAATCCCAGCTCCGCCAATTGTCAGCTGGGTGACTTTGGGCAAGTCACTTCACTTCTCTGGGCCTCAGCTACCTCATCTGTAAAATGGGGATGAAGACTCTGAGCCTCCTGTGGGACAACCTGATCAGCTTGTAACCTCCCCAGTGCTTAGAACAGTGCTTTGCACATAGTCAGCGCTTAATAAATGCCATTATTATTATTATTATTATTATTTTACAGATGAGGGAACTGAGGCACAGAGAAGGTAAATGAATTGCCAAAGGTCACACAGCAGACAAGTGAAGGAGCTTGGATTAGAACCCAGGTCCTCTGCTTTATCCATTCCTCACTGTTACTCAGAATGTTCACAATCTGATCAGATATAGACCAGGTTACCCTTAGATAGTACAGGATTTGAAGGTGGGGAGCCTATCATCCAACTCTATTGGACTCTCCCAAGCATTTAGTACAGAGCTCTGCATAAAGTAAGCACTCCATAAACGTGATTGATGGGGCTTATAGTTGAAGGGGGAAGGAGAAAAGCTATTTAATCCCCAATTTATGTGTGAGGAAACAGCAGGACAGAGATATCATGTGATTCAGGCAGAATCAGGATTAGAACCTTACTACCAGGCTGATGTTCTTTCTACTACTACTACTAACAATAATAATGGCATTTATTAAGCGCTTACTATGTGCAAAGCACTGTTCTAAGCACTGGGGAGGTTACAAGGTGATTAGGTTGTCCCACGGGGGGCTCACAGTCTTCATCCCCATTTTACAGATGAGGGAACTGAGGCCCAGAGAAGTGAAGTGACTTGCCCAAAGCCACACAGCTAATTGGCAGAGCCGGGATTTGAACCCATGACCTCTGACTCCAAAGCCCATGCTCTTTTCCACTGAGCCACGCTGCTAGGCCATGCAGTTTCTCAGTTAATTAAAGGACAAATTCATTATCTTGAAAGAAAAACCTCTCGATTCATAACATTCTTGGGAGAAATGTTGCTATTATCCCTGTTAGAGAAGCAGCGTGGCTCGGTGGAAAGAGCACAGGCATTGGAGACAGAGGTCCTGGGTTCAAATCCAGGCTCCACCAATTGCCAGCTGTGTGACTTTGGGCGAGTCACTTCACTTCTCTGTGCCTCAGTTCCCTCATCTGTAAAATGGGGATTAAGACTGGGAGACCCCCGTGGGACAACCTGATCACCTTGTAACCTCCCCAGCGATAAGAACAGTGCTTTGCACATAGTAAGCGCTTAATAAATGTTATCATTAATTATTACAAGCAATCTATCATTGCAGTAGAGGAAGGAGTACGGTCTAAAAAGCATTTCTGCTTCTGCCTCTAGACTGTAAGCTCGTTGTGGGCAGGGAATGTGTCTGTTATAATATTGGACTCTCCCATGCACTTAATACACTGCTCTGAACACAGGAAGCGCTCAATAAATACCATTGAATGAATGCTTTCCTTTCCCAGAAGGAAGTGAGAGAAATCGCCCCCTCTTCTCAATGAAGCAGAAGCAGAAGAAGAGTCACAGCCTGTTAATGCTATTTATTTATTTATTTTATTTTATTTTATTTTTTGCTATTTATTTTACTTGTACATATCTATTCTATTTATTTTATTTTGTTAATATGTTTTGTTTTGTTCTCTGTCTCCCCCTTCTAGACTGTGAGCCCACTGTTGGGTAGGGACTGTATATGTTGCCAACTTGTACTTCCCAAACGCTTAGTACAGTGCTCTGCACACAGTAAGCGCTCAATAAATACGATTGACTGATTGATTATGCTATGTCTGCCCCAGTGCTTAGTACAGTGTTTGGCACAGATTAAGCGCGTGCCAAAATTATTATTACTGGAAAGTGAAAGGACCTCCCAGAGATTGAATTTCTAGACCTGATTGCTGACTGACTTTTCCTCTGCAGTTTAAATCCCCGAATAGTCACACAAATTAGCAAAATGGACATTAAGAAAAGACTCTGCACAACAGACATATTTGTTAGGTTCATTAACCAAACATTCCGCCTCTCAGTTCAGTTGGCCAAAACCGCATTAGAGGGAGAAATGACAAGACTGGTGACTGAAAAAAAAACCCCACTAAAATTTGATAAACAACCAGGGAAATAGGAAACTTGTTAACAAACGTACTGTATTTCCTAGCAGGCCAAACAAATTTGACCTCCTAAAATGTAATTTTAATTGGATTTCTCAGGTTAGTCAATGTCTTGCAGGGACAGGCAACTAGGTGTGGAACTAATTTTCACAGCTTCAAGGAATCCCATTCCTTCTCCAGTATTTTAAGCGCCAAAGGGTTTATAATTGAATGACACCTTTAATTGTTTAATTGTTCCCACCAAACTCCTCCAGAGGTGAGGGAAAATACACGGAGACAGAAATCCCTTTTGTAAAAGAGGTTCCAGGAGGTATTATATATACATAGAACTGTAGGCCACGGGGCAAAATCCTATTCATTTATCTTTTTTTAGTACGATAGAAACCGCACTGGGTTGGGTTTCTGAAGAGGAGCCGTCGGCTCGCAGATACAAGTCTAGAACACGGGAAAGAAGGTGACATGGCTTGTCCAATAAACCGCGGGACAATTGACTGCATAAATTTGAATACAAAAAAAATGGTCATAGAGATACCATCTAACGTGGAATGCCGGTAGAATTACAATTTTCTCTTGCTGCTTCTGAACAGTGTCTGTTCAGCTGCCTCTATTGGCATTTTCTATCATTTATGGATATAATGATTACACAAATGACCTCCCTTCTCTCCTCCACCGCTAATCTCCTCACTGTACCTCGCTCTCGCCTGTCCCGCCATCGACCCCCGGCCCACGTCATCCCCCGGGCCTGGAATGCCCTCCCTCTGCCCATCCGCCAAGCTAGCTCTCTTCCTCCTTTCAAGGCCCTGCTGAGAGCTCACCTCCTCCAGGAGGCCTTCCCAGACTGAGCCCCTTCTTTCCTCTCCCCCTCGTCCCCCTCTCCATCCCCCCGTCTTACCTCCTTCCCTTCCCCACAGCACCTGTATATATGTGTATACGGTTGTACGTATTTATTACTCTATTTATTTATTTATTTATTTTACTTGTACATTTCTATCCTACTTATTTTATTTTGTTGGTATGTTTGGTTCTGTTCTCTGTCTCCCCTTTTTAGACTGTGAGCCCACTGTTGGGTAGGGACTGTCTCTATGTGATGCCAATTTGTACTTCCCAAGCGCTTAGTACAGTGCTCTGCACATAGTAAGCGCTCAATAAATACGATTGATTGATTGATTGATTAGGGATTCCCAACCTTATTAACGGCACGTCTCCTCCAAGAAGCCTTCCCTAAGCCCTCATTTCCTCTTCTCCCACTCCCATCTATATCACCTTTGCACTTGGATTAGCTCCCTTTATTCGCCCCTCCCTCAGCCTCACAGCACTTAAAATCCGTATCTGGATTTTAATACATGGATTCTAATCCCAGCTCTGCCACTTGTCTATGTGACCTTGGGCAAGCCACGTAATAATAATAATAATAATAATAATAATAATAATAATGGCATTTACTATGTGCAAATCACTGTTCTAAGCGCTAGAGAGGTTGCCTTGTAACCTCATCACCTTATCACCCTCATCACCCTGTAAACTCCCCAACACTTAGAACAGTGCTTTGCACATAGTAAGTGCTTAATAAATGCCATTATTATTATTATTGTTATTATTATTATTATAATTACAAGGTGATCAGGTTGTCCCACGTGGGGCTCACAGTCTCAATCACCATTTTACAGATGAGGTAACTGAGGCCCAGAGAAGTTGAGTAACTTGCCCAAAGTCACCCAGCTGCCAAGTGGCGGAGCCGGGATTTGAACCCATGACCTCTGACTCCAAAGCCTGGGCTCTTTCCACTGAGCCACGCTGCTTCTCTGGGCCTCAGTTACCTCATCTGTAAAATGGGGATTAAGACTGGGAGCCCCACATGGGAAAACCTGCTTAGCTTGTATCTAAAACAGTCCTTGGCACATAGTAAGCACTTAACAAATACCATAATTATTACCTATGATTATAATATCTGGTATTTATCCATAAATACCATTGATCCATTGATTGATAAGGAGAAGCAGCATGGCCTAGCAATAGAGCACTGACATAGGAGTTTGAAGGACCTGGGTTCTAATCCCGGCTCTGCCACTTGTCTGCTGGGTGATCTTGGACAAGTCACTTCACTTCTCTGCAGCCTCAGTTCCCTCATCTGTAAAATGGGGATTAAGACTGTGAGCCTCATGTGGGACACGGACTATTTCAAACCTGAGTAATTTGTATCTACCCAGTGCCTGGCACATAATAAGAGCTTAACAAATTCCAACAAAAACAAATAAAGGAACACTTTTACCAACTTCATTATATTTGACTCTCCTAAGCACTTAGTACAGTGCTCTGCACCCAGTAAGTGCTCAATAAATCCCAGCTCTGCCACTTGTCAGCTGTGTGACTTTGGGCAAGTCACTTAACTTCTCTGTGCCTCAGTTACCTCATCTGGAAAATGGGGATTTTGTGAGCCCCACATGGGGCAGGGACTGTGTCCAACCCGATTTGCTTGAATCTCCCCCAGTGCTTAGTACCATGACTGGCACGAAGTAAGTGCTAAACAAATACCACGATTGTTATTATTATCATTAAATATGATTGATTGATTAATTCATTCATTCAGTCGTATTTATTGAGTGCTTATTGTGTGCAGAGCACTGTACTAAACTCTTGGGATTAATGAGGAACCTGAGCCACAGAGAAGTTAAGTGACTTGCCCAAGAACACACAGCAGACAAGTGGCAGAGTCCAGATTAGAACCAGATTAATACCAGAAGCAGCTGAGAAACAACGTGGCTCAATGGAAAGAGCCCGGGCTTGGGAGTTCGAATCCCAGCTCTGCCACTTGTCAGCTGTGTGACTTTGGGCAAGTCACTTAACTTCTCTGGGCCTCAGTTACCTCATCTGTAAAATGGGGATGAAGATTCTGCACCCCACATGGGACAATCTGATCACCTTGTATCCCCCCCCAGCGCTTAGAACAGTGCTTTGCATATAGTAAGTGCTTAACAAATGCCATCATCATTATTATTATTATTATTGTTACTATGAGCCCCTTGAGGGGCATAGTCTTTTAGACTGTGAGCCCACTCTTTTAGACTGTGAGCCCACTGTTGGGTAGGGACTGTCTCTATATGTTGCCAACTTGTACTTCCCAAGCACTCAGTACAGTGCTGTGCACACAGTAAGCGCTCAATAAATATGATTGATTGATTGATAGCCTGTGTCCAGCCTGATTATCTTGTGTCTAGTCGAGCACTTAGCACAAAGCCTGGCACATTGTAAATGCTTAACAAATACCGTCAAATAAATACAAATAAAAATAGAGGTATCGATGAAGCCGAAGTTATTTTTGCAGTATTTATATCAGCTCAATCAATCCATCAGTCCTATTTGTTGAATGTGTACAATGCACAGCACCATACTGTTTGGGAGAATACACGATAATAGTTGACAGACACGCTCCCTGTCTCCCCCTTCTAGACTGTGAGCCCATTGTTGGGTAGGGACCGTCTTTATACGTTGCCAACTTGTACTTCCCAAGCGCTTAGTACAGTGCTCTGCACACAGTAAGCGCTCAATAAATATGATTGATTGATTGATTGATAGAGGGGGAGACAGACATTGACATAAATAAATGAACTACACATAGAGCCCGGGCCTGGGAGCAAGGAAGACCTGGGTTCTAACCCTGCCTCTGCCGCATGTCTGCTGTGCGTCCTTGGGCAAGTAGCTTGTCTTATTTTTCTTTTCCTGGACAACTTAACAAATACCACAGTAATAATTAGTAGTAGTAGTAGTAGTAGTAGCAGTATTAAATACGATTGATGAATGAAGAACCTGAGCCACAGAGAAGTTATGACTTGCCCAAGGACACACAGCAGACAAGCGGCAGAGCCCAGATTAGAACCAGATTGAGAGTGTGAGCCACATTTGGGTTAGGACCTGGGTCCAATCTAATTAACTTGTGTGTCCACCTCAGTGCTTAGAACAGTGCTTGGCACACAGTAAGCACTTAAGTACCATAATTATAATTAATTATTATTAACAAATGCAATTGAATAAAAAAAGATGTACCTTCCAAATCATAGCAAAGAGTTAGTTACTTCTTCGACTTTAAACAAGGTACCAGACAATCATCCTGAATTCCTTCCATCCCATGTCTACTTAAAATTCCAACATCTTGTTCACAGCTTACCCTGTCTTTTCATTCATTCATTCATTCATTCATTCATTCATTCATTCAATCGTATTTTTTGAGTGCTTACTGTGTGCAGAGCACTGTACTAAGTGCTTGGGAAGTCCAAGTTAGCAACATATAGAGACAGTCCCTACCCAATAAGCAGCGTGGCTCAGTGGAAAGAACCCGGGCTTTGGAGTCAGAGGTCATGGGTTCAAATCCCAACTCCGCCAATTGTCAGCTGTGTGACTTTTGGCAAATCACTTCACTTCTCCGGGCCTCAGTTCCCTCACCTGTGAAATGGGGATGAAGCCTGTGAGCCCCCCGTGGGACAACCTGATTACCTTGTACCCCCCAGCACTTAGAACAGTGCTTTGCAAATAGTAAGTGCTTAATAAATGCCATCATTATTACTATTATTATTATTACTACTGTGTGCAAAGTATAAACTGCCCCGGAAAAGAAAAATAAGACAAGCTACTGAAAATGTTGGAAAATATTGAAATGGATTCTTGGGTACTCCCCTTCTATTATGTGTTTAGGAGAAAGACCCGCACACATTTAAAACTGAAAATAGAGTTTCAAGGCAAAGTTTTCGTTCCCTATCTGCTCTGCCCATCTCTCGTTCAGAGCTAAGCTGACAACTCTGGAATCATCACAAACAAGGAAATCGGACTTAAGGGACAGAAAGTGACGCAGAGCAATTTGGTTTGAGCATTCATTCATTCATTCAATCGTATTTATTGAGCGCTTACTGTGTGCAGAGCACTGGACTAAGCGCTTGGGAAGTACAAGTTGGCAGAGTCATTTAGTCTTCTAGACTGTGAGCCCACTGTTGGGTAGGGACTGTCTCTATATGTTGCCAACTTGTACTTCCCAAGCGCTTAGTACAGTGCTCTGCACACAGTAAGCGCTCAATAAATACAATTGATGGATTGATTGATTGAGTTAGGTGTACATCTGTGCCGCTTCCTATTCTCTAAGTTTCCCACTGGTCCAGGAGACCAGTTCTATGGCAGCAATGAGGCAGATAAGACCAGCCCTCAGGAATTTCCAGATACTCCATTCTGTCCCACAATATTTGGGCTGGAATATCAGCCTCACCCATCCCAGATTTCCAATGAGACCTGAGGTGAGCTGAAAGTCACTATCGTTATTATTATTAAGTGCCTGTTTATGGAGAAGCAGCATGGCTTAGTGAAAAGAGCACGGGCTTCGAGTCAGAGGACATGGGTTCTAATCCCTGCTCTGCAACTTGTGTGCTGTGTCACCTTGGGCGAGCCACTTAACTTCTCTGTGCCTCAGTTACCTCATCTGTAAAATGGGGATTAAGACCGTGAGCCCCACGTGGGACATCCTGATTACCTTGTATCTACCACAGGCTTAGAACAGTGCGAGGCACATAATAAGTGCTTAACAAATACCATTATAAGCACTTAGTACAGTGCTCTGCACACAGTAAGTGCTCAACAATGAGTGATCACCAATAATAATAATAATGATAGCATTTATTAAGCACTTACTATGTGCAAAGCACTGTTCTAAGCGCTGGGGAGGTTACAAGCTGATCAGGTTGTCCCACGGTGGGGCTCACAGTCTTAATCCCCATTTTACAGATGAGGTAACTGAGGCACAGAGAAGTTAAGTGACTTGCCCAAAGTCACACAGCTGACATGTGGCAGAGACGGGATTTGAACCCATGACCTCTGACTCCAAAGCCCGGGCTCTTTCCACTGAGCCACGCTGCTTCTCTATGAAGGTCTATCGTGAATGGTACATTTTTATTCGTCCTTCCGAACCTAGCGTTGTTGCTGGAATGGTTTCTCATGCCACGCTGCTGCATCGCTCCATTCCAAACTGAGGAGAAACGGGAAAAAAGGAATTTGGGGACAGGCTCACTCCATCCGACCTGGGCATTTGGTAAGTATCAGAGAGGGAAAACGAAGAGAAACTCTACGGAGCCGCCGGGGACTAAATACCTAATGTCACAAGAAGGAAGCTGGAGTTTTCAACCAAATCCAGTGAACATCCCTTGTTGTTCCAATGTGACTAATGCTGAAATAGCAAGTAATCAGTAAGAGTTGGAGTGACATCAAAGCACAACAAATATTTTTTAATTGGACTAAGTCAACCGTCCCCTCTCAGGGTCGCACCTGGCGAGTTTCTTCTAGACTGTGAGCCCACTGTTGGGTAGGGACCGTCTCTATACGTTGCCAACTTGTACTTCCCAAGCGCTTAGTACAGTGCTCTGCACACAGTAAACGCTCAATAAATACGATTGATTGATTGATTGATTGATTTCTAGTCCTCTACCAGTCTCAGCTATGGGAGGGAGAGTCAAGAAGAGGCCTATCTGTTCCATTCCTAGCTTGGCTAGTGGCTAGAGAGTGGAAGGCATTCGGCTACCGGACAAAACTCCCCTGTGCTGGGCAGCGGCGGCACGGGAGAGAGTTGAGGGCGCAGACTCCAGTTGACGGCGTGGAAGGAGGCGATGGTTTTCCACTTTTGGATTTTGACCAAGAAAACTCTCTGGATCCACTACCAGAACGACTGCGGATGGAGAGCCGGGGGGCTCTGGGAGAGACGCGTCCATGGTGCCGCTATTGGTCAGAGGCGACTCGATCGCGCAAGACAAGTCAACTGTACCTACTTGGGGAGCTAAAGAACAAATGATCAAACCATCAATCAATCAATCAATCAATCGTATTTATTGAGCGCTTACTATGTGCAGAGCACTGTACTAAGCTCTTGGGAAGTACAAATTGGCAACACATAGAGACAGTCCCTACCCAACAGTGGGCTCACAGTCTAAAAGGGGGAGACAGAGAACAGAACCAAACATACCAACAAAATAAAATAAATAGGATAGAAATGTACAAGTAAAATAAATAAATTTTATCAATTTGCAAACACCTACAGATGAGGGACATGAGGCTCAGAGCAGTGAAGTGACTTACCCAAGATCACAAAGCCGACAACTGACGGAGCCGGGATTAGAACCCGCGTCTCTCTGACTCAGGCCCGTGCTCTATCCACTAGGCCATATTACTGCTCTCCACATGCAGTTTAGAAAGGTTATTTTAGGAGGGCTGGGGTCTGCAGGATTTGGTAAGGCGCTGGGGAGCAGAAGAGGAAGTTCTCATCTTTAAAACACCCAATCAGCTCTCCTAATTTACCTCTCTGATCTACAAAAATCCAACCCACACACTTTTTTTTTTTATAATGGCATTTGTTAAGCGCTTACTATGTGCAAAGCACTGTTCTAAGCGCTGGGGAGGATACACGGTGATCAGGTTGTCCCACGTGGGGCTCACAGTCTTAATCCCCATTTTACAGATGAGGTAACTGAGGCACAGAGAAGTTAAGTGACTTGCCCAAAGCCACACAGCTGACAAGTGGTGGAGCTGGGATTTGAACCCATGACCTCTTGACTCCCAAGCCCGTGCTCTTTCCACTGAGCCACGCTGCTTCTCACTTCACTCCTCTATTGCCAACCTACTCACTTATACGCTGAGAAGCAGCGTGGCTCAGTGGCAAGAGCACTGGCTTGGGAGTCCGAGGTCACGGGTTCTAATCCCAGCTCCGCCAATTACCAGCTGTGTGACTTTGGGCAAGTCACTTCACTTCTCTGTGCCTCAGTTATCTCATCTGTAAAATGGGGAGTAAGACTGGGAGCCCCCCGTAGGACAACCTGATCACCTTGTAACCGTCCCAGCGCTTACAACAGTCTCACATTTCCTCCTGCCTTCAACACGTTGCTACTTGGACGTCCTGAACTCATCTTGAACTTAACATTACCGAAACAAAACTCCCTATCTTCTCGAGAAGCAGGCACGGCTCAGTGGAAAGAGCCCGGGCTTTGGAGTCAGAGGTCATGGGTTCAAATCCTGACTCCGCCAATTGTCAGCTGTGTGACTTTGGGCAAGTCACTTAACTTCTCTGGGCCTCAATTACCTCATCTGTAAAATGGGGATTAAGACTGTGAGGCCCCCGTGGGACAACCTGATCACCATGTAACCTCCCCATTGCTTAGAACAGTGCTTTGCACATAGTAAGCACTTAATAAATGCCATTGTTATTATTATTATTATTATGATTATTATTCTCACCCAAACCCTGTCCTCCTCCTGACTTTTCCATCACTGTAGAGAGTACCACCATCCTTCCTGTCTCTGAGAAGCAGCACAGTTTAGAGGAATGAGATTGGGCTTAGGAGTCAGAGGACGTGGGCTCTAATGCCGGCTCCACCATTTGTCTGCTGTATGACCTTGGGCAAGTCACTTAACTTCTCTGGGCCTCAGTTTTCTCATCTGTAAAATGGGGATTAAGGACTTTGAGTCCCAAGTGGGACAACCTGATTACCTTGTATCTACCCCAGCACTTAGAATAGTGCTCGGCACATAGTAAGCACTTATCAAATACTATCATTATTATTAAGCCCCTGTCCTTGGTGTTACCCTCGACTCCTCTCTCTCTCATTCAACCCGTATAGCTATTCAATCTATCACTAAATCCTGTCAGTCAAACCTTCACAACTACATCATCATCATCATCATCATCAATCGTATTTATTGAGCGCTTACTATGTGCAGAGCACTGTACTAAGCGCTTGGGAAATACAAATTGGCAACACATAGAGACAGTCCCTACCCAACAGTGGGCTCACAGTATAAAAGGGATATGTACCAGTAAAATAAATAAATAAATAAATAAATAGAGTAACAAATATGTACAAACATATATACATATATACAGGTATACATATATACATAAGTCCATCCTTTCCCACCCATCCAACTATTTTATTTTACTTGTACATATCTATTCTATTTATTTTATTTTGTTAATATGTTTGGTTTTGTTCTCTGTCTCCCCCTTCTAGACTGTGAGCCCACAGTTGGGTAGGGGCCGTCTCTATATGTTGCCAACTTGTACTTCCCAAGCGCTTAGTACAGTGCTCTGCAGACAGTAAGCGCTCAATAAATACGATTGATTGATTGATTGATTGATCCAAGCACTTATCCAAGCCCGCCTTGATTATTGCAGCAGCCTCCCTGCTGACCACCCTGCCTCCTATCGCTCTCCACTCCAGTCCATTCTTCACTCTGCTGCCCGGATCACTTTTCTACAAAAACGTTCAGTCCACGTTCCCCCCGTCCTCGAGAAACCTCAGTGGTTTCTCATCCACCTCCACATCAAATTGAAACTCCTTCCCATCCGCTTCAAAGCAGATGGCAGAGAAGCAGCGTGGCTCAGTGGAAAGAGCCCGGGCTCTGGAGTCAGAGGTCATGAGTTCGAATCCTGGCTCCGCAACTTGTCAGATGGGTGACTTTGGGCAAGTCACTTCAGTTCTCTGGGCCTCATCTGGAAAATGGGGATGAAGACTGTGAGCCCCGTGTGGGACAACCTGATCACCTTGTAACCTCCCCAGCACTTAGAACAGTGCTTTGCACATAGTAAGTGCTTAATAAATGCCATCATCATTATTGTTATTATTATAAAGCAGTGAATCAGCTTGCCCCCTCCTACCTTACGTCGACCTCTGCTACTACAACCCAGTGAGCGTGCTTTGTTCTTCTGATGCCAACTTTCTCACTGTACCTCCATCTCATCTATCTCACCGCCAACCCCTCGCCCACCTCCTGCCTCTGGCCTGGAACGCCCTCCTTCTCTGTGTCCAACAGACAATCACCTTCTGTCTTTCAAAGCCTTATTGAAGGCTCACCTCTTCCGAGAGGCCTTCCCTGACTAAGCTCTGCTTTCCTCTTCTCCCACCCCCTTCTGCATCACCCTGACTTGCTCCCTTTATTCATCCCCTCTTCCAGCCCCACAGCACTTATGTCCATATCTGTCATTTATTTATTTATATTAATGCCTGTCTTACCCTCTAGACTGTAAGCTCATTGTGAGCAGGGAATTTGTCTGTTGTATTGTTGTGTTGTACTCTCCCAAGTGCTCAGTGCAGCTCCCAGCACACAGTAACCATGCAATAAATACAATTGATTGATTGACTATAATTATTACATATGCTGAAAATCAGAGAAAGGCACACAAAGCTGTGCCTTTCTAGAGATGCACTGTGGCCTAGTGACAAGAGCATGGGCTCAGGAGTCAGAGGTCATGGGTTCTAATCCCGGCTCCGCCAATTGTCTTCTGGGTGACCTTGGGCAAGTCACTTAATTTATCTGTTCAGTGCTCTGCACACAGTAAGCGCTCAATAAATACAATTGAATGAATGAATGAATGAATGTGCCTCAGTTATCTCAACTATAAAATGGGGATTGAGATTGTGAACTCTATGTGGGACAGGGACTGTGTCCAACCTGATTAACTTGTACCTACCCCGGTGCTTAGTTTGGTACATGGTAAGTGCTTAACAAATACCATTATTATTATTATTATTATTATTACAATTACTACAGATGAACCTGTGCTATTAGGTACCTGCACCAATTCATTTATTCAATCGTATTTATTGAGCACTTGTGTGAAAAGCACTGTACTAAGCACTTGGGAAGTACAAATCAGCAACATATAGAGATGATCCCTACCCAACAATGGGTGCTCAGTCTAGAAGATGGGCTCATCAGGCAAAAACTCCTCATCAGGCAAAAACTTCTCACCCTCGGCTTCAAGGCCGTCCATCCCCTGGCCCCCTCCTCCCTCCCCTCCCTTCTGTCCTTCTCCAGCCCAGCCCGCACCCTCCGCTCCTCCACCGCCGATCTCCTCACCGTACCTCATTCTCGCCCGTCCCGCCATCGACCCCCGGCCCACGTCCTCCCCTGGGCCTGGAATGCCCCCAATCCCTCTGCCCATCCGCCAAGCTAGCTCTCTTCCTCCCTTCAAGGCCCTGCTGAGAGCTCACCTCCTCCAGTAGGCCTTCCCAGACTGGGCCCCCTCCTTCCTCCCCCTCCCCATCCCCCTCTTGCCTCCTTCCCCTCCCCACATTACCTATATATATGTATATATGCTTGTACATATTTATTACTCTATTTTATTTGTACATATTTATTCCATTTATTTCATTTTGTTAATATGCCTTATTTTGTTCTCTGTCTCCCCCTTCTAGACTGTGAGCCCACTATTGGGTAGGGACCATCTCTATATGTTGCCAACTTGTACTTCCCAAGTGCTTAGTACAGTGCTCTGCACACAGTAAGCGCTCAATAAATACGATTGAATGAATGAATGAATGTCTAAAAGAATAATAATGACAGCATTTGTTAAGACTGTGACCCAATCACCAAAGAGAAAGAAGCCCATATTCGAGGAGTCACAGACAATAGATAGGAAGGACCTTCTTGGCCAAAGGGATTATTCAGTGTCCCAACTTGAGCATTCATCACACCAAGTAACGAAAGCAGTCATGAATCTCCGTCACATGCCTGGGTTAAATCCTTCCCTGATTTCATCTTCTGGTGCCTAGGACACCCTGGAGGGCTCAGGAGGCTTCTGGGAAGCAACAGAAGATGAGTATCACCACAATCAAATCGATCAATCGATCAACGGCATTTATCATCATCATCATCATCAATCGTATTTATTGAGTGCTTACTGTGTGCAGAGCACTGTTCTCAGTGCTTGGGGGAGTAAAATACAAGAGAATTAGCAGAAACGCTCCCTAATCCATGTTTTTAGAAAGCGATTTGTACATCACTGTGGCAATGGTTAAGTGCAATTGAGGAATAATCCTGTCTTATTCTGTTTTCAACTGTATGTATTGTGTGCTTACTGTGTGCAAAGCACTGTACTGAGAGCTGGCTTAATCATTGCCTATAAGCTGCAGGGAAAAGTGACTGTAGGATCGCTAAGGGCAGGGACCGTGTCAGATATATGGGTGTCAGATATATTGTTATATTGTACTCTCCAAACTGCTTAGTACAGTACTCTGCACACAGTAAGCACTCAATAAATAATATTGACTAACAGAAAACCAGAGACATAGGCCTCATATAAGAAGATGATGGTGATGATGATGATGGCATTTGTTAAGCGCTTACTATGTGCAAAGCACTGTTCTAAGCGCTGGGGGCATGCAGCATGATCAGGTTGTCCCACATGGGGCTCACAGTCAATCCCCATTTTACAGATGAGTTAACTGAGGCTCAGAGAAGTTAAGAGACTTGCCCAAGGTCACACAGCAGACATGTGGCGGAGCCGGGATTCAAACCCATGACCTCTGACTCCAAAGCCCGTGCTCTTTCCACTGAGCCACACTGACCATGTCAACACAATCCAGTAAATGAATTTTGCGACGCCCCGCTCGCCCCCCCCCCCCCCCCACCATTGTAAGATCCACTCACGTGTGTTCATAAACAAATTCAATATCTAGGAAGGGAAACTCATTTCTGATCCCGTTTCCACTACGAATGTTACTTTGAATTATGGAAGTCTCTGCCTTGTTTTCAGACTCATTTTTAAGAGAAAATCCTGTTGCTATAGCAATACTTCCTCACCCTGAAATTGGATCACACTGGCTTTTCCTTGGGTTTCTGCAAATTGAAGGCAGCATCATCCTCTACCAAATTCTAAGACGTTTATTCCAGAGCAACTTTTAGCCATGCAGGCAGCAGACCTTCAGTTTCCCCCTCTCCAGGGATTGGGTCTCACAGACATCTCACATAAAAATACAGCATTTAAATCTGAATAACACTCCACATCTGGTTCCTTATCTCTTTCTGCCCTCCTTGACTTCCATTCTGGTTTTTTGTGTTTTTTTTCTGGCTCATTCTTTTTACAGATGAAGCGTACAGTCCTGAATGTGTTCCAGTAACCCCATTTTAAAATAAAATGTATTTTTTAAGTGTTTACTCTGTGCCAGGCACTGTACTAAGAGCTGGGATAGATCAATCAATGAATCAATCATATTTATTAATGATAATAATAGTGATGTTGGCATTTGTGAAGTGCTTGCTATGTGCCAAGCACTGTTTTAAGCACAAGGTAATCAGGTTGTCCCACATGGGGCTCACAGTCTTAATCTCCGTTTTACAGATGAGGTAACTGAGGCACAGAGAAGTGAAGTGACTTGCCCAAAGGCACACAGCTGACGAGTGGCAGAGTCAGGATTCGAACACATGACCTCTGACTCCCAAGCCCCGGTTCTTCCCGCTAAGCCACGCTGCTATTGAGCACCTACTGTCTGCAGGGCACTGAACTAAGTGCTTGGGACAGTATGAATCAATCAGTCGAATTTACTAAGTGCTTACTGTGTGCAGGGCACTGTGCTAAGCACTTAGGAGAGTATGACACAACAAACAACAATATAACATATACATTCCCTGCCCACAAAGTAGGTATATGATAATCAGGTTGGACACTGTCCCTGTACATCATGGGGTATATCAAATGGGAATCCCCATTTTACAGATGAGGTAACAGGCAGAGAGAAGTAAAGTGACTCGCCCCAGGTCACACAGCAGACAAGTGGCGGAGGCGGAATTAGAACCCATGTCTTCTGTCTCCCAGGCCTGGGCTCTATCCACTGGGCCATACTGCTTCTCACTCTTTACTCATCTCATTTTTAACCCCAAACTCCAGTTTGCTTCTTCTGCTGCTGCTTCTCTATTCTCTAATCATCTTGCCGGGTCCTCTGACTGTACCATTAATCAATCAATCAATCAATCGTATTTATTGAGCGCTTACTGTGTGCAGAGCACTGTACTAAGCACTTGGGAAGTACAAGTTGACAACATATAGAGACAGTCCCTACCCAACAGTGGGCTCACAGTCTAAAAGAGGGAGACAGATAACAAAACCAAATATACTAACAAAATACCAGGTTCTTTAACTAATAACGATGGTATTTGTTGAGCGCTTACTATGTGCAAAGCACTGTTCTAAGCGCTGGGGGGGGAAACAAAATGATCAGGTTGTCCCACGTGGGGCTCACAGTCTTCATCCCCATTTTACAGATGAGGGAACTGAGGCACAGAGAAGTGAAGTGACTTTATTTCACTTGTACATATTTATTCTACTTATTTTATTTAGTTAATATGTTTTGTTTTGTTCTCTGTCTCCTCCTTCTAGACTGTGAGCCCACTGTTGGGTAGGGACCGTCTCTATATGTCGCCAGCTTGTACTTCCCAAGCGCTTAGTACAGTGCTCTGCTCACATTAAGCACTCAATAAATACGATTGAATGAATGAATGAATGAACTTGCCCAAGGTCACACAGCTGACAAGTGGCGGGGCAGGGACGTCAGGGCTAGAAAGTCAGGGCTCAAGGCTATAAACAGTCATCAAGCACACACCTCCAGATCAATCAATCAATCAATCAATTGTATTTATTGAGCACTTACTGTGTGCAGAGCACTGTACTAAGCGCTTGGGAAGTACAAGTTGGCAACATATAGAGACAGTCCCTACCCAACAGTGGGCTCACAGTCTAAAAGGGGGAGACAGAGAACAAAACCAAACATACTAACAAAATAAAATAAATAGATCACCTTGTTTCTTCCACAGAGAGGTTTCTCAATCTACCCGAGACAAAATGAATCTACCAGCCCGAAAATGGGCCTTTTCCCTCCGCGGTCCGATAAAAAGGCTGTCTTTGTTTCCTGGAGGAAAATGGTTAGGGATGGCTTGGCAGTTTCCTTGCTGGCTGTGAAAAAGTGGCCTTGGCATAAAAGTTTCTCCCTACCAATTTGCATGGTCCAGGTTGTCAGCCCTGGACTACTCCTGAGTGCAAAATCTGACAAAACTCCACTGAGGGAAGACAGGTGGGAAATGGACATTTTTCGGCAAACGTTTCCTTCCTTGTAGCTCATCAAAATGTATATAACGATGTACGTAGGGATGTCTCAGCAGAATTATAATCGGTGTCAGTTTCCTGAAAACAAAAACTCCTTTTTTTTCCATCCCAGCCTATCAACCAACAGATGACTTTTTTTGAAAAGGTGTTTCTTCAGGGCTTATTATGTACCAGGCCCTGGACTAAGCACCAGGGTAGATACAAGTTGCTCAGGTTGGACATAGTCCATGTCCCACATGGGGCTCACAGTCTTTATAGATGAGGTAACTGAGGCACAGAGAAGTGAAGTGACTTACCCAAGGTCACTCAGCAGACAAGTGGAAGAACTGCTGTTGGAACCCAGGTCATTTTGACCTCCAGGCTCATGCTCTAATTTCATTACTGGATCTATTGAGTGCTTATATGGACAGAGCACCGTACTAAGTCCTTGGGACAATGCAGTACAACAGAATCAGCAGACGGATTCCCTGCCAATAATGAGCTTACAGTCTAGAGGACAAATTTACCGTCCAGAGGAGCTGAAGATGATTCCTGCATAGCTCAGAGAAAGAAAATTGGAAAGGCCCAGGGGGGTATGATGGGCCAGAAAATATGGTTCAGTGGAAAGAGCACGGGCTTTGGAGTCAGAGATCATGGGTTCAAATCCAGGCTCTGCCAACTGTCAGCTGTGTAACTTTGGACAAGTCACTTCACTTCTCTGTGCCTCAGTTACCTCATCTGTGAAATGGGGATTAAAACTGTAAGCCCCCTGTGGGACAACTTGATCACCTTGTAACCTCCCCCAGTGCTTAGAACAGTGCTTTGCACATAGTAAGCGCTTAACAAATGCCATCATCATCATCATTCAAACAATCAACGGTATTTATTGATGTTACATGTCAACCAACTCTACCGCCTTTTCCTCTCCATCCAAACTGCTACCATGTTAATCCGAGCACTCATTCTACCTCGCCTTGATTACTGTATCAGCCTCCTTGTTGACCTCCCTGCCTCCTTTCTCTCCCCACTCGAGTCCATACTTCACTCTGCTGCCCAGATCATTTTTCGACAGCGATGTTCAGTCCGTGTCTCCCCATTCCTCAAGAACTTCCAGTGGTTGCCCTTCCACCTCTGCATCAAACAGAAACTCCTCGCCATTGGCTTTAAAACACTCATCATCATCATCACCATCAGTCGTATTTATTGAGCGCTTACTGTGTGCAGAGCACTGTACTAAGCGCTTGGGAAGTACAAGTTGGCAACACATAGAGACGGTCCCTAACCAACAGTGGGCTCACAGTCTAAAAGGGGGAGACAGAGAACAAAACCAAAGATACTAACAAAATCAAATAAATAGAATAGATATGTACAAGTAAAATAAATAAATAAATAAATAGAGAAATATGTACAAACATATATACATATTTACAGGTGCTATGGGGAAGGGAAGGAGGTAAGATGGGGGGATGGAGAGGGGGGCAAGGGGGAGAGGAAGGAAGGGGCTCAGTCTGGGAAGGCCTCCTGGAGGAGGTGAGCTCTCAGTAGGGCCTTGATTCACTCATTCATCTTGTCCCCTCCTACCTCACCTCACTACTCTCCTACTCCAACCCAGCCCACACTGAGAAAAGACTGGTGGGAAATGAACATTTTTCGGCAAACGTTTCCTTTCTTGTTGCTCATCAAAATGTACATATTGATGTACATAGGGATGTCTCAGCAGAATTATAATCGGTGTCAGTTTCCTGGAAACAAAAACTCCTTTTTTTTTTCATCCCAGCCTATCAACCAACAGATGACTTGTTTTTCTCTCCCTTCTAATAACGACGTTCTCCCTGTATCTCGATCTCCTCTATCCCACCACCGACCTCTCAACAATTCCTGATTCTGGTCTGGCCTTTTGATATCCAACGGACAACTGTTCTCCCCACTGTAAAAGCCTGATTGAAGGCCCACCTCTTCCAAGAGGCCTTCCCTGACTAAGCGCTCCTTTTCTCTTCTCCTACTCCCTTCTGCATCACCTTGCCGCCTTTATTCATCACCCCCTCCCAGCCCCACAGCACTTATGTCTAGATTAGTCATTTAATGATTTCTATTTATGTCTGTCTGCCCCTCTGGACTGTAGGCTCGCTGTGGGCAGGGAATGTGCCTGATATATTGTCATCTTGTACTCTACCAAGTGCTTAGCACAGTACCTTGCACATAGTAAGCTCTCAAGAAAAATGATTAATTGATACTATCTCAAGCATTTAGTCCAGTGCTCAGCACAGAGTAAATGTTCAATAAATATTGATGATGATGATGATGATGATTCTTGGCCCATTGACAGTCAAGCATGGTCAGGATGATGGTAATGATTCAGGTATTCAGCCTGCGCTGAAAACTGGGAAAGAAGGGTAACTTTTGTGATACATAGGCTCCCTTCCCACCCTCTATGACAATAGATTGTTATCTTTGTACTCATTTGCCTCCCCAATCTGTAATTTCTCTTCTCTTTACCTCCTCCACTAGTTTGTAAAACTCCTTGAGGGCAGGGATTCATTCATTCAATCGTATTTATTGAGCGCTTACTGTGTGCAGAGCACTGTACTAAGCGCTTGGGAAGTACAAGTTGGCAACATATAGAGACGGTCCCTATCCAACAGTGGGCTCACAGTCTAGAAGGGGGAGACAGAGAACAAAACAAAACATGTTAACAGAATAAAATAAATAGAATAAATATGTACAAGTAAAATAAATCAATAGAGTAATAAATCAGCACAAACATATATACAAATATACAGGTGCTGTGGGAAAGGGAATCAATCAATCAATCAATCAACCATATTTATTGAGCGCTTACTGTGTGCAGAGCACTGAGCGCTTACTGTGTGCAGAGCACTGTACTAAGCACTTGGGAAGTACAAGTTGGCAACATATAGAGACAGTCCCTACCCAACAGTGGGCTCACAGTCTAAAAGGGGGAGACAGAGAACAAAACCAAACATACTAACAAAATAAAATAAATAGAATAGATATGTACAAGTAAAATAAGGCAGGGGGGATGGAAAAGGGAAGGAGGGGGACAGGAAGGAGGGGGCTCAGTCTGGGAAGGCCTCCTGGAGGAGGTGAGCTCTCAGTAGGATAATGTCTGCTAGCCCGATTATACTCTATCCTGCAATTAGAAAAGTGCTCAGCACCCAGAAAGTGCTCAATAAATTTCAATGATCAAGTGTAACTAACCCCAGAGAAGAGTCTGACCATTCTGACACGTTAGATGAGTGTCTGAGAGAAACAGATGTTCACCGAGACTGCAATTGTGTGGATTTCAGTTGGGGAAATTGCACACTGGTGAAAATGAGTGTAATTTAAAAAATAATCTACAATGCATGGGAGTGCACTGGGCTTATGTAGTGGATAGAACACAGGCCCAAGTGTCAGAAGGTCATCGCTTCTAATCCTGGCTCTGGCACCTGTCTGCTGTGTGACCTTGGACAAGTCATTTCACTTTGTCTGTGACTCAGTAACCTCATCTTTAAGATGGGGATTGAAACTGTGAGCCCTACATGGGACAGGGACCGTGTCCTACCCAATTTCCTTGTATCCACCCCAGTGCTTAGAACAATGCCTGGCATGGAGATGGTGCTTAACAAATACCACAATCATTATTATCATTGTTATTGTTATTATTATCACATGCAATGCTTTGATAATAATAACAATGTTGGCATTTGTTAAGCGCTTACTATGTGCCAAGCACTGTTTTAAGTGCTGGGGTAGATACAAGGTAATCAGGTTGTCCCACATGGGGATCACAGTCTTCATCCCCATTTTACAGATGAAGGAACTGAGGTACAGAGAAGTTCAGTGACTTGTCCAAGGCACACAGCAGACAAGCGGCAGAGCCGGGATTAGAGCTCACGACCTCTTGACTCCCAAGCCCGGGATTTTTCCACTGAGCCATGCTGTGATCCACATGGGACCATTTCAAACGATAACCGGTCACGTCTGGGTCATCGTCCTCTTTCGTTTCCAGCCACGGAGCACCAGCAGAACCACAATGAGGTTGTGAACCAATGAGAACCACAACAGTCCCTTTCCCAAGCACTTTGTACAGTGCTCTGTGTAGAGGAAGCGCTCAATAAATACCGACTATCCGCTGTCCTTAGTATTCAAAGAAGACACCACCAATAGTGACATTCACCTACGAGTAGGTGTGTGACTGATAACTGACAAGGTCAGTGCAAGATCCATAGACCTGGACACACTGAGCACACAAACAGGTTATCCCTTGTTGTGTTGTTGTAATTAATCTTTTCAGCTCTTGACATTGTGTTCTTTTCTTTCTCCTTTTCATTTTCCTTAGGAAGCTTTTGCTCAAAGATTGCCACTCCCTTCTTCGTAGCAGTGGGGCATTCAAGACTGTCCTCAGCCACCAACTCCCAGGTTTCTGCTAAGATACAGTGTAATCTAAGGATTTGATGCAAAAAATAACAATAAAAAGCCAAAACCCAAGCCTACTGAGCTAAATAGATTTGGAAAAATGGCTAAAGGAATGCAAAGCTCAGTTATGCAAACCTCAGATCTACATCTCTGCCCCTGCTCTCTCCCCCTCCCTCCAGGCTCGCATCTCTTCCTGCCTTCAGGACATCTCCAGCTGGATGTCTGCCCACCACCTAAAACTCAACATGTCCAAGACTGAACTCCTTGTCTTCCCTCCCAAACCCTGCCCTCTCCCTGACTTTCCCATCTCGGTTGACGGCACTACCATCCTTCCCGTCTCACAAGCCCGCAAACTTGGTGTCATCCTCGACTCCGCTCTGTCATTCACTCCTCACATCCAAGCCGTCACCAAAACCTGCCGGTCTCAGCTCCGCAACATTGCCAAGATCCGCCCTTTCCTCTCCATCCCAACCGCTACCCTGCTTGTTCAAGCTCTCATCCTATCCAGTCTGGACTACTGCATCAGCCTTCTCTCTGATCTCCCTTCCTCGTGTCTCTCCCCACTTCAATCCATACTTCATGCTGCTGCCCAGATAATCTTTGTCCAGAAACGCTCTGGGCATATTACTCCCCTCCTCAAAAATCTCCAGTGGCTACCAATCAATCTGCGCATCAGGCAGAAACTCCTCACCCTGGGCTTCCAGGCTGTCCATCCCCTCGCCCCCTCCTACCTCCCATCCCTTCTCTCCTTCTCCAGCCCACCCCGCACCCTCCGCTCCTCTGCCGCCAATCTCCTCACGGTGCCTCGTTCTCGCCTGTCCCGCCATCGACCCCCGGCCCACGTCCTCCCCCGGGCCCGGAATGCCCTTCCTCTGTCCATCCGCCAAGCTCGCTCTCTTCCTCCCTTCAAGGCCCTGCTGAGAGCTCACCTCCTCCAGGAGACCTTCCCAGACTGAGCCCCTTCCTTCCTCTCCCCCTCGTTCCCCTCTCCATCCCCCCATCTTACCTCCTTCCCTTCCCCACAGCACCTGTATATATGTATATATGTTTGTACCTATTTATTACTCTATTTATTTATTTATTTATCTTACTTGTACATATCTATTCTATTTATTTTATTTTGTTAGTATGTTTGGTTTTGTTCTCCGTCTCTTCCTTCTAGACTGTGAGCCCGCTGTTGGGTAGGGACTGTCTCTATGTGTTGCCGACTTGTACTTCCCAAGTGCTTAGTACAGTGCTCTGCACACAGTAAGCGCTCAATAAATACGATTGATTGATTGATTGAATTACATCCGTCACCACTGTTTTACCAACACGATGACGGCAGGGGAAGCCCACCAGTCCCATAAACTTCAGCTGCTTCTTTCTAAGCAAATGAAGAAATCGCTCAGCGCTCAGGTGAGGAGGTGATTAGTCCGGCCCGGAAAATGTAATGTTAACAGACTGTTTTCCCCATTCTGAACAAATGAGCAGAGAGATTTTTCTCCAGGGAAAGCAAATGGGATAGAGACGAACATTATTCAAATGATTGTGATCCATTAGAGCAACTCACAGAGCTCTTTGAGCGTGCGATGCTTAAAAGGCTGTAGCGTGCAGAATGCAATACTGGACCGGCTTCTGATTTTCACGCCGAAGGGAGCGTCCCAGGTTATCAAAAATGTAAGTAGGGCGGGAAGCCGACAAACCAATTACTGTTGTGAAGAGAATCTAAAAGGAATGCGATATCCCTTGGCATATATCATCCCTGGGAAATGATCAGTTTACAAGGATCTCCTTATCTTTCACTAAGAAAAAAAGCCCTGAGCTTCCCCTATATGAGAACTAAGATAAGATACTTCGGTTGCTAAAATGAAGCACGCACACATTATTCGAAGGCTGAGAGCTACTGTGGGGTTTCAATGTCAGCCACCAGATGAAATCACAGATATTTTGAATGTCTGGGAAATCCCAAACCAGATGCCACCCCAAAATTTTATGTTTGATGTCTGTGGAGTAATACGATCATTTGTCCCTTCTGTAATTGTTAGCTGATTCCTCCAACACAGACACGTGTTGATGTCCAAAAATGGTCACCTGTCAATCAATCAGTCGTATTTATTGAGCACTTACTGTGTGCAGAGCACTGTACTAAGCGCTTGGGAAGTATAAGTTGGCAACATATAGAGACGGTCCCTACCCAACAGTGGGCTCACAGTCTAAAAGACTGGGCCGTCAATAGAAGAAATCTAGCTATGGACACACGTGCACACCCATGCGCACACCCATGTATACATGTGCACACACACACATATACACATACATACATATTTATAAGCAGCGTGGTTTAGTGGAAAGAGCCCGGGCTTGGGAGTCAGAGGTCGTGGGCTCTAATCCCGGCTCCGCCACTTGTCTGCTGTGTGACCTTGGGCAAACACTTAACTTCTCTGTGCCTCAGTTACCTCATCTGTAAAAATGGGGGTTAAGACTGTGAGACCCAAGTGGGACAAAAAAATAATAATAATAATAATGGTATTTGTTAAGCGCTTACTATGTGCAAAGGACTGTTCTAAGCACTGGGGGCGGGGGGGAATACAAGGTTATCAGGTTGTCCCATGTGGGGCTCAGAGTCTTAATCCCCATTTTACAGATGAGGTAACTGAGGCTCAGAGAAGTTAAGTGACTGGCCCAAGGCCACACAGCAAACATGTGGCGGAGCCAGGATTCAAACCCATGACCTCTGACTCCAAAGCTCGAGCTCTTTCCACTGAGCCACGCGGCTTCCCGATACAACCCGATTACCTTGTATCTACCCCAGCACTTAGTACAGTGCTTGGCACATGGTAAGTGCTTAATACCATAATTATTCATTATTATTATGATACCTATTCTATCTATTCATTCAATTGTATTTATTGAGCACATACTGTGTGCAGAGCACTGTACTAAATGCTTGGGAAGTACAAGGTGGCAGCATATAGATACGGTCCCTACCCAACAGCGGGCTCACATTCTAGAAGGTCTATCTATCTATGGCTTGTATCCACCCCAGCGCTTAGTCTTGTATCCACCCCAGCGCTTAGTACAGTGCCTGGCACATAGTAAGCACTTAACAGATGTTACAATTATTATTATACTCACATATACATTTCCATTTTTGAAAACTGGCTTCCATTTGCATTTTGGCAATCAATCAATCAATCGTATTTATTGAGCGCTTACTGTGTGCAGAGCACTGTACTAAGCGCTTGGGAAGTACAAGTTGGCAACATATAGAGACAGTCCCTACCCAACAGTGGGCTCACAGTCTAGAAGGGGGAGACAGAGAACAAAACCAAACATATTAACAAAATAAAATAAATAGAATAGATATGTACAAGTAAAATAAATAGAGTAATGAATATATACAAACATATATACAGGTGCTGTTGGGAAGGGAAGGAGGTAAGATGGTGGGGATGGAGAGGGGGACGAGGGGGAGAGGAAGGTGGGGGCTGAGTGTGGGAAGGCCTCCTGGAGGAGGTGAGCTCTCAGTAGGGCCTTGAAGGGAGGAAGGGAGCTAGCTTGGCGGATGTGGGGAGGGAATAACACAACAACTCCATGGCACCAAGGAATCCAACGCATTCCCGATCTGAACAACTTTAGTAATAATAATGATAATAATGATGGCATTTATTAAGCGCTTACTATGTGCAAAGCACTGTTCTAAGCGCTGGGAAGGTTACAAGGTGATCAGGTTGTCCCACGGGGGGCTCACAGTTTAATCCCCATTTTACAGATGAGGTAACTGAGGCACAGATAAGTGAAGTGACCTGCCCAAAGTCACACAGCTGATAATTGGCGGAGCTGGAATTTGAACCCATGACCTCTGACTCCAAAGCCCAGGCTCTTTCCGCTGAGCCACGCTGCTTCTAGTAGCCAGAAAAATAAATGCATCATCTAATTTAACTGCAAATGAGTGTTTTTGAGCAGGAATTGTCTGTTTCAAGAGGATGCACATCAGGGCCCTTAATGGCCTCCAAGGGGTCGCGTAAAGCAGCAGGCGGAGAGATCTCAGCGGTGCCACCGAGCAGCGACTGAGCGAGGCGAGGCAGGGCAGATCATCATCTGCGGGGACTTGGCTTAGGGGGTACCTGAAATGGTTTGCGGGCAGCTCTTCAGCTCCGGTGTTCAGGAGGCCAGGCAGGATGCTGAGACGTCCACTGAGTGAGAAGCACAGATCGTCCACCGACTTCTGTCCCTAAAAGAAAATTGAACACATTGACTCGGAAATGAAAAAGGGTCAAAGTCCAGAGAAAGAATCTTCCCAGCTCTAATATGCATCTCACCTCCTCCAGGAGGCCTTCCCAGACTGAGCCCCCTCCTTCCTCTCCCCCTCATCTCCCTCTCCATCCCCCTGTCTTACCTCCTTCCCTTCCCCACAGCACCTGTATATATGTTTGTACATATTTATTACTCTATTTATTTATTTTACTTGTACATATCTATTCTATTTACTTAATTTTGTTAGTATGTTTGGTTTTGTTCTCTGTCTCCCCCTTCTAGACTGTGAGCCCACTGTTGGGTAGGGACCGTCTCTATAGGTTGCCAACTTGGACTTCCCAAAGCGCTTAGTACAGTGCTCTGCACACAGTAAACGCTCAATAAATATGATTGATTGATTGATCATACGTTACAAGCAGTGTGAGAAGCAGCGTGGCTCGGTGGAAAGAGCCCGGGCTTTGGAGTCAGAGGTCATGGATTCAAATCCCGGCTCCGCCACTTGTCAGCTGTGTGACTCTGGGCAAGTCACTTCACATCTCTGTGCCTCAGTTCCCTCATCTGTAAAATGGGGATTAAGACTGTGAGCCCTCCGTGGGACGACCTGATCACCTTGTAACCTCCCCAGCACTTAGAACAGTGCTTTGCACTTAGTAAGTGCTTAATAAATGCCATTATTATTACCATTATTACGATAATAGACTTCCCTTAATATAGATAAATGTATTAGATATACACACAGTGTAGTCCTTTCATGTTTGTAGAAGATGAACATGACAGGACAGGTGCGCCTAGGTGTGTGTGTGCTTGGTAGTGTGTGTGTGGCTGTCAAGGCCAATGTGGGATCCACGGTCCCGGCCACATTGGACACACAAAAAAATTTTCCCTTGTTGTGCTGTGGTGTTTAATGTTCTCATCCTCACCTTGCGATGGCTGTTTCCTCTCATTTACGATTGATTGATTGATTGATTGATTGGCCAAATTGTGGCAGCATGGCTTAGTGGAGTGAGCAAGGGCCTGAGCATCAGAAGGACCTGGGTTCTAATCCTGGCTCGGCTACATGTCTGCTGGGTGACCTTGGGTAAGTCACTTCACCTCTCTGCGCCTCAGTCCCTCGTCTGTACATTGGTGAGAAGAGTGTGAGCCCCATGTGGGACAGGGACTTGTTGTTGCCAACATGTACTTCCCAAGCGCTTAGTACAGTGCTCTGCACACAGTAAGCGCTCAATAAATACGACTGATTGACTTTGTCCAACCTGATTAACTTGTATCTACCCCAGTGCTTAGAATGGTGCTTGGCACATAGTAAGCGCTTAACAAGTACCACAAGTATAAAGTGTAAAAATCCACATTTAAACAAAGGTAAACACAAGTCAGTGTAGTTGGTAATATTTTTTTTTCCGGTCAGGAATAATGCATTGGAAGATTGCAATGGATTAGAAGAAAAGGAGTCTTTCTTTTCTAGGAAATTCGAAGCATTTGGGGTCATTTAAGGTGAACGACTGCGTTTGCTATTTTAGTTCATCAATTAACGACGACATTAGAATCAGAGCACCCTTATTACTTTGTTTCAATGAGGTGTAAAGTGAACAAAGGGGGGAAGATTTTAATGGATTCACTTTATTTTTTTACTAGTATTAATCTGATTTAATCAGACCCCCAAACCACTCTGAAAACTATGCATGTTGATGTCTTTTATACAATGTCAATCTTACGGAAATAGGCCAAGACCAAAATGGGTTTCCTGAGTCTATTAGGCATTTGTTTACATGCAAACTCGGAGTAGTGCTGAAATTATAGTTAGGTATTTGGAATCTTTGTCTGATGTAATTAAAACACTTGCATTTGAATGATGAAGGAAAATTGTAGATTAAATTTGCTCCATGAAAAAAAAACCAACACCAAAAGCCATGGCCCCAAATGCTGAGTGAAAGCAAGGTGCCTTCATTGTTAAGGGCATTGTTTCCTTCCAGACCTCCAAATTCAGAGATACTCATTAAATTGAGTATGTGGCAATAACAGACGAAGTGTTAATGGGGCAGCAGTGGAGTGTGTCAGGAAAATGAAGAGACCCTTAGGGGCTCACCATGCTGTTTATGATCAGCTAAATTCAGCAGCATTACCATAAATCCTCTAAAAGATACTGTACCAGACTTCTCCTCTGTTTCCTCTCAATAAGGAAAATATTCAGAGTCTTTAGTAACTGGGATTTGAAAGAAAAGAACGCATTACTTCTTTCAAAATGAACAAGCAACCTATAAAAATTCAGCTATAATGCATTTTATCGGTTTCCTAATAAGAGCATACTTCGAGAAAGACCTAAAGACGAAATATTTCCGAAATACGGATAGATTGAAAGGTTTTGCAAGTTCAAGAAGACAGTAAAGATAGAAAAAAGGGGGTCTAGGAGATTTTCTTTCAACTGCTGGAGGTCTGCCTTTGCAGATCTATGTAAAATTTACAAATTTACAAATTACAGACATATTGAATGTGAAACTGGCTCATTAATATACCATTCGATGGTATCTCATATGTTATTTTAGATTACTATTTATAGCAGTTCTCTAGCCAGGATGCTTATCATAATAACTCATCTCCCTGAAAACTCTCCGGCATAAACTTATTTTTACGATACATCTTTTCCTTTTTTTCTTTTTCTAACTGATTCGTATCTATATTTCTATTTATGTGTATCCAGCAGATGCATATGCAGAGTTTTAAACTTTTGATAATTGGCATTACAGTTCTTTCTGGGAATAGATTTCTTTACCATTCTTTAAGCACCTTGACTAGTCACTGTAACCATAGCAGTGTGAAGGCAACCCCCTATGATATACATTATTCATTACCACTGACAACTGGAGCAGAAAGCCGGCTGCTAAACTTTGATTTCTATGGCAAGATTTAACATACCGTGTAAATTCTCACTCCTTGGATCATTTTTCATATGTGAAATAATCCCGAAATTATTTTTATCAAGTTGAGCCATCCTTTTTTTCATCTATGAATGTGCTTATTTACTAACCTAAGACAATGTCAGAGAATTGGCAGCCTGAGAAAATGTTCAGGTTTTTTGCTGTTGGTTTTTTTTTTTTTTTTACACTTCCTGGTAAAATTTGGTATTTAAATCAATCAGTCAATCAATCAATCATATTTATTGAGCGCTTATTGTGTGCAGAGCACTGTACTAAGAGCTTGGGAAGTACAAGTCGGCAACACATAGAGACAGTCCCTACCCAACAGCGGGCTCACAGTCTAGAAGGGGAAGACAGAGAACAAAACCAAACATATTAACAAAATAAAATAAATAGAATAGATATGGGCTTCTGAAAATACTTATTCACCAGAGTAATATGACTGCTGGAGTCCAGATCCATTTTAGCCAACCTTCCTCATGTTAGTCTCCAAGTACATTCAATTCTGACCTTCAAAACCCTTCCGAATTTACATCTCCAGAAGGCTTTCCCCATTTCATCTAATAATAATAATAATAATCACAATAATGGCATTTATTAAGCACTTACTATGTGCAAAGCACTGTTCTAAGCGCTGGGGAGGTCACAAGGTGATCAGGTTGTCCCACGTGGGGCTCACAGTCTTAACCCCCATTTTACAGAATGAGGTAACTGAGGCACAGAGAAGTGAAATGAGTTGCCCGAAGTCACACAGCTGACAATTGGCAGAGGTGGGATTTGAACCCATGACCTCTGACTCTTTTCCGTTGAGCCACACTGCTTCTCATCTCATCTCTCCACGTTAGGGTTCTCCTGCTGTCACTTCACAACCCCCGTAGCATTTATAGATTTATCTTACTTACCTAGCTCATGTACGTATCAATCAGTTGAATAATGGTATTTACAGAGTGTGTACTGCGCGCAGAGCACTGCACTAAGCACTTGGGAGAGTAGAACACAAACAGAGTTGGTAGGCGTATTCCCTACCCACCAGGAGCTTACAGTCTAGAGCGAGACAGACACTAAAATGAATAATGAATATGTACATAAATGTTGTGGGGCTGAGGATGAAATAAATATCAAATGCTTAAAGGTAGAGAACGAAGAAGTGCATAGGGCTACACATGGGCACTTGGTTTCTTGGAGGAGATACGATGTTGGTAAAGTGTAAACTCCTTGAGATCGTCTCTACTAGATTATTGAAGATCCTCAAGGGGTCAATACGGTGATCCGTATTCAATAAACACTACCGATGAGCCCGCTGTTGGGTAGGGACTGTCTCTACATGTTGCCGACTTGTACTTCCCAAGCACTTAGTACAGTGCTCTGCACACAGTAAGCGCTCAATAAATACGATTGAATGACTGAATGAATGATGAACCAGTTGACACAAAAAGTTATGTTTACCTAATAGTTAAATTGGAGGTCTTAAGATAGACCAACCAAATCAACTTGCGGCCAACAAAATGGAGGCAACATTATGTATTTCAGATTATTATTAGAAAAGAAAGCATCTATGATGATGATGATGATGGCATTTATTAAGCACTTACTATGTGCAAGGCACTGTTCTAAGCGCTGGGGAGTTTACAAGGTGATCAGGTTGTCCCACGTGGAGCTCACAGTCTTAATCCCCATTTTACAGATGAGGTAACTGAGGCACAGAGAAGTTAAGTGACTTGCCCAAAGTCACACAGCTGATAGTTGGCGGAGCCGGGATTTGAACCCATAACCTCTGACTCCCAAGCCCGGGCTCTTTCCACTGAGCCACGCTGCTTCCCTGTTTTCCTCGGGTTAATGATGCCGTATTTTTGGAATAACTGGAGCAAGGTAAGAAGCAGAGAAGAAGTGGCCCACTTTAAAATATGGGAAAGAAGAACAGCTTAGCTAAATGGAAAAAAAATAAATGGTAATTTTGAAAAAGCAAAGAATTCCCAGGGAAAGGCACTGTGGGTAGACGTCTGTTCTATCTCCGCAAATGTATGTCTGTTTGTTTCTCTTAATCCCTATCCTGAAAATGCTTGGCTGCAGAGTAAGTTTAGAGAAGCAGCGTGACTCAGTGGAAAGAGCCCGGGCTTTGGAGTCAGAGGTCATGGGTTCGAATCCCGGCTCCACCACAAGTCTGCTGTGTGACCTTGGGCAAGTCACTTAACTTCTCTGAGCCTGTTACCTCATCTGTAAAAAGGGGGATTTAGCCTGTGAGCCCCACGTGGGACAACTTGATCACATTGTATCCCCCCCAGCGCTTAGAACAGTGCTTTGCACATAGTAAGCGCTTAACAAATGCCATCTTTATTATTATTATTATTGTTTATGGTGAAAACTTTCAATCTGGATGGCTCGGGTCCCACTGATTCATTCCATCATATTTATTGAGCTCTTACTGTGTGCAGAGCACTGTACTAAGCGACTGATGACCCTCTCTACCCCATATCCCATCAAATGCTAAGAAGTTCCACATTCTTAACTGGTTCCCAGGCAGAGTCAAATCTTTCAGGATGAGAGAGTATCCTGTTTCCTTCATTATGCCAATTGACTGACTACACTAGAGCGCAGTGTAAACAAGTATTCCTGAAGCTGAGCTAATCCGTAGTTCTGGGAAAGGGATGGATCAGTGCAGTTGGAGTCAGCTGGGAGTTTGTATCTTGGGAATAAGACAGACATGTTTTCTTTACACCCTTCTCTCCAGGCCCCCCCACCAAAACAGGGTCACGGTTTGGTCCATTGGGAGGCAGAAGATTTCCTAAATCCCAAGGTCCATGGTGGTTTCCACATCCCTAACAACCTCTGCTTTGAGCAACTGAGCCCGTTGTTGGGTCTCTATATGTTGCCAACTTGGACTTCCCAAGCGCTTGGTACAGTGCTCTGCCCACAGTGAGCGCTCAATAAATACGATTGAATGAATGATTGAATGCTATCTATTTGCAGAGACTGGCTCTGTTCTTTTATTCATCTCGCTTTTCCGGATCTCCTCAAATCGAGCCATCTCCTTGCTAGATTGGTCTGCCCCCCAAGTGCGGATATGCACCCCGTTTGAAGTTATCCTTCAACTCGTCTTTTAAACATTTTTTTTTCTGTTCTGTATATATGTGTATATGTTTGTACATATTTATTACTCTATTTTACTTGTACCTATTTACTATTCTATTTATTTTATTTTGTTAATATGTTTTGTTTTGTTGTCGGTCTCCCCCTTCTATCATCATCATCATCATCATCATCATCAATCGTATTTATTGAGCGCTTATTGTGTGCAGAGCACTGTACTAAGTGCTTGGGAAGTACAATTTGGCAACATATAGAGATGGTCCCTACCCAATAATGGGCTCACAGTCTAAAAGGGGGAGACGGAGAACAAAACCAAACATTCTAACAAAATAAAATAAATAGAATAGATATGTACAAGTAAAATAAATAGATAGAGTAATAAATACGTACAAACATATATACATATATACAGAGTAGACTGTGAGCCCGCTGTCGGGTAGGGACCGTCTCTAGATGTTACCAACTTGTACTTCCCAAGCGCTTAGTACAGTGCTCTGCACACAGTAAGCGCTCAATAAATATGAATGAATGAATGAACTGCGCTCTTAGTACACTACTTAGTCGCACTTTTGCTGGTTGTTGTATACAGTAAGCATTCAGTCAATGTCATTTGACAGTGGATAGAGAAGGGGCCCAGGAGTCGGAAGGTCATGGGTTCTAATCCGACTCTGCCACTTGTCGGTTACCAACAAGTCGGCAACATATAGAGACGGTCCCTACCCAACGACGGGCTCATCGGTAGTGCTTATTGAATACGGATCACCGTATTGACCCCTTGAGGATCTTCAATAGATCTAGTAGAGACAATCTCAAGGAGTTTACACTTTACCAACATCGTATCTCCTCCAAGAAACCACTTGCCCCTTACTCTGTGACTTTGGGTAAGTCACTCCACTTCTCTGTGCCTCAGTTACCTCATCCGTAAAATGGGGCTTGAACTGTGAGCCCCATGTGGGACAGGGACTGTGTCCAACCAGATTTGCTTTGTATCCCATCCCAGTGTGTAGTATAGTGCCTGGCACGTAGTGAGCACATAACATATACGAAAATTATGATTAATGATTATTATTAATTGGCTGAAAGATTGAAAACAGCTGGGGCATCTTAGTCAAAGAACAGATGATGAAATCTGTTAATAAACATCTTTGGATTTTGCAATGTACAGGAGTCTAGCGTTACCCTGGTATAACAGAAAATACAGGGAAACTGCCCATTTAGTACAACACTTAGCTGCACTTAGTAGGGTACCCTGCATACAGTAAGCCTTCAATCAATGCCATTGATTGATTAATTGAAAACTCAGCTGGGGACACCTTAGTCAAAGGCAGAACAGATGGTAAAATCTGTCTGTATACATCATTGGATTTTGCAAAGTGCTGGGGATTAGAGTTATCCTCCTACAAAAGAAAATACAACATTTTAGCTTCCATAACAACAAAAAAAAAAGAATTATGCATTCACCACTAAGGCTTTTTGGAAGGGAAGACTGTACTTAAATATGCTCCTATTCTCCCACTTGCTAAAAGTCCACATCCAGAGTATTATTCATTCATTCAATCATATTTATTGAGCACTTACGGTGTGCAGAGCACTGCATGAATCACTCTATCACAACTCTTGACTTTTTTTAATTCTTTTTTGTAATGGTATTTGTTAAGCACTCAATGTGTACCCACAGTTTATTAATCATTCTGGTAGAAACAAGTTAATCAGGTTGGACACAATCCATGTCCCAAATGGGGCTCAGGGTCTTAACTCCCCATTTTATAGATGAGGTAACTCAGGCCCAGACAATAATAATAATAATAATGGCATTTATTAAGCACTTACTATGTGCCAAGCACTGTTCTAAGCACTGGGGAGGTTACAATATGATCAGGTTGTCCCACAGAGAGCTTATAGTCTTCATCCCCATTTTACAAATGAGGTAACTGAGGCACAGAGAAGCGAAGTGACTTGCCCAAAGTCACACAGCTGACAATTGGCAGAGCCGAGATTTGAACCCATGACCTCTGACTCCAAAGCCCGGGCTCTTTCCACTGAGCCATGCTGTGGAAAGACTCACCCAGTGTTCCACAACAGAAATATCAGCTGTGTGACTTTGGGCAAGTCACTTAACCTCTCTGGTCCTCAGTTCCCTCATCTGTCAAATGGGGATTAAGACTGTGAGCCCCCGTGGGGCAACCTGATCACCTTGTAACCTCCCCAGCGCTTAGAACAGTGCTTGGCACATAGTAAGGGCTTAATAAATGCCATTATTATTAAGTGGAAGAGTCGGGAATGAGAATTCAGGTCCTCTGACTCCTAGTTCTGTGCGCTATCCACTAGGCCATGCTGATTTTCTTTAAAAATGGAACATGACAGCAGGCTAAAGTAGTGGAACCTGCCCCTGGGAGAAATCTCAATCCCCATCCCATGAAAACCGCGACGTCGGACGGCTGAGCGACTGGGCCGGAGATCACGGTATCTGTAAATTTCCCAACAGAGAGATGCTGCTGCTGGCATATCGCATTTGGAGCCAATTATAGCGCTCAGATTCACCAAGATAAAATAAATACCCCGAACTCAGAAAGGAATACTGGAAACTCAAAAAAAAGCAATTAAAATTGCAATTAATTAATGCAGCCAGTGAGCGAAATGGCTGCTGCCTCCTAAGGAGGCAACTCAGTTCCACGTTTCCTGCCCTCTCGGAAAGTTAAGTCAGCAGGAAGTCCAAAAATATGTTCGTGTAGATTACAGACTTCCCTGATGTCAAATTTAGTCAGGGAAGCCAATTGCTGCGAGTTAAAATTAATTCAAAACCAACATAATTCTGCTGACAATTTGGGAAAAATAGGATGAATTCCTCAAAGAGATGAAAAAATACATATTCAGTGACACCAGAAAATGGCATGTGTTTTTGCACAGTAGAAAAAAAAAAATGATCTCCCCTGTTGATTCCTGTCAAGGTAGGGAATCAGTACCACCAAAATAGTCCGTATTTTGGTGGGGTAATTTTCACCTGATGGACATTCAAAAGATCAGGTATATATGTATATATGTTTGTACATATTTATTACTCTATTTGTTTATTTATTTTACTTGTGCATATCTATTCTATTTATTTTATTTTGTTAGTAGGTTTGGTTTTGTTCTCTGTCTCCCCCTTTTAGACTGTGAGCCCACTGTTGGGTAGGGACTGTCTCTATATGTTGCCAATTTGTACTTCCCAAGCGCTTAGTACAGTGCTCTGCACACAGTAAGCACTCAATAAATACGATTGATTGATTGATTGATCAGGAGTCAAATTAAGAGCAGTAACTCAGGGCACGGCACTGAGAGACAGAAGGTCATAGGTCCTAATCCAGCCCCCGCCACTTGTCTGCTGTGTTACCTTAGAGAAATCACTTCACTTCTCTGGGCCTCAGTTGCCTCATCTGTAAAATGGGGAACGAGACTGTGAGCCCCATGAGGGACAGGGACTGTTTCCAACCCAATTTGCTTCTATCTACTCCATTGCTTAGCACAGTGCCTGGCACATAATAAGCACGTAACAAATACCATAGTTAAAGGTTTTTTTAATGGCATTTATTAAGCACTTACTATGTGCAAAGCACCGTTCTAAGCGCTGGGGTGGTTACAAGGTGATCAGGTTGTCCCACAGGGGGCTCACAGTCAATCCCCATTTTACAGATGAGGTAAGTGAGGCACAGAGAAGTTAAGTGGCTTGCCCAAAGTCACCCAGCTGACAATTGGAGGAGCCAGGATTTGAACCCATGACCTCTGACTCTAAAGCCTGTGCTCTTTCCGCTGAGCCTCGCTGCTTCTCTCATTATGTCCTGTTGACTGCTTCTAGACTTATTACACAACTCCAACCATGGGCCAGATCAATCAACTGTATTGAGTGCTTTACCATGTATACAGCACTGTACTAAGTGCTTGGGAGAGTACAAAATAACAGAATTACCGGACACGTTTCCTGCCCATAACAATCTTACAGTCTAAAGAACAGATCAACTTAGGTTGCTCATCAAATTTCTACTTAGGTGAACTGGAGTTGGGGGTTAAAAATGGGATGATCAATCAATCAATCAATCAATTGTATTTATTGAGCACTTACAGTGTGCAGAGCACTGTATTAAGTGCTTGGGAAGTACAAGTCAGCAACACATAGAGACAGTCCCTACCCAACAGCGGGCTCACAGTCTAGAAGGGATGAGTAAAGAGTGAACCCGGGCCTGGAGACAGAAGGACTTGAGTTCTAATCCCGGCTCCGCCAGTTGTCTGCTGTGTGACCTTGGTCGAATCAATTCACTTCTCTGGGCCTCAGTTACCCCACCTGTTAAATAGGGATTGAGACCGTGAGCCCCACGTGGGGCAGGGACTGTGTCCAACCCGATTTGATTAGTAAAAGCCACCTCTTAGTACACATAGTAGGTGCTTAACAAATACCATCATCAATCATCAATCGTATTTATTGAGCGCTTACTGTGTGCAGAGCACTGTACTAAGCGCTTGGGAAGTACAAATTGGCAACATATAGAGACAGTCCCTGCCCAACAGTGGGCTCACAGTCTAAAAGACCACCATTGCTCTTCTTCTTCTCTGTGGTTCAGTTCGCTCATCTGTAAAATGGGGATTAAGACTGTGAGCCCCACGTGGGACGGGGACTGTTTCCAACTTGGTGATCTTGTAACTTCTCTGGGCCTCAGTTCCGTCATCTGTAAAATGGGGATGAAGACTGTGAGCCCTCCGTGGGACAACCTGATCACCTTGTAACCTCCCCAGCGCTTCGAACAGTGCTTTGCACATAGTAAGCGCTTAATAAATGCCATCATTATTATTACTCCAGCGCTCAGTACAGTGTCTGGCACATCTAGTCCGTGAGCCCGTTGTTGGGTGGGGATTGTCTCTATTGCTGAACTGTACTTTCCAAGAGCTTAGTCCAGTGCTCTGCACACACTAAGCGCTAAATAAATACGATTGAATGGAGGAATAGTAAGCGCTTAACACATGCCACTAAAAAAAATGATAGCATCCAGAATTTTTGTCAAATTTCTCTTATACAACAGTAACCCTTGTGTGCATTCATTAACACAGATCTCTAACAAAGCCGAGAACTCCCTATAAACTGTTTAATTCAGGCAGCCATGTAGAAGCCACTCTATCAACCTCCATTTATGATATAGCGCTTAGAACAGTGCTTTGCACATAGTAAGCGCTTAATAAATGCCATTATTATTATTATTATATGCAGACAGGTTCCATAGGGAAACTATGATTTTTCACATGATGAACTGCCAGAAGCAAGATTCGCCCACTGTCTCTGCATCTCCGCTACACAGCTCATCCACGGACTGGGACAGGAACTGAACTGTCTAGGAAACGGGGATTCACCAGCCGGGAAATAATAATAATAATAATAATAATAATAATAATAATAATAATAATAATAATAATGATAATGATAATCATAATAATCATAATAATAATGGCATTTATTAAGCGCTTACTATGTGCAAAGCACTGTACTAAGCGCTGGGGAGATTACAAGGAGAGCAGGTTGTCCCATGGGGGGCTCACAGTCTTAATCCCCATTTTATAGATGAGGGAACTGAGGCCCAGAGAAGTGAAGTGACTTGCCCAAAGGCACACAGCTGACAATTGGCAGAGCTGGGATTCTAACCCATGACCCCTGACTCCAAAGCCCGGGCTCTTTTCTACGGAGCCACGCTGCTCTGCATGTCAAATAATTCTGTTTATTCTGATGGTATTGATAATAACGATTATAATGATGACATTTGTTAAGTGCTTACTATGTGCTAAGCACTGTTCTAAGCGCTGAGGGGGATACAAGGTAATCAGGTTGTTCCACATGGGACTAACAGCCTTAATCCCTATTTTACAGATGAGGTAACTGAGGTACAGAGAAGTGAAGTCACCTGCCCGAAGTCACACAGCTGACAAGTGGTAGAGCCGGGATTAGAACCTGTCTACTTGTTTTGATACCTGTCTACTTGACGCCTGTCTACTTGTTTTATTTTGTTCATTCATTTTTTGAGCGCTTACTATGTGCAGAGCACTGTACTAAGCGCTCGAGAAGTACAAGTTGGCAACATATAGAGACGGTCCCTACCCAACAATGGGCTCACAGTCTAGAAGGGGGAGACAGACAACCTTCCTTGCTTATTGATAATAATAATAATGGCATTTGTTAAGCACTTACTATGGGTGAGGCACTGTTCTAAGCGCTGGGGTAGATACAAGGTAATCAGGTTGTCCCACATGGGGCCCACAGTCTTCATCCCCATTTTACAGTTGTGACCTGTCTGCTGTGTGACCTTGGGCAAGCCGCTTAGCTTCTCTGTGCCTGTTACCTCATCTGTAAAATGGGGATTAAAAGTGTGAGCCCCACATGGGACAACCTGATGACCTTGTATCTACCCCAGCACTTAGAACAGTGCTTGGCACATAGTAAGTGCTTAACAAATATTATTATTATTATTATTATTATTATTATTATTATTATTATTATTTCACTTCTATGGGCATCAGTTGCCTCATCTGTAAAATGTAGATTGAGACTGCGAGCCCCACGTGGGACAAGGACTGTGTCCGATCCCATTTGTCTGTATTTATCCCCGTGCTTAGAATAGTAAGCGCATAGCAAATATTATTATTATTATTATTATTATTATTATTATTGTTATTGCTATTATTATTATTATTATTAGTATTCCCTGGGTTCTAACCCCAGTTCCACCATGTACCTGCTGTGTGATCTTCATCAAGTCATTTCACATCTTTGTACCTCAGATACCTCATCTACCAAATAATAATAATAATAATAATAATAATAATAGCATTTATTAAGCACTTACTATGTGCAAAGCACTGTTCTAAGCGCTGGGGAGGTTACAAGGTGATCAGGTTGTCCCACAGGGGGCTCACAGTCTTAATCCCCATTTTACAGATGAGGGAACTGAGCCACAGAGAAGTTAAGTGACTTGCCCAAAGTCACACAGCTGACAATCAATCAATCGTATTTATTGAGTGCTTACTGTGTGCAGAGCACTGTACTAAGCGCTTGGGAAGTACAATTAATAGAGTTAACATATTAAGTGCTTAATAAATGCCATTATTATTATTATTACCTAGCTGACAAGTGGTGGAGCCGGAATTCGAACCCATGACCTCTGACTCCAAAGCCCGGGCTCTTTCCACTGAACCACGCTGCTTCAATACCGGTTCTCCCTCCTACTTAGATTCTGAGCCCTGCGTGGAATTGGGACTGTGTCTGGCCTCATCATGATGTATCTTCTGCAGTGCTTAGAACACTGCTTGACAAAAAGTGCTTACCAAATACAAAGAAAATGTTATTATTATCTTCATCGGGGACCTGGGTTCTAGGCCCCTTTCCTCAATCAATCAATCAATCAATCGTATTTATTGAATGCTTACTGAGTGCAGAGCACTGTACTAAGTGCTTGGGAAGTCCAAGTTGGCAACATATAGAGACAGTCCCTACCCAACAGTGGGCTCACAGTCTAAAAGGGGGAGACAGAGAACAAAACCAAACATACTAACAAAATAAAATAAATAGAATACATATGTACAAGTAAAATAGAGTAATAAATATGTACAAACATATATACATATATTCCTCCTGTAGTTAGCTAACAAGGGTGAAGTTCTGCCCTTCGCAAAGAGGTATAGACCTGCCCTCCTCTTGACCCCAAGTCCCTTAGAGAAGTCCAAGTCGCTTAGAGAAGGAGTGTACCTCAGTGGAAAGAGCCCAGGCTTTGGAGTCAGAGGTCACGAGTTTGAATCCCGGCTCTGCCAATTGTCAGCTGTGTGATTTTGGGCAAGTCACTTCACTTCTCTAGGCCTCAGTTCCCTCATCTATAAAATGGGGATCAAGACTGTGAGCCCCCCCGGGGGACAACCTGATCAATCAATCAACCATACTTATTGAGCGCTTACTGTGTGCAGAGCACTGTACTAAGCACTTGGGAAGTACAAGCTGGCAACATATAGAGACAGTCCCTACCCAACAGTGGGCTCACAGTCTAGAAGGGGGAGACAGAGAACAAAACCAAACATATTAACAAAATAAAAATAAAAAGAATAGATGTGTACAAGTAAAATAAATAGAGTAATAAATATCACCTTGTAACCTCTCCAGCACTTAGAACAGTGCTTTGCACATAGTAAGCGCTTAATAAATCCTATTTTATTAAAAAAAAGTCCCAGAGGGCACAAGCCCAGCCAGGACAATAGAGAGGGAGTGGCAGTGTAGAAGCCACTAGCACTAGAATAATAATAATACTAATAATGGCATTTATTAAGCACTTACTATGTGCAAAGCACTGTTCTAATTCCTCTGCACAGGTTCTCCATGCTGAAGTCTCAGGACTAAGACTCGCCCTTCATCCTTGATGGATAACGCCACCAAGTCATTGCCAATCACTCAATCAATCAATCAGTCGCAAACATTGAGCACTTATTGGATGCAGAGCACTGTACTAAATGCTTAGGAATTTGCTTGTGTCCAACCTGATTATCTTGTATCTACCTCAGTGGTTAGTACAGTGCCTGGCACTGATTAAGTACTGATACCACAATTATTATTATTATTATTATTATTATTATTGCTATAACAGAATTAGCAGACACACTCCCTGCCCATAAAAAGCTTACAGTCTAAAAATCCTCGAAACGCTGTTCTCTCGTATTAGTCTCTTTTCCAAAAACTGTCACAAGATCACAAACTTTCTGCCACTTTAGTAGTCCTACAATCATGGAAAATAAACATAGAATCAGCCCTGTCAGATCATAAACCAGTTAATGCACTTTTAAAATCTAACAGGTGACAAAACTAGGTTTGGAAATAAGGAACATTTCAAGTAGACAATTCCAAATTTGAATAGAGTGTAGATTCCACAAACAAACCTTTGGCAATGGATACCTTCTAAATCATAAGATCTATAATACACACTCCTACTTTTCTATTTAGGGTTTAGAAAATTCTGCTTCATTGATTTACCCATGAAAAAGTTAATTAAAATGAACCTGAAATTATTTTCTAGAAACTTTAAGCTGTCACCCTGAATGTTTTCATCAATACGTAGATCCGGTAACTAGCAGATTCCTTTGGCAACGGAAAAGTACAGACTTCTCAGTATCAAACTGATCAGTTCATCAGTGATAATGATGGAGTGATTACTCTGTGTCTCCAGCATGCAAACTCCACCTACAGAAGCAGCCTTTGCTGATTGGAGAAGAACCACAATTCTAACAATGAACAGATAATAATAATGATGATAATAATAATGATAATAACAATAATAATAATAATAATAATAGCGGTATTTGTTAAGCACTTACTGTGTGCCGGGCCGGGCACTGTACTAAGTGCTGGGGTGGATACAAGCTAGTTGGGTTGAACACAGTCCCTGTACCACGTGAAGCTCACAGTCTCAATCCCCATTGTACAGATGAGGTAAATGAGGCACAGGGAAGTGAAAAGACTTGCCCAAGATCACAGAGCTGACAGGTGGCAGAGCCTGGAGTAGAGCCCAAAATGGTGGCCTTTTTCTTGTAATAGATGAGCAGCAAGATAATTAAGTATAGATATGGACTGGTATTGAAATATCGATTTGACCTCATCTGAGAAGTAGAATTTGTGCCCTTGGTTAGTTATACATGGTAGCCAATAATAATAATAGTATTTGTTGCCAACTTGTACTTCCCAAGCGCTTAGTACAGCGCTCTGCACACAGTAAGCTCTCAATAAAAACGATTGATGGATTGTTAAGCACTTACTATGTGCCGAGCACTGTTCTAAGCACTGGAATACATACAAGGTTATCAAATTGTCCCACGTGGCGTTCACGGTCTTAATCTCCATTTTACAGATGAGGTAACTGAGGTACTGAGAAGTTAAGTGATTTGCCCTCAATCACTCACCTATCCACTCGTTTTGTACACCTACCTACTTGTTTTGTTGTCTGTTTCCCCCTTCTAGGCTGTGAGCCTGTTGTTGGGCAGGGACCGTATTTATATGTTGCCGATTTGTACTTCCCAAGCTCTCAGTCCAGTGCTCTGCACACAGTAAGCGCTCAATAAATACGATTAAATGAATGAATGAATCATAAGTGGCAGAACCGGGATTAGAACCTATGACTTTTGACTTCCAAGCCCGGGCTCTTTCCAGCGTGACTCACGAAACCCAGGAGCTAGTGGCTAATTGAATAAAAAACCGCTAACGATGATCTACTCTTCATCTAGCTGCTTGTGTATGAACTGAAAGCCTTCCTCTTTCCCCTTCCTGCCCACGCTACCCACAAACCACAATCCCACAGAACCCGTTAGGTGAATCACGGATTTGCTTTATTTTTTTTTCTTCATATCCTCTGAAGCACCAGTAATGTTCAGTGCCAGAGGAAAGTTATTGGTCTTGACGGACGTGTGATCTGATAGCGGTTGGCAATTCCTATGAAGCTTGGCCGGCCTGAAGTTTATCGCTCATTTCCTGTCACACTCACAAGGCTCCTAGAAAGAAAAACTGTCCCCACTATTGCAATTTGGCAAGACTTGACATGTCAGCAGGAAATCTGCATTCTGCTAACCCATCTCCCTCTGCAGCACTGTCAGACACAATGCAGAAGATCGCAATTGCTCGGGGCTGACGTTGATTTGAAATCTCAGACAATACGATCAGTCTCACATAGATTTTGGAAACTTGGACTGAACAACCAGCAGATGAACTTGTTTAGAGATATTCAAGTAGGAATATTCCAAGTCCAAACCCTTCCTCCTAAGGTTGGGGGGGAGAGGATCATGAATTTAATACAAACTAAATAGCAGTGATCCCCTGCTGATTGAGAGACATAGATCAGTTTGAATTGAAGTAGCACTAATTCCGGATATCAGATATTCCACCAATGTCAAATACTACTCCAAGCATTTAGGCTGAATTAAAACGATCGGCACAATCTTGGGGAATAAAAATTAGGAGACTTCTGAAAAATGTTGCTTCTTATAATCTCCCAAAGGATAATCAATATACACAACAGAAAAATTAACTGTGTAAAAGAACAGGCCATGTCAATAACACCAACACACAAAACACCCATAGACATACTTACACACACACAAACACACACACTTGAAGTGGGGGTAAATCATTTTAAAGATTGCTCGCCTGCAATACAGTCAGTAGTCTAAAGAAATGGGTAAGGCAAAGAGATTACATTTCTCACAGTGGATGAATGAAATCAAATGAAACTAAACTATCATCTGAATTCTGTAAAAGACAGAAGGCAAAGAGAATATGGCACAAACCAACAGCCTCCTTAAAGAGATGCGGTGTGAAAATGAAAATGGATGTCTACATTTAGAAGAATGCCTACATGGAGAAGCAGTGTGGCTTAGTGGATAGGCCCCTGGCCTGAGAGTCCGAAGGACCTGGGTTCTAATCCCAACTCTGCCACATGTCTGTTGGGTGACCTTGGGCAAGTCATCGAACTTCCATGGGCCTCGATTACCTCATTTGTAAAATGGGGATTCAGAGTGTGAGCTTCTGGACTGTGAGCCCACTGTTGGGTAGGGACCGTCTCTATATGTTGCCAACTTGTACTTCCCAAGCGCTTAGTACAGTGCTCTGCACACAGAAAGCGCTCAATAAATACGATTGAATGAATGAATGAATGTGGGACACGGACCATTTCCGATCCTAGAGTTTAGAATAGTTCTTGGCGCATAGTGAGCGCTTACAAAGTACCATAACAAATAAATAACACAAAATATGTTCTATGTATTATAGACTTAATCCCTTCCTGAAAGGACATATCCGCATTTTGCTTCTTGCTTTCATTCATTCAATCGTATTTATTGAGCACATACTGTGTGCAGAGCACTGTACTAAACATTTGGGAAGTACAAGTCGACAACATATAGAGACGGTCCCTACCCAACAACGGGCTCACAGTCTAGAAGGGGAAGACAGACAACAAAACAAAGCATGTAGACAGGTGTCAAAACCATCAGAACAAATAGAATTAAAGCTATGTGCACATCATTAACAAAATAAATAGAATAGTAAATATGTACAAGTAAAATAGAGTAATAAATCTGTACAAATATATATATATATATATAATATATTAAAAGTCTATTTCCAAAAGTATACTTTAAAAGTTCATTTAAATCTGAATGCAGCTGTTGTAAAGATAATTAAATCCTAAAATTCAAAAGTGGCAGAGAAGGAAAATACACACCTATTGTAGAGAACTTTTGGACATTATTATCCATTACTTAGAAATGAAAAGTTTGGCCATTTCTTTAAAAAATTGGCAAGTTCCTTAAAAAAGGTTTATGTGCTCAAAGGATTAGAATCTTGATTTTGAATGTCCTCTTTAAAGTCACCAGTCTCATCCACTGGGTGTCTATGAATGCAATGAACAATGAACTCTTCTCAAAATGCATTTTACATGTAATCAAAACATTGTTTTCACTGTTTGCTAAACTAGGGCCTTCATTTGATTTTGTTTATTTGGTTAGTTTATGGTATTTGTTAAGCACTTACTTTGTGCCAGGCACTGTACTAAATGCTAGAGTAGATACAAGCTAATCAGATTGGACACAATCCATGTCCCTAATAACAGTAATAATAATAATGGTATTTGGTAAGCACTTACTGTGTGCCAGGCACTGTGCTAAGCGCTGGGGTACATGCAAGCAAATAGGGTTGGACACGGTCCCTGTCCCACATGGGACTCACAGTCTCAATCCCCATTTTACAGATGAGGGAACTGAGGCACAAAGAAGTAAATTGACTTGCCCAACGTCACATGGCAGACAAATGGCAGAGCCGGGATTAGAATCCGTGACCTACCGTCTCCCAGGCCAGAGATCCCTCCACTATGCCAGGCTGCTATTCACTTGTTAAGAGACAAATTGAAAGGAGAGAAATGATTTTAAGTGAAATGGTCAGGCCCCCACTCACCCAGCCTCATTAAAGCAATGACACAACTTCAAATAGTTCAGCTGGGGGAATTACAACTCTATCATTACAGAAAGAAAGAAAAAAAAAAATCCCTTTTCTGGCATTCGGTTCACAAGGCTCATTGTTAGTCACCCGAAGAGAGAAATCGAGAAAAAGATATTACCACAACCTGGCCTTAATGAACTTCAATAACGCGTCCTAATCACAAAATCCCGTCTCCAAAAGGAGGGCAAACACAAGGTGAAACAGGTTGGAGGAGCAAGTCCTGTCTGTAAAAGCAAATGTCAAAAGCAAAGCTCTGATATTTGGTTGTGGGCTTCCATTTTTCACAGAGGCATTTCCTAAATCCGTGTTTGATGAGCTTCCCGGCTATAAATTCTGTAAATTCCCTGTGGAGCTGTACGCCGGAGCTTCATGAAAATGTCATCTGCAAGTGCAGCAATTACTCACACTCTGGCAATCATGTGCACAATTCAGGTGAGTCGAATTCAGGTGAGAATGAGAACTGGCAATCAAGCCTCTGGGATGGAGAACAAAGCCATTTTATTTCATTTGCCATCAACACCACGACCAGGCCTTAATTACAAGGCAAGTGTCGGGCCCGGCATCTGAAAAGCTTATTATTACCCAGCTCAGCTTCAAATCGGCTTTGTATTGATGAACTGCAAAAAATGAAATCAGCTTACCCTCGGAAGAAAAGAAATGGGGACTAAATTATTAGATGACTGGCGGGGGAAAAAATCCGGAGATATTAAAAATATTTTTTGGCAGAAGAGAGTGGGGGGGGGGGGGGAGAAACAAAATACCTGCAAACACGATTTTCCCAGGAAGCAGCCACTCGTTTCTGCTGCTTTACACCACTTTCAATACAGGGTATTTGCTTTAACCCAACCTATTTAGCCTCATGTTATGCCCATAACCTCTTTAAACAGTTCAGTGAGATCTCTGCATATATTTTCACATTTCTCCACACAGAAGAGTCTCGCTAGAGAGTTCTCAAAATCCCTCATTTCCTGTTATGGAAAACATAGCCACTCCTGTCAATATCTGTCCTTGAAAATATTGGATAACACTCAATAATAAAATTATAATGATTCCCCTTATTCTATCAGCAGTAGGTATACACTTGAATAATCATAATAACAATAGTAGCATTTTTATTATGTTCGTTCATTCATTCATTCATTCAATCGTATTTATTGAGGGCTTACTGTGTGCAGAGCACTGTACTAAGCGCTTGGGAAGTACAAGTTGGCAACATATAGAGACGGTCCCTACCCAACAACTGGCTCACAGTCTAGAAGGGGGAGAAAGACAGCAAAATAAAACAAGTAGACAGGTGTCAATACCATCAAAATAAATAGAATAGAATCTCCATTTTCTATTGGGGAAACTGAGGCACCGATCGTTAGTGCTTACAAAGTACCAACTACTGTTTTAAGTGCAGGGGTAGATACAACTTAACCATGTCAAACAGAGATCATAACTCCCATCACGGGCTTTGGAGTCAGAGGTCAGGGGTTCAAATCCCGGCTCCACCAATTGTCAGCTGCGTGACTTTGGGCAAGTCACTTCATTTCCCTGGGCCTCAGTTCCCTCATCTGTAAAATGGGGATGAAGATGGTGAGCCCCCCCCGCGGGACAACCTGATCACCTTGTAACCTCCCCAGTGCTTAGAACAGTGCTTTGCACATAGTAAGCGCTTAATAAATGCCATGGGGCTCACAAGCAAAGAAGAGAGATTGGATCTCATTCATTCATTCATTCAATTAATCATTCAATCATATTTATTGAGAGCCTACTTTCATTCATTCAATCGTATTTATTGAGCACCTACTGTGTGCAGAGCACTGTACTAAGCGCTTGGGAAGTACAAGTTGGCAACATATAGAGACAGTCCTACCCAACAGTGGGCTCACAGTCTAGAAGACTACTACTTTGTGCAGAGCACTGTACTAAGCACTTGGGAAGTACAAGTTGGCAACATACAGAGACAGTCCCTACCCAACACCAGGCTCACAGTCTAGAAGGGGGAGAAAGAGCAAAACAAAACAAGTAGACAGGTGTCAATACCATCAAAATAAACAGAATAGAATCTCCATTTTTGATTGGGAAAACTGAGGCACCGAGTCATTAAGTGACTTGCCCAAGGTCACACAACAGGGGAATGGCAAATCTGGAACTAGAACCCAAGGGCCTAAACGGTCCCTACCCAACAGTGGGCTCACAGTCTAGAAGACTACTACTTTGTGCAGAGCGCTGTGCTAAACACTTAGAAAGTACAATTTGGCAACATATAGAGACAGTCCCTACCCAACATCAGGCTCACAGTCTAGAAGGGGGAGAAAGAGCAAAACAAAACAAGTAGACAGGTGTCAATACCATCAAAATAAATAGAATAGAATCTCCATTTTTGATTGGGAAAACTGAGGCACCGAATCATTAAGTGACATGCCCAAGGTCACACGACAGGGGAATGGCAGATCTGGAACTAGAACCCAAGGGCCTAAACATTTTCCTTCTGCCAAGATGTGGAGAAGGTGACCACATGCCACGATTATAGAGGGAGAGTCTGCGTTTTTAATTCATTTTCCCTAGTGCTCCAAGAGGTTGCACGAAACATTCATCATCATCATCAATCGTATTTATTGAGCGCTTACTGTGTGCAGAACACTGTACTAGAATCCCAGGCTTGCCTCTGCTGCTGTGACAGTGAAAGTTCTTTGTCATTCCTTCAGAAAAGTCCTGCATCTCCAAGATCCTTGACCATTTAGGGCTCCAGGGTACCTCAGCAGGAATGATTGACATTCCCGTTGGACAGCAGGCTAGGCCGACACTCTCCGCTCCACACTGGGCAAGTCACTTCACTTCTCTGGCCCTCAGTTCTCTCATCTGTAAAATGGGGATTAAGGCTGTGAGCCCCATCTGGGACGGGGACTGTGTCCAACCCGATTTGCTTGTATCCACCCCGGCGCTTAGTACACATAATAAGTGCTTAACAACTACCATAATTGTTGTTATAATAACAGTGATGACATTTATTATGCGCTTACTATATGCAAAGCGCTGTTCTAAGCGCTGGGGAGGTTATAAGGTGAGCAGGTTGTCCTACGGGGGGCTCACAGTCTTCATCCCCATTTTACAGATGAGGTAACTGAGGCACAGAGAAGTGAAGTGACTTGCCCAGTGTGGAGCGGAGAGTGTCGGCCTGACTTGTCCAAGGTCATACAGCAGACAAGTGGTAGAGCCGGGTTTAGAACCCACGTTTTCTGACTCCCAAACCTATGCTCTTTCAATCAATCAATCAATCAATCATATATGTGTTGCCAATTTGTACTTCCCAAGCGCTTAGTACAGTGCTCTGCACATAGTAAGCGCTCAATAAATATGATTGATTGATTGATTGAGCACTTACGGTGTGCAGAGCACTGTACTAAGCGCTTGGGAAGTACAAGTTGGCAACACATAGAGGTGGTCCCTAACCAACAGTGGGCTCACAGTCTAGAAGGGGGAGAGCCATGCTCTAAGCCATGCTGCTTCCAATCAATCAATCAATCAATCGTATTTATTGAGCACTTACTGTGTGCAGAGCACTGTACTAAGCGCTTGGGAAGTACAAGTTGGCATGATTGCATTTGTTAAGCGCTTACTATTTGCCAAACACTGTTCTAAGTGCTGGGGTAGATACAAGGTAATCAGGTTGTCCCAAATGGGGCACACAGTCTTAATCCCCATTTTACAGATGAAGTAACTGAGTCACAAAGTCACACAGCTGACAAGTGGCGGAGCCGGGTTTTGAACACATGACCTCTGACTCCAAAGCCCGGGCTCTTTCCACTGAGCCACGCTGCTTCTCATAATAATAATGGTATTTGTTAAGTAACTGCTTACTATATACCAATCAATCAATCATATTTATTGAGCACTTACTGTGTGCAGAGCACTGTACTAAGAGCTTGGGAAGTACAAGTTGGCAACATATAGAGACAGTCCCTACCCAACAGTGGGCTCACAGTATAAAAGACTGTTCTAAGTTCTGGGGTAGGTACAAGGTAATCAGGTTGTTCCCTTGGGGCTCACAGGTTTGAATCTCCATTCTACAGTTGAGGGAACTGAGGCACAGAGAAGTGAAGTGACTTGTCCAAGGTCATACAGCAGACAAGTGGCAGAGCCGGGTTTAGAACCCATGTTCTCTGACTTCCAAGCCTATGCTCTTTCTTCTAAGCCATGCTCCTTCCAATGATAATGATTGTATTTGTTAAGCGCTTACTATCTGCCAAACACCGTTCTAAGTGCTGGGGTAGATACAAGGTAATCAGGTTGTCCCAAGTGGGGCTCACAGTCTTAATCCCCATTTTACAGATGAAGTAACTGAGGCACAGAGAAGTGACTTGCCCAAAGTCACACAGATGACAAGTGTTGGAGCCGAGATTAGAACCCACAACCTCTGACTCCAAAGCCCGTGCCCTTTCCAATAATAATGATGGCATTTGTTAAGCGCTTACTATGTACAACGCCCTGTTCTAAGCACTGGGGGGATACAAGGTGATTAGGTTGTCCCACCTGGGGTTCACAGTCTTAATCCCCATTTTACAGATGAGGTAACAGGCTCAGAGAAGTTAAGTGACTTGCCCAAGGTCACACAGCAGATAGGTGGCGGAGCCAGGATAATGAATTTGTTGAGCGCTTACTATGTGCAAAGCACTGTTCTACGCGCTGGGGAGATTACTAGGTGATCAGGTTGTCCCACGTGGGGCTCACAGTCTAACTCTCCATTTTACAGATGAGGTCACTGAGGCCCAGAGAATAATAATAATAATAATAATAATAATAATAATAATAATAATAATAATAATGTCATTTATTAAGCACTTACTATGTGCAAAGCACTGTTCTAAGCTCTGGGGAGGTTACAAGGTGATCAGGTTGTCCCACAGAGGGCTCACAGTTTTAACCCCCATTTTACAGATGAGGTAACTGAGGCCCAGAGAAGTGAAGTGACATGCCCAAAGTCACACGGCTGACAATTGGCAGAGCTGGGATTTGAACCCCTGACCTCTGACTCCAAAGCCAGGGCTCTTTCCACTGAGCCATGCTGCTTCTCTAAGTAAAGAGACTTGCCCAAAGTCACACAGCTGACAGGTGGCGGATCTGGGATTTGAACCCATGACCTCTGATTCCCAAACCCAGGCTCTTTCCACTGAGCCACGCTGCTTCTGTCCCACAACCTCTGACTCCTAAACCCGGGCTCTTTCCACTGAGCCACGCCGCTTCTCCAATAAATCAATGAGCCCTGCTGCCTTCTCATTATCATTATTATATAACTATCCTCTTACTGCTGTTGTGGCTTTCGACCGGTCTATTTTATGTACATATGTATACCATTTTTTATGGTATTTCTTGAATGTTCCAAGCCCTGGGATAGATAGTGGCAAATTGGGTGGGACAAAGTCCCTGTCCCTCGTGGGGCTCACAGTCTTCATCCCCATTTTCCAGATGAGGGAACTGAGGCCGGGAGGAGTGAAGTGACTTACCCAAGGTCACACAACAAGACAAGTGGCGGAGCCAGGATGAGAACCCAGGTCCTTTTGACTCCCGGGCCCGGCCTCTATCCGCCAGGCCATGCTGCTTCTTTTTTTCTCTTTTTTACGTTCATCCATTCTCACCTCATTTAAATTTCAAGTCCCTCGTGAGTGAGGGTGTGCGACTAAATCAATTTCTTGTAACTTTTTCCCTGCAATTAGTACAGCGTTCGGCACATATTTTAAGTGCCTAGTAAATGCGACTGTTCTTATCGTTAGTGACGGGCCATTCATCCAGGTCTAGCATGGTTAATTTTGGATTTTGCAGGACTGACCCGCACCATTAGTCAAAATTGACTTTAGCTAAAAAGGGTGTGACTTCCTAATATCCAGTTTGGGCCAATTCCCAGCTCGGCGTTCCTTGCCTCCCAGAATGAGTCTCAAGGCAGAACACCGCTGGACCGAGCCCATCGGCTATTAATCGAGCCATCCATTGATGGTAATTATCGCGCACTTTGGGCAGAGCACTGCAGCAAATGCTTGAGAGAGTACAGTACACTTGATATGCTAATAATAATAATAATGGCATTTATTAAGCGCTTATTCTGTGCAAAGCACTGTTCTAAGCGCTGGGGAGGTTACAAGGTGATCAGTTCATCCCACGTGGGGCTCACAGTCTTAATCCCCATTTTACAGATGAGGTAACTGGGGCACAGAGAAGTGACGTGACTTGCCCAAAGTCACCCAGCTGACAATTGGCGGAGCTGGGATTTGAACCCATGACCTCTGACTCCAAAGCCCGAGCTCTTTCCGCCGAGCCACGCTGCTTCTGTAATGATGATGATGGCATTTATTAAGCGTTTATTATGTGCAAAGCACTGTTCTAAGCGCTGGAGGGGTTACAAGGTGATCAGGTTGTCCCACCGGGGTCTCACAGTCTTAATCCCCATTTTACAGATGAGGGAACTGAGGCCCAGGGAAGTGAAGTGACTTGCCCAAAGTCACACAGCTGACAATCGGCGGAGCTGGAATTTGAACCCATGACCTCTGACTCCACAGCCCGGGCTCTTTCCACTGAGCCATGCTGATATGCTAATAATAATAATAATAATAATAATAATAATAACGGCATTTATTAAGTGGTTACTCTGTGCAAAGCACTGTTCTAAGCGCTGGGGAGGTTACAAGGTGCTCACAGTCTTAATCCCCATTTTCCAGATGAGGTAATTGAGGCACAGAGAAGTGAAGTGACTGGCCCAAAATCACATGGCTGACAAGTGGCAGAGGCGGGATTTGAACCCATGACCTCTAACTCCAAAGCCCGCGCTCTTTCCATTGAGCCATGCTGCTTCTCTAATAATAATAATAATAATTTTGGTATTTGTTAAGCGCTTACTAGGTGCCAAGCGGTGTTTTATAATTGGGTTGTGCACGGTCCCTGTCCCATACAGGGCTCACAATCCTGTGCGGGAACTGAGGCCCAGAGAAGCGAAGTGACCCAAGGTCACACAGCAGAGACGTGATGGAGCAGGATTAGCACCCATGACCTTCTGACTCCCAAGCCCGTTCTCTATCCACTAGTCCATGCTGCTTCTCGACGATCCCTGCCCTCGAGGAGCTTTTACAGTCTAATGGGGTTGAGTGTGTCCACTCATTCAGTCGTATTTATTTTTTCATTCATTCATTCATTCAATCGTATTTATTGAGCGCTTACTGTGAGCAGAGCACTGTACTAAGCGCTTGGGAACTGCAAGTTGGCAACATATAGAGACGGTCCCTACCCAACAGCGGACTCACAGTCTAGAAGGGGGAGACAGACAACAAAACACAACAGATTAACAAAATCAAATAAAATTTTTTGAGTGCTTACTGTGTACAGAGCACTGTACTAAGCGCTTGGAAAGTACAATTCGGCAACAAATAGAGACAATCTCTGCCCGCAGTGGGCTCACAGTCTAGAATTTACTAGGGTCCCAGGGGTAAGATGGCTATGAACCTCAGTCTGTCAGCTTCTAGCCTGTGAAACAGCACAGGGGAGTTGATGATCTTGCTACCGTTCACGTTTTCTCATCCATGACCATCCCAGGGAAGCAGCATGGCCTAATGGAATAATAATAATGCCATTTATTAAGCGCTTACTATGTGCAAAGCACTGTTCTAAGCGCTGAAGAGGTTACAAGGTGATCAGGTTGTCCCACGGGGGGCTCACAGTCTTCATCCCCATTTTCCAGATGAGGTAACTGAGGCCCAGAGAAGTGAAGTGACTCGCCCAAAGTCACACAGCTGCCAATTAGTGGAGCCGGGGTTTGAACCCATTCATTCATTCAATCAATCGTATTTATTGAGCGCTTACTGTGTGCAGAGCACTGTACTAGGCGCTTGGGAAGTACAAGCTGGAGAAGCAGCGTGGCTCAGTGGAAAGAGCCCGGGCTTGGGAGTCGGAGGTCATGGGTTCTAATCCCGACTCTGCTACTGGTCTGCTGTGTGACTTTAGGCAAGATGCTTAACTTCTCTGGGCCTCAGTTCCCTCATCTGGAAAATGGGGATGAAGACTGTGAGCCCCCCAGGGGACAACCTGATGATGTTGTAACCTCCCCAGCTCATAGAACAGTGCTTTGCACATAGTAAGAGCTTAATAAATGCCATTATTATTATTATTATTATTAATCCCAGCTCCGCCACCTGTCTTCTGTGTGACCTTGACCCATTCACTTCCTTCTCTGTGCCTCAGTTACCCCATTTGTAAAATGGGGATTAAGACTGTGAGCCCCATGTGGGACCGGGACTGTGTCGAACCTCATGAGCTTTTATCTACCCCAGAACTTAGAACAGTAAGCGCTTAACAAATACCATATGACTTGCTGAATGAAGACACCAGAGAGATCATGTGGAAGGCTGGTTACGTAAGGTGAATTTGGTGCTAAATTATCTAGTATTAACCGCATTATCTTAAGGGTCTGTCAGATGTCGCGAGGCTGATAGTGGCGGTGAGAGGAAGAATCAATCAATCAATCAATCAATCGTATTTATTGAGCGCTTACTGTGTGCAGAGCACTGTACTAAGCGCTTGGGAAGTCCAAGTTGTCAACATATAGAGATGGTCCCTACCCAACAGTGGGCTCACAGTCCAGAAGCTCACACTCTGAATCCCCATTTTACAAATTTACAAAGAAGAAACTATGAGGGTAATAGAATCAATCAATCAATCAATCAGTGGTATTTACTGTGCACTTACTGAATGCACAGAGCACTGTACTGAATGCTTAGCCCAGCCAGGGTGATGGAATCAGTGGTGAAGAGCATTCGTGAGAAGCAGCGTGGCTCCATGGAAAGAGCCTGGGCTTTGGAGGCAGAGGTCATGGGTTCAAATCCCGGCTCCACCACTTGTCAGCTGGGTGACTTTGGGCAAGTCACTTCACTTCTCTGGGCCTCAGTTCCCTCATCTGTAAAATGGGGATGAAGACTGTGAGCCCCCCGTGGGACAATCTGATCACCTTGTATCTCCCCCAGTGCTTAGAACAGTGCTTTGCACATAGTAAGTGCTTAATAAATGCCATTATTATTATTCATAAAAGAGTGTGATTTTTTTTTATTGCAATTTGTTAGGCACTTACGTGGGCCAGACATTGTACTAAGCGGTGGGATAGACACAAGCAAATCAGATTGGACACAGTCCCTGTCCCGAATGGGATTTACAAACAACCCCTCAACACTTGGGTAGGTACTGTCTCTATATGTTGCTAACTTGTACTTCCCAAGCGCTTAATACAGTGCTCTGCACACAGTAAGCACTCAATAAATACGATTGATTGATTGATTGATTGATTATGTGCATGACCTTCTAGACTGTGAGCCCGTTGTTGGGTAGGGACCATCTCTATATGTTGCCGACTTGTACTTCCCAAGCGCTTAGTACAGTGCTCTGCACACCGTAAGCACTCAAAAAATACGATTGAATGAATGAATTTTAAAGATGAGGTAAGTGAGGCACAGAGAAGGTAAGTGACTAGCCCAAGGTCACACAACAGGTTATGTGGCAGAGGCAGGATTAGAACTCAGGTCCTTCAGACTTCTATCCCCTAGGCCGTGCTGATTGAGGATACTGGGATGGAGAAAAGAAAATGACTTGAAGAATGCCTTCTGGGAATTTAGAATAATAATAATAATAATAATAATAATAATAACGATGGCATTTGATAAGAGCTTACTATGTGCAAAGCACTGTTCTAGGCGCTGGGGAGGATGCAAGGTGATCAGGTTGTCCCATGTGGGGCTCACAGTCAGTCCCCATTTTCCAGATGAGGGAACTGAGGCTCAGAGAAGTGAAGTGACTTGCCCAAAGTCACACAGCCGACAAGTGGCGGAGCCGGGATTAGAACCCATGACCTCTGACTCCCCAGGCCCGGCTCTTTCCACTGAGCCACGCAGAAGAGCTTTTAAGCTGGATAGAAAATACCGGATTTGAAGAGCGAGGGAATTCCAAGGCAGGGGGTGACCTTGTGTAATAATAATGATGGTGTATGTTAAGCATTCATTCATTCATTCAATCGTATTTATTGAGCACTTACTGTGTGCAGAGCACTGGACTAAACACTTGGGAAGTACAAGTTGGCAACATATAGAGACGGTCCCTACCCAACAGTGGGCTCAGAGTCTAGAAGGGGGAGACAGACAACAAAACAAAGCATATTAACAAAATAAATAAAATAAATAGAATAAATATGTACAAATAAAATAAATAAATAAATAGAGTAATAAATGCATACAAACATACATTCATCTATACAGGTGCTGTGAGGAGGGGAAGGAGGTAAGGCGGGGGGGATGGAGAGTGCTATATGTCTAGCACTGTTCTAAGCTCTGGGGTAGATACAAGCTAATATGGTTGGACACAGTCCCTGTCCCACGTGGGACTCAGAGTCTCAGAAGCAGCGTGGCTCCGTGGAAAGAGCCCGGGCTTTGGAGTCAGAGGTCATGGGTTCAAATCCCGACTCCACCAATTGTCAGCTGTGTGACTTTAGGCAAGTCACTTCACTTCTCTGTGCCTCAGTTACCTCATCTGTAACATGGGGATGAAGACTGTGAGCCCACCGTGGGACAACCTGCTCACCTTGTAACCTCTCCAGCGCTTAGAACAGTGCTTTGCACATGGTAAGCGCTTAATAAATGCCATTATTATTATTATTAATCCCCACTTTACAGATGTGGTAACTGAGGCACAGAGATATTGAGTGACTCTCCTGAGGTCACACAGCAGGCAAGTGGCGGAGGCGGGATTAGAACCCAGGTCCTTCTGGCTCCCAGGCCTGGGCTCTTTTCACGAGGCCACGCTAAGCGGGGAGGTAGGAGAGATGAGAACGAAAGACCGAGAGAAGTTTCTTTTGGAAATAACATAAAGCATGGACTACGGGATTGCAGATAATAATAATAATAATAATAATAATAATAATAATAATAATGACATTTATTAAGCCCTTACTATGTGCAAAGCACTGGGGAGGTTACAAGATGATCAGGTTGTCCCACAGAGGGCTCACAGTTTTCATCCCCATTTTACAGATGAGGGAACTGAGGCCCAGAGAAGTGAAGTAACTTGCCCAAAGTCACACAGCTGACAATTGGTGGAGTCGGGATTTGAACCCATGACCTCTGACTCCAAAGCCCATGCTCTTTTCCACTGAGCCACGCTGCTTGCGGAGGACTGATAAGAGTTAGTCAAGTGTCTTTAAGTCGATAGAAAAGTCTGCTTAAAGTGGGTAATAATAATAAGAAGAAGAAGCAGCGTGGCTCAGTGGAAAGAACTCGGGCTTGGGAGTCAGAGGTCATGGGTTCAAATCCCGCCTCCCCCACATGTCTGCTGTGTGACCTTGAGCAAGTCACTTAACTTCTCTATGCCTCAGTTCCCTCATCTGTAAAATAGGGATGAAGACCGTGAGCCCCACATGGGACAACTGCATCTCTTGGTATTCCCCTCAGCACTTAGAATAGTGCTTTGCACATAGTAAGCGCTTAATCAGTCGTATTTATTGAGCGCTTACTGTGTGCAGAGCGCTTAACAAATACCAACATTATTATTATCATTATTATTAACAAGGATAATAATTATGGTATTTGTTAAGCGCTTACTATGTGCCAGGCACTAAGTAAACACTGGGGTAGATACAAGAAAATTGCATTAAACACAGTCCCTGTCCCACATGGGGCTCACAGTCTCAATCCCCATTTTGCAGATGAGGTCACTGAGGCCCTGAGAAGTGAAGTGACTCACCCAAGGTCACACAGCAGAGAAGCGGAGGAGGCGGGATGAGGACCATGACCTCCTGACTCCCAGTCCTGGGCTCTATCCACTAGGCCATGCTGCTTCCCGCTATTCCAGGTTAGGAATTGGTGCCTAAGGAGAGGAGAGCTCTGCAGACACATTGATTTTTAGGATATTTTTAGGAAGAGGATCTTGGCTGCAGAGTGGAGTAGTGACCGAATAGGTCAGAGACTGACGGCCGGGAAACTAGAGACTCTGAACCAGGGTAATGGCCATGGGGGTAAAGAGGAAAGAGAAAAAAATTTAGAGAAAAAACCACCACTGATTAACAGGGTTTATAATAATAATAATAATAATAATAATAATAATGGCATTTATTAAGCACTTACTATGTGCAAAGCACTGTTCTAAGAGCTGGGGAGGTTACAAGGTGATCAGGTTGTCCCACTGGGGGGCTCACAGTCTTCATTCCCATTTTACAGATGAGATAACTGAAGCACAGAGAAATTAAGAGAAAAAAAATTAGCGAAAGAACCAGCACTGATTAACAGGGTTTATAATAATAATAATAATAATGGCATTTATTAAGCACTTACTATGTGCAATGCACTGCTCTAAGCACTGGGGAGGTTACAAGGTGATCAGGTTGTACCACTGGGGAGCTCACAGTCTTCATTACCATTTTACAGATGAGGTAACTGAAGCACAGAGAAATTAAGTGACTTGCCCAAAGTCACAGAGCTGACAAGCGGCGGAGCCAGGATTTGAACCCATGACCTTTGACTCCAAAGCCCAGGCTCTTTCCCATTGAGCCACGCTGCTTCTCTAACTACTAACTTATAAGTAGTTAGGAGTGAAACATGACATAACGTTGATCGCTGTGAGCAAGGAACATGTCTACCGGCCCTATGTCATACTCTCTCATGCGCTTAGTACAGCGCTCTGCACAGAGTAAGAGTTTAATAAACACCACTGATTGATTGATTGAGTTTCAGCAACAAGGAAGGTGGCGAAATTGGCACCGCTGTTGGGTAGGGACCGTCTCTATATGTTGCCAACTTGTACTTCCCAAGCGCTTAGTACAGTGCTCTGCACACAGTAAGCGCTCAATAAATATGATTGAATGAATGAAAGGGAACTCGGGAGTTAAATGCTCCTAGAATGATGAAATCCCGTAATTGCCCAATCAATTGAACTGTTTATATTCCAATTATATTCCATCAATTGTACTTATTGAGCACTTGCTGTGTGCAGAACACTGTACTAAGCACTTAGGGGAGTACAAAATAACTGAGTTAGTAGAGACGTCCCCTGCCCACAGTGAGCTTACAGTCGAGAGGAGGAGATAGAAATTAATTATAAGTAAATTATGGATATTCATTCATTCAATCAATCGCATTTATTGAGCGCTTACGGTGTGCAGAGCACTGTACTAAGCACTTGGGATATGTACTTAAGCACGGTGGAGCGGAAAGAGGGGTGAATAAAGGAATAAATTCTAGCGCAAGGAGAACGCAGAAGGGCGTGGGAGAAAGGGAAATGAGGGAAGCCTTATAACAACTAGGATTTGAGAGAAGCAGCATCATCACCAATCGTATTTATTGAGCGCTTACTGTGTGCAGAGCACTGTACTAAGCACTTGGGAAGTACAAATTGGCAACATATAGAGACAGTCCCTACCCAACAGTGGGCTCACAGTCTAAAAGGGGGGGACAAAACCAAACATACTACAAAATAAAATAGAATAGATATGTACAAGCAAAATAAATAAATAAATAAATAAATAGAGTAATAAATATGTAAAAACATATATACAGGTGCTGTGGGGAAGGGAAGGAGGTAAGATGGGGGGATGGAGAGGGGGACGAGGGGGAGAGGAAGGAAGAGGCTTAGCCTAGTGGGTAGAGCTTGGGTCTGCAAAAGTCAGAAGGACCAGGGTTCTAATTTGGGCTCTGCCTCTTGTCTGCTGTGTGACCTTGGGTAGGTCACTTCGCTTCTCTGGGCCTCAGTTACCTCATCTGTAAAATGGGGACAAGACTGTGAACCCCATCTGGGACTTGGACTGTGTCCGACCTGATTATTGTATATCTATCCCAGCACTTAGTACGTACATACTCCAGGCACATAGTAAGCGCTTAACAAATACTATTAAAAAAAAATACCCAAATCCATGACAACATGTCTAAATATTATTAAATATCTTCTTTCATAATTTCTCCGTTAGTCTTTTTCTTTATATTGGGCAAAACTCTGGGATTTTGTTTTGCTTCTAGGTTTCTTCCCTTCTAATCTCAGTTTCTAGTTTAACATTTCATACAACCCAACTAACCTGGACACTCTTTCCTCATTTGACTGCACCTTATCAATCAATCAATCAATCGTATTTATTGAGCGCTTACTGTGTGCAGAGCACTGTACTAAGCGCTTGGGAAGTATAAATCGGCAACATATAGAGACGGTCCCTACCCAACAGTGGGCTCGCAGTCTGAAAGCGGGAGACAGAGAACAAAACCAAACATACTAACAAAATAAAATAAATAGAATAGATATGTACAAGTAAAATAAATAAATAAATAAATACATAAATAAATGAATAGAGTAATAAATAGAGTAATAAATAAGTACAAACATATATACATATATACAGGAGCTGTGGGGAAGGGAAGGAGGTAAGATGGGGCCGTGTCTTCACCACTTCACACAGCAATTTAGAACTTTGGTTAGCCTTACTGAGAATCAAAAGCCACAGTGAAAATAAATCCTTACCATGCCAGATTTCATTATTAGTTGGTGATTTTATATTTTTTCAACATACACCCACAATCCAGTTATCAGTCCTATTTCATATATAAGTGTGCACTTTTACCTACTAAAAACAATACACAAAGACTTCTAGGCTGTGTCCCCCTTCTAGGCGGTGAGCTTATTGTTGGGTAGGGACCGTCTCTATATGTTGCCACCTTGTACTCCCCAAGCGCTTAGTACAGTGCTCTGCACACAGTAAGCGCTCAATAAATACAATTGAATGAATGAATAAAGACTGATGGGAAAAACCATTTCCAATTCAGGTTGTGGGTGTTGCAACTGGGGAAAAGTGGAAGGGACTGAGGTGGGAAATACTTTGGTTTTTAATAATAATAATAATTATAGTATTCGTTAAGCACTCACTATGTGCCAAGCACTGTTCAAAGCACTGGGGTAAATACAAGGGAATCCGATTGTCCCAAGTGGGGCTCATAGTTTCAATCCCCATTTTACAGATGAGATAACTGAGGCACAGAGATGTTAAGTGACTTGTTCAATGTCACACAGCGGACAAATGGCAAAACTAGGATTAGAACCCATGATCTCTGATTCCCAAACCTGGGCTCTTGCACCGAGGTATCCTGCTCTGGATCATCAACTGAGCCCTTGGATTTCCAAATTCCCATGTTTGTTCTTTGCCTGCTGTCTCCCAGACAGACATGTGAGCACTTTGTTGGGTAGGGATTGTCTCGATCTGTTCCCAAATTGTGCTTTCCAAGGGCTTAGTACAGTGCTCTGCACATAGTAAGCGCTCAATAAATACAATTGATTGATTGATTGCTCTGCACACAGTAAGCGCTCAATAAATACGACTGAATGACAATGAATATCAAGAGATGGCAGCTGATGGGTCTTATTATTGAACATCAAAAGCTAATACGAATCATTAATCCAAAAAGTTATATTGCGATACAGAACAGCAGCTATCCCAGCAGAACACTGGACTTGTGGTAAATAGACTGGCCAGTTATGGCAGAAACACCGCAGCCCGACGAGAAACCCGCCCTCCCAATAAAATTTACAGAAATAAGCTTTGGCTACCTATTTTTTTTTCTAGAGAGATCTTCAATCAATCAATCAATCAATCAATCGTATCTATTGAGCGCTTACTGTGTGCAGAGCACTGTACTAAGTGCTTGGGAAGTCCAAATTGGCAACATATAGAGATGGTCCCAACCCAACAGTGGGCTCACAGTCTAAAAGGGGGAGACAGAGAACAAAACCAAACATGCTAACAAAATAAAATAAATAGAATACATATGTACAAGTAAAATAAATAAATAAGTAAATAAATAAATAAATAAATAAATAAATAGAGTGTAGGCTGATTTTCAACGATATTTACAGTTAAGCCTCCAATATAACAACAGTAAGCATGATTATATCATTTTAGCTTTTATTGAGTAAGTGAAGCAACCTGATCACCTTGTATCCCTCCCCAGCGCTTAGAACAGTGCTTTGCACATAGTAAGCGCTTAACAAATGCCATTATTATTATTATTATTATTATCATTATTATTATTATTATTATTATTATTATTATTATTATTATGTGAGATGCAGCATGGCCTGGTGGAAAGAACACAGCTCTGCATTCTAATCCCAGCTCTGCCACTGTAAATTCATTCTGGGCAGGGATTGTATTTGCCAATTCCCTCTCCCCGTAATAATAATGATGGCATTTGTTAAGCGCTTACTATGTGCAAAGCACTGTTCTAAGCGCTGAGTGCCATTTTAAGCGCTGCACCTAGGTCGGTGCTCTGTACACAGTAAGCACTCAATAAATACCATTGATTGATTATTTGATTGATCAATTGCAGTGTGAACTTGGAAAAGTCACTTAACTTCACTAGTCCTCATCTGTAAAGTGGAAATTAAATAATAATGATGGCATTTACTAAGCACTTACTGTGCACACTTCTCTGGGCCTCAGTTACCTCATCTGTAAAATGGGGATTAAACTGTGAGCCCCATGTGGGACAACATGATCACCTTGTATCCCCCCCCCATTTCTTAGAACAGTGGTTGGCACATAGTAAGTGTTTAACAAATACCATCATCATCATCACAGAGTTCGCAGTCTAAGAGGCAGGAAGACCTGGTAGCAATAATAATAATAATAGTAATAATAATAATGGCATTTGTTAAGTGCTTACTATGTGCAAAGCACTGTTCTAAGCGCTGGGGGGGATACAACGTGATCAGGTTGTCCCACGTGGGGCTCACAGTCAATCCCCATTTTACAGATGAGGTAACTGAGGCTCAGAGAAGTTAAGTGACTTGCCCAAGGTCACACAGCAGACATGGGGCAGAGCCGGGATTCAAACCCAAGACCTCTGACTGACTCCAAAGTCCGGGCTCTTTCCACTGAGCCACGCTGCTTCTCTAAACTCTGTTCTAAGCACTGAAAGGCTTCAAGGTGATCAGGTTGTCCCATGGAGGGCTCACAGTCTTCATCCCCATTTTACAGAGGAGGTCACTGAGGCACAGAGGAGTGACGTGACTTGCCCAAACTCACACAGCTGACAATTGGCAGAGTCAGGATTTGAACCCATGACTTCTGACTCCAAAGCCCATGTGCTTTTCCACTGAGCTATGCTGCTTCAAGGTTCAAGAAGCAGGTTGCTTCTCCCCATTTTATGGAGGAGGTAACTGAGGCCTTCAGAAGTTAAGTGCCTGGCTCACGCAGCAGACCAGAGGTAGAGTGGGACTAGAAGTAGGAAGTAGAGAAGCAGCGTGGGTCAGTGGAAAGAGCCCTGGCTTTGGAGTCAGAGGTCATGGGTTCAAATCCCTGCTCCGCCACTTGTAGCTGTGTGACTTTGGGCAAGTCACTTCACTTCTCTGGGCCTCAGTTCCCCCATCTGAAAAATGGGGATTAAGTCTGTGAGCCCCACGTGGGACAACTTGATTACCTTGTATCTACCCCAGGGCTTAGAACAGTGCTTTGCATAGAGTAAGTAGGCAATAAATGCCATTATTATTATTATTATTATTTGTTATTACTACCTAGAATGTGAGACCTAGGTGGGACAGGGATTTGGTACAAAGTAAGCTCTCAACCAGTACCGTTTAAATAACTGTAAATTTCCAAACCCAAATTCCAATGAGGTCATGTTCCCTCATGGCATTTCCCCCGACCCTAAGTGAAAGACTGATAAACCTTTGCTCTGCTGTTCAGTGCTTTGCACCTAATTGGTGCTCAATAAATGCATTTATTCATTCATTCATTCAACCGTATTTATGGAGCGCTTACTGTGTGCAGAGCACCGTACTAAGCACTTGGAAACTACAATTCGGCAATAAATATGGACAATCCCTCCCCAAAAACGGGCTCACCGTCTAGAGAAGCAGCATGGCCCGGTGGAAAGAGCACAGTTTCCCTCATACTCCAGCCTTCTGTCATACCTCTCTGAACGTTTGCACAGACAACAGACCTTCTCTTAACATAGAAGAGGTTGGAATCATTATGTAATCGTGCACAAAATATATATTTTCATCAGTCGATCCAAAACGGAATGGTCCTCGTTTGCTCCCATCAAACAATCAATCCGCCAATGGCATTTACTGAGCACTTATTGCATGCAAAGCATGCTATAAAGCACTCTGGCGAGCCCAGTGCAATACAGAAGATAGACATGATCTCATGGATTTTATAGACTAGGTGGGGAGGCAGATATTAAAATGAAGTACAGATGGATATTTGTACCATGGGACTAGGCGAGGGGTGACTAAATGCCATAATAATAATAATAATAATAATAATAATAATAATTATTATTATTATTATTATTATTATTATTATTATCATTACTATTATCAGAGTGGCTTAAAGCTTTCAGACCCAAGTTCATAGGAGACATAGAAGAAAGGATTTAGGCAGGCAAGTGAGGTCTTAATCAGTGAAGGCCTCTTGGAGGAGATTCATTCAGTCGTATCTATTGAGCGCTTACTGTGTGCCAGTGGAAAGAGCGCGGGCTTGGGAGTCGGAGGTCATGGGTTCGAATCCTGACTCTGCCACTGGTCAGCTGTGTGACCTTGGGCAAGCCACTTAATCAATCAATCAATCAATCATATTTATTGAGCACTTACTGTGTGCAGAGCACTGTACTAGGCGCTTGGGAAGTACAAGTTGGCAACATATAGAGACAGTCATCATCATCATCATCATCATCAATCGTATTTATTGAGCGCTTACTGTGTGCAGAGCACTGTACTAAGCGCTTGGGAAGTACAGGTTGGCAACATATAGAGACAGTCCCTACCCAACAGTGGGCTCACAGTCTAGAAGGGGGAAACTTAACTTCTCTGTGCCTCAGTTCCCTCATCTGTAAGATGGGGATGAAGACTGTGAGCCCCACTTGGACAACCTGATCACCTTGCATCCCCCCCAGCACTTAGAACAGTGCTTTAGCGCTTAGTACAGTGCTCTGCACACAGTAAGCGCTCAATAAATATGATTGAATGAATGAATGAATAGTAAGCATTTAACAAATCCATCATTATTATCATTATCATTATTACTAAGCGCTTAGTATGGTTTTAGTAGGGCTTTTACGGTGGGGAGAGTGTTGCTCAGTCAGAAATGAAAGGTGGAAGGAATTCCGAGACCAGAGCAAGGCCGTGGGCCAGGCTTTGGTGGAGAGAAAGAAGGGATTGAGGTGCAGTGAGTAGGTTGGTGTTAGAAAAACCAAGTGTACGGGTTGGACTGTAACAAGGAATCAGTGAAGTAGGGTAGGAGGGGGGTGAGCGGATTTAGTGCCTTAAAATCGACGATAAGGAATTTCTGTTCGATGCAGAGGACTGGAAGTTTTGGAGGCAAGGGAAGATGGGGACAGAGCCATATTCACAGTGAACAGAGTGAAGTGGGAACTGAACTGAAGCAGGAAGAGGAGCAGCGTGCCTCAGCGGAAAGAGCCCGGGCTTGGGAGTCAGAGGTCATGGGTTCTAATCCCGGCTCCGCCACTTGTCAGCTGGGTGACTTTGGGCAAGTCACTTCACTTCTCTAGGCCTCAGTTACCTCATCTGTAAGATGGGGATGAAGACTGTGAGCCCAACGTGGGACAACCTGTTTACCCTGTATCCTCCCCAGGGCTTAGAACATGCTCTGCACATAGGAAGCACTTAACAAATGCCATTGTTTTATTATTATTATTATTATTATTATTATTAACTGGAAAGGGAAGATGCAGGAGGCTGGGAGGTCAGTAAAGACATGTAATGTTAAGTGCTTGATAATCAACTCTGCTTAAAACTTCTCTCCCAAACACTTACATCACATTCTCCCAGCGCTTGACACCTAGTAAGCATCTAACAAATACTATAATTATTATTAATTATTAAGCACTGAGTACAGTGCTCTGCACCCAGTAAGCACTTGATAAATACGATTAGGAGAAGCACCACGGCTTGTGGTGGAAAGAGCCCGGGCTTGGGAGCCAGAGGACATGGGTTCTAATCCCTCCTCTGCCACTTTTCTGCTCTGTGACCTGGGCAAGTCACTTAACTTCTCTGTGCCTCAGGTCCCTCATCTGTCAAATGGGGATTAAAAGTGTGAGCCCCACGTGGGCCAACCTGATTACCCTGCATCTACCCCAGCCCTTGGAACAGTGATTAGCACATAGTAAGCGCTTAAATACTGTCATTATTATTATTATTATTATTATTGCAATCCATTGACCGTTGTGCTTGGATCAATGTGGTTGCAGTTTTGGTGAAGAGGAAGGGGTATATTTTTGAGATGTTGTGAAGGTGCCATCAGCATTGAGAAGCAGCGTGACACAGTGGAAAGAGCCCAGGCTTGGGAGTCAGAGGTCATGGGTTCGAATCCCTGCTCCATCACATGTCTGCTGTGTGACATTGGGCAAGTCACTTAACTTCTCTGAGCCTCAGTTACCTCATCTGTAAAATGGGGATGAAGACTGTGAGCCCCCCGTGGGATAACCTGATCACCTTGCCAGTGTTTAGAACAGTGTTCTGCACGTAATAAGTGCTTAAATAAATGCTATTATTATCCAGCACTTAGAACAGTGCTTTGCACATAGTAAGCACTTAATAAATGCCATTATTATTATTTAGCACCTTCTTTATACCCATTCCCGAGTACTTCTGTATCTACTATTCCACTGTACATCTGATTATTTTAACTTTTATTTTTTTTTGTCTGTCTTCCCCGTTCCAATGTAAGCTCCTAGTTATAACTTGTAAGGTCACCGCTGCATCTGGAATCATGAACAACGGAGCCCCTCCTAGCTTTGATTGCATCCCTTCCAAATCCTATAAGCTCGGAGAAAATCCATGGCTTAAACGTTGGCATTTGCTTCACTTCAACATATGGAACCCTTTGGAAATGTCATACAATTTCCAAGATGTCATGATCGTTATCATTTTCAGGAAGAATACCTTCAACTTTCCCTCCACATCCCCGGATACGAACCCATTTAAACAAGTTACCTGAGCCCCTTATTCTGATGGTACAAATCACAGAAATTTTCGTGGGGCCACTGATGCTTTGAGTTTCATTAAGCCTAGGGAATTTCTTGCACAGTTTTCCTGCTTGAATCCAATTCTTCTTTTGCCTCAGAGAATTTCCTGTAGTGATGTACTCCATAACAATGTGAAAAAGGTACCTTATTGTACTAAAATCTAAAGCAATCGAAGATCTTAATGAAAGCAAATGTTCATTGTGTCTATAATAGACTCTGGCCCCATTTTTAATCCTGGAGAATCCACCTCTTTTAATATCTGATTTTCTTCCTTCTGAGATGAGCACCTTCCATTCCTAAATCGAGAGCTGGAACAGCGTTTAACTTCAGAAAAGAAAATGTAATTTCCTCACAATCTGTAATTTATTTGGTGTCTGGCCTCCCTGCTAGAGTGTAAACTCTTTAAGGACAGAGATCATATTAAGAGTGTGAGCCCCATGAGGGATCAGGGACTGTGTCCAACCTGATTAACTTGCATCTACCGCAGTACTTGGCACATAGCAAGCATTTAACAAGTACCATAATTATTAGTATTATTATTACTAACAATTATATTCTCCAAGGTGCTGAGAAAAGTACCTGCACAGACTAAGTGCTCAATAAATACCACTGATTGACTAGAATATGACTCAATGGCTATTTGAGTGAGAAATTAAGTGAGAGAAGCAGTGTGGTTCAGTGGAAAGAGCCCAGGCATTGGAGTCAGAGGTCGTGGGTTCAAATCCCGGCTCTGCCAATTGTCAGCTGTGTGACTTTGGGCAAGTCACTTAACTTCTCTGTGCATCAGTTAGCTCATCTGTAAAATGGGGATTAAGACTGTGAGCCCCCCGTGGGACAACCTGATCACCTTGTAAACTCCCCAGCGCTTAGAACAGTGCTTTGCACATAGTAAGGGCTTAATAAATGCCATTATTATTATTATTATTAGAACAGTGCTTTGCATATAGTAAGTGCTTAATAAATACCGTTATTATTATTATTAAACTGCTCAACCTACATTTGGCAAGTTTAGACTGACACCTCCCTCCTCAAGATTAGTTTTCCAAATGATGCAAGCAAAGGAAGAAACATGAGTCTTGCACTGAAGGTGCAGAGGTGAACACTGCTGAATCACAGAACTTTTGTCCATTTGCACTTCAACTTGAATTTGCCACCGACAGTCTTTGGATTCTCATGAGGATTATTTTATTTTTCCCGTATTTCAAATGATCCTGTTCTACCCTCTTATTTAAAAGTCGAAGTGCATAACAACAATGGAAACAGAGGGGGTAATTCAGAAAAGAAGCAAAGCTGTATATTTTGAACAGATGGCAGAGGAAGACGTTTGATGGGCTCATTGGGATTGCGTGAAACTAACCTCCCTGAGGAAAAGGCTTTAAGTCATATCGCTCCTTTGTTTTGTTGTGGCTGTCTAAAACCGCATTACTGTCTAGCTTCACTTTCCCACTTCCACTAGGTAAGAAAACACCAAATTGTTTGAAAACCTGGTGAAAGTCACAGAAGACTTAGACATCACCCTTTGAGCACTGTCGCAGAAGGAAGTTTTCCCACATTTCTGTTAGTGTACTTGGAAAATTTGTTTTGTTGTCTGTCTCCCCCCTTCTAGACTTCTTGAACCCCCTGGGCTTCAAGGCTTTCCATCCCCTCGCCCCCTCCTACCTCACCTCCCTTCTCTCCTTCTCCAGCCCAGCCCGCACCCTCCGCTCCTCCGCCGCTAATCTCCTCACCGTTAGGCCTTGTTCTCGCCTGTCCCGCCATCGACCCCCGGCCCACGGCATCCCCCGGGCCCAGAATGGCCTCCCTCTGCCCATCTGCCAAGCTAGCTCTCTTCCTCCCTTCAAGGCCCTACTGAGAGCTCACCTCCTCCAGGAGGCCTTCCCAGACTGAGCCCCTTCCTCCCTCTCCCCCTCATCCCCCTCTCCACCCCCCCATCTTACCTCCTTCCTTTCTCCACAGCACCTGTATATATGTATATATGTTTGTACATATTTGTTACTCTATTTATTTATTTATTTATTTATTTTACTTGTACGTATCTATTCTATTTATTTTATTTTGTTAGTATGTTTGGTTTTGTTCTCTGTCTCCCCCTTTTAGACTGTGAGCCCACTGTTGGGTAGGGACTGCCTCTATATGTTGCCAACTTGTACTTCCCAAGCGCTTAGTACAGTGCTCTGCACACAGTAAGCACTCAATAAATACGATTGATGGTGATGATGACTGTGAGCCCATTGACGGGTAGGGATTTTCTCTATTTGTTGCCAAATTGTACTTTCCGAGCACTTAGTACAGTGCTCTGCACACAGCAAGCACTCAATAAATAGGATCAAGTGAATGAATGAATGAAAAGAGTGTCTCTTTTAGCCCTAGAAAGCAGTTAGATAGTGAGGGTCACTATTTAATCAGATAGCATTTTTCTGTCCCACGATCCTGAAACCCATTCTTCTTGCAGGCCTGAAGCTAAATGCAGGAAAAGAGTGAACTCCCAGATAATAATAATAATAATAATAATAATAAATATAGTATTTGTTAAGTGCTTATTATGTGCCAGGCACTGTACTAAGTGCTGGGGTAGATACAAGTAAATCAGGTTGGACACAGTTCCTGTCCCACGTGGGGCTCACAGTCTTCATCCCCATTTTACAGATGAGGGACCTGAGGCACAGAGAAGTGTAGTGGCTTGCCCATGACCACACAGCAGACAAGTGGCGGAGCCAAGATTAGAACCCATGACCATCTGGCCCCAGGCCCGTGCTTTATCCATGACGCCACGCTACTCCTCACAAAATTTATGTTAAAATCAGTCTCCCCCCAGCCCCAGACTGTGAGTTCACTGTGGGCTGGGAATGTGTCTGTTTATTATTGTAATGTACTCTCCCAAATGCTTAGTACTGTGCTCTGCACAGAGTAACCGCTCGATAAATGGGAATGAATGAATGAATGGATGGATGGATGGATGAATGAATGAATGAATGAATGAATGTTTTTCCAGGTCACTCCCATGGGAGCTGACCCACCCTGAGAAGGGCAGAGGGTAGCAACAACTCAGATCCTCCCTCAGCAACTAATCAGGGAGAGACCCAGGAGGTGGGTACCTTGCCGGGGTCATGTAGAATCATATGATTGACAGATGTCAATCATCAGGGATGTGGTGTCACGTAGAGAGTGTCTAGACTGTCACGTAGAAAGTGTCTAGGCTGTAAACTCACTCTCTAGATCATGAGCTTGTAGTGGGATGGGAAAGAGTCAACCAACTCTGCTTTTATTGTGCTCTCCCAAGCGCTTAGTATGACGTTCTGCTCATGGTAAGCACTCAATAAATACGACTGATGCTGGGTCAGTCAATCAACCAATCAATCAATCGTATTTATTGAGCGCTTACTGTGTACAGAGCACTGTACTAAGCGCTTGGGAAGTACAAGTTGGCAACATATACAGACGGTCCCTACCCAACAGTGGGCTCACAGTCTAAAAGGGGGAGACACATAGTTCAACCCTGTCTTAGGGATTGGTAGGGTACATTTGTTAACCCAAACAACCTCCTTTTATGCAAATGTCTGTCCTGTACCACTTTTTAATCACGCTAACAATAATAATAGAGAAGCAGCGTGGCTCAGTGGAAAGAGACCGGGCTTGGGAATCAGAGGTCATGGGTTCTAATCCCTGCTCCACCACTTGTCAGCTGTGTGGCTTTGGGCAAGTCACTTAACTTCTCTCAGTTACCTCATCTGTATAATGGGGATTAAGACTGTGAGTCCCACATGGGACAACCTGATTACCTTAACAGTGCTTGGCATGTAGTAAGCACTTAACAAATACAATAAAAAATAAATAATAATCATTGTATTTGCTAAGCACTTGCTATGTTCCAGGCACTGTACTAAGCTCTGGGGCAGATAATCAGGTTGGACAGTCCCTGTTCCACATGGGTATCACAGTCTTAATCCCCATTTTACAGCTGAGGGAACTGAGGTCCAGAGAAAGGAAGTGACTTGCCCAAGGTCACACAGCAGACAAGTGGCAGAGCCAGCATTAGAACCCAGGTCCTGCTGATTTCCAGGCCTGGACTCTTTCCAATAGGCCACTGCTTCTTATACAGTGCTCTTACACACAGTTAGTACTTAATAAATACCGTGGATTGATTGATTGATTCAGCTTTAATGGTCAGTAGGATTTGAACCCAGAACTGTAATATCTGTAATTTATTCTTTCATTCATTCATTCAATCGTCTTTATTGAGCACTTACTGCATGCAGCACACTGTATTAAGTGCTTGGGAAGGTACAGTATAACAATAAAAAGAAATCCCCTTCTAGACTGTAAGCCTGTTGTTGGGTAGGGACCATCTCTATATGTTGCCAACTTGTACTTCCCAAGCGCTTAGTACAGTGCTCTGCACACAATAAGTGCTCAATAAATACGATTGAATGAACGAATGAATGAAAACAGACACATTCCCTGCCCACAAGGAGTTATCTGTAAGTTACGTACATATCTGTAATTTATTTTTATTAAAATCTGCATCCCCCTCTAGATGGGATGCTTGTTGTGGGCAGGGAATGTCCGTTTATTATTACACTAGACTCTCCCAAGAACCCTGTCCCTCCTCATTCTTTTACATTCTTAAAAACACAGCTCTCCATGTCCTGGGAAAAGTTTTGCAAGTGGAATTCCGGAACTCCTGAATTTTCAGCGATTTTGAAATTAGGGGCGCAGTTAAGTGACCACTCCGAGGTAAGGCATGCAAAAACAGCAGATTGTCCTATTGAGTTCTAATCACAGAAGCACATTCTCTAATAATAATAATAATAATAATAATAATAATAATAATGATGGCATTTATTAAGTGCTAACTATGTGCAAAGCACTGTTTTAAGCACTGGGGAGGTTACAAGATGATCAGGTTGTCCCACGGGGGGCTCACAGTCTTAATCCCCATTTTCCAGATGAGGTAACGGAGGCCCAGAGAAGTGAAGTGACTTGCCCAAAGTCACCCAGATGACAAATGGCGGAGCCGGGATTTGAACCCATGCCATCTGACTCCAAAGCCCGGGCTCTTTCCACTGAGCCACGCTGCTTCTCTGTGCCCCGGTGGGCAGCAGGGCGCCGGCCTCCGACCTGACATGTGATGCTCAGGGTGATCACAATTTGAAGATGCCAAGCTGGGAAGAGGAATCTCTTCCCCTCTTGGAACAGTGCTTTGCACATAGTAAGCGCTTAATAAATGCTATTATTATTATTATTATTATTATTATTATTATTATTATTATTCCAGCAGCAGCTGGCATTTCAGTGGCTGCACTGGCAGAAAAGCTAAGGGGTGGCCCCTGGGTCTGCCACGTAGCTAGGCTGCTAGATGGCCTGACATTCTTCTCAGTGCCATTTTTCTCTGACTTACCTCTGATCCTCAGATATTTACATATCGTTAGGCACTCAAGAAAAAGTTCCTGTGTAAATACCTCAGGAGATCTCTCCATCTGTGCATTCTTGTCAGAGGGAAAAAAGGAAGGATATCCAGGGATTAGGGCATGATCCACATTAGAGATAACCTTTACCCACAAAGAAGCTCAATAGGCAGTTAACTTTCATTCATTCCTTCACTTGGTCGGATTTATTGAGCGCTTACGGTATGCAGAGCACTGGACTAAGCGCTTGGGAAATCCAAGTTGGCAACATATAGAGACGGTCCCTACCCAACAGTGGGCTCAAAGTCTAGAAGGGGGGAGACGGAGAACAAAACAAAACATATTAACAAAATAAAATAAGTAGAATAAATAGGTACAAGTAAAATAAATAAATTACCGTGAGCCATTTGCCAAAGCGATCTGGGGGGATCTGGGGAAGTAAAATGGGCTAAACTCTCTTTTCCTTTGCGGCGACTCAGAACTGAGAGTCGAAGCAAAGGAAAAGAGAGTTTAGCCCATTTTACCTGCCCAGATCCAGCCAGATCGCTTTGGCAAATGGCTCACGTTAGTTTATTTATTTTACTTGTACATATTAATCTCTCTTCTGAGTCGCCCTGACTTGCTCCCTTTATTCATCCCACCCGCCACAGCCCCACGCCGCTTCTGTCCATAACTGTAATTCATTTATTTGTCTTAATATCTGTTTCCTTATCTAGATGGTGAGCTCGCTGTGGGCAGGTAATGTGCCTGTTATACTGTTGTATTGTACTCTCCCAAGCGCTTAGTATAGTGCTGTGCACACAGTAAGCACTTATACAATTGACTGACTGACTAAAATGGGGCAAAGTGCCTTTGTAAGGGTCTGCCAGCCTTTGTTTTGGGGATATGCAATCCTTATTTCACCGTATCTTTCTGACTGGAGACTAGAGAGCAGCAAAATCTGAAAAGTATAATGATAATAATAATAATGATGGCATTTGTTAAGCACTTACTGTGTGCAAATCACTGTTCTAAGCGCTAGGGGAGATACAATAATAATAATAATAATGGCATTTTATTAAGCGCTTACTATGTGTAAAGCACTGATCTAAGCACTTGGGGGTGATCAGGTTGTCCCATGGGGGGCTCACAGTCTTAATCCCCATTTTACAGATGAGGGAACTGAGGCACAGAGAAGTTAAGTGACTTGCCCAAAGTCACACAGCTGACCAGTGGCAGAGCCGGGATTTGAACCCATGACCTCTGACTCCCAAGCCCGTGCTCTCTCCACTGAGCCACGCTGCTTCTGGTTGCCTAGTGGAAGGAGCGCAGGAACGGGAGTCAGAAGCCCTGGGTTCTAATCCTGCCTCTACTTCTCCTGTGCAGTGGGTGACGCCGAGCAAGTCACTTTGATTTCCTTGTGCCTCAGTTCTCTCGTCTGTAAAATGGGGGTGCAATATCTGTTGTCCCTCTAGTTTCGACTGTGAGCCCCATGTGGGACCTGATCATCTTGTATTCACCCCAGTACTGAGTACAGCGCTTGGCACATAGTAAGCGCTTAACGAATACCACAAAACAATTGATGACAATAGTTATCGTCATTATTGTTATTGGGAGGAGACAGAGGATGGAAGCCAGAAGGAAGGATTAGGTAAACATGCCTGTGAGAGTGTAATCCAATTTCCCAAAGCTGCAGTCTGCTGCTTGTGCTTCTGGCTTCTAATCAGGCAGTCAATCAATGGTGTTTATTGAGTGCTCATTAATAATAATAATAATAATGATGGCATTTATTAAGCGCTTACTATGTGCAAAGCACTGTTCTAAGCACTGGGCAGGTTACAGGGTGATCAGGTTGTCCCACGGGGGGCTCACAGTCTTAATCCCCATTTTACAGATGAGGTAACTGAGGCACAGAGAAGTTAAGCCCAACTCTCTCCTCGACCCCCTCCATTCTGGCTTCCGTCCCCTACATTCCACGGAAACTGCCCTCTCAAAGGTCATCAATGACCTTCTACTTGCCAAATCCAACGGCTCGTATTCTATCTTAATCCTCCTCGACCTCTCAGCAGCCTTCGACACTGTGGACCACCCCCTTCTCCTCAACACGCTATCTGACCTTGGCTTCACAGACCCCGTCCTCTCCTGGTTCTCCTCTTACCTCTCCGGTCGTTCTTTCTCAGTCTCTTTTCCAGGATCCTCCTCCCCCTGCCATCCCCTTACTGTGGGGGTTCCCCAAGGTTCAGTGCTTGGTCCCCTTCTGTTCTCGATCTACACGCACTCCCTTTGTGACCTCATTCGCTCCCACGGCTTCAACTAGCATCTCTACGCTGATGACACCCAGATCTCCATCTCTGCCCCTGCTCTCTCCCCCTCCCTCCAGGCTCGCATCTCCTCCTGCCTTCAGGACATCTCCATCTGGATGTCTGCCCGCCACCTAAAACTCAACATGTCCAAGACTGAACTCCTTGTCTTCCCTCCCAAACGCTGCCCTCTCCCTGACTTTCCCATCACTGTTGACGGCACTACCATCCTTCCCATCTCACAAGCCCGCAAACTTGGTGTCATACTCGACTCCGCTCTCTCATTCACCCCTCAGATCCAAGCCGTCACCAAAACCTGCCGTTCTCAGCTCCGCAACATTGCCAAGATCCACCCTTTCCTCTCCACCCCAACCGCTACCCTGCTCGTTCAAGCTGTCATCCTATCCCGCCTGGACTACTGCATCAGCCTTCTCTCTGATCTCCCATCCTCCTGTCTCTCCCCACTTCAATCCATACTTCATGCCGCTGACTGGATTGTCTTTGTCCAGAAACACTCTGAGCATGTTACTCCCCTCCTCAAAAATCTCCAGTGGCTCCCAATCAATCTGCGCATCAGGCAGAAACTCCTTACCCTCGGCTTCAAGGCTGTCCATCCCCTCGCCCCCTCCTACCTCACCTCCCTTCTCTCCTTCTCCAGCCCACCCTGCACCCTCTGCTCCTCTGCTGCTAATCTCCTCCCCGGGCCTTATTCTCGCCTGTCCCTCCGTCGACCCCCAGCCCACGTCCTCCCCCTGGCCTGGAATGCCCTCCCTCTGCCCATCCGCCAAGCTAGCTCTCTTCCTCCCTTCAAGGCCCTTCTGAGAGCTCACCTCCTCCAGGAGGCCTTCCCAGACTGAGCCCCCTCTTTCCTCTCCCCCTCCTCCTCCTCTCCATCCCCCCGTCTTACCTCCTTCCCTTCCCCACAGCAGCTGTATATATGTATATATGTTTGTACATATTTATTCCTCTATTTATTTTTTTATTTTACTTGTACATATCTATTCTATTTATTTTATTTTATTAGTATGTTTGGTTTTGTTGTCTGTCTCCCCCTTCTAGACTGTGAGCCCACTGCTGGGTAGGGACTGTCTGTATATGTTCCCAACTTGCACTTCCCAAGCACTTAGTACAGTGCTCTGCACACAGTAAGCACTCAATAAATACGACAATGAATGAATGAATGAATATGTTGCCAACTTGTACTTTTCAAGCGCTTAGTACAGTGCTCTACACACAGTAAGCACTCAATAAATATGATACAATGAATGAATGAATCCCCATTTTACAGATGAGGTAACTGAGGCTCAGAGAAGTTAGATCAGATCAGATAGAGTTCCTTGTCTCCATTTAACATATGAAGAAACTGAGGCCCAAAGAGATTAAGTGATTTGCCCAAGGTCAAACAACAGGCCAGTGGCAGAGAGGGTACTAGAATGTGGGTCTCCTCCTTCTTCCTCTGGTGTTCTTTGCACTGGGCACACTCCCTTCTCTTTCCACACAAAGAAATTATTTTACTTGTACGTATTTATTACTTGATTTATTTTGTTAATGATGTGCATGTAGCTATAATTCTATTTGTTCTGACGATTTTGACACCCGTCTCCATGTTTTGTTCTGTTGTCTGTCTCCCCCTTCTATCAATCAATCAATCAATCGTATTTATTGAGCGCTTACTATGTGCAGAGCACTGTACTAAGTGCTTGGGAAGTACAAATTGGCAACACATAGAGACAGTCCCTACCCAACAGTGGGCTCACAGTCTAAAAGGGGGAGACAGAGAACAGAACCAAACATACCAACAAAATAAAATAAATAGGATAGAAATGTACAAGCAAAATAAATAAATAAATAAATAAATAGAGTAATAAATATGTAGATTCTAGATTGTGAGCCCGTTGTTGGGTAGGGACCGTCTCTATATGCTGCCGACTCGTACTTCCCAAGCGCTTAGTACAGTACAAGCCCCATCAGGAGCACAAAGGACAAACTCCTCTCTGCGTTTCTTCTTTCTCCCTCTGTGCTTTTCCTCTAACGTCCCAATTCTCTTTGGACCAACCCCACTAAGCTGGGATTTGAATCCCAGGTGGCCCATTTCCACTCACGCTCCCAATTTTCCACTTCGTTAAGTGCTGTTTTGATGTACGAGGGCCCGGATACCAGACCACCCCCAAGGGGTCCCCGCCAGAATCCAGGTACGTCTGTGCAATCGCAGGTCCCCCCATTTCCCGCTTTCTTTCTTAAAACCTGCTAAGTTTTAACACAGGGAAAAAACATTGTGGCGAAAACTCCACTGGACTTCGCTGTGGTTCCTCCAATGTGAGCTAGTGGTGGACAGCATGCAAAGTGGAAAACCCCTCAGTTGGGTGGTAGATACTGAGAGAGTTGGCGTCTCAGCAGGGCCTAGGTGTCAGGAGGACCTGGGTTCTAATCCTGTCTCCACCACTCTCCCGCTGTGTGACCTTGGATAAGTCACTCCTCTGGGCTTCAGTTTCCTCATCTGTAAAATGGGGATTAAAACTGTGAGCCCCATGTGGGACATGAACTGTGTCCAACCTGATTAGTTTGTATCTACCCTAGCACTTAGTATGGTGCCTGATACAATGTTAAAACGAAACACAAAGTTGTCTTCCCTCCAACATGAGTCATCCTCATTTTACTTGTACATATCTATTCTATTTATTTTATTTTGTTAATATGTTTGGTTTTGTTCTCTGTCTCCCCCTTCTAGACTGTGAGCCCGCTGTTGGGTAGGGACTGTCTCTATATGTTGCCAACTTGTACTTCCCAAGCGCTTAGTACAGTGCTCTGCACACAGTGAGTGCTCAATAAATATGATTGATTGATTGATTGATTGATCCTTCTGGAGCAAATCGGTCCCCGGCGAGAATAGGGAGGCAACGGGGGCTTAGGGGAAAGAGCCTGGATCTCGGGAGTCGGAAAACCCTAGTTGTCGTTCTGGTTCCACCACCTGCTTGTCGTGTTTCCTGGGCAAGTCACTTCACTTTTGGACCTTCTGTAAATATATACATATATACATATATGTATATATATATATATATATATGTATATATATATATATATATACATATATGTATATATGTATATATGTTTGTACATATTTATTACTCTATTTATTTATTTTACTTGTATATATCTATTCTATTTATTTTATTCTGTTAGTATGTTAGTATGTTTGGTTTTGTTCTCTGTCTCCCCCTTCTAGACTGTGAGCCCACTGTTGGGTAGGGACTGTCTCTATATGTTGCCAACTTGTACTTCCCAAGCACTTAGTACAGTGCTCTGCACACAGTGAGCTCTCAATAAATACGATTGATTGATTGATCCTCCAATACACAAATCTCCCCCAATCTTTCCCCTAAACTCTGTCTCCTCCACCACTTTCATTCAGCCCACAACTCCAAGCTTTCTTCCCTGTCATCCCTTACTTCCTGCTAATTTCCCTTCTCCTCTATAGGGTTTCTTTGGCCCAATCGTTCGATAAATACGATGGATTCATTCAATCGATCATATTTATTGAGCGCTTACAGTGTGAAAAGTACTGTGTGACACCTAACAATTGGTGTCAGGAACTTCTTTCTCCTCTTCATCTTCCTCCCTCCTTTGAGCCAGAGAAAGAGATTGAGAAGAAGAGAGACAGAGAGAGAGAGTGAGAGAGAGAGAGAGAGAGAGAGAGAGAGAGAGAGAGAGAGAGAGAGAGAGAGAGAGAGAGAGAAAGAGGGGAGCTGGGAATAGAGTATATATTAAGAAATAAATATGGAACTTCATAATCAACGGAGTTGAGACAGACAAAGAGTGTTTGAAATACTTGCAAACAGGCTAGTTTGAGAAGGAGTTAAGAGGGAGGAGCAACTCATAGATTGGGCTGATTAAGAGAAGCAGCGTGGTTCAGTGGAAAGAGCCCGGGCTTTGGAGTCAGAGGTCATGGGTTCAAATCCCAGCTCCGCCAATTGTCAGCTGGGTGACTTTGGGCAAGTCACTTAACTTATCTATGCCTCAGTTACCTCATCTGTTAAATGAGGATGAAGACTGTGAGCCTCCAATGGGACAACCTGATCACCTTGTAACCTCCCCAGCGCGTAGAAAAGTGCTTTGCACATAGTAAGTGCTTAATAAATGCCATCATCATTATTATTATTAAAAGACTGAACAGAGTTAATCAAGGAAAGCTTCCTGGAGGAGGTGAGCTGAAACCTGTTATGGGTAGGAAAGGGAACCAAGGATAGAAGTGGGGAGGAAGGCCCATACATAGAGATAGATTTCACAGGTTAGCCCCTCTCATCTTGAAAAAAATCAGTAAGCAAAGGAATTGATCATTCATTCAATCATTCATTCAATCACATTTATTAATAATAATTATTATTATTATGGTATTTGTTAAGCATTTATAATGTGCCAAGCACTGTTCTAAGCGCTGAGGTAGATACAAGGTAATCAGGTTGTCCCACGTGGGGCTCACAATCTTAATCCCCATTTTCCAGATGAGGGAACTGAAGCCCAGAGTTGTTATGTGATTTCCCCAGTCACACAGCTGCCCGGATCATCTTTGTGCAGATCCGCTCTGGGCACGTTACTCCCCTCCTCAAAAATCTCCAGTGGCTACCAATCAACCTACGCGTCAGGCAAAAACTCCTCACTGTCGGCTTCAAGGCTGTCCATCCATCCATCCCCTCGCCCCCTCCTACCTCCCCTCCCTGCTGTCCTTCCCCAGCCCAGCCCACACCCTCCGCTCCTCTACCGCTAATCTCCTCACCGTTAGGCCTCGTTCTCACCCGTCCCACCATCAACCCCCGGCCCACATCCTCCCCCTGGCCTGGAATTCCCTCCCTCCGCCCATCCGCCAAACCACCTCTCTTCCTCCCTTCAAAGCCCTACTGAAAGCTCACCTCCTCCAGGAGGCCTTCCCACACTGAGCCCCCTTTTTCCTCTCCTCCTCCCCATCCCCCCCCCCGCCCTACCTGCTTTCCCTCCCCACAGCCCCTGTATATATGTTTGTACAGATTTATTACTCTATTTATTTGACTTGCACATATTTACTATTCTATTTATTTTATTTTGTTAATGATGTGCATCTGGCTTTACTTCTATTTATTCTGAGGACTTGACACCTGTCCACATGTTTTGTTTGGTTGTCTGTCACCCCCTTCTAGACTGGGAGCCCGTTGTTGGGTAGGGACCGTCTCTAGATGTTGCCGACTTGAACTTCCCAAGCGCTTAGTCCAGTGTTCTGCACACAGTAAGTGCTCAATAAATACGATTGAATGCATGAATGAATGAAAGTGGTGGAGTGGGATTTATTGAGAGCTTGCAGTGTGCAGAGCATTGTACTAAGCACTCACACAAACACCGGGAAGAGGACAGTACAGAGCACTTAAGAGAGTACAATAGAGTAGGGACACACAATGCGTGATTTTGCAGACCTTACATTCTAGCAGAGGAGACAGATATAATAACTGGTATTTTTTAGGCATTTACTATATGCCGAGCACGTAACCAGCTGCTGGGGTAGATGTGTGACTTTGCAGACCGTACATTCTAGCAGGGGAGACAGATGTAATAACTGTGGTATTTTTTAGGCATTCACTTTAAGCCAAGCACGTAAACAGCTGCTGGGGTCAATAGAAGCTAATCAGGTCCCATGTGGGGCTCACAGTCTAAGTAACAGGGAGATCAGAATCACCATTTTGCAGATGAGGAAACTGAGGCACAGAGAAGTGAAAAGACTTACCTAATAATAATAATGACATTATTAAGTGCTTACTATGTGCTAAGCACTGTTCTAAGCACTGGGGAACTTACAAGGTGATCAGGTTGTCCCACGGGGGGCTCACAATCTTAATCCCCATATTACAGATGAGGGTAGTGAGGCCCAAAGAAGTGAAGTGACTTGTCCAAAGTCACACAGCTGACAAGTGGAAGATCCAGATTCGAACCCAAGACCTCTGACTCCAAAGCCCGGGCTCTTTCCACTGAACCACGCTGCCGTCACATGGTGGTGACGGCATAGGAACCCAGATCTTCTGACTTCTAGTCCTGTGCTCTATCCACTAGGACATTCATGATGAGGTAGAGCCTGGTCCTGGAAATCAGAAAGTTATGGATTCCAATTCCGGCTCTGCCACTTACCTGCTTTGTGACCCTGGGCAAGTCACTTTCCTTCTCTGGGCCTCAGTTACCTCATCCCTAAAATGGGGATTGAGGTCGTAAGCCCCACATGGGACGGGGACTCTGTCCAACCCGATTTGCTTGTATCCACCCCAGGGCTTAATACAGTGCCTGGCACATAGTAAGTGCTTAACAAATACCAGAATTATTATTATTATTATGCGGTTAGGGTAACAATATAATGACACGTACACAAGGGGTTTGTGGAGAAGGGTGTGTGGAGAATCTTTAATGGGAAGGCCACAAGAGTACAGACAATATGATAGGGAAGAAGCTGAATGCCTAGTGGATAGAGCACAGGGCTGGGAGTCAGAAGGATCTGGGTTACTATGCCGTCACCGCCACATACCTGCTGGGTGACCTTAGGTAAGTCTTTTCACTTCTCTGCGCCTCAGTTTCCTCATCTGCGGAATGGCGATTCTGATCTCCCTCTTACTTAGACTGTGAGCCCCACGTGGGACCTGATTAGCTTCGATCCACCCAAGCAGCTGGTTAAGTGCTTGGCATAAAGTAAATGCCTAAAAAATAGCATAGTTATTACGTCTGTCTCCCCTGCTAGAACGTGCGGTCCTCAAAGCCCTCCACTACTTGCCTGCTCTGTGACCTTGGTCAAGTCACTTCACTTCTCTGTGCCCAGGTTCTTTATCTGTAACATGGGGATTAAGGCTATGAGCTCCATGTGGGACAGGGTCTATATCTGACCTGAATAGCATCAATCTACCCCAGTGCTTACTACAGTGCCTGGTACAAAGGAAGGAATTGACACACTTAGTACAGTACTCTGCACATACTCTGCTCAATAAATACGATTGATGATGAATTAACAGCCACACACAAAAAATGAAGGAATGAAGGTGGGGAGATGAGAGATTAGTCAGGGAAAGCCTCCTGGAGGAGATGTGATTTTGAGAAGGGCTGGAGAAGCAGTGTGGCTCAGTGGAAAGAGCCCGGGCTTTGGAGTTAGAGGTCACGGGTTCAAATCCCGGCTCTGCCAATTGTCAGCTCGGTGACTTCGGGCGAGTCACTTCACTTCTCTGTGCCTCAGTTACCTCAACTGTAAAATGGGGATCAAGACTGTGAGCTCCCTGTGGGACAACCTGATCACCTTGGAACCTCCCCAGCGCTTAGAACAGTGCTTTGCACATAGTAAGCGCTTAATAAATGCCATCATTATTATTATTATAAGTGAGGATCAGCAGTCAGTAGGAAGCTGATTGCGCCACGCAAAGCCAATGTCAGGGTGTTTCCGTTTGATGCTGCGATATATTGGCAACCCTTGAGGTGGGAGGAGTTCATTCATTCAATCGTATTTATTGAGCGCTTACTGTGTGCAGAGCACTGTACTAAGCGCTTGGGAAGTACAATCTTTCACACGTACCACAACCATGACCTCAGTTACCATTTCACAACCAAATTGGCTCTCAATGGGGCAACAGGATAACAGGCACCCAAGTATGGCCGCCCATGCCTCCAGGCTAAACTTTAGTAGCTTGATAGCACCTTCCTTTGTGGAGTATCAGAGTCACTGCAGTGTGGCTCAGTGGAAAGAGCGATGCCTTGGGAGTCAGAGGTCATGGGTTCAAATCCTGTCTCCACCAATTGTCAGCTGTGTGACTTCGGGCAAGTCACTTAACTTCTGTGGGCCTCAGTTACCTCATTTGTAAAATGGGGATAAAGACTGTGAGCCCCACGTGGGACAACCTGGTCACCTTGTATCCTCTCCAGCACTTAGAACAGTGCTTTACACATAGTAAGTGCTTAACAAATGCTATTATTATTATTATTATTATTATTATTATTATTATTATTCCCCACATCCTGCCTCTGGCTTGGAATGCCCTCCCTCTTCATAGCCGACGGATAATCTTTCTCCCCCACTCAATCAATCAATCAATCAATCAATCGTATTTATTGAGCGCTTACTATGTGCAGAGCACTGTACTAAGCGCTTGGGAAGTACAAATTGGCAACACATAGAGACAGTCCCTACCCAACAGTGGGCTCACAGTCTAAAAGGGGGAGACAGAGAACAGAACCAAACATACCAACAAAATAAAATAGGATAGAAATGTACAAGTAAAATAAATAAATAAATAAATAAATAAATAATAAATAAATAGAGTAATAAATAAAAATTGGAGTATAAATACTCCAAAGCCTTATTGAAGGCACAGCTTTTCCAGGAGGCCCTCTCTGACTATGCCCTCTTTTCCTCTTCTTTCTCCCTTTATTCAGCCCTCCCTCAGCCCCGTGGCACTTAAGCTCCAAAGGCCAAGTTTTCTCTAACGAGGTGTTTCCCAACACCCCCAACCCTAACTAAAAGGCACGATGGCGCTGTGCACTACTCCTTCCATAAGAGATTCTGGGAAAATCACATTCCTCCCAGAAGGAGACAGCACTGCATTTGGGCTGCAATTGAATTGGAAATGCAAACCCACGCATTTGTTCCCTGCCCGAGAATTTCCCTGTTCCACAGTGGATCAGTGATGCTTTCTGCTCCTAACACGTCTCCGTGGGTTAGCGAAGACTCAGCTGCTTCATCTGCAGAGCACTGGAAAGCCTTGCCTGGTGTGCTTCCATGCCCTAACCTTCTGCCTGGAGCCATGAACCCTTTATAATAATAATAATAATAATAATAATAATAATAATAATAATTATTATTATTATTATTATTATTATTATTATTAAGTGCTTACTATGTGCAAAGCACTGTTCTAAGCACTGGGGAGATTACAAGGTGATGAGGTTGTACCACAGGGGGCTCACAGTCTTCATCCCCATTTTACAGATGAGGGAACAGAGGCCCAGAGAAGTTAAGTGCCTTTGCCCAAAGTCACACAGCTGACAAGTGGCGGAGCCGGGATTTGAACCCATGACCTCTGACTCCAAAGCCCGGGCTCTTTCCACTGAGCCACGCTGCTTCTCAATATTTGTGGTATTTGTTAAGCGCTTGCTCTGTGCCACGCACTGTAATATTAAGCACTGTGGTGCATAATGATAATAATGATAGCATTTATTAAGCACTTACTATGTGTAAAGCACTATTCTAAGCGCTGGGGAGGTTAACAAGGATCAGGTTGTCCCACGGGGGGCTCACAGTCTTCATCCCCATTTTCCAGATGAGGTAACTGAGGCCCGGAGAAGTTAAGTGACTTGCCCAAAGTCACACAGCTGACAAGTGGTGGAGCCGGGATTTGAACCCACGACCTCAGACTCCCAAGCCCGGGCTCTTTACACCGAGCCACGCTCCATGTGAGTCAGGTTGGACATGGTCCCTGTCCCAAGTGGGGCTCACAGTCTCAATCCCCATTTTACAGATGAGGGAACTGAGGCTCAGAGAAGTAAAGTGACTTGTCTAAGGTCACACAGCAGATAAGTGGTGGAGCTGGATTAGAACCCATGACCTTCTGACTCCCAAATCTGTTCTCTATCCACTGTGCCATGCTGCTTCTCCTGCTCTGTTCCCAGTTCTATTTGCCGGTTTTCAACATTCTCTTTTCACTCACTGAAAGTAATGATAATAATGATAGCATTTCTTAAGTGCTCACTATCAATCAGTCAATTGCATTTATTGAGCACTTACGGTGTGCAGAGCACTGTACTAATTGCTTGGGGGAGTGCAACATATTAATAATGATAACAATTAGAGAAGCAGCGTGGCTCAGTGGAAAGAGCCCGGGCTTTGGAGTCAGAGGTCATGGGTTCAAATCCCGGCTCTGCCAACTGTCAGCTGTGTGACTTTGGGCAAGTCACTTCACTTCTCTGGGCCTCAGTGACCTCATCTGTAAAATGGGGATTAAGACTGTGAGCCCCATGTGGGACAACCTGATCACCTTGTAACCTCCCCAGTGCTTAGAACAGTGCTTTGCACATAGTAAGCGCTTAATAAATGCCATCACCATCATCAATAATAATGACGGCATTGTTAAGCACATACTGTGTCAAGCACTGTTCAAACAGCTGAAGTAGATACAAGCTAATTCATTCAATCGTATGTATTGAGCACTTACTGTGTCCAGAGCATTGTACTAAGCGCTTAAGCTAATCATTCATTCATTCATTCAATCGTATTTATTGAGCGCTTACTGTGTGCAGAGCACTGTACTAAGCGCTTGGGAAGTACAAGTTGGCAACATATAGAGATGGTCCCTACCCACCGTGGGCTCACAGTCTAGAAGCGAAAGCACTGTTCTAAGCGCTTGGGGGATACAAGTAATCAGGTTGCCCCACGTGGGGCTCCCAGTCTTAATCCCCATTTTACAAATGAGAGAACTGAGGCCCAGAGAAGTGAAGTGACTTGGCCAAAGTCACACAGCTCACAATTGGCGGAGTAATGGGATTTGAACCCATGACCTCTGACTCCAAAGCCCAGGCTCTTTCCACTGAGCCACGCTGCTTAATTAGGTTGGACATAGTCCCTTTCTCCCATGGGGCTCACAGTCATAATCCCCGTTTTTCAGATGAGGTAACTGAAGCCCAGAGAAGTCAAGTGACTTGCCCAGCATCACACAGCCGACAAGTGGCAGAGCCAGATTTAGAACCCAGGTCCTTCTGACTCCCAGGCTGGAACTCTGCTCCCTAGGCCGTAACAGGCATTTTCCTTGCCCACTGAGTGCCAGACACTGTACTAAGCACTGAGTAGATGTAAGCTAATCAGGTTGGACACTGTGAGCCCACTGTTGGGTAGGGACCATCTCTATATGTTGCCAACTTGGACTTCCCAAGCGCTTAGTACAGTGCTCTGCACACAGTAAGTGCTCAATAAATATAATTGAATGAATGAATGAATGACACAATCCCTGTCCAACATGGGGCTCACAGTCTCAATCCCCACTTTACAGATGAGGTCACTGAGGTACAGGGAAGCGAAGTGATTTGCCCAAGGTCTCATGCAGCAGACAAGTACGTATTTATTACTCTATTTATTCATTTATTTTACTTGTACATATTTATTCTATTTTATTTTGTTAATACGTTTTGTTTTGTTGTCTGTCTCCCCCTTCTAGACTGTGAGCCCGCTGTTGGGTAGGGCCCGTCTCTAGATGTTGCCAACTTGTACTTCCCAAGCGCTTAGTACAGTGCTCTGCACACAGTAAGCGCTCAATAAATACAATTGAATGAATGAATGAATGACACAATCCCTGTCCAACATGGGGCTCACGGTCTCAATCCCCATTTTACAGATGAGGTCACTGAGGTACAGAGAAGCGAAGTGATTTGCCCAAGGTCTCACACAGCAGACAAGTACGTATTTAGTACTCTATTTTACTTGTACATATTTCTTCTATGTATTTTATTTTGTGAATATGTTTTGTTGTGTTGTCTGTCTCCGCCTTCTAGACTGTGAGCCCGCTGTTGGGTAGGACCCGTCTCTGTATGTTGCCAACGTGACTTCCCAAGCGCTTAGTACAGTGCTCTGCACACAGTAAGCGCTCAATAAATATGATTTATTGATTGATTGATTGATAGTGAGCCTGGGAGTCAAAAGGACCTGGGTTCTAAATCTGCCTTTGCCACTTGTCTGCTGTGTGACCTTGGGCAAGACACTTGACTTCTCTGTGCTTCAGTTACCTCATCTGAAAAACGGGGATTAAGACTGTGAGCCCCATGGGAGAAAGGGACTATGTCCAACCTGATTAGCTTAAGTGCTTAGTACAGTAAGCGCTCAATAAATATGACAATGAATGAATGAACAAGTGGCAGAGCGCAATTAGAACCCATAACCTTCTGTTTCCTAGGCCCGTGCTCTATCCACTATGCCACGCTGCTTCTAGAACCCAGTTTCAATATAGAGCACGGTGTCTGGCCCATAGTGAGAGCTTAACAAATACGACAATTATTATTATTATCACTTTGGTGATCATTTACAAACCAGTAGTTCAGTACAGTACGCTACCTTTGGTGGCGGGAAGCTTGTCACTGTCTCAGTAAATAGGAATGAAGCGGCTCACTAGCTTCTATCTTCTAGAGAAGCAGCGTGGCTCAGTGGAATGAGCCCAGGCTTTGGAGTCAGAGGTCATGGGTTCGAATCCCAGTTCCACCACATGTCTGCTGTGTGATCTTGGGCAAGTCACTTAACTTCTCTGAGCCTCAGTTACCTCATCTGTGAAATGGGGATGAAGACTGTGAGCCCCCCCGTGGGACAAACTGATCAGCTTGTAACCTCCCCAGTACTTAGAATAGTGCTTTGCACATAGTAAGCGCTTAACAAATGCCAATTATTATTATTATTATTATTATTCTAGCACCTTAATCTCTACACAAGGTGTATGACTACGGCAAACAACCAGCGTTCAGTGTCAGGTTATTTTCCAGGTCAGAAAACAACTCACATCCCTCAAAAAGTGTGCTAATTAGTAACGTTGATAGCAGCAATTTTCAGCGGGGTGAGAGATGTCATCAGCATTACAGCGCAGGACGATTTACCAGATTATTTTTCTTTTTTTTTTTACCGCCAATATTCCAGACTCCATTTAAAGGCAGTTAAACTCCGACTATATAATAAAGGATTTCAAAAAGTTTCTGGAATTGGATTTTAATTCATGAGACTTTAATTTATAACCACACTGTATCTATTTTTATAGATTTCCTCTATCTGGACCTTTGAAGAATTTCGAGAAATCCATATCACTGAGAGGTTCTCCTACGAATAACGGCATTGGGATTATGGTTTACTCTAGTCTTTTTCCATCCTTTTGTGCGCGGACATGCAGGTGTGTTTGGGAGTTCCTTCTGCCAAACAATTTGATAGGGATTTTATTTAAGTGGAGGAAGGAAGGGAAGAGGAGACTTTACTAATTTCTAGGAAGCAGCCACCTGATTGACATTCACTTTGAATCAACCCACCAATCGATGGTATTTCTTGAGTCCTTACTGCGTACAGAGGACTGTACTAAGTGTTTCGGAGAGTTTAACAGAGTAGATAGATAAGATCCTTTTCCTCAGGGAGCTTGGAAGACTAGGGAACGGCTCACAAAAATTGTCAACGACCCCTATGTCCAAACTGATTTGCTTGTATCCACCCCAGCGCTTAGTCCAGTGTCTGGGACATAGTAAGCGCTTAACAAATATCACAATCATCATTATTTTTATTAACCCTGGGCTCCCTCTCCCTACCAGCTCTAGAAGCTCTCATTCCAACTGTCTTTCCTTTCCTTTCCACACCATCTTCAACCTCTTAATCTCCACTGGGTCCTTCCCCACCGCTTTCAAATCACTACCGCTCCCGTTCTACAAAACCCTTCTCTGCTTCCCAAGCTACTGTCTCATCTTCCTCCTCCCCATTCGTGTCCAAAATCCTAAAGCCCATCATAGACACCCGCTCCCTTCACTTCCTAATCATCGACTCTCATCTGGAATCATTAGTCAGGTTTTCGTCCCCTTCGATCCATGAAACCGTGGAATCCGAGGTCACAAAGACCTCCTCAATGCCAAGATTGCTGTAGTCTATCCTGTCCTGATCCTCCTTGACCACTCAGCTTGTTTTGATGTCAATGACCACTTCTACCTCCTTCGCACACTACCAGTCTCACTAGCTCTCCTTCCTTTCTTACTGCCCATTCTCGCACCTATTCCCCGACGCTTTTTCCTCTTCCAATCCCCCATCTCTGGGTATCCCACAGGCCCCATTCTGGGTTTCTTCCTTTTTTCGCTCTACATTTACTCACTCAAGAAGTTCGTCCACGTGCACAATTTCTACCGCCACTTCTGCGGTTGACTCCCGTGGTTTCTTCCCTCACCCCAACTTCTCTCCCGCTGTAGATTTTGCATTTTTTTCTTGCCTCCAGGACATCGGCATTGTGTTGCACCACCAGAATCTTAAAGTCATATTTCAAATAGAACTCTTCACTTTCCCTGAATATCTGTCAACACCATTAACTTGTCCAAGAATCCCGCAGTATCATCTTTGTCTCCTCTCTATCAAATTATAGCACGATTATCCGTTCTTTGACCCGGATTCTGGCCTTAAAGTCTTTGTCACTAGACCAAGACTCCTCCTTTGTACGCACTGTGCTTCTCGGGCCTCAAAATTGTCTTCCGTCTCAGCATCCCTTCATCATCATCAATCGTATTTATTGAGCGCTTACTATGTGCAGAGCACTGTACTAAGCGCTTGGGAAGTACAAATTGGCAACATATAGAGACAGTCCCTACCCAACAGTGGGCTCACAGTCTAAAAGTCATCATCAATTAATCCTCACATTTAGTCTGTCACTAGAGCCTGCCATTTCCTTCTCTCCTTTTTTTTAATGGCATTTGTTAAGCGTTTACTATGAACCAGGCACTGTATTAAGTCCTGGGGAAGAAACAATTTTATCAGGTTGGGCACAGTCCATGTCCTCATGGGGCTCACAGTCTTAATCTCTATTTTACAGATGACGTAACTGACGCACAGAGAAGTGAAGTGACTTGCCCAAGGACACACAGCAGAAATTAGAACCCAGGTCCTACTGGCTTCCAGTCCCTTGTTCTATTCACTAGAGCATGCTCTTTCACCGCAATATTTCTTCAATCTTCATATTCTTTCAAATTCTTTCTTTCTTTCTTTCATATTCTTTCAGATTTCCACCAATTCTGGTTGGCGATCTCAATATTCATTCAATCGTATTTATTGAGCACTTAATGTGTACAGAGCACTATACTAAGCGCTTGGGAAGTACAAGTTGGCAACATATAGAGACAGTCCCTACCCAACAGTGGGCTCACAGTCTAGAAGAGTGGACTCACAGTTTTTCTTCCAAATATCTACCTCTTCATTAACCTCCCTTTCTCCAACCTTCTCCCTTCTTTCCTGTCTTCAGTAGAAAAGCAGCGTGTCTTAGTGGCAAGAGCTTGGACTTGGGAGCCAGAGGTCGTGGGTTCTAATCCCAGCTCTGCCACTTGTCCCCTGGGTGACCTTGGGCAAGTCACTTCACTCCCCTGGGCCTCAGTTCCCTCATCTGTCAAATGGGGATGAAGACTGTGAGCCCCATGTGGGATAACCTGATCACTTTGTATCTCCTCCAGCGCTAAGAACAGTGCTCAGCACGTAGTAAGTGCTTAACAAATATTATTATTATTATTATTGTTATTATTTCTATTATTGAGAAGAAGCGTGGCTTAGTGGAAAGAGCCCGGGCTTGGGAGTCAGCGGTAGGGGATTCAAATCCTGGCTCTGCCACTTGTCAGCTTTGTGACTTTGGGCAAGCCACTTCACTTCCCTGTGCCTCAATTCCCTCATCTGTAAAATGGGGATTAAGACTGTGATCCCCACATGGGACAACTTGAGAAACTTGTATCTACCCCTGTGCTTAGAACAGTGGTTGGCACATAGTAAGTGCTTAACAAATAGCATTATTACCATGGGAGCAGTGTGGCTCTGTAGAAAGAGCCCAGGTTTGGGAATCGTAAGTCATGGGTTCTAATCCCGGCTCCACCACTTATCAGTTGTGTGACTTTGGGCAAGTCACTTCACTCCAGCGCTTAGAACAGTGCTTTGCACATAGTAAGCACTTAATAAATGCCATTATTATTATTATTATTATTATTATTATTATTATTATTATTATTATTATTATTCTCTGTGCCTCAGTTACCTCAACTGTAAAATGGGGATGAGGACTGTGGGCCCCACGTGGGACAACCCGATTACCTTGTATCTACCCCAGCACTTAGAACAGTGCTCGGCACACAGTAAGTGCTTAACAAATACCATTATTATTATCATTTTTATACTACTTATACTACTATTTTATACTATTATTTTTGTACTACATCCTGAAGCTCACACCATCTTTCTAAAATGTCATTCTGTACTCTCCCAAGCACTTAGTATCATGCTTTGCACAAAGTGCTCGATAAATAGGATTATAAATCTTAATAATACTAATAATGATAAAAATGAAAATAATAATAATAATACGCACACTTCTCCCTTCAGTGAAAATGTCCAGTGGCTACCTATTTCCCTGGGCCCTGAAGAGCCACTGGCTTCAAGCTTCCCCATGAGTTCCTTCTTTCTTTCTCACCTGTCCTCTTTCCTAACGGACCTTTTCATCTATCCCAGCATTCCCACCCCCACCCACATCCCCTTGCTCTTTCCCTCTCCCATTTTTGGCTAATGTGGCCTAAGTAATATAACCGATAAAACCTAAATATGTCTGACAAGCCTTTCACATATATGTCAGGTCACCCCTTGGTGCTCTATTTCATATGTGATAGGCATAGTTCCTGGCACCATTACTATTCAATCAATCAATCAAATTCGCTGAGCCCTTAGCATGTGCACAGCACTGTATTTCTCTTATTTGTTGTGGTGGTCTTCCTTAAACCCTGTTTTAAGTCAGCGGTCTATTTCTCATTTCTGTAATAATAATTAACAATAATAATGATAATGGCATTTATTAAGTGCTTAACTATGTGCCAGGCACTGTACTGAGCGCTGGGGTGAATACAAGCAAATCAGGTTTGGACGCAGTCCCTGTCCTGCATAGGGCTCACAGTCTCAATCCCCATTTTACCGATAAGGTAACTGAGGCCCAGAGAAGTGAAGCGACTTGCCCAAGTTTACATGGCAGACAAGCGGCGGAGCCGGGATTAGAACCCACGACCTTCTGACTCGCAGGCTGTGCTCTATCCTCTACGTGACACTGCATCAGAGGATGCCCCAGTCAATCAATCAATCATATTTATTGAACGCTTCTTGTGCACGGAGCATTGGAAGTACACTGTGGACAGGGCATGTGTCTGATTATTGTTGTTGTGTACTCTTCCCAGGATATTAAACGCACACAATAAGCGTTTAACAAATATGATTGAATGAATGCATGAATGAGGGTACAATATAACCGAGGTGGTCAACATGTTCTCTGCCCACAACAAGCTTACAGTCTAGAATACAAAGGCTTTGAAGGGAAGATGTCCCCAGGAGGGTTAGGTCTGGAGGGGGGCAGGGGGACAATGGAAAAAGAAATGTTACCAGGGCCACAAGTTCTTAGGAAAAGGAAGATTTCTCACTGATCTCGCCAGCAACGGCACGTAAAGATTCCCCAATCATTCACCCCAAGCAAAACCCATCAGGAAATCCATGCATCTCCTCCCACAGCTGATGGCATTTCAATTGCAACCCACATTCACAACTCATAAAACTATACAGGAGGACGATGGCTAACATCTGCAGCGATCCATTTCTCCAAACTAAATGCTAATAATGCTAACTTCCAAGGCTCAGGGTTCGGAAAGGGGCGTTATTCTGCTTAATGCAACTGCACACGTGCCTTCCCGTGAATTATTTTACTGCTCTTAAAGCTTCAATAGGTGGACTTGGGAATTTTTAGACCTCAAAGAGGAGGCTATAAATAGGTTCGCCTAAATCACTTGGAGGGGAGAGATTCAAGAGGAAGGGTTGGTAGACAGAATAATGAGAGGTACCGTGTTGTTTTTTTAATAACACAATCCCAGTTATTCTTGAAATCGTAAATTTCAAGGAAATTATGAGGGCATAATGAAGGAGTTTAATTTGCTTTGCAGAGTGCTTTGTACAAACAGTCAGGGCTCACACTCGTTTACACAGGTTACACAGGTAACTGAGGCCTAGAGAAATGAAGTGACTTGCGTAAGGTCACACAGCAGACAAGCAGCGGAGCTGGGATTAGAACCCGCATCCTGACTCGGGGGCACAGGTTCTTTCAAATAAGCAATGCTGCTTCTCTCCTAGCAAACAGAATAGCAAAGGGAACTGTGGACTTTGGATGTAGCCATGCATAAACCCACACGCTGATTTCTTAAATGCTTCCAGATTGGATCCTCATTTTTGACCAATCACTCAATCAGTAATATTTATTAAGTGCTTACTCTGTGCACAGCACTGGAGTCAGCGCCTGGGAGAGTGCAATAAAACGGAGTCGGTAGATATGTTTCTTGCCCTCAAGGAGTTTACAGCCTGGGGTTGAGGGGAGACAGACATTAATCTAAATGAAGAAATTACAGATATGTATATAAGTGCCGTGGGGCTGTGGGTGGAGTGAATAAAAGGTACAAATCCAAGTGCAAGGGTGAAACGGAAGGGCACGGAAGAAGCTAGCTCTCTTCCTCCCTTCAAGGCCCTGCTGAGAGCTCACCTCCTCCAGGAGGACTTCCCAGACTGAGCCCCCTCCTTCCTCTCCGCCTCGTCCCCCTCTCCATCCCCCCCATCTTACCTCCTTCCCTTCCCCACAGCACCTATATATATGTATATATGCTTGTACATATCTTTTTACTCTATTTATTTATTTATTTTACTTGTACATATCTATTCTATTTATTTTATTTTGTTGGTATGTTTGGTTTTGTTCTCTGTCTCCCCCTTTTAGACTGTGAGCCCACTGTTGGGTAGGGACTGTCTCTATATGTTGCCAATTTGTACTTCCCAAGTGCTTAGTACAGTGCTCTGCACATAGTAAGCGCTCAATAAATACAATTGATGATGATGATGGAAGAAGAGGAAATAAGGGCTTCTTGGAGGAGATGGGCTTCCAACAAATAGAATTAAAGCTAAATGCACATCATTAACAAAATAAATAGAATGGTAAATATGTACAAGTGAAATAAATAGCAGCATGGCTCAGTGGAAAGAGCATGGGCTTTGGAGTCAGAGGTCATGGGTTCAAATCCTGGCTCCACCACATGTCTGCTGTGTGACCTTGGGCAAGTTACTTAACTTCTCTGAGCTTCAGTTACCTCATCTGCAAAATGGGGCTTAAGACTGTGAGCCCCACATGGGACAACCTGATCACTTTGTATCACCCCCAGCGCTTAGAACAGTGCTTTGCTTTTAGGTTGTGAGCCCACTGTTGGGTAGGGACTGTCTCTATATGTTGCCAACTTGTACTTCCCAAGCGCTTAGTACAGGGCTCTGCACACAGTAAGCGCTCAATAAATACGATTGATTGATTGATTTGCACATAGCAAGCGCTTAACAAATGCCAACATTATTATAAATAGAATAATAAATCTGTACAAACAAATACACAGGTGCTGTGGGGAGAGGAAGGAGGTAGGGCGGGGGGATGGGGAGGAGGAGAGGAAAAAGGGGGCTCAGTCTGGGAAGGCCTCTTGGAGGAGGTGAGCTCTCAGTAGGGCTGTGAAGGGAGGGAGAGAGTTAGCTTGGCGGCTGTGTGGAGGGAGGGCATTCCAGGCCACGGGGAGGACGTGGGCCGGGGGTCGACGGCGGGACAGGTGAGAACGACACCTGTCCACATGTTTTGTTTTGTTGTCTGTCTCCCCCTTCTAGCCTGTGAGCCCGTTGTTGGGTAGGGACTCTCTCTATATGTTGCCAACTTGTACTTCCCAAGTGCTTAGTACAGTGCTCTGCACACAGTAAGCGCTCAATAAATATGATTGAATGAATGAATACGATTTTGAAGGTGGGTAGATTGACTGTCAAAATATGAAGGGGGAGGCAGTTGTAGGCCGACAGCAGGATGTGGGCGAGAAGTGTCAGTGAGGGAGGTGAGAAAAATAACCTTTAAGTAGATCTGTTTCTCTGGAGGTATGTGATTTTTCGGGATTAGGAATCAGTCTATCCCTGGCCCTGCCACATAATAATAAAAATAATATAATAATAATAATAAATGCATTTGCTAAGTGCTTACTAAGTGCAAAGCACTGTTCTAAGTGCTGGGGAGGTTACAAGGTAATCAGGTTGTCCCTCGGGGGGCTCACAGTCTTAATTCCCATTTTACAGATGAGGTAACTGAGGCTCCAAGAAGGTAAGTGACTTCCCCAAGGTCACACAGCAGACATGTGGTGGAGCCGGGATTCGAACCCATGACCTCTGACTCCCAAGCCCGGGCTCTTTCCACTGAGCCACAGTGCTCCGTGTGACCTTGAGCAAGTCACTTAACTTGTCTGGGCCTCAACTTCCTCATCTCTAAAAAGGGGATTAAATACCTATTCTTCCATCTTGCCTAGTGTGCTCTGTGTGATATGGACCGTATCAAGCTTTTTTCTATAAACCCAAGAGTTTAACATGGAATATAGTAATAGTAATAATAATAATAATTGTAGTACCATATGTTGCCAATTTGTACTTCCCAAGCGCTTAGTACAGTGCTCTGCACATAGTAAGCGCTCAATAAATACGATTGATGATGATGATGATGGTACTAGTTAAGTGCTTGCTACGTGCCAGGCACTGTATTAAGTGCTGGAGTAGATACAAGTCAATCAGGTTGGACATAGCCCCTATAACAATAATAATATAATAATAACAATAATAATGATGATGATGGCATTTGTTAAGCGCTTACTATGTGCAAAGCACTGTTAAAAGCACTGGAGAGGATACAAGGTGATCAGGTTGTCCCACTTGGGGCTCACAGTCTTCATCCCCATTTTACAGATGAGGTAACTGAGGCCCAGAGAATTGAAGTGACTTGCCCAAAGTCACCCAGCTGACAATTGGTGGAGCCGGCATTTGAACCCATGACCTCTGACTCCCAAGCCTGTGTTTGTTCTACTGAGCCACGCTGCTTCTCTCCCAAGCCCATGCTCTTTGCTCTTTCCACTAGGCCATGCTAGTGACACAGAGAAAGTACTTAGTAACTATTGCCATTTTTTAAACGATAGTTGTAAGCACTTACTACAAGAAGCAGCGCGAGAGAAGCAGCATGGCTTCCTGGAAAGATCCTGGGCTTGGGAATCAGAGCTCAATCAATCGATCAATCAATCAATCGTATTTATTGAGCGCTTACTGTGTGCAGAGCACTGTGCTAAGCGCTTGGGAAGTACAAGTTGGCAACATATAGAGAAGGTCCCTACTGAACAGTGGGCGGTCGTGGGTTCTAATCATCATCATCATCATCATCATCAATCGTATTTATTGAGCGCTTTCTGTGTGCAGAGCACTGTACTAAGCGCTTGGGAAGTACAAGTTGGCAACATATAGAGACAGTCCCTACCCAACAGTGGGCTCACAGTCTAGAAGGGGGAGACAGAGAACAAAACCAAACATACTAACAAAATAAAATAAATAGAATAGATATGTACAAGTAAAATAAATAAATAGAGTAACAAATATGTACAAACATATATACATATATACAGGTGCTGTGGGGAAGGGAAGGAGGTAAGATGGGGGGATGGAGAGGGGGATGAGGGGGAGAGGAAGGAAGGGGCTCAGTCTGGGAAGGCCTCCTGGAGTAGGTGAGCTCTCAGTAGGGCCTTGAAGGCCGTACTTCTAATCCCAGCTCTGCCACTTGTCTGCTGTATGACCTTGGTAAGTCATTTAACTTCTCTGCGCTTCAGTCACTTCATCTATAAAAATGGGGATTAAGACTGTGAGGCCCACGTAGGACAACCTGATTACCCTGTAACTAGCCCAGCGCTTAGAACAGTGCTTGGCTCATAGTAAGTGCTCAACAAATACCACCATTATTATTATAATCAGGTTGGACAGTCCCTGCTCAACATGGGGATGACAGCTTAAGTCAGAGGGAGGAGGATTGAGTCCCTCTTTTACAGATGAGGTAACTGAGGCGCCAAGAAGTGACTTACCCTTAGTCACAAGGCAGAGAAGTAACTGAGCTGGGCTGAGAATCCAAATCCCCCGGCTCAATCAATCAATCAGTCGTATTTATTGAGCGCTTACTATGTGCAGAGCACTGTACTAAGCGCTTGGGAAGTACAAATTGGCAACATATAGAGACAGTCCCTACCCAACAGTGGGCTCACAGTCTAGAAGGGGGCAGGGGAGGATGATGCTCCCAGGGCATCATCATCATCATCATCATCAATCGTATTTATTGAGCGCTTACTATGTGCAAAGCACTGTACTAAGCGCTTGGGAAGTACAAATTGGCAACATATAGAGACAGTCCCTACCCAACAGTGGGCTCACAGTCTAAAAGGGGCACTTTCCATTAGGCCACGCTGAGGATTCGGGAACCAGACCAGACAATCCCAGCCCTGCGCCCCTTCAGACTCCACCCTGTCAATCACTGGGGTGGTGTGGCTCTTTAGGTAAAAGCAACGTGGGTTATTGGAAATAGCCCGGGCTTGGGAGTCAGAGGTCGTGGGTTCTAATTCCGACTCTGCCGCTTGTCAGCTGTGTGACTTTGAGCGAGTCTCTTCAATTCTCTGGGCCTCAGTTACCTCATCTGGAAAATGGGGAATAAGACTGTGAGCCCCACGGGGAACAACCTGATGACCTTGTCTCTCCCACAACATATAGAAAGGTGCTTGGCACATAGTAAGCGCTTAACAAATACCATTATTGTTATTATTACTAAAATCCACCATTTTGGACCTTTGAATCGAGCCATTAAATGGAATGTGTTTAAGACTGACTGACTCATTCAGTCATTCGGTCACATTTAGTGAGCCCTTACAATGTCTGCTGTCTGACCTTGGTAAGTCATTTAACTTCTTTGTGCTTCAGTCACCTCATCTATAAAAATGGGGATTAAGACTGTGAGGCCCACGTAGGTCAACCTGATTACTCTGTATCTACCCCAGCGCTCAGAGCACTGATTAAAGCCTAAGGAAATTATACTACAACAGAGTTCATAGACCTGCTCCCTGCCAGAAGGAGTTTGCAGACTAAGTGGGGAGAACACTGAAAGAGATTAGAGGTAGGGAAAATAGTAGAGCATTAGAATATTTAAATAAGTGAGTGTTCAGTGCTCGGCATATAGTAAGCGCTTAATAAATACCATCATTATTATCAAAGTGCTTGGGGTTAATTGCTAAGTTCAAGGTTGATGCAGAGAGGAGGGTGGATAGGATGATAGAGGGCTTAGTCTGGGAAGACTCACTTGGAACAGGTGTGATTTTAGGAAGGTTTTGAAGGAGGGGAGTGTGATGAGACAGTCGGATATGATTGGGGAGGGAGGTCCAGACTGGAGGGAGAACGTACATATTTGTACATATTTATTACTCTATTTATTTATTTATTTATGTATTTATTTATTTATTCATTCATTCATCTTACTTGCACATATCTATTCTGTTTATTTTATTTTGTTAGTATGTTTGGTTTTGTTCTCTGTCTCCCCCTTCTAGACTGTGAGCCCGCTGTTGGGTAGGGACTGTCTCTATGTGTTGCCGACTTGTACTTCCCAAGCACTTAGTACAGTGCTCTGCACACAGTAAGTGCTCAATAAATACGATTGAATGAATGATTGATTGAGAATGTGGACAAGGGGTCAGAAGTGGGAGAAATGAGCTGGAGGAACACTGAAAAAGTTGGTGTTAGCAGAGCTGAGTGTGCAGGTTGGGATGTAGTTGGAAATCAGCAAGGTTAGGTAGGAGGGAGAGGGCTCATTCAGTGTCTTAAAGCTACTGGTAAGACGTTTCTGTTTGATATGGACGTGAATGGGCAACCATTGGACTCTTTTTTTTGAGTTGGGCAATAAAGACTGAATAATTATTTTTTTTTAGAAAACTGATCCAGGCATTGGAGTGAAGTATGGACTGCCGAGGGGAGAGACAAGAGGCAGGAAAGTCAGCCGGAAGGCTGAAGCAGTCATCCAGTCAGAAAATGACGAGTGCTTCGATCAGCATGGTAGCAGTCTGGATGGAGGGGAAAGGGTAGTAATAATAATAATGATGGCATTTATTAAGCACTTACTATGTGCAAAGCACTGTTCTAAGCACTGGGGAGGTTATAAGGTGATCAGGTTGTCCCACGGGGGGCTCACAGTCTTAATCCCCATTTTACAGATGAGGTAACTGAGGCACAGAGAAGTTAAGTGACGTGGCCAAAGTCACACAGCTGACAACTGGAGGAGCCGGAATTTGAACCCATGACCTCTGACTCTAAAGCCCATGCTCTTTCCATTAAGCCATGCTGCTTCACAATTCTTGAGATGTCAAGAAGGTAGAACCAGCAGGATTTTTTTGACAAAATTCAATGCATGGGTCGAATGAGAGAGATGAGGTGAGGATAATGCCAAGGTTACGGGCTTGCGAGGCACAGAGGATCGTGGTGTGTTTCGTTTCATTGTCTGTCTCCCCCTTCTAGACTGTGAGCCCGTTGTTGGATAGAGACCGTCTCTATATGTTGCTGACTTGTACTTCCCAAGCGCTTAGTACAGTGCTCTGCACACAGTAAGCGCTCTATAAATACGATTGAATGAATGAATGAATGAATGGTGCCGTCTACAGTGATTAGAAAGCCAAGGAAGGCCAGGGTTTGGGCAGGAAGACGAGGAGTTCTGTTTTGGACCTGGAAAGTTGGAGGTGTCAGTGGGACAACCAAGTGGAGATGTCCCGGAGGCAAGAGGAAACGGAAGACATCGGAGGAGAGAGGACGGAGCTGGAAAGTCAGATTGAGGAATCATGTGCATCGAGATAGCAGTTGAAGCTTTGGGCGTGAAGTAGTTCTCCAAGGGAGTGGGTGTAGATGGTAAAAAGAAGGGGACCCAGAACTGAACCCTGACTCTTGATAAACGAGAGGCTATAACATAAACTGTTTGGGGCTGCTATGCCTCTAAGCTAGGCCACGGAAAATGAGGAAACAGAATACCTCTCTACCCAGGAGCTTTACCCTAAATTCCAGAAACAAAATGGGTCGCATTAATTGACTGGCTAGGGGTCTTGGAACTTTATGCAAGGAGTTGCCTCTGAGGAACTGAAGAGGGCATTAAATTACCTACTGAAGTATGCACGCTTCCGATGGAGTCAGCATATCGCGTTCCTGGAGAATGGTTGGTACTGAGCGTTACACAGTAGGGAAGCCTGCTTTGACATACTGCCTGGAGTCACCACTGTCACGGCTGTCAAGCACTAGGGCTCGGCAGGGGAAGGAGAGGAGGCAATTAAAAGGGAGAACTGGCAACTCAAAGAGAAAGCACCCACAGAGAAACTCCCGGAAATACCTAAAATAGCAGAAGGACGTAGTCTAGCGAAGAGATGAAAGAGCCAGAGAGAAAATGAAGTGCAAGTTCAGATCCAGTTAGCGGAGTGAGGGGAAATAAGTATCGATTGTGTGTCCTTGTAATCTCCGGTCACCATCGCCGGTGAAGGTTAACAGACGCAGCCTTTCCAACACCAGGTCAGAAAAAGAACGGACATGGTGGCTTCATCCGAAGTGGCTGCCGTCACAAAAGAGAAATGACATAGTCTAGTGGTGAAACCACCCAACGCCACTCAGAGATGGTAGAGATGAATGTTGCTACCCGGGAATCTTGGAATAGCCGTCGAGGCTGGGGAATCACGGAGGAGGCCACTGTCGCTCTGCCTTGTTTTAGAAGTGAGCCGAAAGAGTGAAAAGCAATGAGGCGTTGAGGACCATATCTTTGGTGTGGACTTCAGAAATGATGGTGGAGCTCTTACTGACAAATAAGGGAGAGTTTAGGAGGAGAGAAGGAGGAGGGAAAGTGAGAAGTTCCATTTTACCACCCGCTGATTTTTGAGAGGCCAGGGGAAACCAAGGCAGAGGTGTCTTAGTGGCCAGGGGAAATTGGGGACGGAACGGCTGGATGGACGATCGGGGCTACAGAAGTAGATCTGGGTGTTCTCCATTTTGCTGAACCAGGGTGGGCAGAGGACCTCCCCAAGAGTATAAAGTGAGAAGAGAAGGGGGCCCAGAAAAGATACTTTGTGCAGCCTCACAAACAAAAATAGACAAACCTTTAAAGATAGGATTTAAAGACACAAACCCTTAATACTCTTGCTCCTCTAGACATCTCAAAAGAGCACCGTCTGACCTTCAGGCTAGAAGATGACATGATTGGAAGAAGCATTTTTATCCAGTGAGGCCAAATGTGACTGGCTGACAGGTGAACATTTGATTAACAAACCCTTCCCCAAAATGACTAGTCTTGTTGCCTGTTGCATTTGAAACTCCCAGTTCCTGAAGCCATTTTTATTTCTCGCTCTTGGTATCTCTCAATGGATCAGTCATTTTTTATGGTATTTGTTAAGTGCTTACTATGTGCCAGGAACTGTACTGGAAGCTCTCCAGGTGCAACCTTTAGAAGGGGAATGATTGTCAATCCATCACCATATGTAGCAGAAACTGGAGATCATCCTCCTCACCCTGGGCTTCAAGGCTGTCCATCCCCTCGCCCCCTCCTACCTCACCTCCCTTCTCTCCTTCTCCAGCCCAGCCCGCACCCTCTGCTCCTCTGCCACCGCTAACCTCCTCACCGTACCTCGTTCTCGCCTGTCCCGCCGTCGACCCCCGGCCCACGTCCTCCCGCTGGCTTGGAATGCCCTCCCTCCGCACATCGGCCAAGCTAGCTCTCTTCCTCCCTTCAAAGCCCTACTGAGAGCTCACCTCCTCCAGGAGGCCTTCCCACACTGAGCCCCCTTCTTCCTATCCCCCTCCTCCCCCTCCCCATCCCCCCTGACTTACCTCCTTCCCCTCCCCACAGCACCTATATATGTGCACTTAGCATATATATATGTGCACTTAGCACAGTTTCTGGCACATAGTAAGTGCTTAACAAATACCCTCACTATTAAGATTATTATCATTATCATTACTATGTGTAGGGCACTGTATTAAGCACTTGGGAGAGTACAATTCAACAAAAGTAGTATACACATTGCCTGCCCATAACTAGCTTACAGTCTAGAGGAGGAACTTCCCCAATTAATCCCTCATTTCCTCCACTCATTCTCCCTTCTGCATCTCTTATGAACTTGAATCTGTACCCTTCCAGCCCTTGATATTCAAAGCACCCTGACCCTCACACTTTTGTACACATCCATAATATATATATATATATAACATATATATATGTTTGTACGTATTTATTACTCTATTTATTTTACTTGTACATATTTATTCTATTTATTTTAGTTTGTTAATATGTTTTGTTTTGTTGTCTGTCTCCCTCTTCTAGACTGTGAGCCCGCTGTTGGGTAGGGACCATCTCTATATGTTGCCAACTTGTACTTCCCAAGCGCTTAGTACAGTGCTCTGCACACAGTAAGCGCTCAATAAATACGAATGAACAAATGAATGAATCAGCTTGAAAGCTCACATTCGCCTTTCTTCCCTCCACCTATCCTCATTCCTCTCCCTCTAAGATCCAGCCTGCCCACTTTGCTCTTCTAATACCAAACTATTAAATGAGCCTCCTTATCTGTCTCACCTGCAATGCCTTTCTCGTGCCCTCCTTTGTTGCTGGAACTCCCTCCTCCTTTAAATCTGGCAGACTGCCACTTTCTTCATCTTCAAAGACTTATTGAAACAGCATCTCTTCCAGGGAGCCCTCCCTGACTATTGATAATAATAATAATGGCATTTTTTAAGCACTTACTATGGGCGAGGCACTACACTAAGTGCTAGGGTAGATACAAGGTAATCAGGTTGTCCCACGTCGGGCCCACAGTCTTCAGCCCCATTTTACAGATGAGGTAACTGAGACACAGAGAATCAGGGTGACTTGCCCAAGGTCACGGAGCAGAGAAGTGGCGGAGCCAGGATTAGAACCGATGACCATTGGACTCCCAGTCGCATGCTCTATGCACATCACCATGCTGCTTCTCTAATCTCCCCATCCTATTATCCCTCTTTACTGTGTCACTTTACTTCCTTGAGCCCATTATCACAGCACATATGTACATATTCTAATCCCGGCTCCACCACTTGTCTGCTGTGTGACCTTGGGCAAACCACTTCACTTCTTTGGGCCTCAGTTATCTCATCTGTAAAATGGGGATCAAGACTTTGAACCCCACTTGGGGCAACCTGATTACCTTGTATCTACCCCAGTGCTTAGAACAGTGCTTGGCACATAATAGGCACTGAACAAATACCATAATAATTATTATAATTATAATCTTCTACTTCATTATTACGGTACTCGTTCGTCTCTCTACCTGAAATTTATTTCTGTGTCAGTCTACCTCACTGCCCCACTAGACAGTATTCATTCATTCATTCAATCATACTTACTGAGCTCTTACTGTTTGCAGAGCACTGTACTAAGCGCTTGGGAGAGGGCAATAAAACAACGGACACATTCCTACCCTCAACAAGCTCCCAGTCTAGAGCACAGTAAGCCCCTCATGGTCAGGTATTTTGTCTACTTACTCTACTGGACTCTCCCAGGCACTTAGTACAATGCCCTGCTCACAAGAAACACTCTATAAATTTCACTGATTGATAATTTGAATTAAAATCACATCTTCTCCAAGGCAATCAATCAATCAATCAATGGTATTTATTGAGCGCTTCCTGAAACAATGTGGCATAGTGAAGCAGCAAGGCATACTGGACCGAGCATGGGCCTGTGAGTTAGAAGGTCATGGGTTCTAATCCCGGCTCTGCCACTTGTCTGCTGGGTGACCTTGGGCAAGTCTAGGCCTCAGTTACCTCATCTGTAAAATAGGGATTGAGACTGAGAGCCCCAAGTGGGACAGGAACTGCGTCCAACCCGCTTTACTTTTATCCACCCCAGCGCTTAGCACAGTTTCTGGCACATAGTAAGTGCTTAACAAATACCCTCATTATTAATATTATTATCATTACTATGTGTAGGGCACTGTATTAAGCACTTGGGAGAGTACAATTCAACAAAATTAGTGTACACTTTGCCTGCCCATAACTAGCTTACAGTCTAGAGGAGGAACTTCCCCAATTAAATCCTCATTTCCTCCACTCATTCTCCCTTCTGCATCTCTTATGAACTTGAATCTGTACCCTTCCAGCCCTTGATATTCAACGCACCCTGAGCCTCACACTTTTGTACGCGTCCATAATTTATTTGAATTTCTGTCTGCCCCCTGACTGTAAGCTCCTTGTAAGCACGGAATTTGTCTACCAACTCTCTTGTATTGTAATAGTAATTATGGTATTTGTTAAGTGCTTACTTTGTGCCAAGCACTGTTCTAAGTGCTGGGGTAGGTACAGAGTAATTGCACTCTCCCAAGCACTGAATCCAGTGCTCTGCACAAAGTATATGCTCAACAAACCCCATTAATTGATTGACTTACCAATAGTAATCCACGTCGTTGGGTAGAGACTGTCACTATCTGTTGCCAAATTGTAATAATAGTAATAATAATAATGATGGCATTTGTTACGCGCTTACTATGTGCAAAGCACTGTTCTAAGCACTGGGGAGGATACAGGGTTATCAGATTGTCCCACGTGGGGCTCACAGTCTTGTTGCCAACTTGTATTTCCCCAGCTCTGCACACAGTAAACGCTCAATAAATACGATTGATTGATTGATTGATTCATCCCCATTTTGCAGATGAAGTAACTGAGGCACAGAGAAGTGAAGTGACTTGCCCAAAGTCACACAGCTGACAGTTGGCAGAGTCAGGATTTGAACCCATGACCTGTGACTCCAAAGCCCGTGCTCTTTCCACTGAGCCACGCTGCACACTGAATTAAGCGCTTGGGTGAGTACCAGACAATAGAATTGGTAGACATAATCTCTGCCCTCAAGGAATCTGTACTGTAGTGAACTAGATTGTAATCTAGTGAAGTGATATCTCCAAATTCACATATTTGGTTTCACTTGTCTTTGTGAGTCCCCCGAGGGGTAGGGACCATGACTGGTTCCCATCTGGGTTTCTGTCCCAGCGCTTAGAACAATGCTCTGCACACAGTAAGCACTTAATAAATATGATCAAATGAATAATTGGAATCATATTTCTGTCAAATTTTTACTAACTGCATCTCTTAAATCTCTCCAGACCAGATGCTCTGAGGGTGGCCGCTTAGACTCTTTTCATCCAATCGGGTCCTGGAGCCTTAACGGTACTCAAATTCAAATTTCAACAAATATGAAACAATAAATACCTTTACACTTCAAATGTATGTAGGATATATACTTAATTCACTGATGAAGAAAATGCCAATAGTTGATCAGAGCCTATAGCCTTGAACTCCAGACTGTAAGCTCGTTGTGGACAGGGAATGTGTCTATTTCTGGTTTTAGTGTACTCTCCCAAGTGCTTAGTACAGCGCTTTGCACACAGTAAGTGCTCAATAAATATGATTGAATAAATGAATCATTCGATCAATAGAACTTGACCAGTTACTATACGGTACTCAGCACTGGAGAATACATTAGGGTTAGAAGACACAGTCCCTGCCTTTAAGAAGTTTATTATCAATTTAACAGGGGGGAAGAGACAAACATCATTTACAGAAAGAATGTTACACATTTTACCAACTGGTGTAAAGACAAATCCATTTAACCACCAGCAGCATGGCTCAGTGGAAAGAGCCCGGGCTTTGGAGTCAGAGGTCATGGGTTCAAATCCCTGCTCTGCCAATTGTCAGCTGTGTGACTTTGGGCAAGTCACTTAACTTCCCTGGGCCTCAGTTCCCTCATCTGTAAAATGGGGATTAAGACTGTGAGCCCCACATGGGACAACCTGATCACCTTGTATCCCCCCAGCACTTAGAACAGTGCTTTGCACATACTAAGCACTTAACAAATACCATTATTATTATAATTATTATTATTTTATTAAAGTTCTGGCCTGGGAGTCCAAAGGACCTGTGTTCTAATACCTGGCTCTGACACTTGCCTGCTGTGCGATCTTGGGCGAGTTATTTCACTTCTCTGTGCCTCAGTTACCTCATCTATAAAATGGGGAATAAAACTGTGAGCCCTATGTGGGACATGGACTGTGGCCAACCGGATTACCTTGTAACTACCGGATCACTTAAAATAAGTTCCTGGCACATACTAAGCCCATAACAAACACCACACAAAAAAGTAACGCATTAAATACATTCCAATATTGTCCACATCCCCTTTCATTTTCTGAGTTATATAGCATTAGTCACATGTTGAAATGGGAAATGGTAGTAAACTAATGTGAATGGAGAAATCCATGACTCGAGCAAGCCTGCTCTTATAAACTGTCGGATTAAAACCCAAGTCCTCCTACTTGCAGACCCATGTTCTTTCCATTACTTCCCTTGCTGTTTTATTCATTAATTCATTCACTCATTCAATCACATTCATTGCGTGCTGACTGTGTGCAGAGCACTGTACTAAGTGCTTGCTGTTTTTCAAATCTACCAACCACCTAGATAAAGTGCTCATCATTCAAAGAAAATTACTTATCAAGTATCAGGGCATTGCTAAGGAACAAATCTCCAAACAGAAAACCACTAGAAAGCAGTGCTGACAAAAACAAGTTAATTATTGAAATCAATCCAATAATAAGTCGATTCTCAATAAATCATCAACGATTTCAAGTAACAAATCACCCACCTCACTCAGCCTTCTCTGATTGATCAGAAAACCCTCCTACTGAGAAAGTGGATCCCACCCAAATCAATTGTATTGATTCAGAGCTTATTCTGTGTAAAGCACTGTACTGAGCACTTGGAAGGGTAGAAGGATTTTAAGACCTTACAATCAAGTCGGAGAAACCAATACTAAAATAAATTACAAGTAGGGAGGAACAACAGAACTTTAAAGTACACACATAAGTGCTATAAGGGTTGGGATAAGGAGAACGTCTGAGTACTTAGGGAGTCAGGACTGCATGATAGATGATTTAGTAGGGTGGGGAGACTAGAGTTTAGGCTAGGAAGGCTTCTTGGAGGAGATGTGACTTCAGAAGGGCTTTGAAGACGGGTAGAGTACTCATCTGCTGGATGTGAAGTGGGAGGGCATTCAGGAAGAAGCTGGGGGTGAGGGAAGAAAGATATTAACAGCAAGGAGACAAGATGAAGGCAGAGGGAGGAGTTTGGCCATTCATTCATTCATTCATTCATTTAATCGAATTTATTGAGCGCTTACTGTGTGCAGAGCACTGTACTAAGCTCTTGGGAAGTACAAGTTGGCAACATATAGAGATGGTCCCTACCCAACAGTGGGCTCACAGTCTAGAAGGGGGAGACGAACTTTAGTTCTTATGTATAGGAGGCTTTGAGCAGTGGAAGGAATTCTTAGCTCAATGTGTACAGAGTGAAGGAAAGAGGAGAACAAGAAAGACTCCACCCTGTAAAAGTTTGATTTTATGGCTTTTCCTGAAAGCCCTAGAGAAGCAGCTTAGGCTAATGGTTAGAGAATAGGCTTGGAAGTCAAAAGGACCGGGGTTCTAATCCCAGCTCCACCACTTGTTTGGTGTGTGACCTTGGAATTAATAATCACTTAACTTCTCTGTGCTTCCCTTACCTCAACTGTAAAATGGGGTTAAGATTGTGAGCCCAGTAGGTGGGACAGGTACAGTCTCCAACCTGATCGGCTTGTAACAATAATAATAATAATAATATTAATAATAATAATATGATTGAATGAATAATAATGGCATTTGTTATGTGCTTACTATGTGCAAAACACTGTTCTAAGCGCTTGAATACATCACCGCACTTAGTACAGTGTCTGGCCTTTAGTAAACGCTTCAAAAATATGGTAAGAAAAATCCACCTTGAAAGTGATGCTGAAGATAATCATGGCAATTATGGCAAGGATGGTGTGATTACAGGGATGAGGAATCAGTCAAGAAAGGCCAGCCTCAGTTCAAAGACTTCAGGACTGAGAATTATAATGATGCTATTTGTTAAGTGCTTACTATGTGCCATTGTTCTAAGCGCTGCGGTAGATTCAAAATAAGCAGGTTGGAAATAGTCCCTTGTGCCACAGTAGGGCTCACAGTCTTAATCCCCATTTTACAGACGAGGGAACTGAGGCAGAGAGAAATGACTTTCTCAAGATCACACTGCAGAGAAACAGCATGTCTTGGTGGAAAAGAGCACGGGCTTTGGCGTCAGAGGTCATGGGTTCAAATCCTGGCTCCGCCAATTGTCAGTTGTGTGACTTTGGGCAAGTCACTTAACTTCTCTGTGCCTCAGTTACCTCATCTGTGAAATGGGGATTAAGACTGTGAGCCCCCCATGGGACAACCTGATCACCTTGTAACCTCCCTAGCGCTTAGAACAGTGCTTTGCACATAGTAAGCGCTTAACAAATGCTATTATTATTATTATTAGATGAGAAGAGGAGCCAGGATTAGAACCTAGGTCCTTCTGACGCCCAGGCTTTGCCCTATTCACTAGGCAAGGCTGCCTGCTTTATGATCCTGGGTGAGTCACTTCATTTCTCTGGGCCAGTTACCTCATCTGTAAAATGGGAATTAAGACTATAAGCCTCATGTGGGATATATTGCATCCAACCCGAGTAGCCTGAATTCATTCAATCATATTTATCGAGCACTTACTGGGTGGAGAGCACTGCACTAAGCGCTTGGGACACTATGATACAGCAATAAAGAGAGACAATCCCAGCCCACAGCGAGCTCACAGTCTAGCGGGGGTTAGCTATATCTACCCCGGCGTTTAGTTCAGTGTATACCACGTAGTAAGAGGTTAGCAAATACCACAAAAATGGCATTTTTATGCAGAGTTCTGTACTAAGCATTTGGGAGAAAGTACAACAGAGCTGGTAGACCCATTCCCTGACCACAACAAGCTAACGGTCCAGAAAGGGAGATGGACTTTAATATAAATAAATAATTTATACTACATAATAATAATTGTAATAATAATAATAATAATAATGGCATTTGTTAAGCACTTAGTATGTGCAAAGTACTGTTCTAAGCACTGGGGAGGATACAGGGTGATCAGATTGTCCCACATGGAGCTCACAGTCTTCATCCCCATTTTACAAATGAGGTAACTGAGGCACAGATATATCCATTTATATTAATATCCGTCCCCACTGTCTGAATGGGCAGCCCAGCTATGGCATCGCTATCGTCAAGAGGATGGCATTTCTCTGGGTGCTCATGATGGGAGAGAATGCCAACCGCTCTACTCATTCTCTCCCAGCCCATCTTCCCTTTTCTTCTAGCTAGACAGAGAGAACTTTGGCCCCCCAACAAACCTCACAACTCCACGTTCTGACTTCAAAAGTCAGCGCAAACCGTATCACAAATGGGATGGGGAAATCTCAAGGCTGTCTAAAAAAAAAAAACCAAAATTCCTCCAGCTACAAAGGTACTTTTGAAGAGGAAGATTGGTATTGTTTTCTGTCCATAAACACTCTCCCTCATCATCTTCCTTCCAACAATACTTAACTCCCGCCACCCTCATTTGTTCTCAGTTTTCTCAGTAGAAAGGATTGGGTTTCACTTGGCAACACTAGATGGTCTGGATGCTTTTCAAAAGCCATAAATACCCTCATCATTCTCCCTCTCTACCACATCAATGAAGGGCTGCCTTCATTTCTGCTTTCAAAAACCTTTATTTTAAAATTTGAATTCTCATGCAGAGCCTGTGTTCTGGTGCGCAGATGCTAAATTTTTTCCTAAAAGCGTCTTTCAGCATTTTTGCAACAGGACAGTTGGCTATCTTCACTCAGCTTTGATGTCATTTCCTTGACCTGATTGCTCTTGCCACAGAGACGGCCTTTAGGTTAAATTTGGACATCGGAGAACTGAAATTAAACTTTCATTGATCTCAGTTTGTAGTCAATAATAATCTAGGATTTAATTCCCTAAAAATTGCTTTTCTGATTTTTCCAGGCCTTTGTTATATAATATTATTAGGAAGAATTTACCCTCTCTTTCAAAATACAGAAAATTCCCTTTATAGAAAATTGTGACTGCTAAATAAGTCACTTGCTTGAGAAGTTGTAATGGGAGCAAACATTTTCCAGCAGATACGCTAACAAAGACAAATGTACTTTCTTTCCCATACCAAAAAGATATCACGTGAGACTGCTAGGTTTTTTCCAGTTAATTCTGAAAATCATCCTGAAATACTCCCTCCAGGAACAAATAAAAGAAATACCTTGGAATACTAAGGAAGGACTCGCTCAATCTCTTTCAATCACCACATCAGGAGAGGAAACAAAGCCTTTATTTCCAAAAGTACATCGAAAAACACGAATTAATTTATCTAACTACAGAGCACCAAGAAATTTACCTTTAGTCAATTCCACTGCGGTAAATTCCAATTTCATTTCCTAGTGGAAAGAGCACCAGCCTGGGAGTCAGAGGACCCGGGTTCTCTGCCCCGCTCCACCACTACCCGGTTGTGAGACCTTGGGCAAGTCACTTCTCGGGGCCTCAGTTCCCTCATCGGCAAAATGGGGATTTGATAACCTGTTCTCCCTCCTAACCTAGACTGTGAGCCCCATGTGGGACCTGATAATAATAATAATAATAATAATGACATTTATTAAGCATAAAGCGCTGTTCTAAGTGCTGGGAAGGTTACAAAGTGATCTGGTTGTCCCACGGGGGCTCACAGTCTTCATCCCCATTTTACAGATGAGGGAACTGAGGCCCAAAGTCACACAGCTGATAATTGGCGGAGCCGGGATTTGAACCCATGGCCTCTGACTCCAAAGCCCGTGCTCCTTCCGCTGAGCCACGCTGCTTCTCATAACTCGTATCTATCCCAGCACTTAATACAGTGATATAGTAAGTGCTTAACAAATACTTTTATTATCATTATTCTATCATACAATTCTTCCATGTATGTCAGTACAAATACGCACACACTCACACACATGCTATTTTAAGGGTGCCTATATAGTCACACCTAATTATATTAGTTACTAAATAGGCTTCCTATCCTTTTAGATTATAAATTCGTTGGGAGGAGGAGACATGTCTTTTCCTTTTCATTCTCCAAGAGTGCAGATTCTCAATAAATTCTATTGATGATGATGATGCTTAGATAATTTGGAGAGTTACCCTAGAATCCTTTTTTATTTTTTTTTTCATTTATTTCCAGCTTATTCAGATCACTGGGCTAAAGAATTAGAGATTTGTGGAGCTGAGACTAGATGTTTTCTAGCTGAGTGTCAACAGCACCCTCCTGAGGAATATATGGAAAAAAAATCTGATTATCCAATAGTAGGAGAAACTATGGGGACCCTGAATACGGGATCAATCGGCCAATCGATCCGTCATATTTACGGAGGCCGGAATGTGTGAGAGCACCGTACTCAACACTTGGAAGAGCAGGATATAATAGAGTCGGTAGTCGCGTCCCTGCCCACGATGATCTGTAAACTCTTCTACCTCACTAGAAAAGCAGCGTGGCTCAGTGGAAAGAGCCCGGGCTTTGGAGTCAGAGGTCATGGGTTCAAATCCCAGCTCTGCCAATTGTTAGCTGTGTGACTTTGGGCAAGTCACTTCACTTCCCGGTGCCTCAGTTCCCTCATCTGTAAAATAGGGATTAAGACTGTGATCCCCCGGGGGGACAACCTGATCACCTTGTAACCTCCCCGGCACTTAGAACAGTGCTTTGCACACAGTAAGTGCTTAATAAATGTCATTATTATTATTATAATTAATTGGAGCAGACATCGGTCGAAGCCTTTATAATAGTGGCATTTATTAAGCGCTTACTATGTGCAAAGCACTGTTCTAAGCATTAATCACCGTTCTAAGCACTGAGCCTTTGAGACAGTTCATCCCCAAACTGCTGATTCCTAATCACAATGCTCTCCAGGTGCCTGTTCCCGTGCTCTGCACATAGTAAGCGCTCAATAAATACGATTGATTGATTGATTGATTGATTGTTCCAGAATACATTTGGATGATGATGACTTATCTGTAGGATTTAACACAACATGGACTAAATAAAATAATAATAATAATCATGGTATTTGTTTAGCGCTTCCTAGGTGTGAAGCACTGCTCTAAGCGCTGGGGGGGATACAGGGTAATCAGGTTGTCCCCTCGTGGGGCTCACAGTCTTAACCCCCATTTTCCAGATGAGAGAACTGAGGCCCAGAGAAGTTAAGTGGCTTGCCCAAGGTCATACAGCTGACAAGTGGCGAGTGACAAGTGATGAGAGTGTGGCTCAGTGGAAAGAGCACGGGCTTTGGAGTCAGAGGTCATGGGTTCGAATCCCGGCTCCGCCACATGTCTGCTGTGTGACCTTGGGCAAGTCCCTTAACTTCTCTGAGCCTCAGTTACCTTATCTGTAAAATGGGGATTAAGACTGTGAACCCCACATGGGACAACCTGATCACTTTGTATCCCCCCCAGTGCTTAGAACAGTGCTTTGCACATAGTAAGCGCTTAACAAATGCCAACATTATTATTATTTTCCCCCTTTTAGACTGTGAGCCCACTGTTGGGTAGGGACTGTCTCTATATGTTTCCAATTTGTACTTCCCAAGCGCTTAGTACAGTGCTCTGCACATAGTAAGCGCTCAATAAATACGATTGATGATGATGAAGTGACGGAGCGGGGATTTGAACCCATGACCTCGGACTCCCAAGCCCATGCTTTTTCCACTGAGCCACGCAGCTTCATGACCAGGTTCATGTCCCTGATCTCGGCCACATTCACGCCGATTAACATAAGCCTGGTATTTATTAAACACTCACCAAAAAAGGAAATACTTTGCTAAACAATCGGGTAGAGACAAGATGGGCTGGACACCCCTTCTGTTTTCCACGGGGTTCGCAATCTGAGAGGAGGTCTTTACAGATAAGATAACTGAACCCCAAAGAGGTTAAGTGACTTGCCTCAGTTTACCCAGCAGGCGAGGGACAAAGCTAGGTTTTATCACCTCAGTTTCCTAACCCCCAGAGATCCATGTGAGAAGTAGTGTGGCTCAGTGGAAAGAGCAAGGGCTTGCGAGTCAGAGGTCATGGGTTCAAATCCCAGCTCCGCCAGTTGTCAGCTGCGTGACTTTGGGCAAGTCACTTAACTTCTCTGTGCCTCAGTTACCCCATCTGCAAAATGGTGATTAAGACTGTGAGCCCCCCGTGGGACAACCTGATCACTCCCCAGCGCTTAGAACAGTGCTTTGCACATTGTAAGTGCTTAATAAATGCCATCAATATTATTATTATTATGTTATTTCTACCAGCCCACATACCTTCCTACACACTCTCCATTCGGTGTTGCGCTGATAGACAAAAGGGCAGAGAATTAAATGGGGGATCTGTGCCTCAGTTACCCCATCTGTAAAATGGGGATTAAGACTGTGAGCCCCCCGTGGGACAACCTGATCACTCCCCAGCGCTTAGAACAGTGCTTTGCACATTGTAAGTGCTTAATAAATGCCATCATTGTTATTATTATGTTATTTCTACCAGCCCCCATACCTTCCTACACACTCTCCATTCGGTGTTGCGCTGATAGACAAAGGGGCAGAGAATTAAATGGGGGATGGTTTACTTTAGGGAGAGTTTACGGAGAATGACCTGCTGGATATAATAATAATAATAATAATATAATAATAATAATAATAATAATAATAATTTTGGTATTTGTTAAGTGGTTACTACGTGCAAAGCACTGTTCTAAGCACTGGAGGGGAAACAAGGTGAACAGGTTGTCCCATGTATGGCAAAACCAGGGTAAGTCCCCAAACTTCAGTAGGATTATGCACCTTGGACCGACTACAAGACGACACACAGATTGTCAGCCAATTCCTCAGCATGGCTACTGTCCCTATGCAACAGCAAATGGCGGCTCAAGATTCCCAGCGCAAAGCCCTCTCTTTCCGTCAGTTCGGGAATTTTGTCCACGCTCATCGCAACACAGCATGACTTTGCAGGGTGGAATAGGTATGAAAAATGGATTAAAAGGTTCCTGAAGAGACACTATATGTGTGTGACGCACAACAGGGAAGCAGCATGGCTCAGTGGAAAGAGCCCGGGCTTTGGAGTCAGAGGTCATGGGTTCAAATCCCGGCTCCGCCACTTGTCGGCTGTGTGACTTTGGGCAAGTCACTTAACTTCTCTGGGCCTCAGTTACCTCATCTGTAAAATGGGGATTAAGACTGTGAGCCCCGCGTGGGACAACCTGATCACCTTGTAAACTCCCCAGCGCTTAGAACAGTGCTTTGCACATAGTAAGCGCTTAATAAATATTATTATTATTATTATTATTATTATTATTATTAACGATCATTTTGCCCAACCAGGCAAATAGAAGCCATCTGTGTGACCTTGGAGAAGTCACTTCACTTCTCTGGGCCTCAGTTACCTCATCTGTAAAATGGGCATGAAGACTGTGAGCCCCCCGTGGGTCAACCCAATCACCTTGTAACCACCCCAGTGCTTAGAACAGTGCTTTGCACATAGGAATCGCTTAATAAATGCTATCATTGTTATTATTATTATTATATCTTCACGAAGGAGGCTATCCGTGTGCTTTCCCTATGGAGCTGTACTTTGCTTATGACAGTGATGCAATCAATGGTCTCTATTGCCAACTTATGTTGCCAGCTTATACTTCCCAAGCGCTTAGTACAGTGCTCGGCACACAGTAAGCGCTCAATAAATATGACTGACTGACTGAATGAATGAATATTGAGCATTTAGCATGCAGAGAACTGTAAGTGCTTGGGAGAGGTGTTAGACCCATTTTCTGCCCACAACAAGCTCCCTCTTCTCTTGTTTTATGCCATCGAGTCATTTCTGACCCATAGCGGCAATCATCGTCATCAGTCGCATTTATTGAGTGCTTACTGTGTGCAGAGCACTGTACTAAGCGCTTGGGAAGTACAAGTTGGCAACATATAAAGACAGTCCCTACCCAACAGTGGGCTTACAGTCTAAAAGGGGGAGACAGAGAACAAAACCATGCTAAAAAAATAAAATAAATAGAATAGATATGTACAAGTAAAATAAATAGAGTAATAAATATGTACAAACATATATACATATATACAGGTGCTGGTGGGAAGGGAAAGAGGTAAGGTGGGGGGATGGAGAGGGGGACGAGGGGAAGAGGAAGGAAGGGGCTCAGTCTGGGAAAACCTCCTGGAGGAGGTGAGCTCTCAGTAGGGCCTTGAAATAAGGACACACCTCTCCCAGAATGCCCCGGTCGCCATCTGCAATTGTTCTGGTAGTGGATCCAGAGAGTTTTCCTGGTAAAAATCCAGAAGCGGTTTACCATCGCCTCCTTCCACGCAGTGAACTTGACTCTCTGCCCTCGACTCTCTCCTGGGCCGCTGCTGCCCAGCATGGGTGAGTTTTGTCTGGTAGCCGATGGCCTTCCACTCGCTAGCCACTGGCCAAGCTAGGAATGGAATGGACAGGCCTCTGCTTCACTCTCCCTTCCGTATCCAAGACTGGTGGAGGACTGGAAACTCTCCAGATGCCACCCTGAGAGGGAAACAAGCTCACAGTCTAGCCCTACTCAAGCATGAAAGCTCGCATCCCCGTTTCGCAGATATTTACACAGACATTTTCACGGATATTTTCGAGAAGCAGCGTGGCTCAGTGGAAGGAGCCCGGGCTTTGGAGTCGGAGGTCAGGGGTTCAAATCCTGCCTCTGCCAATTGTCAGCTGTGTGACTTTGGACAAGTCACTTCTCTGGGCCTCAGTTACCTCATCTGTAAAATGGGGATTAAGACTGTGAGCCCCCCGTGGGACAACCTGATCATCTTGTAACCTCCCCAGCACTTAGAGCAGTGCTTTGCACATAGTAAGCGCTTAATAAATGCTATTATTATTATTTACTGAGTGTTTGCTATATGCAGAGCACTGCATATAGCACTTAGTACAGTGCTCTGCACACAGTAAGCGCTCAATAAATACGATTGATGGTGTACTATGTGCTTGGGAGATTATAATACAACAGAGTGGATGTGTTCCCTGTCCCCTATGGTCTTGCAGTCTAGAAGGCATGACTATATATTTTTCAGTTGTTGTTTTGCCTTCTGAGGTTGTGTACCCATTCCAAAGCTGATTTCTGAGCTACTCCCCTGTTTAATCAATTACATATTTAGCTATTTCACCCTGACATTAACTTAATGCCATCTAATAATAATAATAATAATGATAGTGGCATTTATTAAGCACTTACTATGTGCAAAGCACTGGTCTAAGCGCTGGGGAGGTTACAAGGTAACCAGGTTGTCCTACAGGGGGTGCACAGTCTTCACCCCCATTTTCCAGATGAGGGAACTGAGGCCCAGAGAAGTGAAGTGACTTGCCCAAAGTCACCCAGCTGACAATTGGCAGAGCCAGGATTGGAACCCCTGACCTCTGACTTCAAAGCCCAGGCTCTTTCCACTGAGCCATGATGCTTCTCTTGGTGGAAAGGAAGAGTTCCTCTGGTTCCTCTATTGGCTCTATCTGGTTTTTCTTCCTGCCTCCTCTGTTTGTGATTCATTTTTGTCCTTCTCCCTGTCCCATTACATTGAGAGCTCCTTGAAGGAAGGGAAAATGTTCTTTGCTTCTGTGCTATTCTCCCAAGAGCTTTACCATGATTTGCACTCAATTAATGTGGCCCCTTCTGTCTGCACATATAGAAATCTTTGGGTTTCACACCCCCATGCTTTCTCTTCTTGTGTCCACCAACATACCTGACAGTATATTTCTTTGCTGGTGATTTCACTGTGTCCCCAGACCTTGTATTTTGGAATCCTGTCCTGCCATTGATGTTGAGTGTGGTTTTTCTTTTTTAAGGTATTTAAGTCCCAGACGCTCCTAAATGCTGGGGTAGATATAAGCTAATGAGGTTAGACGAAGTGCTTGTCCCATTTGGGGCTCACAGTCTTAATTCCCATTTTACACATGAACCAACTGTGGCCCAAAGAAGTGAAGTGACTTGTTCAAGATCACACAGCAGACAAGTGGTGGAAGTGAGACTAGAACCCAGGTCCTTCTGACAGGTAAAGGGATGTCGATGAAACAGTGAAACAATGAATCAGATATGTATCCCAAAGGTGGGCTAAGACTCCCAAATACTGTGTGTACATGTACGATCTAAGTGTATGTGTTGGGGGGAGCAAGAGAACTGAGGCACAGAGAAGTTGTGACTTGCCCAAAGTCACATAGCAGACAAGTGGCAGAGCCGGGATTAGAACCCAAGTCCTCTGATTCCCAGGCCTGTGCTCTTTCCAGTAGGCCATGCTTCTTCATGCTATACTGTTACCACAATCTGCAGAAGACTAGGCTGGCTTTTGCAAATCGGTTTTCTATGTCTTGGACCACCTGCAGATCTTTGGGATGTGCAGAAGGTGGCATGATTCAGTTAATGCTTCAAGTTTCGTGTTGCCAGTGAAAACCTGTGGTTATCACTCTCGGCTTCAAGGCCGTCCATCCCCTCGCCCCCTCCTGCCTCACCTCCCTTCTGTCCTTCTCCAGCCCAGCCCGCACCCTCTGCTCCTCTGCCACCGCTCTCCTCCTCACTGGGCCTCGTTCTCGCCCGTCCCACCGTCGACCCCCGGCCCACGTCCTTCCTCCGGCCCGGAATGCCCTCCCTCCACGCATCCGCCAAGCTAGGTCTCTTCCTCCCTTCAAAGCCCTACTGAGAGCTCACCTCCTCCAGGAGGCCTTCCCACACTGAGCCCCTTTTTCCTCTCCTCCTCCCCATCCCCCCCGCTCTACCTCCTTCCCCTCCCCACTGCACCTGTATATATTTTTCTACAGATTTATTACTCTATTTATTTTACTTATACATATTTACTATTCTATTTATTTTGTCAATGATGTGCATCTAGCTTTACTTCTGTTTATTCTGATGACTTGACACCTGACCACGTTCTGTTTTGTTGTCTGTCCCTTCTAGACTGTGAGCCTGTTGTTGGATAGGGACTGTCTCTATATGTTGCCAACTTGTACTTCCCAAGTGCTTAGCACAGTGCTGTGCACACAGTAAGCGCTCAATAAATACAATTGAACGAATGAATGAGCGATTTCCCAGGCAAAGACCGATATATAACTTCCATTTTCCCCAGACTCATTGTCTGAACGACCACTGTAGCAGCAAAAGGAGAAAAATTAACATTGTTCAAGGGCTCCCTTTAGCTCCGTGCTGGACCTGCAAGGAATGTCATTTTCTTTTAGATGCTTCTACAACACAGTCATCTCAAAGTCTCAAATAATTTGGATGATGCCTGTAGCCTGCTGAGCAGGAAGATTCCCCCTGGATTCCCACCCACAGTGGGAAACCTGGTGATTCCCTGGGATCTAGGTGTCAGATACTTCGGGTTCAATGACTAGAAAGTGATTGTAGTGGATAAAGGGGAGTCAGAAGGTCGTGGGTTCTAATCCCGGCTCCACCACTTTCCTGCTGGGTGACCTTGGGCAAGTCACTTTACTTCTCTGGGCCTCAGATACCTCAAATGGGGTATGTGCCTCAATGTACCTCAAATGTAAAATGGGGATCGAGACTGTGAGCTCCACGTGGGACAGAGACTGTGTCCAACTTGATTTGTTTGTATCCACACCCGCCGTGCTCAGTACAGTGCCTGACACATAGCTCTGAACAAATACCACAATCATTATTATTGTTATTAGTTCCCAACCAGAGGCTTAGTTTCTGATGCCACACTACTCCTTCACATTTCTGTGCAAAAAGATTAAGTGTGGAATTCACTGCCAATCTGCTGATTGAATGACTGCATGATTTGCTGTGATGGCTCAGGAAGATTATATGAGATTCTTAAATGGCATTTTGCATGGATAGCAGCCGTTCTATAAGACCAAAATGAGGTATTCCTGATCTGTTCAAATCAAAGCAGTAGCAGACTCGGATGCGATCACCTTTCCTTCGTGCTTGTCCCCTTCACCTTCTAAACCAGAAGTCCTCATCTTTCCAAATGAACTCTGTCCTCCACTTTTTTATCACGCTCCTCATCAACGGTATTCAGTGAGAGCTCACTGTATGCAGAGTCCCAAGCCCAAAACCTTGGCGTTATCCTCGACTCATCTCTCTCATTCAACCCACACATTCAATCTGTCACCAATCCCTGGCAGATCTACCTTCACATTTTTAGAATCCGCCCTTTCTTCTCCGTCTAAACTGTTACCACCCTGATCCAAGTACTTATCATTGCCCACCTCGACGACAGTATCAGCCTCCCTACCTCCCATCTCTCGCTTCTCCTGTCCGTGCTTCGCTCTGCTGCCCGGCCCATTTTTAATAATAATAATAATGATAATAATAATGTTGGTATTTGTTAAGTGCTTACTATGTGCAAAGCACTGTTCTAAGCGCTGGGGTAGATACAAGGTAATCAGATTGTCCCACGTGGTGCTCACAGTCTTCACCCCCATTTTACAGATGAGGGAACTGAGGCCCAGGGAAGTTAAGTGACTTGCCCAAAGTCACACAGCTGATAGGCGGCAGAGTCAGGATTCCAACCCATGACCTCTGACTCCTGAGCCCAGGCTTTTGCCACTAAGACATGCTGCTTCCCATTTTTCTGACAAAGCATTCAGTCTTTATCTCCCTACTCCTTAAAAACTCCGGTGCTTTTCCGTACACCTCTGCATCAAACACAAACTCCTTACTATTGACTTTAAGGTCCTCAATTAGCTTGCTTCCTCCTGCTTTACATCACTGATTTCCCACTGTCCCCCCTCCTGCACATTCCATTTATCTAGTGCCAGCCTTATCTCTCCCTCTCCCCCTCGTCCCCCTCTCCATCCCCCCATCTTACCTCCTTCCCTTCCCCACAGCACCTGTATATATGTACATATGTTTGTACATATTTATTACTCTATTTATTTATTTATTTTACTTGTACATATCTATTCTATTTATTTTATTTTGTTAGTATGTTTGGTTTTTTTCTCTGTCTCCCCCTTTTAGACTGTGAGCCCACTGTTGGGTAGGGACCGTCTCTATATGTTGCCAACTTGTACTTCCCAAGCGCTTAGTACAGTGCTCTGCACACAGTAAGTGCTCAATAAATATGATTGATTGATTGATTGATTGATTGATTCTCTCACCCTACCTCAATCTCATCTAGCCCACTGCCGATCTAAGCCGTACTAAGCACTTAATTCAGGGCTCTGCACACAGTAAGTGCTCAATAAATACAATCGTATAATCTCTTGCTCCCATTCTCCCTCAGTACTGGAACTCCCTCCCCCTTCATTCATTCATTCATTCATTCATTCATTCATTCATTCATTCACTCATATTTATTGAGCACTTACTGCGTGCAGAGCACTGTACTAAGCGCTTGGGAAGTCCAAGTCGGCAACGTATAGAGACGGTCCCTACCCAACAGTGGGCTCACAGTCTAGAAGGGGGAGACAGACAACAAAACAAAACATATTAACAGAATAAAATAAATAGAATATATATGTACAAGTAAAATAAATAAATAGAGTAATAAATACGTATAAACATATATACATATATACAGGTGCTGTGGGGAAGGGAAGGAGGTAAGGCGGCCGGGATGGAGGGGGGAGGAGGGGGAGAGGAAGGAGGGGGCTCATTCATTCATTCATTCATCCATTCATTCATTCATTTATTCATTCATTCAATCAATCGTATTTATTGAGCGCTTACTACGTGCAGAGCACTGTACTAAGTGCTTGGGAAGTACGGCAACATATAGAGACGGTCCCTACCCAACAGCAGGCTCACAGTCTAGAAGGGGGAGACAGACAACAAACCAAAACATGTGGACAGGTGTCAAGTCATTAGAATAAATAGAATTAAAGCTAAGTGCACATCATTAGCAAAATAAATTGAATAGTAAATATGTACAAGTAAAATAAATAGAGTAATAAATCTGTACAAACATACATACAGGTGCTGTGGGGAGGGGAAGGAGGTGGGGTGGGGGGGATGGGGAGGGGAAGAGGAAGGAGGGGGCTCAGTCAGGGTAGTATGGTGCCGTGGCTAGAGCACGGGCCTGGAATTCAGAAGGTAGTGGGTTCTAATCCTGCTCTGCAGCTTGGCTGCTGTGTGATGGTGGGCAAGTCTCTGTGCCTCAATTTCCTCAGCTGTATAATGGGGATTGAGAATATGAGTCCCACGTAGGACAGGGACTGGATCCAACTCGATCTGTTTGTATCCACCCCAGTGCTTAGTAAGTGCCTGGCAAACAGTAAGCACATAAAAGTACCAGAATTATTATTATTATTATTATTATTATTATTATTATTATTATCCAACAGAACACCACTCTCCCCACCTTCAGAACCATCCTAAAATCACATCGCCTCCAAGAAACCTTGAGTAAGTCCTCATTTCTTCTAACCACACTCCTCGCTGTATGAATTATACACTTGGTTGTGTATACCTTAAGCACTTTTATACCCACCCCAGTCCCACAACACTTACATATACATGTGTATGTATATGTATGTATGTATTTGTATGTGCTGGAATATAAAAGTGTTTAAGGTGTACACATATATCCATTTAATCTCCTACTTCTCTCTCTGTAATTTATTTTAATGTTATCAGTATTATTGTTATTATTTTTATGGTTCTTGTTAAGCTTTTACTATGTGCCAAGCACTGTTCTAAGGGCTGGGGTAGATAGAAGTTAATCAGGTTGGGCGCGGTCCCCCGTCCCATATGGGGCTCACCCTCTTCATCCCCATTTTACAGGTGAGTTAGCTGAGGCACAGAAAAGTGAAGTGGCTTACCCAAGGTCACACAGCAGACACGTGGTAAAACTGGGATTCAAACCCAGGTCCTTCTGATTCCCAGGCTCATGCTCTAGACACTAGGGAAGCAGCGTGGCTCAGTAGGAAAGAGCCCGGGCTTTGGAGTCAGAGGTCATGGTTTCAAATCCCGGCTCTGCCAATTGTCAGCTGTGTGACTTTGGACAAGTCACTTCACTTCTCTGTGCCTCAGTTCCCTCATCTGGAAAATGGGGATTAAGACTGTGAGCCCCACGAGGGACAACCTGATCACCTTGTAACCTCCCCAGCGCTTAGAACAGTGCTTTGCACATAGCAAATGCTTAATAAATGCCATTATCATTAAGCCAGGCTGCCCTTGATGCCTGCCTCTCCCTTTAGAGTGTAAGCTCCTTGTATGCAGAGATCATGCCCTCCATCTCTATTATACTGTACAGGAGGTATTCATTAATTCAATCAATCGTATTTATTGAGCCCTTACTGTGTACGGAGCACTGTACTAAGCGCTTGGGAAGTACAATTCAGCAACAGCTACAGACAATCCCTGCCCAACAATGGGCTCACAGTCTACAAGGGAATATTAATGATGGTATTTGTTAAGCGCTTACTCTGTGCCAAACACTGTTCTAAAGTGCTGTGGTAGATACAAGGTAACCGGGTGGTCCCATGTGGGACTCACAGTCTTAATCTTCTAGACTGTGAGCCCACTGTTGGGTAGGGACTGTCTCTATATGTTGCCAACTTGGACTTCCCAAGGGCTTAGTACAGTGCTCTGCACACAGTAAGTGCTCAATAAATACGATTGATTGATTGATTAATCTCCATTTTACATATGAGGTAACTGAGGCACAGGGAAGTTAGGTGGATTCTCCAAGGTCACACAGCAGATGAACGGCAGGGCTGGGATTAGAACCCATGACCTCTGACGACCAAGACAAGGCTCTTGCCACTATGCCACACTGCTGGTTTGATCGATGGTTTGATTAAAACCCAAATCAGTGGCTGGCCCAAAGAGAAAAGAGAGTAATAAGGACCACTGCCTTTCGGTCTCCTTTTTACTGGGGTAACAGGATGTAGAGATTTGAGATCGCAAGCATGGTGAGATACTCCGATCACGGTTTCTCAGACCTGACACCTACGTAGCCTAAGCTTTTGTTGTTGTTTCAGTGGAAAGATTTCTGCTCTTAGAATCGGAAGACCTGAATTTTAGCCCCAGTTCTGCCCGAATCCGGCTAACGTGGGTGAAGATCACACCTGGGTTTTGTGACGGGCCACGGCTCTTCCTGCCCACAGGACGACGGCTGCAGAAATGACAGAATGCCACTGCTGCTACACAAACCCCCAGCCCTAAAATCCATCCCTCTTTGCAGGTTTTTCTTCCTGAAGTCTCAGGACTGAGGTTCACCCATCGTTCCTGATGAGAGACGCCATCCATTACCATCAAGGCTCCGTCCGATAACGCTAATCGGCGCTACTGATTAGATTCATTATTTCATTCCACAGCTGACTTGAATCTCAGCCCTCCACAGCATTTAATATTTGAGGTTGGAGAGAACAGAGTCACCGATGTCTTTTTTAAATCCCGTGTTGACTTATCGTCTGCACCGGCAGAGCAAGTGCGAGAGGAGATTTCGGGGGAAATCAGGTCCTTAATATTGGAACTTTAGAGCCACTGAGAGGTCGGTGGTGGAAATTGAATTCAGGTGGCAGTAAATCATTTAACGCACAGGGTAAACCTAGCTCTCCTTTATAAAAGCATGAAAAATGGCTTAACGAAAGCCCAGAATACCCCCCAAATCCTGTCTTCTTTACCAGTTCATTCAATTCCCTACCACTGTGTAAATGTTGATCCTATCCTGCAGATTGTAAGCTGCATAAGATGCATTGTAAACTGATTGTAAGACTGACAGAAATGAATGCCCTCCAGTTTAACTTACTAAAATCTCTGAAAAGCATGAAATAAAGGACCTCATGGGGAAGAGAGGAGGCAGGCAGTTCTGGAATAATAACAACTGTAATATAGTAACAACAGTGGTGTTTGCTAAGTACTTGCTATGTGTCAAATATTGTGCTAAGAGCTGAGGTAGAAACGCTCCAATCAGATCAGACGCGCTCCCTGTCCCACATAAGGCTCACGCTCTACGTGAGGATACAGATATTTAATCCCTACTTTTCAAATGAGGAAGTGAAGCACAGAGATTTAAAGTCTGTATGACTTTCTGAATGACTTGCGGTCAGGGAATGCATCAACCAACCCTGTTAGTTTGTACTCTCCTAAGTGCTTGGAACAATGGTCTGCATACTTTGAGAGCTCAATCAATATGACAGATTGAGTGAAGTGACTTGTCCAAGGCCACACACTGGGTAAGTGGGAGAGCTGGAAATAGAAGCAGTTTGCCTGACTCTCAGTTCTGTGCTGTTTCCATTAGGCTCAATGATTTTTTTAGTTATGTAAGGGAAGAGAGAGAGAGAGAAAGAAAGGGACAGAGATGGAGAGTTGTCCTTCCTAAAGAAGATAACACTGAAAGGATAGGTAGCTGCTGAATCCTCCATTTCATTCCTCAAATGCAGAGTATATGGCCCCTAAGTTTCTGCAAAAAAAGTTAGCTGTCACAATTAGACTACAAAAGACGAATACCACCACAAAAAACAATTTGCGGATAAAGTGAACCTTTTTAGCACCAAAAAAGTTCACCCAGAAATGTGTTGATGAAGCACTGTAACAGCTAGGAAAAGCCCCCCAAACTAACAAAGAAATCCAGATGTGAAGTCACTGAGAAACATTAAGGGGAATTCAGAATCTAAGGGCTTCATGAGACTCATGCTTGCTAATGAGGACAGGTTGCTCCTTCCAGAATAAAGTCACAAATTTCAGTGGCACGAAGAATCTTGAACCTTTTGACTTCCTTTGACTTTGAAAAGTGAAGATTTTAAAAATTGTATCTTTCCTCACCTGCTTTCCTGTTTAAAAAACATTTTCAACAACTTGATTTTAGGCACATAGTAAGGGCTTAACAAATACCAAAATCATCATCATCATCATCATTATTATTATTACATCTCATGTGTATACGGTACCAAATTAAGCACTAACGTACATATCCCTTTTTCCTTCTTCCTCCTATATGCTATTTTTTTTAGGATCTGCCTCCCTCATTAGATTGTAAGTGCTCCGCAGGCAGACATTTTAACTTCTTACTCCAAGAGCTTAGTACTGTGCTCTGCAAACCCAGTACCCAATAAACACCGTAGATTGGTTGGTCCACCACAGAAATTGGCTTTGAAACCTCTAGTGAACACAAGGATCATGAGGAAATGTCTTTTCCTGAGATTGCTAGTGGGTCGAGCAAATCTATGGGCATTCCCATTCTTCCCTGCAACAAAACAGTGCCGCTCTGCTTCCCCAACACCCATTTTCTGCTCCTTACAGGGAAACCGAAAGAATCTGCAGCACATCCACGTGGCTGAATTTAGAAATTGGCATTCGGTGAGAATGTCAGGAAAGACAAGGAAGCCGGCGGAAGGAAAGCTTTGGGACAAGATCAACGGAATGTGTTTTCTCAATCCATCTCACTAGTTGCTTGCTCCAGCAATGCAATACCGTGCTACTGTGGTCACAAAAATGGATTTTTCTTTCCTTCTGAAACAACTGCAGACTTGTGACGAGGTCACAGACCTTGCACACCATCATTTAGTTGCTACTCAACACCACTGCATGCACTATTCATTCAATCATATTTACTGAGCACTTACTGTGTGCAGAGCACTGCACTAAGCGCTTGGAAAAATACAGTACAACAATAAACAGTGACATTCTCTGCCAACAATGTGAGCAAGCTGCCTCTTTGGGAAGATTGCTAGATCCAATTCTTTGCCTGACTGCTTAGTTTCCACCTGAGTCCACTTACAGAAAAATAAATCAATCATTCATTCAATCGTATTTATTGAGCGCTTATTGTGAGCAGAGAACTGTACTGAGCACTTAGCACTGTACTAATCAATGAATCATTGAGCACTTACGATGCTTGGAAGAGTACAACAGAATTAGTAGCCCACTGTTGGGTAGGGACTGTCTCTATATGTTGCCAAATTGTACTTCCCAAGCGCTTAGTACAGTGCTCTGCACACAGTAAGCGCTCAATAAATACGATTGATGATGATGATGATGATGAATTAGTAGAAATGTTCCCTGCCCATGACAACCTTACAGTCTAGAGGGGGAGACAGACATTAATATTGACAGGGAAAGTATCTGCTGATTCTCTTGTACTGCACTCCCCCAACCACTTAGAATAGTGATCTGCACATGGTAAGTGCTCAATAAGTACCACTGATTGATTGAATCAATAATTCATAATATTATTATGGCATTTGTTAAGCACTTACTAAGTGCCAATCACTGTTCAAAGCGCTGGAGTAGATACAAGGCAATCAGGTTGTCCCACATGGGGCTCACAGTCTTAACCCCCATTTTACAGATGAGGTAACTGAGGCACAGAGAAGTTAAGTGACTGGCCCGAGGTCACACAGCAGACAAGTAGCAGGACCCACGTCCTCTGACTCCCAAGCCCGTGCTCTTTCCACTAAGCCATGCTGCTTCTCTAACATGTAATTTAAAGAGATGGACATATGTGCTGTGGGATTAAGAGTGGGGTAAATATTAAATGTCCAAAGGTCACAGATCCAAGTGCAAAGATGCAGCGGAAGGGAGAGTGGGCTGGGGAAAAGAGGGCTTAATTGAGGAAGGCCTCGGGGAGAATATAATGACCTAAATAATGCTTTGAAGGTGGAGAGAGGGGTGGTCTGCTATATGTGGAGTGGGAAAGAATTCTAGGCTAGGGAGATGACTGGGAAAAAGGGCCAGTGATGAGATACACGTGATCAGCAGTGTGGCTTAATGGAAAAAGAGCCCAGGTTTGGGAGTCAGAAGTTGTGGGTTCTAATCCTGGCTCCACCGCTTGTCAGCTGTGTGACAAGCAAGTCACTTCACTTCTCTGTGCCTCAGTTCCCTCATCTGTAAAAGGAGGATTAAGACTGTGAGCCCCATCTGTGACAACCTGATTACCCTGTATCTACTCCAGTGCTTAGTATAGTGCTTAGCACAGAGTAAGTGCTTAACAAATACCATCATCATCATCATCATTTTTATTATTATCATTATTATTATTATCGGGGCACAGTCACTTCACTTCTCTGTGCCTCAGTTCCCTCATCTGTAAAGTGGGGATTAAGACTGTGAGCCCCACATGGGACAACCTGATTACCTTGTAACCTCCACAGCGCTTAGAACAGTGCTTTGCACATAGTAAGCACTTAATAAATGCAATTATTATTATTATTATTATTATCATTAAGGGAGCAGAATGTGCGGGCTGGGCTGGAGTAGATTAGTGAGGTGAGGTATGATGGAGTGAGCTGACTGAGCACTTGAAAGCCAATGGTAAGTTTTTGTTTGATATGGAGGTGGATGGGCAGCCATTGGAGGTGCTTGAGGAGTGTGGAGATATGGACTGAACGTTTTTGTTGAAAAATTATCCTTGCAGCAGAGAGAAGTATGTGCTCTCTTTACAGATACCTCTACAGATGCCTCGATCGGTTCTCCAGTGGGGTGTCTTCTCTCTGTACGCTCTCAATCCTGACATCTGCAGCACAACCTAAATTGTACACTGTCTCCCTTTTCGCTGGAGAAAAGTAAGGGCCGCTTAGCTTTTGTATGACCTTCGGTAAGTCATGTAACTTGTCTGTGCCTCAGTCCCCTCCTCTGTAAAATAGGTTTTCCTTCCTTCTCAGACTGTGAGCCCGTGTGGGTTAGAGATTACGTCCGATCAGATTTAATCTAACCCAGAGCTGAGCAGAGTATTTGACACAGAGTTATTATTATCGATAATAATAATATTAAGGGCCACAGAGATCCCCCAGCCACTCACTGACTGAATATTGGGTCCAATTGTCCCCCCATGGTAGGTTTTGTTTGAGCCACTGCTTGGAAGACTTCATTTCAATTTAGCTATTTCCAACAAAGACCATCTACAAGAGAACAGAAGGATAATTATGTGCAAAAATATGTAAGGATTACAGCAGTTCAGTGCATGTGGAATGCTTCTAAATGAAAAGGATAGGGCTGTCATTCTGAAACAGTCAAAAGGAAAAAAAAAACCCTCTTAATAATATGTCTTTCACTTCTCCAAGTGGTACTCCACTTACCAAATAACAATGGAATCCTAACAACACGACTCTCTCCTTGGTGTTTTTGTTATATACGGAACAATACTCAATCAAAGACTTAAAAATAGAGAATCAGGATGAGGGCACCTAGAAGAAACCCAAATTCCCCTATCACTTCCTCTTGTTCACCCAAATGATTTGTACTCATTATCGGGCAGAAGACCTGATATGTGGAAATAGCCCGGGCCCAATAGTCAGAGGACCCAGGTTTCTAATCCCAGCTCCACCGCTTGTCTGATGTGTGACCACGGGCAAGCCACTTCATTTCTCTGTGCCTCAGTTTCCTCATCTCTAAAATGAGGATTCAATACCCAGTCTCCCGCCTCCTTAACTGTGAGCCTCATGTGGGACAGGGACTGTGTCCACCCTGATTAACTTAATAACAACAACTGTGGTGTTTGTTAAGCACTTACTCTATGCCAGGCACTCTACTAAGCACTGGGGTGGCTACAAGCAAATCAGGTTGGACGCAGTCTCGGTCCCGCGTGGGGCTCACAGTCTCAATCCCCATTTTACAGACGAGGTAACTGAGGCACAGAGAAGTGAAGTGCTTTGCCCAAGGTCACCCTGCCAACAAGTGGTGTAGAAGCAAGAATTAGAACCCATGACCTTCCAACTTCCAGGCCTGTGCTCTATCCACTAGGCCAGGCTGCTTCTCAGCACATAGAACAGTGTTTGACACATCCTGTGTGAGCTAAAAGGCACTGAATAACACCCCAACCGAAGGATAAAAGCAAAATACTATTTATGCCTGCCATTTTCATTTGTGAAACTGACAGTATATTAATTTCTCAAATGAATTTTCTATTTCCATTTTGAATTTGTTCTTCCTGCTTTACCCTTGCTTTCCTCAACTTCCTCGCCAGGATATTGCACATGGCCTAATCTCACTATTTGGAGGCTAATTTCTCTCCGCCTGTTTCAGATCCACATCGTGAGATTGCAGAAGAATAACACAGAGGCATGAAGCCGTAGATGTATTGGCGCCTATTTGAATAACTGGCATATTGTATGTAGATTTTTTTTAATTCATCATTTTCATGGCAGCGCATAAACGCGCACTCTAGGGAAATGCCAGCACGTTTCTCTGGATTCCTCAGGATTCAGCCCATGCTACATATCTGCATGATGCCAAGAAACCTGGGTTTTTTTCTCAGTTCTCTCCTGAGAATCTACCGAGAGCTGCATAAAAGGCATTCGTAGTCCGTCTCTACATAGGCTGCCTGGCTGTGTTTATCCCAGCCGGTATATAAAGCATCCCGTATTTGTGAAACCGGTAAATGTCCGTTTTTAACAGAAGGGAATGAACTATCCGTCAGGTTGATCTCTCTTTCTCCCGCAAGCACAATCTCAGACACCATTGTCTTAAAAGGACCTCAGGGAACCCCAGAAAATCTACCGAGTCTCTCTACCCAACGTCCATAGCTGACCATTTCAACACTGGCCCTAACTGCATTTTAACTTCCCTCTTCTAGACTGTGAGCCCATGGTTGGGAGCCCGTCTCTATATAATAATGATGGCATTTATTTATTATTAATTATTATTTATTTATTAAGCGCTTACTATGTGCAAAGCACTGTTCTAAGCGCTGGGGAGGATACAAAGTGATTACGTTGTCCCACGTGGGGCTCACAGACTTAATCCCCATTTTACAGATGAGGGAACTGAGGCACAGAGAAGTCAAGTTACTTGCCCAAAGTCACACAGCTGACAAGTGGCGGAGCTGAGATTTGAACCCATGACCTCTGACTCCAAAGCCCGGGCTCTTTCCACTGAGCCACGCTGCTTCTCTTATATGTTGCCAACTTGTACTTCCCAAGCGCTTAGTACGGTGCTCTGCACACAGTAAGCGCTCAATAAATACGATTGAATGAATGAATGAATTTTAAGAAATGACCCATCCAGCTACGGCGACCGAAACGATAAAATTCAGCGAGAAGAGAAAACGATAGGTAGTTTGGGCCCCTCTTCCTCTCTCCAGGTGAGAACAGATGCTATAATTAGGGATAAATTGCAAATCCCCCCAAATCAGATGGATGCTTCCTCATTTTAGCCACTTCACAACTGGCTATGCTTTAGGGGCTTAATTGGCTTTGCCTGATGCTGTGAACATACGGCTATTTGTGCCATAACAGGATGTTTGTAGTAGAGTCACCCATACCTGGCCCTTACATAATCGCCCTGTTGATAGTAAATTTAGATTTGCTCTTCTTCAGAGAAAGCGGTTAGGTAATGCTTCCCCTTCCCCTCAGAAGTCGGCTATTGAAAGGTGATCCTTGAAATGTTGTCGGCGAGGGGTATTAAATTTTCAACAACTCATGGGAGGTTTTTTCTCGTGTTTTCTGAGAAAATGAAATGAAACAAAGGCCTAAAATGCACGGGTAGGTTGGTGAACATATAAAGCATTTTGCTCAGCCCTCCACACGCCGTGACTTTGGCCATGGCTATACTCTTTTAGACTGTGAGCCCACTGTTGGGTAGGGACTGTCTCTGTATGTTGCCAATTTGTACTTCCCAAAGAGGATGAGGGCGTCCCGAAAAGGCTTTAGCTTCAGGGAACATTTGTTGGTCTTCAGCGATTTCCCAGTGAGGAAAGAGGTGGGAGGAATTGATCCATCACCTGATCAATAGTGCTTACTGTGTGCAGGACGCAGGTCTAAACAATTAGGAGCGTCGAATATAATGGAGTTGGTGGACACGTTCCCTGCCCACAAGGAGCTAATCATCTAGAGAAAGGAGCGTGTTCTGTCAATATGTCATTTTTTCAGCGTGGTTTAGTGGAAAGAGCACGGGCTTGGGAGCCCGAGGTCGTGGGTTCTAATCCTGACTCCAGCATTTGCCAGCTGTGTGACTTTGGGCAAGTCACAACTTCTCTGGGTCTCAGTCACCTCATCTGGAAAATGGGGATTAAGAGTGTGAGCCCCACATGGGACAACTTTATAACCTTGTATATACCCCAGTGCTTAGAACAGTTATTATTATTATTTATGCACATGCACATTATATGTATATATTTTTGTACGTATTTATTTATTTTACTTGTACATATTTATTCTATTTATTTTATTTTGTTAATATGTTTTGTTTTGTTGAATGCCCTCCCTCTGCCCATCCGCCAAGCTAGCTCTCTTCCTCCCTTCAAGGCCCTACTGAGAGCTCACCTCCTCCAGGAGGCCTTCCCACACTGAGCCCCTTCCTTCCTCTCCCCCTCACCCCCCTCTTCATCCCCCCATCTTACCTCCTTCCCTTCCCCACAGCACCTATATATATGTATATAAGTTTGTACAGATTTATTACTCTATTTATTTATTTATTTATTTATTTTACTTGTACATATCTATTCTATTTATTTTATTTTGTTAGTATGTTTGGTTTTGTTCTCTGTCTCCCCCTTCTAGACTGTGAGCCCACTGTTGGGTAGGGACCGTCTCTATATGTTGCCAACTTAGACTTCCCAAGCGCTTAGTCCAGTGCTCTGCACACAGTAAGCGCTCAATAAATATGATTGAATGAATGAATGAATGAATGAATGAATGAACGGGAGTTTGGACTCAAAGACGAGGCTACTGCTGGAGAAGCGGTGATGTCTAATGGATAGAGCACAGGCCTGGGAGGAAGAAAGATCTTGGCCATGTGACCTCGGGCAAGTCGCTTGATTCTCTGTGCCTCAGTTACCTCATCTATAAAATAGGGATTAAGAGGGTGAGCCCATGAGGAACAGTGTGTCCAAACCTGAATGGCTTGTAATAATAATAATAATAATGGTACTTATTAAGCACTTACTATGAGCAAAACACTGTTTTAATCAATCAATCGTATTTATTGAGCGCTTACTGTGTGCAGAGCACTGTACTAAGCACTTGGGAAGTACAAGTTGGCAACATATAGAGACGGTCCCTACCCAACAGTGGGCTCACAGTCTAAAAGTTTTAAGCTCTGTGGAGGTTACAAGATGATCAGGTTGTCCCACGAGGGGCTCACCGTCTTCATTCCCATTTACAGATGAGGTGACTGAGGCACAGAGAAGTGAAGTGCCTTGCCCAAAGTCACACAGCCGACAAGTGGTGGAGCCGGGATTTGAACCCATGACCTCTGACTCCAAAGCCCGGGCTCTTTCCACTGAGCCACGCTGCTTCTCATATCCACCCCACTTGTATCCACTCCAGCGCTTAGCGCTGTGCCCGGCACGAAGTAAGCGCTTAACAAATACTACAATGATTGTTGTTATTGCTACAATTAATTATTAGGGAGTTTCACCCACAGGGGAATGCGTAACCGAAAAGGTCGATGAGAAATACACAACTCGGGCCACACGGTGTGCACACAGAGGGTGTCCTCTGTCGCGGTGTCTTGCTTGATGTTGGAAGTGTCTGGTGGTGTTTGCTCTTTGGCCTCCTGGTTTCTCAACCCCCTCGCTTGCTCCACAACATCTTCGTTTTCTTCCCAGGAGCTCTGCCTCTGGGCCACGGGACTGAGGGAGGCTGTGGGATGAAAATCATGCTACTGGACATAAAGGTGCCATGTCCCCACTTGACAGGGGGCAGATAATAATAATAATAATAATAATAATAATAATAATAATAATAATAATAATATTTGTTAAGCACTTACTAGGTGCCTGGCACTGTACTAGGCATTGGGGTGGATCAGGCAAATTGAGTTGGACACAGTCCCCGTCCCACCTGGGGCTCACAGTCTCAATCTCCATTATACTAATAAGGTAGCTGAAACACGGATAAGTGAAGTGACTTGGCCAAGGTCACACAGCACAGAGCCCGGATTAGCACCCAGGACCTTCTGAGTCATCATCATCATCATCAATCGTATTTATTGAGCGCTTACTGTGTGCAGAGTCCTTCTTCTAGACTGTGAGCCCGCTGTTGGGTAGGGACTGTCTCTATGTGTTGCCGACTTGTACTTCCCAAGCGCTTAGTGCAGTGCCCTGCACACAGTAAGCGCTCAATAAATACGATTGATTGATTGATTGATTGAGTCCCAGGCCCGGGCTCTAGCCACTACGCGAAAGATCAGACGGAAACGAGACTATAAGGCCAAAAAATGGATGATGGACCACCCTGACCATCCAGCTGATAGGAGAAGCAATCGAATATGAAGCTCAGAAATGGAAATCACCTCAGAAGCCACAATTGGCCCAACCCAGAAGCAAACAGAAAATAATAATAAAGGTGGTAATAATAATTGTTTGTTAAGCACTTACCATGTGCCAAGCACTGTTCTAAGCACTGGGGTAGATACAAGGTCACCAGGTTGTCCCACATGGGGCTCACAGTCTTCATGCCCATTTTACAGATGAGGTAACTGAGGCAAAGAGAAGTGAAGTGACTCGCCCAAAGGCATACAGCTGATAAGTGGCAGAGCCGGGTGGAAAGAGCGCAGGCTTGGGAGTCAGAAGTCAAGGGTTCGAATCTTGACTCTGTCACTTGCAGGTGTGCGACCTTGGGCAAGTCACTTCAGTTCTCTGTGCCTCAGTTCCCTCATCTGTAAAATGGGGATGAAGATTGTGAACCCCACGTGGGACAACCTGATCACCTTGTATCGCCCCAGGTCTTAGAACAGTGCTTTGCACATAGTAAGTGCTTAACAAATACTATTATCATTATTATTGTTATTATTATTATTATTATTATTATTATTATTGTTGTTGTTATTGTTATTATTATTATCATTAGAACCCACCACCTCTGACTCCCAAGCCCGGGATCTATCCACTAAGCCTAATATACAAAGCTCAGGCCTGGGAATCAGAAGGACCTGGATTCTAATTTCGGCTCTGCCCCTTGTCTGCTGTATGACCTCGCTCAAGTCCCTTCACTTATCCATGCCTCAGTTACCCCACCTGTAAAATAAGGATTAGGACTGTGAGCCCCGTGTGGGCCATGGACTATGTCCAAACTGATTCTCCTGCGCCTACCTCAGTGCTTAACACCGTGTCTGGCACATAGTAAGCCCTTAACAAATGCCATTAAAAAAAAAAGAAGTGGAACATTATTTTTTTTCAGAACTGGATTTGTTTAAGATTAGCTTCTTCCAAACTCCTCCGTTGAATGGACAATCTCATTGCAAACAGTCAGACTGTATTGTTTCATATTCTTTTTGAAAACTACCTAAGTCAGGTATCACTCATCATTTGGATTTGTTCTCTGTCTCCCCCTTTTAGACTGTGAGCCCAATGTTGGGTAGGGACTGTCTCTATATGTTGCCAATTTGTACTTCCCAAGCGCTTAGTACAGTGCTCTGCACATAGTAAGCGCTCAATAAATACGATTGATGATGATTGATGATCACTCTTTCCCAATTTGATTCCAACAGTGGTATTTATTGAGTGCTTACAGTGGGCAGAGAATTAGACTAAGCGTTTGGGAGAGTACAATATAACAATACAACAGTTGGTATTCACATTCCCTGCTTGCTGAGAGCTTACAATCCATGGGATGAGTTTACAGATCCATGCGTAAGGAACCTCTAAACTGAGGAGTCCCTAATCAATCAATCGATCATATTTACTGAGCGCTTACTGTGTGCAGAGCACTGTACTAAGCGCTTGGGAAGTACAAGTTGGCAACATAATCCTAATGAAAAGCCTAGTGGCTTTTCAACTGAGAAACTGCTATTGGTAAACGTTCCTAAAGAAGCAAATCAATCCATTGCTGGTATTTATTGAGTGCTTATTGTTTTCAGAGCACTGTACCAAGCACTTGGGAGACAAAAAGAGAGTAACAAGAGAGTAAAGAGAGAGAGACTAAAGAGAGTATCCCCCCGCCTTACCTCCTTCCCTTCCCCACAGCACCTGAATATATGTATATATGTTTGTACATATTTATTACTCTATTTATTTGTTTATTTTACTTGTACATATCTATTCTATTTATTTTATTTTGTTAATATGTTTGGTTTTGTTCTCTGTCCCCCCCTTCTAGACTGTGAGCCCACTGTTGGGTAGGGACCGTCTCTATATGTTGCCAACTTGTACTTCCCAAGCGCTTAGTACAGTGCTCTGCACACAGTAAGCGCTCAATAAATACGATTGATTGATTGATAATAATAATAATAATGGCATTTGTTAAGCGTTTACTATGTGCCAAGCACTGTTCTAAGCACTGGGGGGATACAAGGTAATGAGGTTGCCCCACATGGGGTTCACAGTCTTAACCCCCATTTTGCAGATGAAGTAACTGAGGCCCAGAGAATAATAATGATGGCATTTATTAAGCGCTTACTATGTGCAAAACACTATTCTAAGTGCTGATAATGATGGCATTTGTTAAGCGCTTACTATGTGCCAAACACTGTCCTAAGCACTGGGGAGGATACAAGGTGATCAGGTTGTCCCACGTGGGGCTCACTGTCTTAACCCCCATTTTACAGACGAGGGAACTGAGGCACAGAGAAGTTAAGTGACTGACTCCAAGTCACACAGCTGACAAGTGACAGAGCCAGGATTAGAACCCACGACCTCTGACTCCCAAGCCCGTGCACTTTTCCACTGAGCCACTGCTAAGTGACTTCATCATCATCATCAATCGTATTTATTGAGCGCTTACTGTGTGCAGAGCACTGTACTAAGCGCTTGGGAAGTACAAGTTGGCAACATATAGACACAGTCACACAGCCCAACAGTGGGCTCACAGTCTAAAAGGGGGAGACAGAGAACAAAACCAAACATACCAACAAAATAAAATAAATAGAATAGATATGTACAAGTAAAATCAATAGAGTAACAAATATGTACAAACATATATACAGGTGCTGTGGGGAAGGGAAGGAGGTAAGATGGGGGGGATGGAGAGGGGCACGAGGGGCAAGTGACTTGCCCAAAGTCACACAGCAGACAAGTGGCAAAGTCAGAATTAGAACCCAGGACATCTGACTCCCAAGCCCGGGCTCTTTCCACTGAGCCACGACCTGGTCTCTGTTCTCAAAAGGTTTACAATATGGAGCCCACATATTGATTTTATTTATTTGTTCTTTTCTCCTATTTATTACGTTTTCTTTAAGAAGATTTCACCGCGGATTATCGTAGCTGTCAATCTCAATATTCTGCACGTGAGCTTGCTGTGAACTGGAAATGTGTCTCCCAAATCTGCTCTGTTGTTCTCTCCCAAGCAGTTAGTACAGTGCTCCGCACACAGTAAACACAGTAAATACGATTAAGCGCTTAGTACAGTGCTCTGCACATAGTAAGCGCTCAATAAATACGATTGATGATGATTGATTGATTGCTTTGTAGGTGACTACAGGGTGCCTTAGCAGAGTCAACACTCCCTACCCAATTCCAGCAGAAATATTAGTTTACAAACTGCAGTTCATTATTTAACGATTGCTCTGAGAGAGTCTTATCACAATTTTACTGAATTTTCAAAGAGAAGAGAAGGATTTGGAACACGGGACAGAAAATTAATCCTAATTTTACTTCCAGGCAAATTTTTTATGTAAGGGGATGAATAGCAAACAGCTTTACATAACTCTCTGGCTGCACGACATTGCAACGGCAGCCGTTTCTTCTTCCTGAGTTTTTCCTTCTTATAACCTAAATTCACTCCTGACTAGTCTTTCCAGTCTTCATTCAATTTAGGGGTACGGCTTGGTGTTCCCAACTGATCCCCATTGTGCGTATTCATTCATTCATTCATTCAATTGTATTTATTGAGCACTTACTGTGTGCAGAGCACTGTACTAAGCGCTTGGGAAGTACAAGTTGGCAACATATAGAGATGGTCACTACCCAAAAGTGGGCTCACAGTCTAGAAGTGGAATGTGTCTACCACTCTGTTGCTCTCCCAAGAGCTTCGGGTTTAGCGTGTCTCTGTGGCCAGAGCCCGGGCCCGGGCCTCAGAAGGACCTGGGTTCTAATCCCGGCTCCGCCACATGTCTGCTGTGTGACCCTGGGTAAGTCACTTCACTTCTCTCAGTCTCAGTTACCTCATCTGTAAAATGGGGATTAAGACTGTGAGCCCCACGTGGGACAACCTGACTCCCTTGTATCTACCCCAGTGCTTAGGACAGTGTTTGGCACATAGTAAGCGCTTAACAAATAGCGTCATTATTATTATTCTTTTGGGCCCCAGTTACCTCATCTGTAAATTGGGGATTAACAGGTGGGACAGGGGATGTGTCCAACCTAATTAACTTGTATCTACCCCAGTACTTAGAATAGTGCTTGGCACATAGTTAGCACTTAAAAGTACCATAATAATAATTATTATTATTATTAATAAAGTTCTCTGCACAAAGTAAGCCCCTTCCTTCCTCTCCCCCTCGTCCCCCTCTCCATCCCCCTCATCTTACCTCCTTCCCTTCCCTACAGCACCTGTATATATGTATATATGTTTGTACATATTTATTACTCTATTTATTTTACTTGTACATATCTATTCCATTTATTTTATTTTGTTAGTATGTTTGGTTTTGTTCTCTGTCTCCCCCTTTTAGACTGTGAGCCCACTGTTGGGTAGGGACTGTCTCTGTATGTTGCCAACTTGTACTTCCCAAGTGCTTAGTACAGTACTCTGCACACAGTAAGTGCTCAATAAATACGATTGATTGATTGATTGATCGCTCAATAAATACCACTGATTGACTGATTTCATCATTCAAGCAAGGCTATGCAATGTATCTACCACCTCTGTTATATTTTACTCTCCCAAGCACTTAATCCAGTGCTCCGAACACAGTAAGCACTCAGTAAGTAGGATCGGTCGATTGATTGATCTATCCTTTTAGGAAGGTGTTAACTGAGGCTCGTGTCCCACAAAGCAGATCCTCCTATGGAGGGATATGAGCCCTGAATGTACCATGGGGAGATGAATTACCCAGATTTACCTTTCAAGCCAAATCTGAGATCCACAAGAGAGGGCCTTATGGTGAGAAAGATTATCCTCTGGGGAGAAGGAAACCTTTTAGATGAATAACTGAGCCCCATTTTATGACTGGGTTCAGGAGATAGAGCCAAAAACCCTGTTAGAAAAGAACGGCATTTCAAAGTTCTGTTTTACACTCCGCTTTCTAATTTTATCCTTTGTTTTTTTTTCCAAATGCTGGCTATTGGCAGGCAGTCAGTGTGGCATCCTTTTAACTTCTCCTTAAATGTCCTTCTTTACTAGCTTCCTTCTGAACATACATTTCTCTCTTTCCTGCCCCTCCAGATGCATAAAAAGAAAGCACATTTTTTGCAATTAACCCCTCTTACATAAAAATCTGAGAGGGATTCTTTGAGATCTTCAGGAAAGGAAAATTATCGTTTTATAGGAATGAGCAGTTGTAAGCCTATTCATTTTTTCAAAACCGTTCCACGGCTCTCCTTTTCCAAGAAATGTAGGTCAAGATTTAAATCGGACATCGCAGTGGTAATGACAATCCTAATGACTTCTTCCAGGAAGTAGAGTGTTTCTCGCAAGCGGCGTAGCCTAATGGATAGGGCACAGGCCTGAGATTCAGAAAGAACTGGGTTCTAGTCCTGGCTCTGCCACTTGTCTGCTCTGTGACCTTAGGCAAGATGCTTAACTTCTCTGAACCTCAGTTACCTCTTCTGTAATAATAATTATAAGTAATAATAATTGCGGTATTTGTTAAGCGCTTGCTATGTGCCGACCACTGTTCTAAGCGCTGGGGGGTGTACAAGGTGAGCAGGTTGTCCCACATGAGGCTCCCAATCTTAATCCCCATTTCACAGTTGAGGTAACTGAGGCACTGAGAAGTTAAGTGACTTGCCTAAAGTCACACAGCTGATAAGTGGCAGAGCTGGGATTAGAACCCATGATCTCTGACTCTCAAACCCGGGCTCTTTCCACTAAGCCTCTATGGTTCTCCAAATGTAAACTGGTGATTAAGACTGTGATTACCTTGTATCTACCCCAGTGCTTAGAAACAGTGCCTGACACCTAGTCAGTGCTTAACAAATACCATAAAAAAAGATAATATTACTAAAACACACCAACCCCTCACCCATGTCCTCCCCCTGGCCTGGAAACCCCTTCTCCTCCTCTGCATATACCAGACCACCACTCTCCTCACCTTCAGCGTCTTATTAAGGTCACATTTCCTCCAAGAGGCCTTCCCCAATTAAGTCCTCTTTCCTTTCTGATTTATTATTACAATGCAGCCCACACACTTCAATCCTTTAACGCTGACCTTCTCACTCTACCTCCATCTCTTGTCTCTCTCGCAGCTGACCCCCTCGCCCACATTCTGCCTCTGGCCTGGCCTGCCCTTCCTCTTCATCTCCAACAGATGATGACTCTTCCCCACCTTCAAAGCTTTATTAAAAGCACACCCCCTTCAAGAGGCCTTCTCCAACAAAATCCTCATTTCCATTTCTCTTCCGTGGATTTGAATCATTTATTCACCGCCCCCAGCCCCACGGCACTTATGTACATATCCATAATTTATGTATATCAGTGTCTGCCTCCCCCTCTATACTGTATGAGCTTTGTGGAACATGCCTACAGGCTCTTTTATACTGTACTCTCCCAAGCTCTTAATACAGTGCTCCGCACACAATAGGTGCTCAAAAAATACCCCTGATTGATTGACTCCCTGTTTCCCTCTCTCTTCTGCATTGTCTGCTCACATGGATCTGTACCCTTAGCTATTTGGTATATATGCATACACGTTTGTACGTATTTACTACTCTATTTATTTATTTATTTTATTTGTACATGTTTATTCTATTTATTTTATTTTGTTAATATGTTTTGTTTTGTTCTCTGTCTCCCCGTTCTAGACTGTGAGCCCACTGTTGGGTAGGGGCCGTCTCTACATGTTGCCAACTTGTACTTCCCAAGCGCTTAGTACAGTGCTCTGCACACAGTAAGCGCTCAATCAATCAATCAATCAATCGTATTTATTGAGCTCAATAAATACGATTGAATGAATGAATGAATGAATGGTATCCACCCCTGCCTCAGCCCCACTTATATACAGCTTGTAAGTTATTTATTTATGTTAATGTCTGTCTCCCTCTAAAGACAGTAAACTCATCGTGGGCAGGGAATGTGTCCATCAGCTCTGCTGGTACAGTGCTCTGCACACAGTCAGTACTCAATAAATACAACTGATTGACTGATTGATTAAATAAAAATTATATAGAACAATAGCCTAGTGCAAACCTGGGGGTCACTTGCCTGCTGTGTGACTTTGGACAAATCACTGACCTTGACTAGACCTCAGTTTCCTCAAATGAAAAATGGATATGAAATACATTTTCATAACCCCTCTTCACCTGTGGACCCCACATAATAATGTTGGTATTTGTTAAGCGTTTACTACGTGCCAAGCACTGTTCTAAGAGCAGGGATAGATACAAGGTGATCAGGTTGCCCCACTTGGAGCTCACAGTCTTGATCCCCATTTTACAGATGAGGTAACTGAGGCACGAATATGCCTGGTAGGATTATCAGGAAGAGAAACAGTGTAACTTAGTGGAAAGAGCACGGGCTTGGGAGTCAGAGGTCATGGGTTCTAATACCGGCTCTGCCACTTATCAGCTGTATGACTTTGGGCAAGTCCTTTAATTTGTCTGTGTCTCAGTTCCCTCATCTGCAGAATGAGGATGAAGACTGTGAGCACCACATGGGACAACCTGATTACCTTGTATCTACACCAGACTGAGCAGGCCTTCCCAGACTGAGCCCCCTCCTTCGTCTCCCCCTCCTCCCCCTCCCCATCTCCCCGCCTTACCTCCTTCCCCTCCCCACAGCACCTGTATATATGTATAAATGTTTGTACGGATTTATTACTCTATTTATTTATTCAGTTTACTTGTACATATTTATTCTATTTATTTTATTTGGTTAATCTGTTTTGTTTTGTTGTCTGTCTCCCCCTTCTAGACTGTGAGCCCGTTGTTGGGTAGGGACCATCTCTATATGTTGCCAACTTGTACTTCCCAAGCGCTTAGTACGGTGCTCTGCACACAGTAAGCGCTCAATAAATACGATTGAATGAATGAATGAATGAACAGTGCTTGGCACATAGTAAGTGCTTAACAAACACCATCGTTATTATTATCTTGTATTTAAACCAGCTCTTTCCTTTTTTAAGGTATTTGCTAAATGCTTACTGTGTGCCAGGCACTGTACTAAATACTGGGGTAGAGACAAGCTAATCTAGTTGGGCAAAATCCGTGCCCCACCTGGGCCTCATAATTTTAATCCCCATTTTACAGATGAGGTATCAGAGGCAGAGAGAAATTAAATGACTTGCCCAAGGTCACTGAGCGGACAAATGACGGAACTGACTTTAGAACCCAGGTCCTTCTGAATCCCTGGCCCATACTCTTTCCATTAGGCCATGTAACAGCACTGCACCTGTATATAAGTTTGTACAGATTTATCACTCTATTTATTTTACTTGTACATATTTACTATTCTATTGATTTTGATAATGATGTGCATCTAGCTTTACTTCTATTTATTCTGATGATTTGACACCTGTCCATACGTTTTGTTTTGTTGTCTGTCTCCCCCTTCTAGACTGCGAGCCTGTTGTTGGGTAGGGACCGTCTCTGTATGATGCCAAATTGTACTTCCCAAGCGCTTAGTCCAGTGCTCTGCACACAGTAAGCGCTCAATAAATACGATTGAATGAATGAATGAACAGGCAAGCCGTGGAGCGGGAATTAGAAACAATGTCCTCTGACTTTCAGCCTGTACCCTTTTTACCATCCTCATTGCTTCTCAATTTCACCAACCAATGAAGAGGGTTTTTTTAGTAATGATAATAATGATAATTTTGTCATTTGTTAAGCACTTACTATGTGCAAAGCACTGTTAAGTGCTGGGGAGGATACAAGGTGATCAGGTTGTCCCACGTGGGGCCCACAATCTCAACCCCCATTTTCCAGATGAGGTAACTGAGGCACAGAGAAGTGAAGTGACTTGCCCAAAGTCACACAGCTGACAAGCAGCAGAGCTGGGATATGAACCCATGATCTCTGACTCCAAAGCCCAGCCTCTTTCCACTGAGCCACGCTGCTTCCCTGATAGAAGACTGTACTAAGCACGTAAAAGAGTTCAGAAAACACCGACATCACGAAGCTCACAGTTTAGGCAGCATTTACCTTTAATTTAAGAACATGTTTTTAATCCGATCCTTAAAATTATATAGCCTTTTTTTTATCAAAAAGGGCAACTCCTGCTTGAAAGGGTTATTTCTAACCTATATTCTAAAACTGTCTGCCGGATATCAGCAAGTTAAAACCCTAATGTATGTACCGGTTTGTTTTTACTTTCAGATTTATTTAGGGGTAATATTAGAAGCACTGAACAATTATATGAACTCCTAAAAGAAATATCTTTCCTCCCAAACAGTAAACAGATCTATCCCTTGTAATCACGTTACACCTCCCGAACTCCCTGCAATTTGGCTAGATTTGGGTGGTTTTTTTTTCAATTTTCAACTCCTTATGTTACTCATGTCTGAATAATCATTAAACATAGCTACCATAGGATCTCAGAATGATGATAAGATGACCGACAGACAGTTGTCTCTCTGACCGGGGAGGCTTGCAAAAACTTCTAGATCTAAGACGGAGAATCCTTTAAAAATTCACACAAATCCTCAGTCTTTCACATCAGGAAGGGGACAGAATACAGAAAAATGTGATGATATTATAATAATAATGATGGTATTTGTTAAGCACTTAACTATTTGCCAAGCACTGTTCTAAGAACTGGGGTAGATACAATGTAAGCAGGTTGTCCCATGTGGGGCTCACAGTCTTAATCCCCATTTTACAGATGAGGTAACTGAGAGTGAGAGAAGTGAAGTGACTTACCCAGGGTCACACAGCAGACATGGGGCGGAGCCGGGATTAGAACCCATGACCTCTGACTCTCAAGCCCGTGCTTTTTCCACTAAGCTACGCCCAAAGAAGATCATGGCAGGCCAAAGAAGAGGACATACGATGGTTTGGGTTAAGAGCTCGTCCCGTTTGACTGTAAGTTGGCAAGCAACTCATTCAGCGAGGCAAGTGACTTCATTTCAACTGCCTCTTGTGGGTGTGCATTCGCCCCTCAAAGTCTCATGTCACTGCTGATGGAGATTTCCAATTGGGGAGGGGATTCCGGGGGAAGGGGAGACCCTACCATAACTTCAGCTCCTTCTGTCATCCCCTGCCAATTAGAGGAAAGGCTATAAATGAGGAAAGACAACCACTCGGGACATGAAAGGGTGCGTAGAACTGGAAAATCTGAACCATAACGTGGGAAGCACTAATAAGACACCTGGTTGTCCCCCTTCTAGACTGCGAGACCGTTGTTGATTAGGGACCATCTGTATGTTGCTGACTTGTACTTCCCAAGTGCTTAGTACAGTGCTCTGCACATAGTAAGCACTCAATAAATATGATTGAATGAATGAATGGATGGAGGACAGTATGACTCGATCTTCGCATAAGAAGGCCATCACAGTACCAAGAGAAGACTTCGGCCAAGTGCTAAAGTGAGCAATGCGAAAAGCAACAGCAGAGACAGAATCAATCCCTACGTGCCATACTGAATCCTGAAAATAAGCCGTACAGCTATAAAGCAGGGGGATAGGCAGAAAAGCATCCTGAAAAGAAGGGAAGAGTGTTTGCTAATTCAATTGTATGCTCCCATACACTTAGATCAGCGCTCTGCTTGGACATCCCCCCCTCCCTCCCTCTGTCCTACCCCCTTCCCCTCCCCACAGCACTTGTGTACATTTGTACAGATTTATTACTCTATTTTATTAAAGATGTGGATATAGCTATAATTCTATTTATTCTGATAGTACTGACACCTGTCTACTTGTTCTGTTTTGTTGTCTGTCTCCCCCTTCTAGACTGTGAGCCCGCTGTTGGGTAGGGATTGTCTCTATCTGTTGCCGATTTGTACTTCCCAAGCGCTTAGTACAGTGCTCTGAACACAGTGCTCAATAAATATGACTGAATGAATGAATGACTAGGTGCTCAATAAATACTATTGATTAATCAGTTTGGGAGCTCTGTGTGGTACAGGGACTGTGTCTGATCGGACTGCATTACACCTACCCCAGCCCTATTTGTTTATGGCATTTTGTTAAGCTCTTACTATGTGCCAGGCACTGAACAAAGTGCGGGGGTAAAGCGCTTAGTACAGTGCTCTGCACACAGTAAGCGCTCAATAAATATGATTGAATGAATGAGTGACTAGGTGCTCAATAAATACTATTGATTTATCAGATTGGGAGCTCTGTGTGGTACAGGAACTGTGTCTGATCAGACTGTATTACACCTACCCCAGCTTTATTTGTTTACGGCATTTTGTTAAGCATTTACTATGTGCCAGGCACTGAACAAAGTGCCGGGGTAAAGCGCTTAGTACAGTGCTCTGCACACAGTAAGTGCTCAATAAATACAATTGAATGAATATGTTAATCGGATTGGACACAGTGGCTTCACTGTGACCGGGCTTGAGAAGCAGAAGGACCTGGGTTCTAATCCCAGCTTTGCCACATGTCTGCTGCGTGACCTTGGGCAAGTCACTTAACTTCCCTGGGCCTAAGTTACCTCATCTGTAAATTGGGGATTCAAATTGTGAGCCCCATGTGGGACAGGGACTGTGTCCAACCTGATTAGCTTGTATCTACCTCGGCGCTTAGAACAGTGCTTGGCACACAGTAAGCACTTAACAAGTACCATTATTATGGGTTCTAATCCTAGCTCTGCCGCTTGTCTGCTATGTGACCTTGGACAAGTCACTTCATTTTTCTGGGCCTCGGTTATCTCATCTGTAAAATGGGGATTAAGACTGTGAGCGCTGTGTGGGACAGGGACTGTGTCCAACGTGACTTGCTTGTATACACGCCAGCACTTAGTACAGTGCCTGGCACATATTAAGTACTTAAATACAATAATAATAATAATAATGTATTATTATTATTATTGTTATTATTATTATTCATTCATTCAATCGTATTTATTGAGCGCTTACTGTGTGCAGAGCACTGTACTAAGCGCTTGGGAAGTACAAGTCAGCAACATATAGACACGGTCCCTAACCAACAACGGGCTCACAGTCTAGAAGGATGAGACAGACAACTAAACAAAACATGTAGACAGGTGTCAAAAATCGTCAGAACAAATAGAATTAAAGGTATATGCACATCATTAACAGAATAAATAGTAAATATGTACAAGACAAATAAATAGAGTAATAAAGTTGTACAAATATATATATATATATATATATATATATATATATACAGGTGCTGTGGGGAGGGGAAGGAGGTAGGGTGGGGAGGATGGGGAGGAGGAGAGAAAAAAGGGGGCTCAGTCTGGGAAGGCCTCTTGGAGGAGGTGAGCTCTCAGTAGGGCTTTGAAGGGAGGAAGAGAGCTAGCTTGGCGGATGTGTGGAGGGAGGGCATTCCAGGCCAGGGGAAGGACATGGGCCGGGGGTCGACGGGCGAGAGCGAGGTGCAGTGAGTACATTATTATAACCCACATGGGGCCCACAGTCTTAATCCCCATTTTACAAGGGAGGTAAATGAGGCCCAGAAAATTTAAATGACTTGCCCTAGGTCACACAGCAGACAAGTGGTGGAGCCAGGAACCAGGAGCTCACGGTCTAGAGCTTTGATATAAATAAATTACAGGTATGAACATAAGTGGTGTGGGGCTGGGCATGGGGAAGAGCAAAGGCAGCAAGTCAGGGTGATGCAGAAGAGAGGGGTAGATGAGGAAAGTGGGATTTAGTCTGGGAAGGCCTCTTGGAGGAGATGGGTCTTCAATAAGGCTTTGAAGTTGGGGGGACTAATTGCCTGTTGGATTTGAGGAGCGAGGGCATTCCAGGTCAGAGGAAGGACATTGGCTTGGGTTCAGTGGCGAAACAGGCGTGATAGAGGCACAGTGGAAGGTTAGCAGTGGAGGAGCGAAGTGTGAGCCCATTGTTGGGTAGGGACCGTATCTATATGTTGCCAACTTGTACTTCCTAAGCGCTTAGTACAGTTCTCTGAACACAGTAAGCAATCAATAAATAAGATTGAATGGTAGGAGAGTAGCGAGGTGAGGTATGAGGGGGCAAGGTGATTGAGTGCTTTGAAACTGAAATTAAAGCATTTCTATTTGATGTGGAAGAGGATTGGCAATCACTGGAGTTTGTTTTTTTTGAGGTGTCAGGAAACACGTCCTGAACGTTTTTGTAGAAAAATGATCCAGACATCAGAGTGAAGTATGGACTGGAGTGGGGAGAGACAGGAGGCTGGGAGGTCAGCAAGGAGGCTGATGCAGCAATCCAAGCGGGATAGGAGGAGTGATTGTATTAACGTTGTAGCAATTTGGATGGAGAGGAAAGGGTGGATTTTAGCGATGTTGTGAAGTTGGGACCATCAGGATTTAATGATGGATTGAATATGTGGGTTGAACGAGAGAGAGGAGTCGAGGATAATGCCAAGATTATGGATTTGTGAGGCAGAAAGGACACTGTCTACAGTGATGGGAAAGTCAGAGGGAGGACAGGGTTTGGGTGGGAAGATAAGGAGTTCTGTTTTGGACATGTTGAGCTTGAGATGATGGGAGGACATCTTAGAAGAGACATCTTGATGGCAAGAGAGGGAGAGTGATCAGGGCTAGAGATGTAGAGTCGGGTATCATCCACACAGAGGTGTTGTTGAAGCCATGGGAACGAATGAGTTTTCCAAGGGAGTGGGTGGAGATGGAGAATAGAAGGGGATCCAGAACTGAACCTTGAGGGACCTCCACAGTTAGGGGGTGGGAGGCAGAGGAGGAGCCCGCGAAGGAGACTGAGAATGAACTGTTGGGTAGGGACCGTCTCTATATGTTGCCAACTTGTACTTCCCAAGTGCTTAGTACAGTGCTCTGCACACAGTAAGCACTCAATAAATATGATGGAATGAATGAATGAATGAACAGCCAGAGAGATAAGAGGAGAACCAGGAGAGGACAGCGTCAGTGAAGCCAATGTTTCCAGGAAAAGTGGGTGGTCAACAGCGTCGAAGGCAGCTGAGAGGTCGAAGAAAACTAGGATGAAGTAGAGGCCGTTGGATTTGGCAAGAAGGGGATTATTGGTGATCTTTGAGAGGGCGGTTTCTGAGGAGTGAACGGATGGAAGCCAGGTTGGAGTGGGTCAAGGAGAGCATTGGAGGAGAGGAATTTGAGACAGCAGGTGTAGACAACTCATTCAAGAGTTCTTCTGACTCCCAGTCCTGTGCTCTATCCATTAGGCCATGCTGCTTCTCTATAAAATGGTAGAGAGTATGACTATTGCAGAGCAAGCCACTAACTAGCACGAGAATCGATTCCTCCAAGCAGGGGTTCAAACTTGCAATCTCAGGATTGAGGCTCATTCATCCAACCTGATGGGAGACCCCATTGTGTTAGCTTAACAATCAATCATACTTATTAAATGCTTATTGTGTGCACTGTACTAAACGCCAAACCTGGGCTGTCTGCAGGAAGTGAGTCAACTGATCAGTTGCTCAATGCTCTAATTTGTTTTCTGAAAGACTAATCTATCCAACCTGCGTCTTATTCACTTACCTTGTATCAACTTCAGCTCAGCACCCAGAAAACATTTATATAATGCAACAACAAGAATAATAGAAACAACATGGATAGAAGTCAGAGAACCTGGGTTCTAATCCTGGCTCTGCCACTTGTCTTCTGTATGACCTTTAGCAAATCATTAATTTTTCTTTTTTCAATGGTATCTGTAAAGCACTTGCTATCCAACTTGTACTTCCCAAGCTCTTAGTACAGTGCTCTGCACACAGTAAGTGCTCAATAAACACGACTGAATTTGCCAGACACCGTATTAAGAGCTGAGGTAGATACCAGTTTATCAGGCTGGTGACTGTCCATATCCATCCCAAATGTTAAATGCAGTGCTCTGAACACTGTAACAATAATAATAATAATAATGGCATTTATTAAGCGCTTACTATGTGCAAAGCACTGTTTAAGAGCTTGGAGGGATACAAGGTAATCAGGTTGTCCCACAAGGGGCTCCCACTCTTAATCCCCATTTTCCAGATGAGGTAACTGAGGCACAGAGAAGTGAGGTGACTTGCCCAAAGTCACACAGCTGACAACTGGCGAAGCTGGGATTTGAACCCATGACCTCTGACTCCAAAGCCCGGGTTCTTTCCACTGAGCCATGCTGCTTTTCTGCTTCACGTAAGCGCTCAGTATATATTACCGCGGGATTGAGAGCTGTCCGCCAACCACTCCAGTAGATGCTCAGCACTATACTCAGAGCATGAATCAAACGTGAGGACCTCTAAAAGAATTTATAAATTCGGATCTTCTCTTCCTCCCTAGCAATCCCTTATCTACAGAATATCAATGCTATCAATGTAGTTTGGATGTAGTATTAATACCCAGTAAGGGGGAACGGTACTAGAAAATATAAAGTATAAAAGATGGGTCCTTTTTATTGAAAGGTCAGATATGAGGTTCCGAAGGTGACTGGGGAAATACATTCATTTATTCTAAAATATTTATTAAGCACCTGCTGTGTGCAGAGCACTACATAGGGATGAGGGAGAGCATAATCAAAGGAATTAGACTCAGCTCATGCCCTTGAAGTGTTCCCAGTTTAATAGGGAGCCTATAATAATGAGAAGCAGCGTGGCTCAGTGGAAAGAGCCCGGGCTTGGGAGTCAGAGGTCATGGGTTCTAATCCTGGCTCTGCCACTTGTCAGCTGTGTGACTTTGGGCAAGTCACTTCACTTCTCTGGGCCTCAGTTCCCTCATGTGTAAAATGGGGATTAAGGCTGTGAGCCCCATGTGGGACCACCTTGATTACTTTGTATCCCCCCAGAGCTTAGAACAGAGCTTGGCACACAGTAAGCACTTAACAAATAATAACATTATCATTATTATTATTATTATTAATAATGATAATAATAATAATAATGGGATTTAGGGCATCATTTGTTCATGTGTGACTTGAAATATCTGGGGTTTTTCATGATATACATTTTTATTTAACTGCAGTCATAATACTAATAATGATAATGGTATTTGTTAAGTACTTATTACGTATCAAGAACTGTTCTAAGTGCTGGGCTAGATAGAGGTTAATCCAGTTGAATCCAGGCCCTGTCCCACATGGGCCTCACACTCTTAATCCCCATTTTGTAGATAAGGTAACTGAGGCCCAGAGCAGTGAAGTGACTTGCCCAAGGTCACACAGCAGACAAGTGGCAGAGCTGGGATTAGAGCCCAGGTACTTCTACTTCCAACCCCAAGCTCTATCCTCAAGGCCAGTCTGTTTCCATGGTATTTACTAAGTGCTTACTACATGTCGAGCACTGTGCAGAGCACTGGAATAGGTCAGTCCCTGTCCCAAATGGGGTGTAAGGGAGAGGAAGAACAGGAATCCAATCCTTAATCAATATGTTCAATAACCAATCCCTGTGTGCAGAGCACTGTACTAATCTCTTGGGTGAATATGATACAATAGAGTTGCTAGGCAAAATTCCTGATCTCAGGGAGTTGACAATCCCCATTTTACAGATGACGAAATTGAGGCCCAGATAAGTAAAAGATTTGCCTAATGTCACACAGCAGGCAAGGGGCCCAGGTGGGGTGAAGACCCAGATCTCAACTCCCATGCCTGGGCTCTTTCCCCTGGGCCATGCTGCTTTTCAATTATGTTTTTAGTCCCCAAGTATTACCCCTCACACAAAGTATACATAATCAAAAAGACAGTTGATCAATCGATCGGTGGAATTAATTGAGCACTTACTATGTACAGAGCACCGTACTAAGCACTTGGGAGAGTATACTACACTTTCCTTGCCGACAATGAGCTTACAGTCTAGAAGAAATTGCTATATTCCTATTTTGCAACATATCTAAATATATAGTTGGTGGTTTAATTCATTTTTAAATATGACTGAATGGACAGTGAAATCCTATTCAGACTTGTGACTGTGCCTGGAAAAATCTACGTGCAGTCTGACGCTCCCTTCTACACTACATGTCCACAAAAATTGCAATGAGCAAGTCACGTTGATCTAATATGCAAAAATTCTTGGTGGAAATCATTACTCACATTTCAAAGAATGTCACATATGACCAACAAAATTTCCATCCACCTTGTCCTACGATACCATCTTTAATTATTAAGTACGGCTGGCAGAATTTAAGCCCAAGTAATTCTTGCAAGTGCTTTCCGCCATTCTGAACGAGCTTTCGTAATAAATGAAGATTTCCATCCATTTAGTCTTTGTAGAGAATTCCCATTTATTTTTGCCTCGTGAGATTGAAAGTCAACTCTTTGGGGCCAATATGCTTCAAAAGGGAATTCTGGCAAGAACAGAGATGGGAGTGAGGAATGAGGCTCTGACCTTTCGGCAAAGGATTCCAATAAAGTTGTCCGTAAGTGTCCATCGGAGTAATGCGTTAGAGATGACCACCGGAACCAAGCTTCCCAATTCCTCTTCTCGAGGGAAGCTCCCTGCAACAATTTCCCCTTCTGATTCATCCACCCTTTTCTGTCACCTATTTTAATTAGTATTTCTATGATATTTGTCCTGCTCCCCTCTTAACACTATGTGTCAGGCACTTTACTAAGCCCTGGGACGGCTACAAGCAAATTAGGTTGGACACAGAGACTGTCCCATGATGGGCTCACAGTCTCAATCCCCATTTTACAAATGAGGGAACTGAGGCAGAGAGAAGTGAAGTGACTTGCCCAAGATCACCCAGCAGACAAGTGGCTTAGTGGAACGAGAGCGGGATTGGGGGTCAGAGGATGTGGGTTCTAATCCTCGCTCTGCCACTTGTCAGCTGTGTGACTTTGGGCAAGTCACTTCTCTGTGCCTCAGTTACCTCATCTGTTCAATGGGGATTAAAACCGTGAGCCCCAAATGGGATAACTTGATCACCCTGCACTTAGAACAGTGCTTAGCACATAGTAAGTGCTGAATAAATACTATAATAATAATAAGTGGTGGATCCAGGATTAGAACCCATGAGCTTCTGATTTCCAGATCCATGCTCTATCGCTCCACCCCTAAGCCTACAACACTGTTGTACAAATCCTTATACTCTGCATTTCCCCTTTCTGTAATTTATTTTCATGCTCGTCTCCCTCTCTAGACTCTGAGCTCCTTGAGGGCAGGGATCGTGGCTACCAAGTCTATTTTATTGCAATCTCCTAAGCACTTAGGGCAGTGTTCTGCGCACCATTAGCCGTCCCAAAATACCATTGATTGTTAATACACTTACTACTAATGATAACAATTGTGGTATTTGTTAAGCACTTACTATGTGTCAGGCACTGTACTAAGCACTGGGGTGGGTACAAGCAAATCAGATTGGATCTCCCCTCCTCCCCCCCGGCCTTACCTCCTTCCCTTCCCCACAGCACCTGTATATATGTATATATGTTTGTACGGATTTATTACTCTATTTATTTATTTTACTTGTACATATCTATTCTATTTATTTTATTTTGTTAATATGTTCTGTTTTGTTCTCTGTCTCCCCCTTCTAGACTGTGAGCCCACTGTTGGGTAGGGACCGTCTCTATATGTTGCCAACTTGTACTTCCCAGGCACTTAGTACAGTGCTCTGCACACAGTAAGCGCTCAATAAATACAATTGATTGATTGATTGATTGATTGATTGATTGATTGGACACAGCCCCTGTCCCACGTGGGGCTCACAGTTTCAATCCCCATTTTCCAGATGAGGGAACCGAGGCCCAGAGAAGTGAAGTGACTTGCCCAAGGTCACACAACAGATAAGTATCGGAGCTGGGATTAGAACCCGGGTTCTTCTGATTCCCACAGTAAGGGCTCAATAAATACGTTTGATGATGATGATGATTCCCAGACCCGTGTTCTATCCACTAGGCCATGCTGCTTCTCTGTGCTAGTATAAAGATGGGGTACGCCCTCACCTAGCAAGATTTGATTCAAATAAAAATCCAAAATGGACTTGCTTCTATGCAGTATGTTTTGAATAACTGAAATAGAAATTTCAGGAGTGACAATAGAGGAAAGGAGATGAAGGCAGAGGGAAAAAGGAAGTGAAACAGCATGGCTTAGTGGAAAGAGCAAGGGTTTGGGAGTCAGAAGACATGGGTTCTAATCCTGGCTCTGCCACTTGTTTGCTGTGTGACCTTGGGCAAACCACTTAATTTCTCTGGGCCTCAGTTACCTCATCTGTAAAATGAAGATTATTATTAATAATAATAATAATAATAATGGTATTTGTTAAGCTCTTACTATGTTCAAAGTACTGTTCTAAGCACTGGGGAGGGGAGACAAGGCAATGACTGTGAGCCCCATGTGGGACAACCTGATTACCTTGTATCTACCCTAGTGTTTAGAACAGTGCTTGGCACACAGTAAGCACTTAATAAGTACCATTATTATTATTATTATAATATATTGAAGAAAGATTATTTCTACTGAACAGACCATAGTCTCCACTACTTTCTCACTCTTCTCTGCTGAACCTCTACTCACCCAAACTCTATTCACCGTGCATATCCTCCATGAAGGCTTCCTGAGAAGCTGTGTGGCCTAGTGGAAAGAGCACGGGCCTGGGAGAGAGAGGACCTGAGTTGTAATTCATTCATTCAATCGTATTTATTGAGCGCTTACTGTGTGCAGAGCACTGTACTAAGCGCTTGGGAAGTACAGGTTGGCAACATGCAGAGACGGTCCCTACCCAACAGTGGGCTCACGCCAGTCACGGCAACTTGACTTTACAAGCAAGGATCTCTAAAATCATCATCATCAATCGTATTTATTGAGCGCTTACTGGCTCCCAGTATGACTCCCAGAAAGCTCCCAGAAAGATAAAACAACAGTACATATACAACATAGCTTGAGCCCCAAGTGAATTTGGATGGAAAACAATTCACAATTTGATGAGTTGTTCCTGTAAAGGTCCCAAACACTACCCCTTGAACTGGAAATGCTCCAAGTTGCCCGCTCATGCCCATCCTCAAACTGATGCTTAAATACATCTGTAGCTTGGCCCCATAAGGGTTCTTAAATAGTCTCTGAACCCAGTGACCCTCCCAATCTCAGGCCTCTGAAGCTCAGTTTGAAGGTAACAAAATTACTTCTAAACCACATTATGCTGCATTAAACCACATAATTCTGCTCCATCACTTGTTCACTTGTTAGCTGTGTGACTTGGACAAATCTTCCAGACTGTGAGCCCACTGTTGGGTAGAGACTGTCTCTGTATATTGCCAACTTGTACTTCCCAAGTGCTTAGTACAGTGCTCTGCACACAGTAAGCGCTCAATAAATATGATTGAATGAATGAAAATCATCACCAGAGGTCAGTTTCCTCATGGCTTTAAAGGGCATTAAATACTACTCCCTCCTTCTTAAAATGTGAGCTCCGTATGGGACAGGGAACCTATCCAACCTGATTATCTTGTAGGCTCCCCAGTGCTTATTACAGTACTTAGCACATAGCGAGTGCTGGAAAAAAATGCCATAATTATTATTCAATCAATCAATCATATTTATTGAGCATTCACCGTGTGCAGAATAATTTACTTAACAGAAGAGTACAGTATCGGAATGGGTCTGCTTATTCATTCAGTCGTATTTATTGAGCACTTACTGTGTGCAAAGCACTGTACCAAGTGCTTGGAAAGTACACTTTGGCAACAAATTTGTTGTGTTGTACACTCCAAAGTGCTTGGTGCCCTGCACATAGTAAGCGCTCAAATGAATGAATACAACAGAGTTGGTAGACACATTTCCAGTCCATTACACTAACTCCATGTGGCCTGTCATTTCAAACAGTCTAGTCAGCCTCTGAACATTCATCCCCTGTCAAACACACTGCAATTATGTATAAACCTCTAAAAATAAGGATAAAAATTTACATTGCCAAATACCCATGGTAATTCTAGATGGTGTTAGGAAAACTATTGTGCTGTAAAGGCTTACGGGATAATCCCAGTTTCCAGAAAGAAAATCTTCCAGAAAATAATAATAAATTAATAATCATGGTATTTGTTAAGTGCTTATTATATGCCAGGCCCTGTACTAAGCGCTGGAGTGCATACAAGCAAATCAGATTGGACATAGTCCCTGTCCCACATGGGGCTCATAGTCTCAATCCCCATTTTTACAGATGAGATAACTGAGGCAGTGAGAAGTAAAGTGACTTAATAATAAGCCCACTGGTGGATAGGGACCGTATCTATATGTTGCCAACTTGTACTTCCCAAGCACTTAGTACAGTGCTCTGCACACAGTAAGCACTCAATAAATATGATTGAATGAATAATAATAATAATAATGGTATTTGTTAAGTGCTTACATGTGCAAAGCACTGCTCTAAGCACTGGGGGGGATACAAGTTGATCAGGTTGTCCCACGTGGGACTCACAGTCAGTCCCCATTTTACAGACGAGGGAACTGAGGCTTAGAGAAGTGAAGTGACTTTCCCAGGGTCACACAGCGGACAAGTGGTGGAGCTGGGATTAGAACCCATGACCTTCTGATTTATGGACCCATGCTCTATTTACTATGCCATGCTGCTTCTCATGAAAAGCCCAGCCACCCTGGATCCTCCCTTTCTGGAGCCTCTTCCAGAGCTCCGGCACCAATCAGTAAGTCAGTAGGTGGAATTTACTTAGTGCTTACTGTGTGCAGAACACTGTATTAAGGGCTTGGGAGAGGACAATATCATCGTCATTATCATCAATCGTATTTATTGAGCACTTACTATGTGCAGAGCACTGTACTAAGGGCTTGGGAAGTACAAATTGGCAACATATAGGGACAGTCCCTACCCAACAGTGGGCTCACAGTCTAAAAGGGGGAGACAGAGAACAAAACCAAACATACTAACAAAATAAAATAAATAGAATAGATATGTATAAGTAAAATAAATAAATAAATATTTATTAATAATTAATAATAAGTAATTAATAATATAATAAATATAATAGAGTGGGTAGATACTGTCCCTTTCCACAAGGCATTTACAATAGAGGGAGATGGACATTAAAATAAATTACAGATAGGAAAAATGGCAGAAAATAATACACAAAGAGAGAGACAATCAATCAATCAATCATATTTATTGAGCGCTTACTGTGTGCACAGCACTGTACTAAGCGCTTGGGAAGTACATGTTGGCAACATATAGAGCCGGTCCCTACCCAACAGTGGGCTCACAGTCTAGAACACACATATAAAGTGGGTTGGGAAAATAATTTATTTATTTATATGTCTGTCTCTCCCTCTAGACTATAAGCCTGTTGCGGGCAGGGAATGTGTCCGTTTATTGTTGTATTGTACTCACCTAAGCCCTTAGTATAGTGCTCTGCACACAGAAAACGCTCAATAAATACGATTAAGTGGATGGATGAATGAGCATTGAAGTGTTTAAGGGGCATAGACCCAAGAACATAGTCAATCCAGTTTAAACAGGGTGGGGAAATGAGTTAATCAGGGAGGGCCTTAAGGAGGAGATATGATTTTAGTAGGGCTTTGGCTTGGGAATGTCTAGTTTCACCCAGAATCCTGGAATTCCTTAAGTCCTGACACCTCAGCGTTCCTTGAAAGAGTCATTATTTGGACAAGGGGAAGAGCAATTTGGAAGGTTCCTTATCTGGAGATGAAACTGCTGCCCCTCCAGAAAAGCTGCAGGTCACCGTGGGCCCCAAAAGCCTTCCTAAAACCACCCAGATTTCTGAGGCAGCCTTAGGGTACTCTACGCTGAGCCAGGTTCGGGGAAGCAGGCCACGTCTCTCTGAATAATAATAATAATAATGATAATAATAATAATTGTGGTAGTTGTTAAGTGCTTACTATATGCCAAGCACTGATCTAAGTGTTGGGGTAGATACAAGGTAAGTTAGAGCCAGTCCCTGTCCCACACGGGGCTCACAGTCTTGACCCCCATTTTACAGATGAGGTAACCGAGGTCCGGAGAAGTTAAATGACTCGCCCATTATCACAAAACAGACATGTGACAGAGCTGGGATTAGAACCCACGTCCTCCGACTGGCAGGCCCATGCTCTTTCCCCTCGGCCAGATGAGCTAAGACTGGAATATTGCTGTACCTGTCGTGGTCATCTTTATTGAGCAATGCAAAGTACCAGCTGATCCCAGAGCATTTTTTATGTCATCTTCCATTCAATCAATCAATCAATCGTATTTATTGAGCGCTTACTGTGTGCAGAGCACTGTACTAAGCGCTTGGGAAGTACAAGTTGCTTACCCTACCCAACAGTGGGCTCACAGTCTATAAGAGGGAGACAGAGCACAAAACCAAACATACTAACAAAATAAAATAAATAGAATAGATATGTACAGGTAAAATAAATAAATAAATAAATGGAGTAATAAATATGTACAAACATATATACATATATACAGGTGGTGTGGGGAAGGGAAGGAGGTAAGATGGGGGGATGGAGAGGGGGACGAGGGGGAGAGGAAGGAAGGGGCTCAGTCTGGGAAGGCCTCCTGGAGGAGGTGAGCTCTCAGTAGGGCCTTGAAGGGAGGAAGAGAGCTAGTTTGGCGGATGATTCAAATCCAACTCTGCGGCATTACGTTCCATTTCTTCTTTTTCCCCTGTGTTGTTCTAGCTTTGACCTTTGTTGTGACTACTACAGAGCTCTTGAACTAAAACTTCCGCTTTATAGCCCCACCTAAGAATATAAAAATGTCACTCCCGGGCCAGGCTAATAGTCTCTTCACCTCAGTATTTGAAATAGGGAATGTTTGGCGATTTCTGTGACGGCAGCCCTCGTGAAAGCCGCTTGTCTGAAACAACCTTTACAATGCACCCCACCCATTTTAAAATGCCCCTGAAAAATGCTCCATCTGACCTCAGTGGACAACAAAATCCTTTTAGGTGTTCTTGAGATGCTGTCCTTATTCATATATATATATATATATATATGTATGTATATATATATATATACATACATATATATATGTTCGTACATATTTGTTACTCTATTTATTTATTTATTTTACTTGTACATATCTATTCTATTTATTTTATTTTGTTAGTATGTTTGGTTTTGTTCTCTGTCTCCCCCTTTTAGACTGTGAGCCCACTGTTGGGTAGGGACTGTCTCTATATGTTGCCAACTTGTACTTACCAAGCACTTAGTACAGTGATCTGCACACAGTAAGCGCTCAATAAATGCGATTGATTATGATGATGATGATTCAGATATTTAAGGACATAAGGATATTAAGGATATTTAAGATATATAAGATATTTAAGTGAGAAGTCACTTAACTTCTCTGTGCCCCAGCTCCCTCATCTGTAAAATGGGGATTTAGACTGTGAGTCCCAAGTGGAACAACCTGATCACCTTATACCTCCTCAGCACTTAGAACAGTGCTTTGCACATAGTAAGCACTTAATAAATGCCATTATAATTATTATTATTATTATTATTACATTTCATTCATTCAATCATATTTATTGAGCACATACTGTGTGCTGAGCACCGTACTAAGCGCTTGGGAAGTACAAGTCAGCAACAAATAGAGACGGTCCCTACCTGATAACGGGCTCACAGTCTAGAAGGGGGAGAATAATGGTATTAAGCGCTTACTATGTGTGAAGCACTGTTCTAAGAGCTGGAGGGGAATACAAGGTGATCATTCATTCAATCGTATTTATTGAGCGCTTACTGTGTGCAGAACACTGTACTAAGCGATTGGGAAGTACAAGTTTGCAATATATAGAGACGGTCCCTACCCAACAGTGGGCTCACAGTCTAGATATGTACAAACATACATATTTATGTATATATATATATACATATATATGTATGTATGTATACAAATATATATATGTATACAAATGTATATATATATATACATATATGTACATATACATATATGTATATATGTATATATGTATGTATATGTATATATACAGGTGCTGTGAGGAGGGGAAGGAGGTAAGGTAGGGGAGATGGGGAGGGGGAGAAGGGGGAGAGAAAGGAGGGGGCTCAGTCTGGGAAGGCCTCCTAGTCTGGGAAGGCCTTCAGGTAGTCCCATGTGGGGCTCACAGCCTTCATCCCATTTTACAGGTGAAGGAACTGAGGCACAGAGAAGTTAGGTGACTTGCCCAAGATCACACAGCTGACAAGTGCCGGAGCCAGGATTCGAACCCATGACCGCTGACTCCCAAGCCCGTGCTCTTTCCACTGAGCCACGCTGCTTCATTATTTAAATCAAGCATCATATTAATTTGCTGTTATTTCTTGGATGGTGATCATATCCCCTGCCTCATCTCAGATTTTTCAAGCACCGTGATTAAACGTGGGAAATTGCTCATTAAAACGGGATCGGGTCTGCTAAACAGCTCAACAGAAACCCCAAGACTGACTGTGAGATGGATCATCATCATCATCAATCGTATTTATTGAGCGCTTACTATGTGCAGAGCACTGTACTAAGCGCTTGGGAAGTACAAATTGGCAACATATGGAGACAGTCCCTACCCAACAGTGGGCTCACAGTCTAAAAGATGCAAGCTTACCGGAAGACTCAAGGTAGGTCACTGTCAATTCATTTAGACTATAGCCCACTGTTGAGTAGGGACTATCTCTGTGTGTTGCCAACTTGTACTTCCCAAGCGCTTAGTACAGTGCTCTGCACACAGTAAGCGCTCAATAAATACGACATTGATTGATTGATTGATTCTGGGCACGTCAAAGCCCACAGGGATGGAGAATTGACTTGAAGGCGTGACTGATACTGTCCATCAAATCCTGATTTGCTGGTATTCCCCCACCAAGTGCTTAGTACAGTGCCTGTCGCATAGTAAGCACTTAACAGATACTACTACTATTATTAAATGAAATAGAGGATTACAAGGTGTGTGTGAATTCCTTGAGCCAAAGGACTGTCCATGTTGGCTTGTTTTCCAAATGAATGCTAACGCATTGCTCGGCCTTACACGTGGCTTAGAGGAAAGAGCACAGACTTGGGAGTCAAAGGATGTGGGTTCTAATGCAGTTCCGCCACTTGTCAGCTGTGTGACTTTGGGCAAGTCACCTCACTTTTCTGTGCCTCAGTTACCACATCTGTAAAATGGGGATGAAGACTGTGAGCCTCACATGGGATGATCTGATTACGTTGCATCTACTCCAGTGTTTAGAACAGTGCTTGGCACATAGTAAGCATTTAACAAATACCATGATTATTACTATTGTCTAGCTAGGGTGAAACCTTGTACAGAAAATCAACTTTTTCCTCCTTTCTTTTAGAATTATATATACACGGGACCAATTAGATAAACAGGCCCATTACTTTGGGTGATAAAATTTAAAAATCTTATTCATTCATTCATTCAATCATATTTGTTGAGCTCTTACTGTGTGCAGTAAGCGCTTGGGAAGTACAAGTTGGATGCTTGTACATAAATGTATTATGGTAAATATATACATTTAATCTTGGACACTCTCCTAGGAATCGATGTCTTATGGTGGCAGGAGAGTTTCCATCTGCTGATGAAGCTTTGAGCTGTGCCATTTGGGGCTATTCAGAATGGAAAGGTCTAAACAGCAACATAACCTATTGGCAAGAGCCCGGGTTTGGGATTCAGAGGTCTTGGGTTCTAATTCTGGCTCCACCACTTGTCTGCTGTGTGACCTTGGGCAAGCCACTTAACTTCTCTGGGCCTCAGTTACCTCATCTGTAAAAATGGGGATGAAGATGGTGAGCTCCACATGGGATGATCTGATTGCCTTATATCAACCACAGCACTTACTACAGTCCTTGGGACATAGTAAGTGCTTAACAAATACCATAATAATAATAATAATAATAATAAGTATTTAATAATAATAATGATTATGATGATGATCATAATGATGATAATAATAATAATAATAAACAAGCATCAGACAGAGTTGATTCACCTGTGCTGGGCAGCAGCAGCATGGGAAAGAGTCGAAGGCATTGTTGGGATTCTGTTGCCGAATTGTACTTTCCAAGCACTTAGTACAGTGCTCTGCACACAGTAAGTGCTCAATAAATACGACTGAATGAATGAATGACCAAGTGATCAAAATGTTGATCCAAGACAAAAGCAGAGACTCAGATTTTTACTGAGTGGAAGAAGGCAATGGTAACCCACTTCCGCAGTTTTGCCGAGAAACCTCTATGGATACACATACCAGAACAGCTTTATGACAGAAGACGGGATGTACTGATGAGAATACATCCATGGAGTCGCTACTGGTCGGAAACAACTTGACGACATTTGAGGAAGAAGAATTTTGCACAGAACCAGGGCTAGGCTTTGGCTTTCTCAGGAAGTCTCCCAGATCATCCATACGAATATCACCCTTGAAAAGTGACCCAGAGACACTCATATATTCAGTTTATTGCCCCATGGATTTCGTCACCTTGCTTATAATAATAATAATGGCATTCATTAAGCGCTTACTATGTGCAAAGCACTGTTCTAAGCACTGGGGAGGTGACAAAGTGATCAGGTTGTCCCACAAGGGGGTTCACAGTCTTAATCCCCATTTTCCAGATGAAGTAACTGAGGCACACAGAAGTTAAGTGACTTGCCCAAAGTCACACAGCTGACAACTGGCAGAGCTGGGATGCTATGGTTTGCCAGGCAGCATGCTTAATGGAAAGATCAGAAGCCTGGGAGCCAGAAAACCCAGGTTCTAATCCCAGATCTGCCCCTGGGCTGTGGTGTGACACTGGGCAAGTCACTTAATCTACTTTTACCTCAGTTCCCTCATCTGTAAAATGGGGACAAGATACTTGGTCTCCCTCCCTCTTTGAATCAGAGTCCTGCGTGAGATAGAGATGAAATCCCCAACTAAGCTCCCCTTTTCCTCTGCTCTCCTTCCCCTCCCCATCTGCTCCCTCTGATCTACTCCCTTCCCCACCCCACAGCACTTGTATGTACATATGTACATATTTATAATTCTATTTATTTTTATTAATGATGTATACATATCCATAATTCTATTTATTTATATTGATGCTACTGATGCCTGTTACTTGTTTTTTTATCTGTCTCCCCCCTTCTAGACTGTGAGCCCGTTGTATGCAGGGATTGTCTCTGTTGCTGAATTGTACTTTCCAAGCGATTAGTTCAGTGCTCTGCACACAGTGAGCGCTCAATAAATATGATTGAATGAATGAACGAAATCTAAGCTGATTAGCAGTTACCAGGTAGGAAGCACTTAATTATTGCCATAACACAACATATCGTCATCATCATGATCATTGGTAATTACTGAGTGCTTACTTTGTGCAAAGCACTGTACTAAAAGCTTGGGAGTGTAATAATAACAATAACTGTAGTAATTATTAAGAACTTACTATATGCCATGAACTGTTCTATGTGCTGGGAAGATACAAGCTAATCAATCAAGTTAGATGATGATGATGATGATGATGATGATGATGATGGCATTTGTTAAGCACTTACTATGTGCAAAGCACTGTTCTAAGTGCTGGGGAGGATACAAGATGATCAGGTTGTCCCACGTGGGGCTCACAGTCTTCATCCCCATTTTACAGATGAGGTAACTGAGGCTCAGAGAAGTGAAGTGACTTGCCCAAGGTCACACAGCAGACATGGGGTTCACAGTCTTAATCCCCATTTTACAGGTGAGATAAATGAGGCACAGAGAAGTTAAATGACTTGCTTCAGGTCACAATACAGACCTGAGGCGAAGCCGGGATTAGAACACACAACCTCTGATTCCCAGGCCCGTGTTCTTTCCACTAAGCGACACGGCTTCCCTACAGTACAACAAAGTTGGAAGATCCGTTCCCTGCCCATAATAAGCCTGCAGTCTAGAGGGGGAGACAGACATAAATATAAATGATTAATCTGTAATATAGGATATGAAGATACGTGTATAAATGCTGTGGGTTTGAGGATGGGGCGAATATCAAGGGCCCAAAGGTCACAGGTCCAAATGCATAGGCGACGCAGAAGGCAGAGGCACAAAAGTGCCCCTTTTAGACTGTGAGCCCACTGTTGGGTAGGGACTGTCTCCATATGTTGCCAACTTGTACTTCCCAAGCGCTTAGTACAGTGCTCCGCACACAGTAAGCGCTCAATAAATACGATAAATACGAATACAGAGGAAGCTGAGATAAAGAAGACAATCAAGGAAGGCCTTGTGGAGGAGATGTGGCCATAGTCGGGCTTTGAAGGTGAGGGGAGTGGTGACGTATATGGAAGGGGAGGGAGTTGGAGACTACGGGGAAGATGAGGGAAAGGGATTGGCGACGATATAGACGAGATTGAGGCGCAGTGAATAAACTTGGGCCAGAGGAGTAGGCTGAGTTGGAGTAGGACATCACTGAGGCAAGGGAAAAACTATTTGAGTGCTTTAAAGCTGATGGAAGGGAGTTTCTGTTTGATTCAGAGGTGGATGGATGACCACTGGAGCTTCTTGAGGAGTAGGGCAACATGGACTGAATGGTTTTGTAGAAAAATGACCCGGGTGGCAGACTGAAGTCTGGTCTGCAGTGGGGAGAGACATCATCATCATCATCATCAATCGTATTTATTGAGCGCTTACTATGTGCAGAGCACTGTACCTAGCGCTTGGGAAGTACAAATTGGCAACACATTGGCAGAGGGAAGGAGACAGAGGGAAGGGAGGCCAGAGAGGAAGACCATAAGGAGTGAGCCACACTGATGAAATGATTTCTAAAATATGAGGAGAGTTTGGATGAGTATGAAGAGCTTCATCATCATCAGTGGCATTTATTGAGCCCTTACTTTATGCAGAGTACTGTAATAATAATAATGACAATAATAATAATTATAGTATTTGTTAAGCATTTACTTTGTGTCAGGCACCGTACTAAGTGCTGGGGTGGATAGAAGCAAATTAGTTGGACACAGTCCCCAGTCCCACATGGGGCTCACGGTCTCAATCCCCATTTTAAAGATGAGATAACCGAGGTCCAGAGAAGGGATGAGACTTGCCCAAGGTCACACAGCAGACATGTGGCAGAGCCGGGATTAGAACTCATGACCTTTTGACTCTCAGGCCCATGCTTTATTCACTAAGCCATGCTGCTGTACTGTGTGTTTGGGAGAGTACAATACAGTGGAATTGAAGGATGTGTTCTCTGCCCACGATGGGATTCTCGACGGAAAAGGGGACAAAACACTGACCTGGATACCAAGGGAGGTTGGGGAATCTCCTTCTTCTGAGATCCAGCCTTTCCCAAAGGCAGGGGATGGGATCAGATGACCTTTAAGGCACATTCCAGCTCTGTGATTTTAACGTGATAAAATTCCTTCTCCGGACTTGCTCACAAAATCAAATCATCGCCAATAAAAAAAAATTACAACAACCAGAAACTGAATAACCCTCTATGTGGAAAACTTACAGTTCTACATTTTTTTTTTATACTATTTGATATTATCGTGTCAGACATGCCCATAATTTAGTATACTGTGAGTACCCTTTAAAAAAACAACAGGAGCTACGGCAAACCGAAGACGGTGAAAATTGAAAAGACAAGGATTCGATTTTGGCTCAACGAACAGCTGAAGAGATCATAATTCCCTAAACTCAGTCACACCTGCGTCACAGAATAAACATCTCACTCCAAAATGAGTTTGAAAGGCCCTGGGAGGAATCCCCAAGAGCTAGCGGGAAGAAGATAGGGGAGGCCAGTGCTCGTTTTTTTTCCGAACTAGCTTCAGGGAATTGTTTGGCTGTCTCAGAGCAGATGTACCTCCCTAGGGAATGTCTCTTAACACCACTCCCTCAAGGATTTGTGGTCTTTATGTTCTAACGCCGTGATGGGTAGCCTTCAGACATAGTCCTGCTGCAGGTTACGACAGAACGGTAATTCTCGGAAGTGTGGCCCGCGTGACAACTACAGCGATATTCCTTCTTTCTCACCCTACTGAGACCTTATCTTGGATGCTGCCACTGATAGAAGCAGCGTGACCTGATGGATAAAGACAGAAGAACTTGGGTTCTAATCCTGGCTCCGCCCCTTGTCCGCTGTGTGACCTTGGCCAAGGCACTTAACGTCTCTGTACCTCAGGTGTTAGCAGTTGTTAGTGGTTACTGCATTTGTAAAATGGAGATTGAGGCTGAAAGCCCTATGGGAGACAGGGACTGTGTCCAACCTGGTTACCTTATATATATATATATATATATATATATATATATATATATATATATATGTGTGTGTGTGTGTGTGTGTGTGTGTGTGTGTAGATAGATAGATTAGATAGATGATATAGATAGATAGATAGATAGATAGATAGATAGATAGATAGAATAGATGGATGGATGGATAGATAGATGATAGATAGATAGGTGATAGATAGATAGATAGATAGATAGATAGATAGATAGATAGATGATAGATAGATAGATAGAATAGATGGATGGATGGATGGATGGATGGATAGATAGATAGATAGATAGGTAGATAGATAGATAGAGATAGAGATAGAGATAGATAGATAGATAGAGATAGAGATAGAGATAGATAGATAGAGATAGAGATATAGATAGATAGAGATATCTATATAGCGACAGATAGATATAGATATAGATAGATAGATATAGATATAGATATAGATAGATATCTATATAGAGATAGATAGATAGATAGAGAGAGAGATAGATAGATAGAGATAGATAGATAGATATCTCTCTATATATGTACATATATATGTGTGTATATGTTTGTATGTATTTATTACTCTATTTTATTTGTACATATTTATTCTATTTATTTTATTTTGTTAATATGTTTTCTTTTGTTCTCCGTCTCCCCCTACTAGACTGTGAGCCCACTGTTGGGTAGGGACCGTTTCTGTATGTTGCCAACTTGTACTTCCCAAGCGCTTAGTACAGTGCTCTGCACACTGTAAGCGCTCAATAAATGCGATTGAATGAATGAATGAATTGAATCTTGCATCTACCCCAGTGCTCAGTAGAGTGCTTGGCACGTATTAGGCACTTAACAACACTACAAAAAAAATTAAAAGCTACTGGCAATCCATATTGGTTTCCAATTTCCCAAACACACTGCGTTTTGAACAATGCCTTTGGGCTTCAAAGCCCTTCAGCGGCTGATCCCATCATTGGAAAATCACCAATCAAGGTTATTTATTAAGTGCTAAATGTGTACAGAGCACTGTACTAAGCACTTGGGAGAGAACAAGAGGGGTAGTAGTAATAGTAATAATAATATTGGCATTTAGTAAGCACTTACTATGTATAAAGCACTGTTCTAAGCACTGGGGAGGTTACAAGGTGATCAGGTTGTCCCATGGGGGGGGCTCACAGTCTTAATCCCCATTTTAAAGATGAGGCAACTGAGGCACAGAGAAGTTAAGTGACTTGCCCAAAGTCACACAGCTGACAAGCGGCAGAGGTGGGATTTGAACCCATGACCTCTGACTCCAAAGCCCGTGACCTTTCCACTAAGCCACTGAGCCCTGCCCCCTAGTTGCTTACGCTCTAGCAGGGGAAAGAGACACTAAAACAAGTTACAGGTAGAAGAAAGCAACAGAGTTTAAAGCTGTGGACGTATTTATCCATGTCAGTCGGGGAGAGAATATCTAAGCTCTTAAAAGGATGAGGAATGCAGTGTAAAGGTGATGTTTTAAGTGCTGAAGAGGCAGGAGAGGGGAAGAGAGAGGGGAGATGAGAGATTAATCAGAGAAGTCTATTTCCTCTCTGCCAGCTAGACAAAGGTTTTATCGTCTCTCAATCCAGCTCATTCATTTTCTACCTCCTGACCCATTTTTATGGGCAATTGCATCTGCCCCCCATAGCCTACTTATCTCTCTATTCTTACACATTCATGCATTTAGAGTGGCCGCTGCAGAATACCGGAGGAGACGCGCGTGTCGTCGTACGCGCTACAACTGGCACGTAGTGCATTGAGAAGAAGCGCGCACAGAGGAAAGAGCACCCGTCTGAGAGTCAGAGGACCTGGGTTCTAATCCCACTCTCCACCCCTTGTCAGTTATGTGACCTTGGGCAAGTCATTTAACTTCTCCCTGCTCAGGCTCCTCATCGGTAACCTGGGACCTCAATACCTATTCTTTCTTCCCTCCCGCAAAGACACACATCTCCATCTTAGACGGTGAGCACCATATGTGACAGGAACTGTGGCTGACCCGATTATTTTGAATCTACCCCAGCTCTTGGTTGAATAATAATAATAATAATAATAATAATAATAATAACAATGATGGCATTTATTAAGCGCTTACTATGTGCCTCCCCCTTTTAGACTGTGAGCCCACTGTTGGGTAGGGACTGTCTCTATATGTTGCCAACTTGTACTTCCCAAGCACTTAGTACAGTGCTCTGCACACAATAAACACTCAATAAATACAACTGATTGATTGATTGCAAAGCACTGTTCTAAGCGCTGGGGAGGTTACAAGGTGATCAGCTTGTCCCACAGGGGGCTCACAATCTTAATCTCCATTTTACAGATGAGGTAACTGAGGCACAGAGAATCAATCAAACAATCATATTTATTGAGCGCTTACTGTGTGCAGAGCACTGCACTAAGCGCTTGGGAAGTACAATTTGGCAACATACAGAGAAGTGAAGTGACTTGCCCAAAGTCACATAGCTGACAATTGGCAGAGTCGGGATTTGAACCCATGATTTCCGATTCCAGTGCCCGGGCTCTTTCCACTGAGCCATGCTGCTTCTCATCTACCTCAGCTTTTGGCAAATAGTAAACGGTTAATGAGTAATAATGATAGTAATAATGGCATTTATTAAGCACTACTATGTGCAAAGCACTGTTCTAAGTGCTGGGGAGGTTACAAGGTGATCAGGTCCCACGGGGGGCTCACAGTCTTAATCCCCATTTTACAGATGAGGTAACTGAGGCACAGAGAAGTGAAGTGACTTGCCCAAAGTCACACAGCGGACACTTGGCGGCGCTGGGATTTGAACCCATGACCTCTGACTCCAAAGCCCGGGCTCTTTCCACTGAGCCACGCTGCTTCTCTACTGGTTATTATTAACATTATGACGCTGATTTCATAGATGACATTCTGCGGAACTCTACCAGTGTCTCACATCCCTTGAAGGCCCTTGGGGGTGAAGCGTCTAGGAACCAGACAGAAAACAAGTCACTTGAAACCAGACTGTGCTGGATAAAACCAGATTACCGGCCACCCTATCCCTACGGTTCTAGCCAAACTTTTCCCTGCCATTCTCTAGGGGAAACTGGCCCCATATCAATCAATCATCAATCGTTTTTATTGAGTGCTTACTGTGTGCAGAGCACTGTACTAAACGCTTGGGAAGTACAAGTTGGCAACATATAGAGACAGTCCCTACCCAACAGTGGGCTCACTGTGCCCATAATATCAAGGAGCCTCTGTTATAGCTTAGCCTTTTCAGGCCCATCCAAATCCATCCACAGAAAAACAGCATGGCGGAATGGATAGAGCACAGCCTGGGAGTCATAAGGTCATGGGTTCTAATCCCAGCTCCGCCAAATGTCTGCTCTGTGACCTTGGGTAAGTCACTTCTCTGGGCCTCGGCTCCCTCGGCTGTAAAATGGTGATTGAGACTGTGAACCCCACGTGGGACAGGGACTGTGTCCAACCCCATCTGCTTGTATCCACCCCAGCGCTTAGTACAGTGCCTCGCACATAGTAAGCGCTTAGCAGATACCATAATCATTATTGTAATGGATAAGCTCTCGCCACCAGTGGCATCCTTTTTTTTAAGAAAGCCAAGGGCAGATATGTAAGCCTAACTGATATACAGCCCTACTGAGAGCTCACCTCCTCCAGGAGGCCTTCCCAGATGGGGGCTCCTCCTTCTTCTCCCCCTCCTCCCACTCCCCATCAATCAATCAATCAATCATATTTATTGAGCGCTTACTGTGTGCAGAGCATTGTACTAAGCACTTGGGAAGTACAAGTTGGCAACATATATGGACGGTCCCTACCCAACAGTGGGCTCACAGTCTAAAGTCTAGTCTACAGTCTAGCTCATCCCCCCTGCCTTACCTCCTTCCCCTCCTCACAGCACCTGTATATATGTATATATGTTTGTATGCATTTATTACTCTATTTATTTATTTATTTTATTTGTACATACTTATTCTATTTATTTTATTTTGTTAATATGTTTTGTTTTGTTCTGTCTCCCCCTTCTACACTGTGAGCCCACTGTTGGGTAGGGACCGTCTCCATACGTTTCCAACTTGTACTTCCCAAGCGCTTAGTACAGTGCTCTGCACACAGTAAGCGCTCAATAAATACGATTGAATACATATGTATCTGGATGTTGATCTTTTCCTGTTGTACATACATTCGTTCAATCATACTTATTGAATGCTTACTGAGTGCAGAAAACTCTAAGTGCTTGGGAGAGGACAATATGACAGTAGACACATTCCCTGCCCACAGTGAACTTGCAGTCAATCAATCAATCTATCATATTTATTGAGCACTTACTGTGTGCAGAGCACTGTCCTAAGCGCTTGGGAAGTACAAGTTGGCAACATATAGAGACAGTCGAGGGGGAGACAGACATTAATATAAATAAATAAATGACACATATGTACGTATGTGCCGTAAGGTTGGGACAGGGGGATGAATAAGGGGAGCAAGTCAGGGTGACATGGAGGGAGTGGGAGAAGATGAAAGGAGGGCTTAGGGAAGACCCCTTGATGCAGATGTAAACTCTCGTTGTGGGCAGGGAATGTGTCCCTTTGTTATAGTGTACTCTCCCCAGCACTTACTACAGTGCTTTAGCGCACAGTAATTGCTCAATAAAAATGAGCGATTGAATGAATGAATTAATGTGTCTTCAATAAGGCTTTGAAGGGAGGGAAAGTTACAACTTGTCCTTACCCTAGCTTCATAGAACCTTGGAAGACTGCTATTCAGGGAACAGAAAATCAGCAAATGCTTGCTGAGAATGAGAAGGATCCTTATCCAAACCTAGTTGGAAAGGAAAAAGGAAGGAAAGGAAAAAAGGCCAGAGGCAGAGAAGACAGGGAGAAAGCCACTCCTTATCCAAACCTAGTTTGAAAGGAAAAAGGAAGGAAAGGAAAAAAGGCCAGAGGCAGAGAAGACAGGGAGAAAGCCACTCCTTATTCAAACCTAGTTTGAAAGGAAAAAGGAAGGAAAGGAAAAAAGGCCAGAGGCAGACAGGGAGAAAGCCACTCCTTATGCAAACCTAGTTGGAAAGGAAAAAGGAAGGAAAGGAAAAAAGGCCAGAGGCAGAGAAGGCAGGGAGAAAGCCACTCCTTATCCAAACCTAGTTTCAATGGAAAAAGGAAGGAAAGGAAAAAAGGGCCAGAGGCAGAGAAGACAGGGAGAAAGCCACTCCTTATCCAAACCTAGTTTGAAAGGAAAAAGGAAGGAAAGGAAAAAAGGGCCAGAGGCAGAGAAGACAGGCAGAAAGCCACTCCTTATCCAAACCTAGTTTGAAAGGGAAAAGGATGGAAAGGAAAAAAGGCCAGAGGCAGAGAAGACAGGGAGAAAGCCACTCCTTATCCAAACCAAGTTTGAAAGGAAAAAGGAAGGAAAGGAAAAAAGGCCAGAGGCAGAGAAGACAGGGAGAAAGCCACTCCTTATCCAAACCTAGTTGGAAAGGAAAAAGGAAGGAAAGGAAAAAAAGGCCAGAGGCAGAGAAGACAGGGAGAAAGCCACTCCTTATCCAAACCTAGTTGGAAAGGAAAAAGGAAGGAAAGGAAAAAAGGCCAGAGGCAGAGAAGACAGGGAGAAAGCCACTCCTTATCCAAACCTAGTTGGAAAGGAAAAAGGAAGGAAAGAAAAAAGGCCAGAGGCAGAGAAGACAGGGAGAAAGCCACTCCTTATCCAAACCTAGTTGGAAAGGAAAAAGGAAGGAAAGGAAAAAAAGCCAGAGGCAGAGAAGACAGGGAGAAAGCCACTCCTTATCCAAACCTAGTTTGAAAGGGAAAAGGAAGGAAAGGAAAAAAGGCCAGAGGCAGAGAAGACAGGGAGAAAGCCACTCCTTATCCAAACCTAGTTTGAAAGGAAAAAGGAAGGAAAGGAAAAAAGGCCAGAGGCAGAGAAGACAGGGAGAAAGCCACTCCTTATCCAAACCTAGTTTGAAAGGAAAAAGGAAGGAAAGGAAAAAAGGCCAGAGGCAGAGAAGACAGGGAGAAAGCCACTCCTTATCCAAACCTAGTTTGAAAGGAAAAAGGAAGGAAAGGAAAAAAGGCCAGAGGCAGAGAAGACAGGGAGAAAGCCACTATGAGCCACTCTCAATTACTGGTTTGGGAAGATCCAGGCCATCAACTCTCCCCTGGTGACCTCAGGAAACAAGGACATGGATGGTTTTTCCAGCCTTCTGTCATTTGCAATTGTAACTCTTAATTTCCCCTGACACCCCCTCCTTCCCTGTCTTTTTTTCCTTTTTTTCCCTTTTCACATGATTTTCGATTTTAAGCTATTGATCTGCATAAACGTTCAAGGTAGAAGTTACTAAGCAGCATGGCCTACGGGCAAGAGCCCCCTTCTAGACTGTGAGCTGGCTGTTGGGTAGGGACCGTCTCTTCATGTTGCCAACTTGTACTTCCAAAGCGCTTAGTACAGTGCTCTGCACACAGTAAGTGCTCAATAAATATGATTGAGTGAATGAAAAAGCCTGGGCTTGGGAGTCAGAGGTTGTGGGTTCTAATCCCACTCCACCCCTAGTCTGCTGTGTGACGTTGGGCAAGTCGCTTCACTTCTCTGGGCCTCAGTTACCTTATCTGTAAAATGGGGATTAAGACTGTGAGTCCCCCGTGGGACAACCCAATCACCTTGTAACGTCCCCAGCGCTTAGAACAGTGCTCTGCACACAGTAAGCGCTCAATAAATACGATTGAATGAATGAATGAATGAATAAATGCCATCATTATTATTATTATTATCTGTAAAATAGGGATTGAGACTGTGAGCCCCATGTGGGACAGCGAATGTGTCCAACCTGATTGTCTTGTATCTACCCCAGCACTTAGAACAGTGCTTAGCACATAGTAAGTGCTTAACAAATACCATCATTATTCATATGATCTAATTATTACATTAAACTATTATACTTGGTGCCTATACAGACAAGCTGTTATAAAATTCTAACACATGCCAACACCTTTTTTGAAGGGACTCCACTTGGAAAAATTTGCTTCAGTGATAGATATACTGTGCATGGAATATTAGAGCTTCATAATAATAATAATAATGAAAATTGTGGTATTTAAGTGCTTACTGTTTGCCAGGCACTGTAGTAGTAGTAGTAGTAATAATAATAATGATAATAATAATAATAATAATAATAATAATCATAATGATGGCATTTGTTAAGCGCTTACTAAGTGCAAAACACTGTTCTAAGGGCTGGGGAGGTTACAAGGTAATCAGATTGTCCCGCAGGGGGTTCACGGTCTTCATCCCCATTTTACAGATGAGGGAACTGAGGCACAGAGACGTTAAGTGACTTGCCAAAAGTCACAGATCTGACAATTGGCGGAGATGGGATTTGAACCCGTGACCTTTGATTCCAAAGCCCGTGCTCTTTCCACTGAGCCACGCTGTATTCATTCATTCATTCAGTCATATTTATTGAGCGCTTACTGTGTGCAGAGCACTGTACTAAGCGCTTGGGAAGTCCAAGTTGGCAACATATAGAGCCGGTCCCTACCCAACAGCGGGCTCACAGTCTAGAAGGGGGAGACAAACAACAAAACAAAACATTTTAACTAAATAAAATAAATAGAATAAATATGTACAAGTAAAATAAATAAATAGAGTAATATACAGCTGTACTACGTGCTGGGGTGGATACGAGCAAATAGGGTTGGACACAGTCCCTGCCCCATGTGGGGCTCACTGTCCTAACCCCTAATTCATAGATGAGGTAACTGAGGCACGGAGAAGTGAAGGGACTTGCCCAAGGTCCCACATCAGGCAAATGAGAAGCAGAGGAGCAGTGTGGCTCAGTAGAGAAGAGCACGGGCTTTGGAGTCAGAGGTCATGGGTTCGAATCCCAGCTCTGCCACATGTCTGCTGTGTGACCTTGGACAAGTCACTTAACTTCTCTGAGCCTCAGTTCCCTCATCTGTAAAATGGGGATTAAGACTGCCAGCCCCACGTGGGTCAACCTGATCTCCTTGTAACCTCCCCAGCGCTTAGAACAGTGGCTTTGCACATAGTAAGTGCTTAATAAATGCCATTATTATTATTATTATTATTATTATAAATGGCAGAGCCAGGATTAGAACTCAAGGCCTTCTGATTCCCAGGCCCTGTCTCTATCCACTACACCATGCTGCTTCTCTGCACGCCATGATCCTTCTTTGTACATCCAGAATTCCCTTCTCTCTCTTACAGTCCACCTGTTTCCTGGAAAAACATCAAAAGGGGAGTGCTTTGTTGCATGTTCTGAAAGTAGATGCGAGTTTCTGTGCCATTTTTACAGTGTCTTTTCCCATGGCATCCCCCAAATAATTCCACCCAGCATTTGCCTGGTGTGGGCCGGGATTGTCTCTCTTTATTGCTGTATTCATTCAATCATATTTATTGAGCGCTTACTATGTGCAAAGCACTGTTCTAAGCGCCGGGGGGGATACAAGGGGATCAGGTTGTCCCACGGGGGGCTCACAGTCTTAATCCCCATTTTCCAGATGAGGTAACTGAGGCCCAGAGAAGTGAAGTGACTTGCCCAAAGTCACACGGCTGACAATTGGCAGAGTCAGGATTCGAACCCATGACCTCTGACTCCAAAGCCCGGGCTCTTCCCACTGAGCCAAGCCACTTCTCATTGTATTGTACTGTACTGTATTGTACTTTCTAAGCATTTAGTACAGTGCTCTGCACACAGTAAGCGCTCAATACAATCGAATGAATGAAAGATATGAGGGGAACTCCCATCTTCCATGCTCCTGAATTTCAAATCAAGATGGAGTCACCTATGTCCTCCTCCTCCTCCTCCTCATCATCATCAATCGTATTTATTGAGCGCTTACTATGTGCAGAGCACTGTACTAAGCGCTTGGGAAGTACAAATTGGCAACATATAGAGACAGTCCCTACCCAACAGTGGGCTCACAGTCTAAAAGGGGGAGACAGAGAACAAAACCAAACATACTAACAAAATAAAATAAATAGAATAGATATGTACAAGTAAAATAAATAAATAGAGTCATAAATATGTACAAACATATATACATATATACAGGTGATGTGGGGAAGGGCAGGAGGTAAGATGGGGGGGATGGAGAGCCTGTAATAAGCCAATTATTGCTATTTACTCTCCCAAGCGCTTAGTGTAGTGCTCTGCATGCAGTAAATACTCGATATTTTTGATACATTAACAGATACCTACTGGATGCAGAACACCATTTGAAGCTCTTGGTACTGTAAGTGAACACAATATCTGCCCTCAAGGAGATTACGGTCTGGCAGGAATGCCCAAAACTAAAATATTACACCAACAGGAGGAAAAAGAAAAAGAGGATCTGAGCACTAGTTAGAGTTTATGCAAAAATCAATCAATCCATCGTATTTATTGACCGCTCACTCTGTGTGCCGAGAACTGTTCTACTCTATTTATTTATTTATTACTCTATTTATTTATTCACTCCATTTATTTATTTATTTATTTATTTTACTTGTACATATCTATTCTATTTATTTTATTTTGTTAGTATGCTTGGTTTTGTTCTCTGTCTCCCCCTTTTAGACTGTGAGCCCACTGTTGGGTAGGGACTGTCTCTATATGTTGCCAACTTGGACTTCCCAAACGCTTAGTACAGTGCTCTGCACACAGTAAGCGCTCAATAAATACGATTGATGATGATGATGATGAGTTGGGTGAGAACAATGTAACAGCGTTGATACCCCTGTTTCCTGCCCACGTTGAGAAGCAGTGTGGCCTGGTGGGTAGATCCCAGCCCCGGGAGTCAGAAGAACCTGGATTTTAATCCCGGCTCCACCACTTGTCTGCTTGGACAAGTCACTTCACTTCTCTGTGCCTCAGTTACCTCATCTGTAAAATGGGGATTAACGCAGCGAACTCCAAGTGAGACATGAGCTGTATCCAACCTGATTAGTTTGCATTTGTCCCAGCACTTCAGTGCGGTGCCTGGCACATAGTAAGTAATAATGACGGCATTTATTAAGTGCTTACTATGTGCAAAGCACTGTTCTAAGGGCTGGGTTAGTTATGAGGTAATCAGGTGTCCCACAGGGGGCTCACAGTCTGCACCCCCATTTTACAGATGAGGGAACTGAGGTCCAGAGGAGTTAACAAATAACTTTAGAAATAAAGGGCTACAGTCCAGAGGGATTAAAGGATATTTAAGTGATAGTCATTCAGTCATATTTATTGAGACCTTAAGTGCTACGGGTGGTGGTGATTAGTAAAGTGCTCTGCACATAGTAAGCTCTCAATAAATATGATTGAATGAATGGTGAGAAAACTAGTGCTGAGGTGATGTGGAGAGCTACAGGGATAATAATAACAATAATAATAATAATAGCATTTACTAAGTGCTTACTATCAATCAATCAATCGTATTTATTGAGCACTTACTGTGTGCAGAGCACTGTACTAAGTGCTTGGGAAGTACAAGTTGGCAACATATAGAGACGGTCCCTACCCAACAGTGGGCTCACAGTCTAGAAGGGGGAGACAGACAACAAAAATCCATCAACAGTATTTTCTGAACACTAGGTTATTCAATCAATCAATCAATCAGTCATATTTATTGAGCACTTACTGTGTGCAGAGCACTGTACTATGTGCTTGGGAAGTACAAGTTGGCAACCTATGGAGACAGTCCCTACCCAACAGTGGGCTCACAGTCTAGAAGGGGGAGACAGAGAACAAAACAAAACATATTAACAAAATAAAATAAATAGAATAGATATGTACAAGTAACACAGCTAAGTAGAGTAACAAATACATACAAACATATATACAGCACGTTGAAAGCACTGTTCTAAGCGCTGGGGAGGTTACAAGGTGATGAGGTTGTCCCACGGGGGGCTCACAGTCTTCATCCCCATTTTACAGATGAGGGAACTGAGGCCCAGAGAAGTAACTTGCCCAAAGTCACACAGCTGACAAGTGGTGGAGCTGGGATTTGAACCCATGACCCAAGCTTGGGCTCTTTCCATTGAGCCACGCTGCTTCTCTGTGCTGGTGGGGGTAAAACCTGAGGGGATCGGAGACCACTGGAGAAGCCACCTTGGGGAGGACGTCATTCCGGAAGGGATTTGAAGGTGGGGAGAGCACTCTGCGGACAGATCTTCCCACCAGACGGGAAGGGCAGAGGGAGTTTCAGGAAGGCGGGAGGATGCAAGGAAGAGGTCGGGACTGGGAGAGACGCAGTTTGAGAGGCACATGAAAATGAGGCACCGTTTGAGAGAAATGAAGAGCGCAAGAAGGGGCGTATGACAGAAAAGAAGGGATAGAAGCAGCGTGGCTCAGTGGAAAGAGCACGGGCTTTGGAGTCAGTGGTCATGGGTTCGAATCCTGACTCCGCCACATGTCTGCTGGGTGACCTTGGGCAAGTCACTTAACTTCTCTGAGCCTCATCTGTAAAATGGGGATGAAGACTGTGAACCCCGTCTGGGCCAACCTGATCATCTTGTATCCCCCCAGCGCTTAGAACAGTGCTTTGCACATAGTAAGCGCTTAAATGCCATCACTATTATTATTAGTATAGGTACAAGGGAGAGAGCGGATGGATTGCCAACAGACAATCTCCACTAAACACCTAAGAATACTAATAGAAAGAAGGGACAGACTGGCGATAAGACCCTAAAGCAAAAAAGCTGGCTTTCAGTAGACTGGAGCTCGGACTTGACAGACTACTGTCCCCAGGTTATCATACATATTTTAACTCCCAGCCCGTAAAAAGAGAACAGTACAGGCACAGTTGTCGGGAAAATGGTATTCAGGGAGACCGAAACCATGAGTGATGGAGGGAGAGTCAAGATCTGGCTGACATTTTGAAACACGTTTCGAAAATCCATCCCTGCCTCTTGCAAATTTCATGTTTCCCTCCGCGCTAAAGCAGCCCACGTTCTGGGGGAAATCGCAGCAGACGCCGCATCGAAATGCAGAAGCGGTTCGCAACAGTCATTCATGGCAGAGACTGTTTTCACCACGGCCGCGGGACAGAGCGAAGAAATCTATTTTAAGGGATACAGGAGAATCAGGTTCCTAAGCCGCTGGTGAGATCAGGCTCCACGACAACCGCATGCACTCATTCTCGCTTCTGCCCAAGGGATGGCAAAGAAGAAGAAAATCCTCAGAAAATGCCTTTGAATATGATGGTTAAATTGGCAGCTCCTTGAAGGCAAGAAATGCATGTCTTCATTCTGAATATATAGTCAGAGAGAAGGATGGAGAAAGAGTGAGGGGGTGGGGGGATAGACATGGCTTGATGTGCAAGAGGGAGAGAGAGAAAAAGAGAGGGGCGGAGGGTGAGATCTGGCCTGTGTTTCCTAAAATGATCATATTTGTTGGTAAGATATTAGTCATGTGTTTCACCTGTTGTGAGACCTTGGGCAAGTCATTGAACTACTCTTTGCCTCAGTTTCCTCATCTGTAAAATTGGGATTAAATACCTGTTTTCTCCTTTCCCGTTAGGCTGAGAGCCCCTTGTGGGTTAGGATGCTGCTGTGGTTATCTTAAATTCATTCATTCATTCATTCATTTAATCGTATTTATTGAGCACTTACTGTGTGCAGAGCACTGGACTAAGCGCTTGGGATGTACAAGCACATTTGTCACATACTTGTATCAAGCACTGAGCCAAGTGCTGGGGTAGATACAAGTTAGTCATTAACCAGAGAAGCAGCATGGCTCAGTGGAAAGAGCAGAGGCTTCGGAGTCAGAGGTCACGGGTTCAAATCCCAGCTCTGCTAATTGTCGGCTGTGTGACTTTGGGCAAGTCATTTCACTGCTCTGGGCCTCAGTGACCTAAATAATAATCATAATAATAATAATAGCATTTGTTAAGTGCTTACTATGTGCCAGGCACTGTTCTAAGCACTGGGGTAGATACAAGGTAATCTGGTTGTCCCACGTGGGGCTCACTGTCTTAATCCCCATTTTATAGATGATGTAACTGAGGCACAGAGAAGTGAAGTGACTTGCCCAAGGTCACATAGCAGACAAGTGGCGGAGTTGGAATTAGAACTCACAACCTTTGACTCCCAAGCCCAGGCTCTACCCACTAAGCCACGCTGCTTCTCTGCCAAACACTTAATATAGTGCTTGGCACATACTAAGTACTTAAGAATCAGCTTGGCCTTGGCCTTGGCCTGGAAATCAGAAGGACCTGAGTTCTAATCCCGGCTCTGCCACCTGTTTGCTGTGTGACCTTGGGCCTGTCCCTCACCTTCTCTGTGCCTTAACTGCCTCATCTGTGAAATGGGACTTGAACTGTGTCCAACGTGATTAGCTTGCATCTACCCCAGTGCTTAGAACAGTGTGTGGGGCATATTAAAGCACTTAACAAACACCAAAAACAAAAAGAATCAATAGCTCAGTGGTATTTATTGAGCACTTACTGTATGCAGATTACTGTCCTAAAATCTTGGGAGAGTACATTAAAAAAAAAGTACCCAGTTGGTGGACACATTACTTGCCCACATAATAATAATAATAATAATAATAATAATAATAATAATAATAATAATAGCATTTGTTAAGCGCTTACTATGTGCAGGTTGTCCCACATGGGGCTCGCAGTCTTAAGCCCATTTTACAGATGAGGTAACTGAGGCCTAGAGAAGTGAAGTGACTTGTCCAAAGTCACACAGCTGACAAGTGGCAGAGGCAGGATTAGAACCCAAGCCAGGATTAGAACCTTCTTATGTGGCTTGATGTGCATTTACATTTTAAAATAAGGTTTTGCTGCATTAATGTGTTTGTTCTATTCATGGGCTGGTTCTAATTTCAAGGCCACGTTTCGATATTCCGATCTCCACTAAGACTCTTCCGATCACCAGATGCCAACAGTCCACTGCTATTTCACCGAGTGTGGTACCCTCCCACTATGTCTTTCTACCGTGTATTTTGAGTAAGAAGGTCATGTGTTCTAGTCTCTGCTCCGCCACTTGTCTGCTGTGTGACCTTCGCTTCTCTGGGCCTCAGTTTCCTTATCTCTAAAATGGGGATTGAGACTCTGAGCCCCAAGTGGTACAGGGACTGTGTCCATCCTGATTTGCTTGTATCCACCCCAGCGCTTAGTACAGTGCCTGGCACTAGTAAGTGCTTAACAAATAATAATCATCATCATCATCATCATCATCATCATCATCATCATCATCATTATCATCAATCGTATTTATTGAGCGCTTACTATGTGCAGAGCACTGTACTAGGCGCTAGGGAGGTTACAAGGTGATCAGGTTATAATAATAATAACAACAATAATGACACTTATTAAGCGCTTACTCTGTGCAAATCACTGTTCTAAGCGCTGGGGAGGTTACAAGGTGATCAGCTTGTCCCACAGGGGGCTCACAGTCTTAATCCCCATTTTACAGATGAGGGAACAGCGCTTACCCTGCGCAAATCACTGTTCTAAGCGCTGGGGAGGTTACAAGGTGATCAGGTTGTCCCACGGGGGGCTCACAGTCTTAATCCCCATTTTACAGATGAGGGAACTGAGGCACAGAGAAGTGAAGTGAATTGCCCAAAGTCACACAGCTGACAATGGGCAGAGCCGGGATTTGAACCCATGACCTCTGACCACAAAGCCCGTGTTCTTTCCACTGAGTCACGCTGCTTCTCTATTATTATTATTATTATTATTATTATTATTATTATTATTGTTATTATTATTATTCGTCTTCCTGGGTTGTGTGTTTCTCATCCAGCAGCCGCTTAGCATTCACTCTCCTCCCACACCTTGCCCAGTGGAGCTGTTTGGCTAAGAGCACTGTTTCAGCGCCGATGAGCAGAGTGCGGACTAGAGCCTCATACTGATAAAAATCCTGCCCTGCTTTGGGATACTGAGTGAGGCTCACAGGTAATATGGGGGAAAATGCAGCAGATGCTGCCCTTTTGGCTGTAAGCAGCAGAAAGGGCCACGGAAAGCAGTCTGGCCTAGCAGAAGGAGCTCGGTTTGAGACGCGATTCCAATCCCGGCCCTGCCACTTGTCTGCTAGGTGACCTTGGGCAAGTCACCTAATTTCTCTGGGCTTCAGTTTCCTCATCTGTAAAGTGGGGATTAAGACTAAGAGCTCTATGTGGGACAGGAACTGTGTCCAACCTGATTACCTTGTATCTACTCCAGTGCTTAGTACATTGCCTGGCACATAGTAAGTGCTTATCAAATACCACAATCATCTTTATTATCATTATTGTTATTAAGCTCATTGTGGGCAGAAAACATGTCTTCCAACTCTATGATATTTTACTCTCCCCATCGCTTACTTCAGTGCTTTGGAAGTAGTAAGCACCAAATAAACACTATTATTTGACTGACTGATTGATGTGACTTTGGTATTTGAGGTCTCATGGCCTTATAGACCTTCAAATTGGATTTGGATTGGATGCTTCATTATCACTGCCCTCTGCCTTACAGTCATCCCACAATCTTCTCTGATCTCCCATCCTCCTGTCTCTCCCCACTTCAATCTATACTTCACGCTGCTGCCCAGATCATCTTTGTGCAGAAACGCTCTGGGCATGTTACTCCCCTCCTCAAAAATCTCCAGTGGCTACCAATCAACCTACACATCAGGAAAAAAATTCTCACTCTCAGCTTCAAGGCTGTCCATCACCTTGCCCCCTCCTACCTCACTTCCCTTCTTTCCTTCTCCAGCCCAGCCCGCACCCTCCGCTCCTCTGCCGCTAATCTCCTCACCGTCCCTCATTCTCGCCTGTCCCGCCATCGACCCCCGGCCCACATCATCCCCCTGGCCTGGAATGCCCTCCCTCTGCCCATCTGCCAAGCTAGCTCTCTTCCTCCCTTCAAGGCCCTTCTGAAAGCTCACCTCCTCCAGGAGGCCTTCCCAGACTGAGCCCCCTCCTTCCTCTCACCCTCCTCCCCCTCCCCATCCCCCCGCCCTACTCCTTCCCCTCCCCACAGCACCTGTATATGTTTGTACAGATTTATTACTCTATTTTACTTGTACATATTTACTATTCTATTTATTTTATTTTGTCAATATGTGTTGTTTTGTTGTCAGTCTCCCCCTTCTAAACTGTGAGCCTGCTGTTGGGTAGGGACGGTCTCTATATGTTGCCAACTTGTACTTCCCAAGCGCTCAGTACAGTGCTCTGCACACAGTGAGTGCTCAATAAATACGACAATGAATGAATGAATGAACCATTCTGACCTCTTGGATTTGGTTTTCTTTGTCTTTATCGTTCTGATCATCATTGGGCAGCAAACTGCCTAGGTAGCAGAATGCAGTGACCTATTAAAGGAAAATCCATGGTCAGTTAAGGTTTCCCTGGTTGTAAACTGGTATATAACTTCCATTTTTTAAAATGGAATTTGTTAAGTGTTTAGTATGTCCTAGGCACTGTACTAAGTGTTGGGGTAGATACAAGCTATTAAGGGTGGACATAGTCCCTGTCCCACATGGGGCTTACAGTCAATCTCATTTTACAGATGAGGTAACGGGGGAAGAAAGAAGGTAAGTGATTTGCCCAAGGTCACACAGCAGACACGTGGCGGGACCAGGATTAGAACCCATGTCCTTATGACTTCCTAATCCTTGCCCTGTGCTGAATCTGCAAACTGATTCATGTAATCATCTGCAAGACTTGTTGCATATGTGCCCATTGTTGGGTCGGGACCATCTCCATATGTTGCAAACTTGTACTTCCCAAGTGCTTAGTACAGTGCTCTGCACACAGTAAGTGCTCAATAAATACGATTGAATGAATGAATGAATGAATGGCTATTACAGCAAAGTCAGGTTGAGTAATAATTAAGAGGATGACAATAACCATGGTATTTGTTAAGTGCATACTATACGCTATGGACGAGATGCCAAGTAGTGTGGCACAATGGATAGCACACTGGCCTCTGATTCAGACGGACCTGGGTTCTAATTCTAGCTCTGCCACACGTCTGTGGTGTAACCTTAAACAAATCACTGAACTTTTCTGTTTGTGAGTTACCTCATCTGTAAAATGGGGATGAAGAGTGTGAGCCCCACATGGGGCGTGGATTGTATCCAACCGCAATAATAATAATAATAATAATAATGATGGCATTTGTTAAGCGCTTACTATGTGCAGAGCACTGTTCTAAGCACTGGGGAGGATACAAGATGATCAGGTTGTCCCATGGGGGGCTCACTGTCTTAATCTCCATTTACAGATGAGGTAACTGAGGCACAGAGAAGTTAAGCGACTTGCCCAAAAATCACAACTTTCCCCAGGGCTTAGTACAGTGCCTGGCATGCCGCAGGGCCTAAGTGGATAGAGCAAGGGTTTGGGAGTCAGAAGGACCTGGGTTCTAATCCTGACTGCACCCCTTGTCTGCTGTGTGATTTTGGACAAGTCCCTTAACTTCTGTCCCCATAACCCACATGGGGCTCACAGTGAAAATAGGACAGAGAGCAGGTAGTGAATCCCCAGTTTACAGAAGAGAAAACTGAGGCATGGAGGAGTTAGCTGGCTCACCTTAATTCACACAGCCGGCAAGTGGCAGGGCTTTAACCTTGATCTCCCAAGTGCTACAGTGCACACAATAAGCGCTTAGTACAGTGCTTTACACACAGTAAGCGCTCAGTCTATACAATCGGTTGATTGATTTTGACTTTCTGAATGGACCTAAGACTTCATTCAGGTGGGATTGGGGATCCTGGTGAACAAGAGTAAAACCAGTGGGGTTTTTTTTTATGCATTTTACAATTTTAACGATGATGAAACTGAGCAGGTATAAAAGGAAGGTAACTTCATAAAGTCATTTCTCAAATAATGAAGATTTGAGAGACTATTGGGAATGGTACCTCTTCTTAACAAACAAGTCTGGTTCTCTCAGGAGAAGTGAAATACTGCTTTATGCAGGCTGTGAGCTTGTTTGGGAATCGGCTGATATTCCCATTTGGAGTAGAATGTCACTGCTGTCTGGGAAAACACACAATTATTTTACGGAATCCAATATTACTTCCACTTTGAATGTTTTACCCCTTGTTTTCTGCAGCGTTGTAGAATTAATGATTAACGCTCACAGTGCAGAAATAGCGTGAGCGTTTTCATAAAAATGGTAAGGGCTGGAGAAATTAAAAGTGGGCAAGGAGGTAAGCAGAGATGGAAGAGAAGGAGAGGTTTGTGGGAATTAGTGTCAAAGCAAGGGATTGATAGGAGATAAAAGTCAGCAGAGGCAGCAGATAAATGCAAGGAGATCACACTTTGGAGGTTGAAAGTGTTATATACACCAGTGCCACAATTAAGAGCTGGCAGATGTCCCGGTTAGGAAGGTGTCACCTCTTCCTTGGATAAAAGGAGGCAGATTATTTCATAAAAAAATTGGGGGGGTGTCGCAGTAAGTCTTGCAAATTTGTGGAGAGGTTGTAAACCAAGAATCAGAAACACCAACACCTCACAACTAGCCCTTGATGAATGCCACAGAGCCGACACAACACTGAACGCTAAGGAGTTAGACTAGCTCGCCAACGACTTCCAAGGGTCTACTTTTCCAAAAGTAGAACTAAACTAATCAACAGTCCCATCAATTGAAATTATCACTTTATCATAGGCAGAACATCCCCCTGTTTAGGGAGAAAGGATAGTCACAAATAAAACTAGTTACGCGACCCCCGGAGCGGACTGAGCCCCTTCCTTCCTCTCAATCAATCAATCAATCGTATTTATTGAGCGCTTACTATGTGCAGAGCACTGTACTAAGCGCTCTCCTCCTCGTCCCCCTCTCCATCCCCCCCATCTTACCTCCTTCCCTTCCCCACAGCACCTGTATATATGTATATATGTTTGTACATATTTATTACTCTATTTATTTATTTATTCATTCATTTATTTTACTTGTACATATCTATTCTATTTATTTTGTTTTGTTAGTATGTTTGGTTTTGTCTCCCCCTTTTAGACTGTGAGCCCACTGTTGGGTAGGGACTGTCTCTATATGTTGCCAATTTGTACTTCCCAAGCGCTTAGTACAGTGCTCTGCACACAGTAAGCGCTCAATAAATACGACTGATGATGATGATAAAAGAAGGTCTCTTCTCCTTCAGCAGCAATGGCTTCAGGGGAAACTGAAGGGAGGAAGCTACAGGGCTTAGTTCAGCCTGTGCTACGGAAGAAGACGTTGATTCACTTGTCACAAACTTCTTTTCTTTCCGTGTAATGGGGCTTCTTTCTTGGCAGAATAATAATAAGAAGAAGAGGAATGATGGCATTTGTTAAGCACTTACTATGTTCCAAGCACTGTTCTAAACGCTGGACTGTTCTAAGTGCTGGGAGCATTGATGAGATCAACAGTTGGACTATCTGATCACTTATCGTTAGTTGGGCATTTGAAATTTAAGTTTTCATCATTGATTAAAGAGCCAAATGTTATATCATACAAATAGCATGCATCCTTGGAAAAGCCATGCCTGCAGCATTTGTTTTCTTAAATAGGGAAATTATTGGATTTCCCATGCCTGTTAAACCACCTTTTTATAATGGTTTTCCATTATGCAGTTGACAGTATAAATCCTGTCTCCAGATTCCACACATCAAGAATACTTCCTTTCCTGTCCTTGTGGACAGGGAATGCGTTCACTAACTCCACTGAATTGTAATGATAACTGTGGAATTTGTTAAGAGCTAACTATATGCCAAGCACTCTTCTAAACCCCAGGGTAGATAATAATAATAATAATAATATTTGTTAAGTGCTTACTATGTGTCGAGCATTGTTCTAAGCACTGGGGTAGATACAAGATAATCAGGTTGTCCTTCGTGGGGCTCACAGTCTTAATCCCCATTTTACAGATGAGATAGGGAAGCAGCATGGCTCAGTGGAAAGAGCACGGGCTTTGGAGTCAGAGGTCATGAGTTCAAAACCGACTCCGCCACTTGTCAGCTGTGTGACTTCTTTGGGCAAGTCACTTAACTTCTCTGTGCCTCAGTTCCCTCATCTGTCAAATGGGGATGAAGACTGTGAGCCCCTGTGGGACAACCTGATCACCTTGTAACCTCCCAAGCGCTTAGAACAGTGCTTTGCACATAGTAAGCGCTTAACAAATGCCATCGTTATTATTATTAGTATAACTGAGGCCCAGAGAAGTTAAGTGACTTGCCCAAAGTCACACAGCTGACAAGCGGTGCAGCCGGGATTAGAACCCATGGCCTCTGACTCCCAAGCCCGTACGAGGTAGTTGGGTTGGAAACGGTCCCTGTCCTAAATGGGGCTCACAGCCTTAATCCCCATTTTACAGACAAGATACCTGAGGCCCACAGAAGCGAAGTGACTGGCCCCAGGACACACAGCAGACACGTGGCAGAGCCAGGATTAGAACCCATATCCTCTGACTTTCAGGCCCAATCTCTTTCCACTAAGTCACACTGCTGCCCTCGGGACCTTGGTTCAGTCCTCCGCACACAGTGAATGCTCAGAAAATCCGACTGATTGACCGATTGATTCACTAAAATGAAGTAAAAATGCAAGCTCCCCGTTGCTGAGCTGAACCAGTGTGGTTTAATCACGGTGGGCAGGAATTCCTTAGCATGAAAAAAACAAGTTTATTTCCAATTCCTGCTCCAAATCTCCGTCCTTTCTTCTTGGGCTACCAACCAGGGTGCCAATTAGTGTCAGTTGCCATGGTGCCAGTTTTGTCACTTTTAAATAATGTTGGTATTTGTTAGGCGCTTACTATGTGCAAAACACTGTTCTAAGTGCTGGGGTAGATACAAGGTAATCAGGTTGTCCCACGAGGGGCTCACGGTCTTCATCCCCATTTTACAGATGAGGGAACTGAGGCCCAGAGAAGTGAAGTGACTTGCCCAACGTCACACAGCTGACAAGTGGCGGAGCGGGGATTTGAACCCACGACCTCTGACTCCAAAGCCCGGGCTCTTTCCACTGAGCCACGCTGCTTCTCTGCAATCAGCTCTGGATCCTAAACTTTGTTTTTCTTATTTTTCCCCCCCAAAGAGAAAAGGTTTTCGGGTTAACCCACTTCAATCAAGATAGGCAGCCATAGCCGTCAACCGGAGATCTGCACCGAAGAAAACTTTCCATGCGTATCTCTAAACTTGTCGAGGGAGTTGCATTCTACCAGACCGCTTTGTGTGAAGGAAATCGATACGGTTAATAAAATTAAAAAACAAACTTCAGAAATGTTAAAAGCCAGTTACTACTTTCTTTTTCTCCCGCCTTTGCTGAACCTGGTTGAGTGGGGTGCCCATTTCCATTTAATTCTCAAGGTTCGTGAGTCAATTAAGAGTCCATTTAAATTAAGCATTTGGTTCGCCAGACACCATCTCATTTGCAAACCGAAAGGTCATTCACTTAGTTTCCAAAAGCAAGGTCTCCCATCACCTTCACAAAGGACTCATTAATCAATCAATCAATCAAATTTATTGATGCTTTCTTTGCACAGAGCACTGTACTAAACGCTACTGAAGCGGCATGGCTTAGTGGATAGAGCACGGGGCTGGTAATAATAATGATGGTATTAGTTAAGCGCTTATTATGTGCAAAGCACTGTTCTAAGCGCTGGGGAGGTTACAAGGCGATCAGGTTGTCCCACACGGGGCTCACAGTCTTCATCCCCATTTTCCAGATGAGGTCACTGAGGCCCAGAGAAGTGAAGTGACTTGCCCAAAGTCACACAGCTGGGATTTGAACCCATGACCTCTGACTCCCAAGCCCAGGCTCTTTCCACTGAGCCACGCTGCTTCTCTGGTAGTCAGAAGGACCTGGGTTCTAATCCCGGCTCTGCCACAAGTCTGCTGTGTGACTTTGGGCTGGTCACCTCACTTCTCTGGGCCTCAGTTCCCTCATCTGCAAAATGGGGATGAAGAGCGTGAGCCCCACGTGGGACAGGGACTGTGTCCAACCCGATTAACAGTGTTTAGAACAGTGCTTGGCACAAAGCAAGCGCTTAACAAGCTTAAGCGCTTAGTACAGTGCTCTGCATACAGTAAGCGCTCAATAAATATGATTGATTGATTAACAAGAACTCTAATTATTGGGCAGTTAAATATAACTGAGTTGGTAGACATGTTCCCTGTCCGTGATTAGTCTAGAAGGGGAGACAGGCATTAATATAAGTAGATAAAATTTCAGATAAGTACATAAGTGCTGTGAGCACTTATGGGCTGTGAGCCCGTTGTTGGGTAGGGACCGTCTCTATATAATAATAATGGCATTTATTAAGCGCTTACTATGTGCAAAGCACTGTTCTAAGCGCTGGGGAGTTTACAAGGTGATCAGGTTGTCCCACGTGGGGCTCGCAGTCTTAATCCCCATTTTATAGATGAGGTCACTGAGGTTCAGAGAAGTTAAGTGACTTTCATTCATTCATTCAGTCGTATTTATTGAGCACTTACTGTGTGCAGAGCACTGTACTAAGCGCTTGGGAAGTACAAGTTGGCAACCTATAGAGATGGTCCCAACCCAACAGCGGGCTCACAGTTTAGAAGCAGCATGGCTCAGTGGAGAGAGCTCGGGCTTTGGAGTCAGAGTTCATGGGTTCAAATCCCGGCTCTGCCAATTGTCAGCTGTGTGACTTTGGGCAAGTCACTTCACTTCTCCAGGCCTCAGTTACCTCATCTGTAAAATGGGGATTAAGACTGTGGGCCCCCCGTGGGACAACCTGATCACCTTGTAACCTCCCCAGCGCTTAGAACAGTGCTTTGCACATAGTAAGCGCTTAATAAATGCCTTTTATTATTATTATTATTATTATTATTATAGTAAGCGCTTAATAAATGCCATTATTATTATTATTATTAGAATGGGGAGACAGACAACAAAACAAAACATATTACCAAAATAAAAATATATGTACCAAAATATATATGTATATATGTTTGTACATATTTATTACTCTATTTATTTATCTATTTTACTTGTACATATTCTATTTATTTTATTTTGTTAATATGTTTAGTTTTGTGCTCTGTCTCCCCCTTCTAGACTGTGAGCCCACTGTTGGGTAGGGACCGTCTCTATATGTTGCCAACTTGCATTTCCCAAGCACTTAGTACAGTGCTCTGCACACAGTAAGCGCTCAATAAATCCGATTGAATGAATGAATGATTGAAAATAAATAGAATAAAAATGTACAAGTAAAATAAATGAATAAATAGACCAAAGCCACACAGCTGACAAGTGGCAGTGTTGGGATTTGAACTAATGACCTCTGACTCCAAAGCACATGCTCTTTCAACCAATCAATCAATCAATCGTATTTATTGAGTGCTTACTGTGTGCAGAGCACTGTACTAAGCGCTTGGGAAGTACAAGTTGGCAACATATATAGTCCCAACCCAACAGTGGGCTCACAGTCTAAAAGGGGGAGACAGAGAACAAAACCAAACACACTAACAAAATAAAATAAATCCAAGCCATGCTGCTTCCCCATATATGTTGCTGACCTTTACTTCCCAAGCACTTAGTACAGTGCTGTGCACACAGTAAGCGCTCAATAAATACGACTGAATGGATGAATGAATGAATGAATGCCGTGGGGCTGAGGGAGGTGAATAAATGTGACAATCCAAGTACACGGGCGATGCAGAAGGGAGTGGGAGAAGAGGAAAGGAGGGCTTAGTCAGGGAAGGCTTCCTGGAGGAGACGGGCCTTCGATGAGACCCTGAGCCCACTGTTGGGTAGGGACTGTCTCTATATGTTGCCAACTTGTACTTCCCAAGCGCTTAGTACAGTGTTCTGCACACAGTAAGTGCTCAATAAATACGATTGATTGATTGATTGATTGATTGATTGAAGCTGGGGAGAGTCACTGTCTGTCGGAAATGAAGAGGGGGGCTTCCCAGGACAGATGCAGGATGTGGGCGAGAGGTTGGCTGTGAGACAGATGAGATGGAGGCAAGGTGCATAGGTTGGCAATAATAATAATAATAATAATAGCAACAATGGTATTTATTACGCTCTTACTATGTGCAAAGCACTGCTCTAAGCGCTGGGGAGTTTGCAAGGTGATCAGGTTGTCCCCCAGTCTTAATCCCCATTTTGCAGATGAGGGAACTGAGGCCCAGAGAAGTGAACCGACTTGCCCAAAGTCACACAGCTGACAAGTGGCGGAGCCGCAATTTGAACCCATGACCTCTGACTCCAAAGCCCGGGCTCTTCCCACTGAGCCACGCTGCTGGGGCTGTATCCACCCCAGCGCTTCGTACAGTGCCTGGCACGTAGTAAGGACTCAACAAAAGCCATTATAATAATAATGATTATTATTATTATCATTATTAAGTCTGAGGCACCACCAGTCCCACTATGCAATAATAATAATAGTGCTGGTATTTGTTAAGCACTTACTATATGCAAAGCACTGTTCTAAGCACTGGGGAGGATACAAGGTGATCAGGTTGTCCCATGTGGGGCTCACAGCCTTAATCCCCACTTTACAGATGAGGTAACTGAGGCACAGAGAATAATAATGATGGCATTTATTGAGTGCTTAATATGTGCAAAGCACTGTTCTAAGTGCTGGGGAGGATACAACCTTGTAATCTTGTAACCTCCCCAGTGCTTAGAACAGTGCTTTGCACATAGTAAGTGCTTAATAAATATTATTATTATTATTATTATTATTATTATTATTATTATTACTACAAGGTGATCAGGTTGTTTCACGTGGGGCTCACAGTCTTCATCCCCATTTTACAGAGGAGGTAACTGAGGCACAGAGAAGTCTAGTGACTTGCCCAAAGTCACACAGCTGACAAGTGGCAGAGCAGAGATTAGAATCCACAACCCCTGACTCCAAAGCCCAGGCTCTTTCCACTGAGCCACGCTGCTTCTCTACCTTAGAAGTACTTAGAAGTTTCTATCGGCACCACTCGTATTTTCAGAAACGAATTTCCTTGCAGAAATTCAATTTTTCACTTCAATATGCTCCAGGAAAGCCTATGTTTAGACGACGATCTCTGCTAATGGAGAGAGTCCCCGGCCTGAAGGAACTAGGAATTTAACCGGGTTCCGGCTTCATCGAAATTTCTCCCTGCTGGAGTCTCTATTTTTAGGAAAGCGGCATGTCCCAGGGAAAAGAGCTGGTTCTATTTCCGGCCTCACCACCTGCCCGCTACGGGGCCTTAAATGAGTCACTGGAACTTCTCTGGGCCTCAGTTTCCTCATCTCTAAAATGGGGATTGAACACTTGTTCTCCCTCCCACTGGAACTGCCAACCCCAAGTGGGGCTGGGGCCGTGTCAAACCTGATTGTATTGACTGCAGCAGTTAGCACAGTGTTTGGCATATAGTGAGTGTTTAATAAATACGACAACTATTTGGGCTTTCCTACCCCAAGACTGCTAACCTTCTCACTGGGCCTCCATCTCACCTATCTCGCTGACGTCCCGCCTCTGGCCTGGAATGCCCTCCCTCCTCAGATCCGACAAGACAATCAATCAATCAATCAATCAATCGCATTTATTGAGCGCTTACTGTGTGCAGAGCAGTGTACTAAGCGCTTGGGAAGTACAAGTTGGCAACATAGAGAGACGGTCCCTACCCAACAGTGGGCTTACAGTCTGAAAGGGGGAGACAGAGAACAAAACCAAACATACTAACAAAATAAAATAAATAGAATAGACAGGTAGAAGTAAAATAAATAAATAGAGTAATAAATCTGTACAAACATATATACATATATACAGGTGTTGTGGGGAAGGGAAGGAGGTAAGATGGGGGGGATGGAGAGGGGATGAGGGGGAGACAGTTACTCTCCCGCCTTCAAAACTTTAATCAATCAATCAATCAATCAATCAATCGTATTTATTGAGCGCTTACTGTGTGCAGAGCACTGTAGTAAGCGCTTAATGAAAGCATATCTCCTCCAGGAGGCCTTCCCTGATTAAGCCCCCCTGTCTTCTTCTCCCACTCCCTTCTGCGTCAGCCTGACTTGCTCTTCCCCAATTCCAGCCCCACATCACTTATGCATATATCTCTAATTTCTTTTTATATATTAATGTCTGCCTCCCTCTCCATTCATTCAATCGCATTTATTGAGCGCTTACTGTGTGCAGAGCACTGTACTAAGCGCTTGGGAAGTCCAAGTTGGCTCCATACTGTAAGCTTGTTGTGGGCAGGGACTGTGTCTGTGCATTGCTGTATTGTGCTCTCCCAAGCATTTAGTACAGAGAAGAAGCAGTGGAGAAGTGGCGTGGCTCAGTGGAAAGAGCCCGGGCTCTGGAGTCAGAGGTCCTGGGTTCAAATCCCGGCCCCGCCAATTGCCAGCTGTGTGACTTCGGGCAAGTCACTTCACTTCTCTGGGCCTCAGTTCCCTCATCTGGAAAATGGGGATTAAGACTGTGAGCCCTCCGTGGGATGACATGATCACCTTGTAACCTCCCCAGCGCTCAGAACAGTGCTTGCGCATAGTAACCACTTAATAAATGCCATCATTATTATTATTATTATTACAGTGCTCTACATTCATTCATTCATTCAATCGCACTTATTGAGCGCTTACTGCATGCAGAGCACTGTACTAAGTGCTTGGGAGTCAGAGGTCATGGGTTCAAATCCCGGCTCCTCCAATTGTCAGCTGGGTGACTTTGGGCAAGTCACTTCACTTCTCTGGGCCTCAGTTACCTCATCTGGAAAATGGGGATTAAGATTGTGAGCCCCCCATGGGACAACCTGATCACCTTGTATCCTCCCAGCGCTTAGTGCTTTGCACATAGTAAGCGCTTAACAAATACCATCATTATGATTATTATTACAAGTCGGCAACATAGAGAGACAGTCCCTACCCAACAACGGGCTCACAGTCTAGAAGGGGGAGACAGACAACAAAACAGAACATGGGGACAGGTGTCAAAATCATCAGAACGAACGGAAATAAAGCTATAGGCACGTCATTAACAAAATTAATAGAATAGTAAATATGTCCAAGTAAAATAAATAGAGTGATAAATCTGTATAAACATATATACAGGTGCTGTGGGGAGGGGAAGGAGGTAGGGCAGGGGGTGATGGGGAAGAGGAAAAAGGGGGCTCAGTGTGGGAAGGCCTCCTGGAGGAGGTGAGCTCTCATTAGGGCTTTGAAGGGAGGACGAGAGCTAGCTTGGCGGCTGTGGGGAGCACACAGTAAGCGCTCAATAAATAGAACTGAGTGAATATCTCCTTGCAGTTGTGGCTGGGGAGTGGCGGAAACCAAGCTTCAGGATCCAAGTCAGCGGAGACGGGGATGGAAAATCAGTCCAATGCTCACAGCCCTCCTCCCAGGCAGCTGGAGTAAATCAAGCAATTCCCAGATCGATCAATCAATCAGTGGTATTTATTGAGCACTTACTGTATACAGAGCACTGTACTAAATGCTTGGGAGAGTACAGAAGCAGCAGCGTGGCTCAGCTGCAAAAACCCGGGCTTGGAAGTCAGAGGTCATGAGTTCTAATCCCGGCTCCACCACATGTCTGCTGTGTGACCTTGGGCAAGTCACTTAACTTCTCTGAGCCTCAGTTACCTCATCTGGAAAATGGGGATGAAGACGGTGAGCCCCACCTGGGGCCACCTGATCACCTGGTATTCCCCCCAGCACTAAGAACAGTGCTTTGCACATAGTAAGCACTTAACAAATGCCATTATTGTTATGCCATTAGTGTCCCAATTTGTACTTCCCAAGCGCTTAGTGCAGTGCTCTGCACATAGTAATCGCTCAATAAATACGATTGATGATGATGATGATGATGATGATGATGATTATTATTATTATTATTACAGAATAACAGAGTTGGTAGACCCATTCCCTGCCTGCGATGAGCTAACAGTCTAGAGAGGGGAGACAGACATTAATAGAAAGAAATAAATGGAGGATAGAGCCCGAAGGGCCTGGGTTCTAATCCTGGCTCCGCTACGTTTCTGCTGTTTGACCTTGGGCAAGTCACTTAATTTCTCTGGGGCTCAGTTACCTCATCTGTGAAATGGGGATTAAGACTATGAGCCCCATGTGGAACACGGACTGTGTCCAACTTGATGAATTTGAGAAGCAGTATGGCTCAGTGGAAAGAGCCCGGGCTTTGGAGTCAGAGGTCATGGGCTCAAACCCCAGCTCCACCAATTGTCAGCTGTGTGACTTTGGGCAAGTCACTTAACTTCTCTGGGCCTCAGTTCCCTCATCTGTAAAATGGGGATGAAAACTGTCAGCCCCCCGTGGGACAACCTGATCACGTTGTAAGCTCCCCAGCACTTAGAACAGTGCTTTGCACATAGTAAGCACTTAATAAATGCCATTATTATCATTGTTATTATTATTATTATTATTAATTTGTATCTACCCAGAGCTTAGAACAGTGCTTGGCACACTGTAAATGTTGATGTCTGTCTCTCCCCTTCTAGATTGTAAATCTACTATGTGCAGGGATTGTTATGTTGCCAACTTGTACTTCCCAAGCGCTTAGTACAGTGCTCTGCACACAGTAAGCGCTCAATAAATACGATTGATTGAATGATTGATTGTCTCTTTATTGCTTTATTGTAATTTCCAAGTACTTAGTACAGTGCTCTGCATACAGTAAGCACTCAATAAATACAATTGAATGAATGAAAGTGCTAAACCAATACCATAACTATTATCATTATTATGCTATGTGACCTTGGGCTAGTCACTTAACTTCCCTGTGCCTCAGCACCTCATCTGTAAAATGGGGATTAAGACTGTGAGCCCCAAATGGGACTGTGAGCAACCTGATTATCTTGTATCTACCTCAGTGTTTAATACAGTACCTGGCACATACTAAGCACTTAACATTAAAAAATAATGTTCTGTCGGGGTCAGTCAAGAGACACGACAAACATTAAGTTCTCATGGAATTATTACTCAGCAGGCACCAAATCAATCTAATTCTTTGGCGTCCAACTGAATTGTAAAACAAATTATTGGTATCAAACCTTCCTAACGCTGCTTGGCAAAGATGGGAACTAGCACTGCATTAAGAAGGATCTGTGAACTGTTTTCAATATCCATTCACTCAATCGTATTTATTGAGCGCTTACTGTGTGCAGAGCACTGTACTAAGCGCTTGGGAAGTACAAGTTGGCAACATATATATAGAGACGGTCCCTACCCAACAGTGGGCTCACACTTGGAGTACCCCAGGGATCAATCAATCAATCAATCAATCAACCATATTTATTGAGCGCTTACTGTGTGCAGAGCACTGTACTAAGTGCTTGGGAAGTACAAGTTTGCAACATATAGAGACAGTCCGTACCCAGCAGTGGGCGGATATTTTCCCAAGACACATCGGGGACTTAAGGTTTGTTAATGAAGCAGGTATAAGACACACCTTAATGTTCAATCATTGTGGCAGGTAGTTTAATACCTCAGCATGCAGATCACTCATTCATTCATTCATTCAATCCTATTTATTGAGCACTCACTGTATGCAGAGCACTGTAGTGAGCACTTGGGAAAATGTGATACAACAATAAACAGTGACATTCCCTGCCCACAACGAGCTAACTGTCCAGAGGTTGGGAGACAGGCATCGATACAAATAAATAAAATGATGGATATGGGAAGCAGCCCACTGTTGGGTAGGGACCATCTCTATATGTTGCCATCTTGTAGTTCCCAAGCGCTTAGTACAGTGCTCTGCACACAGTAAGCGCTCAATAAATATGATTGATGATGATGATGACGGAAAGAGTTCGGGCTTTGGAGTCAGAGGTCATGGGTTCAAATCCCAGCCCCACCAATTGGCAGCTGTGTGATGTTGGGCAAGTCATTTCACTCCTCCGTGCCTCAGCTACCTCATCTGTAAAATGGGGATGAAGACTGTGAGCCCCCCGTGGGACAACCTGATCGCCTTATAACTTCCCCAGTGCTTAGAACAGTGCTTTGCACATAGTATGCACTTAATAAATGCCATTATTATTATTATTATTAAGTGTTGCGGGGATGGGAGGCGGGAAGAGCAAAGGGAGTGAGTCAGGGCAATGCAGAAGGGAGTGGGAGATGAGGAAATGTGGGGTTTAGTCTGGGAAGGCCTCTGGGAGGAGACGGGCGTTCAGTAAGGCTTTGAAGGATGGGGAGAGTCATTGTCTGTCAGATTTGAGGAGGGAGGGCATTACGGGCCGGAGGCAGGACGTGGGCCGGGGGTCGACGGCGGGACAGTCTTTTAGACTGTGAGCCCTTTTAGACAGTGAGCCCACTGTTGGGTAGGGACTGTCTCTATATGTTGCCAACTTGGACTTCCCAAGCGCTTAGTACAGTGCTCTGCACGCAATAAGTGCTCAATAAATATGATTGATTGATTGATTGATTGACAGGTAAGATGGAAGCCCAGAGAGAAGGCTAGCACCAGGGGAGCCAAGAGTGTGGAATGCATTGGAGAAGGAGAGAAGCGAGGTGAAGTAGGAGGGGGCAAGGTGGTGGACTGCTTTACAGCCAATATGAGGAGTGCTTGATGATGTAGAGGTCATTGGGCAACCACCGGAGTATTTTGAGGAGGGGGGGGTGACATGTCCTGAAATTTTTATAGAAAACTAGTCCTGGCAGCTGAGTGAAGTACGGACTGGACTGGACGACCCCCTCCAGTCTGGCTTCCGTCCCCTTCATTCCACGGAAACTGCGCTCTCAAAGGTCACCAATGACCTCCTGCTTGCCAAATCCAACGGCTCATACTCTGTCCTAATCCTCCTCGACCTCTCAGCTGCCTTTGACACTGTGGACCACCCCCTTCTCCTCAACACGTTATCTGACCTTGGCTTCACAGACTCCGTCCTCTCCTGGTTCTCCTCTTATCTCTCCGGTCGTTCTTTCTCAGTCTCTTTTGCAGGCTCCTCCTCCCCCTCCCATCCTCTTACTGTGGGAGTTCCCCAAGGTTCAGTGCTTGGTCCCCTTCTGTTCTCAATCTACACTCACTCCCTTGGTGACCTCATTCGCTCCCACGGCTTCAACTATCACCTCTACGCTGATGACACCCAGATCTACATCTCTGCCCCTGCTCTCTCCCCCTCCCTCCAGGCTCGCATCTCCTCCTGCCTTCAGGACATCTCCATCTGGATGTCCGCCCGCCACCTAAAGCTCAACATGTCGAAGACTGAGCTCCTTGTCTTCCCTCCCAAACCTTGTCCTCTCCCTGACTTTCCCATCTCTGTTGACGGCACTACCATCCTTCCCGTCTCACAAGCCCGCAACCTTGGTGTCATCCTCGACTCCGCTCTCTCATTCACCCCTCACATCCAAGCCGTCACCAAAACCTGCCGGTCTCAGCTCCGCAACATTGCCAAGATCCGCTCTTTCCTCTCCATCCAAACCGCTACCCTGCTAATTCAAGCTCTCATCCTATCCCGTCTGGACTACTGCACTAGCCTTCTCTCTGATCTCCCATCCTCGTGTCTCTCTCCACTTCAATCCATACTTCATGCTGCTGCCCGGATTATCTTTGTCCAGAAACGCTCTGGACATATCACTCCCCTCCTCAAAAACCTCCAATGGCTACCGATCAATCTGCGCATCAGGCAGAAACTCCTCACCCTGGGCTTCAAGGCTCTCCATCACCTCGCCCCCCTCCTACCTCACCTCCCTTCTCTCCTTCTACTGCCCAGCCCGCACCCTCCGCTCCTCCACCACTAATCTCCTCACTGTACCTCGCTCTCGCCTGTCCCGCCATCGACCCCCGGCCCACGTCATCCCCCGGGCCTGGAATGCCCTCCCTCTGCCCATCCGCCAAGCTAGCTCTCTTCCTCCCTTCAAGGCCCTGCTGAGAGCTCACCTCCTCCAGGAGGCCTTCCCAGATTGAGCCCCTTCTTTCCTCTCCCCCTCGTCCCCCTCTCCATCCCCCCGCCTTACCGCCTTCCCCTCCCCACAGCACCTGTATATATGTATATATGGTTGTACATATTTATTACTCTGTTTATTTATTTATTTATTTATTTATTTTACTTGTACATTTCTATCCTACTTATTTTATTTTGTTGGTATGTTTGGTTCTGTTCTCTGTCTCCCCCTTTTGGACTGTGAGCCCACTATCGGGTAGGGACTGTCTCTATGTGATGCCAATTTGTACTTCCCAAGCGCTTAGTACAGTGCTCTGCACATAGTAAGCGCTCAATAAATACGATTGATTGATTGATTGATTGATTGATTCAAACTTCCTCTGAGATGTCCCTGTTCCAGTTTCCCAAGTGCAAATCTTTGAAAAGAATCTGCCCACCCACGTTGCTTTCCTCCTTAAATCAATCAATCGTATTTATTGAGAGGTTACTGTTTGCTGAGCATTGGACTAAGCCTTTGGAAGCGTACAATATAACAGTGTTGGTAGACACAGTCCCCACCAACAGTGACCTCGTACCTGGCGGAAGCCTTGAAAGTGATCATTTGTAGAGTTGTTCGTTTTTTGTTTTTTTTATGGAAAAAAAATTAGGTTTACCATTTCAGCTATATACTCGTGAGAATTGCTGTTACCAGATTCCTCAATTTTAACCCTCTTCAATTATCACTCTTGCATGACAGCCCTATTTCATTTTCATTTTTATGTGTATCTTACAGTGCTCTCTCACTTCAAGATAACAGTTTAGCTGGGATTAAACATTTCCCCATCACCTTTAAATACTGTAAACTTGTTCTGGACAGGGAATGTGTCTCCTAAATCTGCTGCATTGTACTCTCCCACATTCTAGTACAGTGCTCTGCACATAGTGAGCACTCAATAAATGCCTATTGATGACTGTCTGTCTTACCTCCTTCCTTTCCCCACAGCACCTGTATATATATATATATATATATTTGTACATATTTTTTACTCTATTTTTCTTGTACATATCTATTCTATTTATTTTATTTTCTTAATATGTTTGGTTTTGTTCTCTGTCTCCCCCTTCTAGACTGTGAGCCCACTGTAGGGTAGGGACTGTCTCTATATGTTGCCAACTTGGACTTCCCAAGCGCTTAGTAAAGTGCTCTGCACACAGTAAGTGCTCAATAAATACGATTGATTGATTGATTGATGATGATGATGTAAAATGACTGGTATGGTTTGGTATGGTTACCAAATCCTATTTCAGTTTAGCATTAGATAATGACAGATCTATTTAGCATAAACAATAACGGTGATCTAATGTTAGCAGAAGATACTTTCTGCAGACTAGATTGTGAAAGGTGACCCTTTGAAGAGTAAGTATATACATGTGTACATATAATCAATCAATAATAATAATAGTAATGGCATTTGTTAAGGGCTTACTAGGTGCAAGCACTGGGGAGGATACAAGGTGATCAGATTGTCCCATGGGGGGCTCACAGTCTTAATCCCCATTTTACAGATGAGGTAACTGAGGCAGAGGGCAGTTGAGTGGCTTGACCAAAGTCACACAGCTGACAAGTGGCGGTGCCGGAATTTGAACCCACAACCTCTGACTCCAAAGCCCATGCTCTTTCCATTGAGCCACGCTGCTTCTCCCTCCTCCCCCTCTCCATCCCCCCGCCTTACCTCCTTCCCTTCCCAAAAGCACCTGTATATATGTATATATGTTTGTACATATTTATTACTCTATTTATTTATTTATTTATTTTACTTGTACATATCTATTCTATTTATTTTATTTTGTTAATATGTTTTGTTTTGTTCTCTGTCTCCCCCTTCTAGACTGTGAGCCCACTGTTGGGTAGGGACCATCTCTATATGTTGCCAACTTGTACTTCCCAGTGCTGTGCACACAGTAAGCACTCACTAAATACGATTGATTGATTGATTCTCTATTGAATGATTGAATCAATCATTCAATGATGTTGCTGGAGCACTTACTATGTGCAGAACACTGAACTAAGCACTTGGGAAAATACAACAGAATTAGCAGAGATATCCCTTGCCCATAACAAGCTTACAGTCTAGAGGGGGAGACAGACATTAATATGAATAATTTATAATGTATAATGTAAAGATAGGCAATAAAGTGCTGGGGGGGCTGGGGGTGGGGTAAGTATCAGATGTTCAAAGGTCACAGAGCCAAGTACATAGATATACAAAAGGGAAAAAGAGACTAATTCATACCTGTATTATTGGCACATAGAAATCAGAATTTAGAAAGCCAACACCGCCTCTGAGAGTCTGTCAGAGTGTAGACTCCATGTGCTATCCAGCTCCAAACCAAACTAAAATGCAATAATAATAATAATAATAATTGTTGTTATTATTATTATTATTATTATTATTATTATTATTATTATACTTGTTAAGCACTTACTATGTGCCAAAGACTGTTCTAAGAGATGGGGTGGACAAAGTCCATCAGGTTGGACACAGTCCCTGTCCTATTCGGGGATCACACTCTTAATCCCCATTTTAAAGACGAGGGAACTGAAGCACGGAAAGGTGAAATGACTTGCCCAGGGTCACACAGCAGGCACGTGGCAGAGCTGGGATTCGAACCAGGTCCTTCTCGTTCTTAAGAGAAGCAGTGTGGCTTAGTGGAAAGAGCTCGGGCTTGGGAGTCAGAAGTCGTGGGTTCTAATTCCGGCTCAGGCACACATTCAGTCATTCATTCATTTAATCGTATTTATTGAGTGCTTGCTGTGTGCAGAGCACTGTACTAAGCGCTTGGGAAGTCCAAGTTGGCAACAGACAGAGACGGCCCCTACCCAACAAGGGGCTCACAGTCTAGAAAGGGGAGACAGACAACAAAACAAAACTTATTAACTAAATAAAATAAATAGAATAAATATGTACAAGTAAAATAAATAAATGGAGTAATAAGTATGTACAAACATATATACAGGTGCTGTGGGGAGGGGAAGGAGGTAAGGCGGGGAAGGGGGATGAATGAGGGAATGAGGGGATGAGGGTGTGAGGAAGCAGCGTGGCTCAGTGGAAAAGAGCCCGGGCTTTGGAGTCAGAGGTCATGGGTTCAAATCCCAGCTCCGCCAATTGTCAGCTGTGTGACTTTGGGCAAGTCACTTAACTTCTCTGTGCCTCAGTGACCTCATCTGTAAAATGGGGATGAAGACTGTGAGCTCCATGTGGGACAACCTGATAACCTTGTAACCTCCCTGGCGCTTAGAACAGTGCTTTGCACATAGTAAGCGCTTAATAAATTTCTTCATTATTATTTTTTAGACTGTGAGCCCACTGTCGGGTAGGGACTGTCTCTATATGTCGCCAAATTGTACTTCCCAAGCGCTTAGTACAGTGCTCTGCACACAGTAAGCGCTCAATAAATACGATTGAAGATGATTGATGAGGAGACCGTGGCCCCCCGCGACCCATCCTCACTCGTCAGCTGTGCGACTTTGGGCAAGTCACTTCACTTCTCTGTGCCTCAGTTACCTCATCTGTAAAATGAGGTTTAATAACAATAATGATGGTGTTGGTTAAGCACTTACTAAGTGCAAAGCACTGTTCTAAGCGCTGGGGGGATAGAAGGTGATGAGGTTGTCCCACATGGGGCTCACAGTCTTAGTCCCCATTTTACGGATGAGGCAACTGAGGCACAGAGAAGTTAAGTGACTTGCCCAAGGTCACACAGCTGACAAGTGGCTGAGTTAGGATTTGAACCCATGACCTCTGACTCCAAAGCCTGGACTCTTTCCACTGAGCCACGCTGCTTCTGACAGTTTAAGACTCTGAGCCCCACGTGGGACCACCCCATTACCTTGTATCTACCCTAGCGCTTAGAACAGTGCTTAGCAGATAGTAAGCTCTTAACAAATATTATTATTATTATTATTATTATTATTATTATTATTATTATCATTATTATTATTATTATTATTATTATTACTCCCAGGCCCAGGCTCTATGTGGTACAGAGCTGAACAATTGTCTGGCCTTGTCTATGGCTGTGAGACACAGACTCCACCCAGTCACCACATCTCTTCCCTGAAGCAGTTACAACTGCATCATTCATAATTATAATAATAATAATAATGATGACATTTTTTAAGAGCTTACTATGTGCAAAGCACTGTTCTAAGCGCTGGGGGGGATACAAGGCGATTAAGTTGTCCCACGTGGGGCTCACAGTCTTAATCCCCACTTTACAGATGAGGTAATTGAGGCTCAGAGAAGTTAAGTGACTTGCCCAAAGTCACACAGGCTGACAATTGGCAGAGCCGGGATTTGAACCCACGACCTCTGACTCCAAAGCCCGGGCTCTTTCCACTGAGCCGTGCTGCTTCTCAATAATAATAATAATAATAATCATAATGGCATTTACTAAGCGCTTACTATGCGCAAAGCACTGTTCCAAGCGCTGGGGAGGTCACAAGGTGATCAGGTTGTCCCACGGGGGGCTCACACTCTTCATCCCCATTTTCCAGAAGAGGTCACTGAGGCCCAGAGAACTGAAGTGACTTGCCCAAAGTCACACAGGCTGACAACTGATGGAGCCGGGATTCGAACCCACGACCTCTGACTCCAAAGCCCGGGCTCTTTCCACTGAAATTGTGTACAAATTGTGTTGCCAATTTGTACTTCCCAAGCGCTTAGTACAGTGCTCTGCACATAGTAAGCGCTCAATAAATACGATTGATGATTGATTGATTGAGCCACGCTGCTTCTCAATAAATACCAATCAATCCGTGGTACTTTTTGGGTGCTTACCGTGTGCAGAGCACTGTACTAAGCGGTTAGGAGAGGAAATACAACTGAATTAGCAGACCCATTCCCTGCCCACAACAAGCTTACAGTCTAGAAGGGGCGACGGACGTGAATATGAATAAATAGTTGGAGCATAATATAGACTAGACTGTGAGCCCACTGTTGGGTAGGGATTCATGGACCGTACTCGATAACCATCAATCACCAGACGCTGCTAACACTATGACTACACAACAAAGGACAACACTTTTGTGTGCTCAGGTTGGCTGCGGCCGTGGATCTCGCATTGCTCTTTTCAACCGCAGACACACTTTCATGGGAAAACTTCACCACCAGTGATATTTTCTTCAAATACGTGAACCTGCTGTTGGAGACTGTCTCTATTGTTAGAGATTGTCTCTATTTGTTGCCGAATTGTACTTTCCAAGCGCTTAGTACAGTGCTCTGCACACAGTAAGCGCTCAATAAATATGATTGAATGAATAATACAGAAGACAGGTGCTATATATGGAGGGAACATATGTTTGATATGCATGGTATTCCAATCACTTTTTTCCATATTATCATTCTGTTTTCATCAAGCGTTTGGATCTTGGGAATACATTAATAGAGCACGGACCCGGCAGACAGAAGGTCATGAGCAGCAGCGTGGCTCAGTGGAAAGAGCCCGGGCTTGGGAGTCAGAGGTCATGGGTTCAAATCCCGGCTCCGCCACTTATCAGCTGTGTGACCTTGGGCAAGTCACTTCACTTCTCTGAGCCTCAGTTACCTCATCTGGAAAATGGGGATTAAGACTGTGAGCTCCACGTGGGACAACCTGATCACCTTTATCCCCCCCAGCACTTAGAACAGTGCTTTGCATATAGTAAACGCTTAATAAATGCCATTATTATTATTACTATTATTATTAACAATAATAATTATTATCATTATTATTATTATTAACAACAACAACAATAATAATAATAATAATAATAATAATAATAATAATAATAATATTATGGGTTCTAATCCCGGCCCCACCACGTGTCTGCTGTGTGACCCTGGGCAAGTCACTTGACTTCTCGCTGCCTCAGTTATCTCATCTGTAAAAATGGGGATTGAGACTGTGAGCCCTATGTGGGAGGGGGACAGTGTCCAACCTGATTACCTTGTATCTACCCCAGCACTTAGAACAGTGCTTTGCATATAGTAAGCGCTTAATAAATGTCATTATTATTATTATTATTATTATTATTATTATTATTATTATTATTATTTCTAATCCCGGCCCCACCATGTGTCTGCTGTGTGACCCTGGGCAAGTCACTTGACTTCTCGCTGCCTCAGTTAGCTCATCTGTAAAAATGGGGATTGAGACTGTGAGCCCTATGTGGGACAACCTGCTTACCTTGTATCTACCCCAGCGCTTAGAACAGTGTTTGACACATAGTAAGCACTTAACACAGTCCTCTAGACTGTGAGCCCACTGCTGGGTAGGGACTGTCTCTATATGTTGCCAACTTGTACTTCCCAAGCACTTAGTACAGTGCTCTGCACACAGTAAGCATTCAATAAATACAATTGATTGATTGATTGATTGATTGATTGGGAAGTCCAAGTTGGCAACATAGAGAGACGGTCCCTACCCAACAGTGGGTTCACAGTCTAGATTTGTGAGGATTCCCTCTCCCTTGTGCACTTGGATTTATACCCTTTGAACACTTTTGTACATATCTATATGTTGCCAACTTGTACTTCCCAAGTGCTTAGTACAGTGCTCTGCACACAGTAAGCACTCAATAAATCAGATTGAATGAATGAATGAATATCTGCAATTTATTTATTTATGTTAATGCCTGCCTCCTGCTCTAGACTGTAAGCTCCTTGTGGGCAGGGAATCTGTCTAACAACTCTGATGTGGCATACTCGACCAAGCATTTAATATGGTGCCCTGTATACATTAAGCACTCAAGAAATAATTATCGTTAATTAACTGATCGATTGATCTTATACAGAAATAATACCTCCAAATGATTTTCACTACTGGGAAACCAGTTTTAAAAATAGACTTATGCTGTCGTTTCAGTTTCAGATTCTGAAAAGTACAAATACTATTTTTATTTACGTTAGCAAGGCGGCATGTAGAAGCAGCAGGGCCTAGTGGAGAGAGCAGGGGCCTGAAAATCAGAAGGCCTGGGTTCTAATTCTGACTTTGCCACTTGGCTGCAGGGTGACTTTGGGCAAGTTACTTAACTTCTCTGTGCCTCACGTTCCTCATCTGCAAAATGGGGATTAAATATCTGTTCTCCCTTCCCCATAGCCTGAGAGGTGTATGGAGGTTAGGGTCGTACTATTCTATTTATTTTGTTAATGATGTGCATCTAACTTTACTACTATATATTTTATATATATATTCTCTCTTCCTCCCTTCAAAGCCCTACTGAGAGCTCACCTCCTCCAGGAGGCCTTCCCAAACTGAGCCCCTTCCTTCCTCTCCCCCTCTTCTCCCTCCTCATCCCCCCCGCCTTTCCTCCTTCCCCTCCCCACAGCACCTGTAAATATGTATATATGTTTGTACGGATTTATTACTCTATTTATTTTATTTGTACGTATTTATTCTATTTATTTTATTTGGTTAATATGTTTTGTTCTGTTGCCTGTCTCCCCCTTCTAGACTGTGAGCCCACTGTTGGGTAGGGACCATCTCTATATGTTGCCAACTTGAACTTCCCAAGAGCTTAGTACAGTGCTCTGCACACAGTAAGCGCTCAGTAAATACGATTGAATGAATGAATGAATGAATGAGTGCTCTGCCCACAGTAAGCGCTCAATAAATACGATTGGATGAATGCATGAACAAATGGTGCTTGGTGTGATTATCTTGAATCTACCCCAATGTCTAGCACAGTGATGGAATGTAGAAAATGCTTAATACATGTAATGCTTATCATTATTATTATCATGATTATTACCACCATTAAGCACACACACTGCTAGGGAGGCAGGGACTGTGTCTGATATTTTTATCTTAAATCTACCCCATCATCTAGCACAGTGTTGGCGCATAGAAAAGGCTTAATAAATGTTACACTTATCATTATTATTATCGTTATTATCACCATTAAGCCCACACACTCCATTCTAGTTTAGGAATCTTTTGTACCGACAAGTCTCATGGCCCTTATCATAATCACCCACTCAATCAATCGCATTGAGAGCTGACTGTGTTCAAAGAACTGTACTAAGCATTTGGGAGAGACTAATATAAAAGAGTTGATGGAAACATTCCCTCCCCTTCCCGAGCTTACAGTCTAGAGGACAGAAAGCACAATATAAGCTCATTAAGAAGAAGAAAATAATTGTTTGATATTTCCAATACAAACGGAGAAGCAGCATGGCCTAGCGGAAAGAGCAAATTGCCCAGGAGTCAGAGGACCTGGGTTCTAATCCCGGCAATACTAATTGCTTGCTGTGTGACCTTGGGCAGGTTATTTAGCTTCTCTGTGCCTCACTTTCCTCAACTGTAAAATGGGGATTCAATCCCTGGTCTCCTTCCCACTTAGACTGTGAGCCCCATGTGGGACAGGGGCTGTGTTCCACCCTGACTAACCAAAATCGACTCCAGAGCTAAGAACAGCTTTTGACAACTAGTAAGCGCATAACAAATACCATAACAATACGCTGAAAACAATTTTTAGCAGATTAAGCAGTTAGCCCTTGTCTCAATAATTGCAAATGTTGGAAACCAGAAGGACGAAAGCCCAGAGGTGACCTGGTTGTGAATCTGTTACACTGCAAAAGGCAATTATTGATATGAAAAGGAATCAGCGGCGGGTTGGGGGGGGAACTTTTATTTCTCCCTGACTACAGGACAAACTTGAGTGAAATGTCAAATTACAAAGACCATGCCTGTCACTAAATATGCTGATATATGCATTTCCTTAGCTGATGTCTACATACACCGAACAGTGAGTTCTCTCCTTGTCCCTAGAGAGACAGACATCTTACAAAGCTCAAGTGGTTGGTCTCTGAGAAAGGCAAGGGAGAAATCTAGCACGTACAGGTCTCCCTACTAAATTTAAAATAGGCATTATCCACTGTCAAATTGTCTTTATGGCCAAAGGTGATTAATCGGTCGATCAATCAATGGTATTTACTTAGCACTTACTGTGTGCAGAGCACTGTACTAAGCACTTGGGAGAGTACAATATAACAGAGATGGGGGACACGTTCCCTGCCCACTATAAGCTTACAGTCTAGAGGGATGGAGAGACATTTATATAAATCAATAAATGATGGATACATATAGAAGTGCTGTGGGTCTGAGGTAGGAATGAATAACGGTACAAATCCAAGCACAACCGTGATCAGAGTATGAAGTGGGAGAGGAGAAAAAGAGGACTTAGGGAGGGTTTCTTGAAGGAGATGTGCCTTCAATAAAGCTTTGAAACTGGGGGGAGTGATGTTTTTTTGGAAATGAAGAATGAAGGTGTTCCAAGCCAGAGGCAGGACATGGGCAAGAGTTCAGTGGTGAGAGAGATGCGACAGACATACAGTGAGTAGGTTTTCATTTCATAATAATAATAATAATAATGGCACTTATTAAGCGCTTACTATATGCAAAGCACTGTTCTAAGCGCTGGGGAGGTTACAAGGTGATCAAGTTGTCCCCTGGGGGGCTCACAGTCTTAATCCCCCATTTTACAGATGAGGTAACTGAGGCACAGAGAAGTTAAGCGGCTTGCCCAAAGTCACACAGCTGACAATTGGCGGAACCGGGATTTGAACCCATGACCTCTGACTCCAGAGCCCGGGCTGTTTCCACTGAGCCATGCTGCTTCTCATGAACCAAGGGTGGCCTGACTTGTAGTAGGAAAGCAGTGAGGTAAGGTAGGAGAGGACAAGGTGATTGAGTGCTTTAAAGTCAGTGGTAAGCAGTTTCTGTTTGATGTGATGATGATGATGATGGCATTTGTTAAGCGCTTACTATGTACAAAGCACTGTTCTAAGCGCTGGGAAGGATACAAGGTGATGAGGTGAGGTTGTCCCTCGTGGGGCTCACAGTCTTAATCCCCATTTTCCAGATGAGGGAACTGAGGCCCAGAGAAGTGAAGTGACTTACCCAAAGTCACACAGCTGACAAGTGGCGGAGCCGGGATTTGAACCCATGACCTTCGACTCCCAAGCCCGGGCTCTTTCCATTGAGCCGCGCTGAGGTGGATGGGCAAACACCAGAGGTTTTTGAGGAGTGGGGAAACAAGGACTGAACGTTTATGAGGAAAAAGTGCTTAACAAATACCACAGTCGTTATTGTTGCTGAATTGTGAGGCCCTCTGATGGGGAGGATCAGAGGGCCTCACAATTCAGCAACAGTAACGATTGTGGTATTTGTTAAGCATTGTTTTCCATTGATTGGTGACACACCATTCTCTCTACTTCCTTGCCCAGACTAGGATCGGCAATCTAGGCGACGGTTTTCATCTAGGGGGATGGACAATCCTGAAGATATTTCAAAATGTCGAGGGGCCCAGTCATCGCTCAGTGGAAAGAGCCTAGGCTTGGTTGTCAGAGGTCGTGAGCCCGCTGTTGGGTAGGGACCGTCTCTATATGTTGCCAACTTGGACTTCCCAAGCGCTTAGTACAGTGCTCTGCACACAGTAAGCGCTCAATAAATACGATTGAATGAATGAATTTATTATTCCATTTATTTTACTTGTACATATTTATTCTATTTATTTTATTTTGTTAATACGTTTTGTTTTGTTGTCTGCCCCTGCCCCCCCTAGACTGGGAGCCCGCTGCTGGGTAGGGACCGTCTCTCTATGTTGCCGATGTGTACTTCCCAAGCGCTTAGTACAGTGCTCTGCATGCAGTAAGCACTCAATAAGTACGATTGAATGAATGAATGAATGAATGAATGAATGAATGGGTTCTAATCTAGCTCTCTTCCTCCCTTCAACGCCCTGCTGAGAGCTCACCTCCTCCAGGAGGCCTTCCCAGACTGAGCCCCTTCCTTCCTCTCCCCCTCGTCCCCCTCTCCATCCCCCCATCTTACCTCCTTTCCTTCCCCACAGCACCTGTATATATGTATATATGTTTGTACATATTTATTACTCTATTTATTTTACTTGTACATATCTATTCTATTTATTTTATTTTGTTAGTATGTTTGGTTTTGTTCTCTGTCTCTCCCTTTTAGACTGTGAGCCCACTGTTGGGTAGGGACTGTCTCTATATGTTGCCAATTTGTACTTCCCAAGCGCTTATTACAGTGTTCTGCACATAGTAAGCGCTCAATAAATACGATTGATGATGATGATGATGATCCCAGCTCCACCACTTGTCAGCTGGGTGACTTTGGGCAAGTCACTTCACTTCTCTGGGCCTCAGTTACCTCATCTGTGAAATGGGGATTAAGACTGTGAGCCCTAGGTGGGACAACCTCATAACCTTGTATCTACCTCAGGGCTTAGAACAGTGCTTGGCACACAGTAAGCACTTAACAAACGCCACCATTATCATCATCATCATGGCAGAGGCCGCTGCTGCCATGAATCGAATTGCTCCTTGCCAGAGGCACCAATACAGGGGGAGATGAGAAACACCTCCCTCCGATAATAATAACTATGATGGCATTTATTAAGTGCTTACTATGTGCAAAGCACTGTTCTAAGCACTGGGGAGGTTACAAGGTGATCAGGTTGTCCCACGGGGGGCTCACAATCTTCATCCCCATTTTACAGATGAGGTAACTGAGGCCCAGAGAAGTGAAGTGACTTGCCCAAAGTCGCACAGTTGACAATTGGCAGAGCCGGGATTTGAACCCATGACCTCTGACTCCAAAGCCCGGGCTCTTTCCACTGAGCCACGCTGCTTCTCCGATACCACCACCACGCTCTCCCAACTGCCTGCGTTTGATGCAAGAGGTCCAAAGCCATGGGAGTGGGGAGATCAATCAATCAATCGTATTTATTGAGCGCTTACTGTGTGCAGAGCACTGTACTAAGTGCTTGGGAAGTCCAAGTTGGCAACATATAGAGACAGTCCCTAACCAACAGTGGGCTCACAGTCTAAAAGGGGTAGAAATAGTGCTGCCTGCTGGACTTGGGAGTCAGAAGGACCCTGATTCTAATCTTGATTCTGCCACCTTGTCTGCTGTGTGTCCTTGGACAAGTCACTTCACTTCTCTGGGCCTCGGTTACCTCAGCTGTAAAATAAGGGGTTAAGATTGTGAGCCCCATTTGGGACAGGGATGGTGTCCAGCCTGATTACCTCGTATCTAGCCAAGAGCTTAGTACAGTGCCTGCCATATAGTAAGCACTTAACAGCATTGTGTAGTAGATACAGCAAAGGCCTGGGGGTTCAGCTGTGTTGCCTTGGGCAAAGTCACTTCACTTCTCTGGGCCTCAGTTCTCTCATCTGCAAAATGGGGTTCAAGGCTGTGAGCCCCACAGGGGTCAGGGACTGTGACCAATCCAATTGGCTTGCATCTATCCCAGAGCTTACTACAGTGCCTGGCGCATAGTAAGCGCTTAACAAATATCATTATCATTATTATTATTATCATCATTTGAGAAGCAGTGTGGCTCAGTGGTAAGAGCCCGGGCTTGGGAGTCAGAGGTCACGGACACAAATCCTGGCTCCACCAATTGTCAGCTGTGTGACTTTGGGCAAGTCGCTTAGCTTCTCTGTGCCTCAGTTACCTCATCTGTAAAATGGGGATGAAGACTGTGAGTCCCACGTGGGACAACCTGATCACCTTGTATCCTTCCCAGCGCTTAGAACAGTGCTTTGCACATAGTAAGCGCTTAACAAATGCCATTATTATTATCGTTATCAATTATTATTATTATCATTTTTAAAAGTCTGCAGCAGTTTCCTCATTTGTAAAACAGAATTAAATAATTGTTCCCCCTCCACATTTAGCCTACAAGCCTCATGTGAGACAAGGACTATTTATGACCTTATTATCTTGTATCTACCCCAGCATTCAGCACATAGTAAACACTTGAGTACCACCCTTATTACGGTGAGAAGCAGCATGGAAAGAGCAAAGGCCAAGGCGGCATCAAAGGACCTGGGTCTTGATCCTGACTGTGTCACTTGTCAGCAAGTCACCTGATTTCTATGGGCCTCAGTTTCCTCATCTGTAAAATGGGAATGAAACACCTGTTCTCCCTCCCTCTTCACTCGTGATGTCTACGTGGGCCAGAAACTGTGTTTGATCTGATTGTATTGTATCTACCCCAGCACTAATAGCATGCCTGGCACATAGTAAACACTTACAAAAATGATACAATTCTTGTTATTATTCAGTGAGAACTGATTCGCTTCTCATTTACTCTGCCGATGTTACTGATTCCAATGAAAAGTCTCATAAATTAGTTAAGTGTTTGCCCGTTGAAAGACAAGAACTGAGGGATGAGATTCCTCATCTACATATCTATTTTTCCATACATTATTTTATCTCTGTTCCTATCTCTGCTAACTCTTGGAAATCCTTTTTAGAGTGTTCTGCAGGACTTGAAAATGTCACTGATTAGTTGATTCACCAGATTTGGGGTGTGTCGGAAGGAAATTAGGGGGTGAGAGAAGGAATGAACTGTGTAGTGAGGGTACTTCAGATGAAATCTTAAAATGGTTCTAAAATAAAACAGTTCAAAAATTCCAGTTTCTCCATCCCATCAGTGATAATATGAGTCACTGGGTCTCCCTGACCTACTGAAGCTCCGACTGATCAGAAGGGTAGGGAAACTACAAAGGGAACAAGTTATGTGTGACTTGTCCATTTCTTCTCTGTGTGTCCTCCCTTCTTCCTCATTTGCCAGAGCTTAGAACAGTGCTTGGCACATAGTAAAGCACTTAAATACCATTATTCTTATTATCACTCCCTCTCCCTCTCCAGTTCCATCGAATCATTGCCTCCTTTTTAAAAATATACTCAAAAGTCATTAACCTAAGTGAAATTTTAGGAAGACTATGTTTGAAATGAGAAAAATATACATGCAAATGCAGTGCCCCAGTGGTCTAAATAGTCAATCAATCATATTTATTGAGCCCTTCTTGTGTACAGAGTATTGTATTAAACGCTTGGGAGAGGGTGACATAACGGTCGGTAGACACTTTCCCTGCCCACAAGGACTTACGGTCTAGAGCGGGAAACAGACGGGAAAATAAATCACGGATATGCACTAAGTGCTGAGTGGCTGAGGATGGGGTGAATATGGGATGCAAATGCAAGCGCAAGATTGGCACAGAAGGGAGAGGGAACAGGAGAAATGAGAGATTAATGCTTGCCTGAAGAGCTCTAAAATATGAATCCGATGTACCTTTTAAGGTCTAAATGAAAATATGCCTTGCATTTGACTGCAGTAGAGACTTTCCACAATGCAGACATTTCAGCGGGATTTTTATTCCTTCCTCATCACACAATAGGTACAGAGTGTAGCTTCTGATATTCTCCAATTCCTCAGCATTTCACAGACACTGCTAACACTGCTACATCCAGATACGGTCACTTCATAAAGCAGACTTTCCTTTTAATTAGGATCAAGTTTAAGAAGCCCGCAAAATCCAGTATGCAAGTTACAGTGAGCCCATTGTGGGCAGGGATTGTCTCTATTTGTTGCCGAATTGTACTTTCCAGGTGCTTAGTACAGTGCTTTGCACACAGTAAATGCTCAATAAATACGACTGAATGAATATCAATCGATACAATGTGTTTATTGAGCACTTGTAGTGTGCAGTTTTAAGCACTTGTGCAATATAACAAAGTTGGTAGACACGTTCCCTGATCACAGTGAACTTACAATCTAGAAGGGAAGACGGACACTACTATAAATAAATAAATTATAGATAAGTATATAAGGGCTCTGGTGCTGAGGGAGGGGTGAATAAAGTGTGCAAATATAAGTTCACCCAAGTGTGCCTAATACGTATCTAATTCATCGAGAAAACGATTCAATTCTAGTTCAAAACATAAAGGATATTTTAGATCCTCTACACTGTAAGCTTGCTGTGGGCAGGGACTGCGTCTGTTCATTGTTACATTGTGCTTAGTACAGTGCTTTGCACACAGTAGGTGCTCAATAAATGCGATTGAAAGAATGGACGAATCCTCATTAGGGGATACTGGGAGGTAGCAAGGAAATATTTTAGGGGGTATTTCTGTCCCTGGAATTCCCCCAGAGAGTATCCATCCACCTCAGCTTTTGAGTGAACATGCATCCCTCGGCCAGTGATATAAGAACACATATGCTACTGGTGGGAATCGTGCAGCTCGGGGAGACCTCTGTGTTTACGGCGCAAAATCCATCCCAGAGAATAAATAGCGTGGCTTTGACTCACTAGGGCAATTTCGATTTCGAAGGGCTCACTGCAAATGAAAGAATGATAATGAGTTTGGGGCAGAGGTTCATTTCCTTGAAACGCTGTCAATCTCAGTGTCGTGGAAGAGCCAAGAAGGGGCTGAATCTCTGTCAGAAGAGGTCTGGCAGCCTGATTAGGGGGATTCTGTTCCAGTGTCCCTTTGGCAATCAATCAATCAATCGTATTTATTGAGCGCTTACTGTGTGCAGAGCACTGGACTAAGCGCTTGGGAAGTACAAGGTGGCAACATATAGAGACAGTCCCTACCCAACAGTGGGCTCACTGTCAAGAAGGGTCCCCTTCCATCCCTCCCCCGCCCATATTCTGACTTCTTTTAGGGTGGTGACAGCACTCTCAAAGACTCACTAAAGCCCCATATTCATTCATTCATTCATTCGTATTTATTGAACGCTTACTGTGTGCAGAGCACCAAGTGCTTCCTTGACTAAGCCCTCCTTTCCTGTTCTCCCATTCCCTCCTGCATTGCCTTACTTGTTCCCTTTATTCATCTCCACTCCCAGCCCCATAGCACTTGTGTACACCCCTGTAATTTCATTTATTTATACTAATATCTGTCCCCCCCCCTTTATACTGTAAGCTAGGGCAAGCCACTTAACTTCTCTGTATCTCAGTTACCTCATCTTTAAAATGGGGATGAAGACTGTGAGCCCCCCGTGGGACAACCTGATCACCCTGTATCTACTCCCTTCTCTTGAGAAACAGAGTGGCTCAGTGGAAAGAGCACGGGCTTTGGAGTCAGAGGTCATGGGTTCAAATCCTGGCTCTGCCAACTGTCAGCTGTGTGACTTTGGGCAAGTCACAGGTTCTCTGTACCTCACATCATCTGTAAAATGGGAATTGAGACTCTGAGACCCCCCCGTGGGACAACCTGATCACCTTGTAACCTCCCCAGCGCTTAGAACAGTGCTTTGCACATAGTAAGTGCTTAAAAAATGCCATTATTATTATTTCCCCAGCGCTTGGCACATAGTAAGTGCTTAACAAATACCATAATTGCTATTATTATTATTAGAGAATGTGGGCTGGGAATGTGCCTGTTCATTGTTACATTGTATTCTCCCCAGGACTTAGTCCAGTGCTCCGCACACAGTAAGCACTCAATAAATACGGTTGATTGATTAATTAGTACAGTGACTGGCATATAGTAAGCTCTTAAATTCATTCATTCACTCAATCGTATTTATTGAGTGCTTACAGTGTGCAGAGCACTGTACTAAGCGCGTGGGAAGTACAAGTCGGCAACATATAGAGACGGTCCCTACCCAACAGCGGGCTCACAGTCCAGAAGGGGGGAGACAGACAACAAAACAAAACACGTAGACATAAGTATTATTGTTAGGGAGTGTGGACTGGGAATGTGTCTTTATTGTGACACTGTATTCTCCCAAGGGTTTAGTCCAGTGCTCCGCACACAGTAAGCGCTCAATAATAATAATAATGGCATTTATTAAGCACTTACCATGTGCAAAGCACTGTTCTAATCAATCAATTTAATTGTATTTATTGAGCGCTTACTGTGTGCAGAGCACTGTACTAAGTGCTGGGGAAGTACAAGTTGGCAACACATAGAGACAGTCCCTACCTAACAGCGGGCTCACAGTCTAAAAGGGGGGAGACAGACAACAAAATCAAACATACTAACAAAATAAAATAAATAGAATAGATATGTACAAGTAAAATAAATAAATAGAGTAATAAATATGTACAAACATATATACAGGTGCTGTGGGGAAGGGAAGGAAGTAGGATGGGGGAATGGGGAGGGGGGAGAGGAAGGAAGGGGGTCAGTCTGGGGAGGTTACAAGGCGATCAGGTTGTCCCACGGGGGGGTCACAATCTTAATCACCATTTTACAGGCGAGGTAACTGAGGCACAGAGAAGTGAAGTGACTTGTCCAAAGTCACACAGCTGACAATGGGCAGAGCCGGGATTTGAACCCATGAACTCTGACTCCAAAACCCGGGCTCTTTCCACCGAGCCACGCTGCTTCTCCAATGAATAGGACTGACTCACTGACGGATCAGCATAGTCAATCAATCAATCGATCGTATTTATTGAGAGCTTACTGTGTGCAGAGCACTGTACTAAGCACTTGGGAAGTACAAGTTGGCAACATATAGAGACAGCCCCTACCCAACAGTGGGCTTACAGTCTACAAGGGGGAGACAGAGAACAAAACCAAACATACTAACAAAATAAAATAAATAGAATAGATATGTACAAGTCAAATAAATATAAATAAATAGAGTAATAAATATGTACAAACATATATACATGTGCTGTGGGGAAGGGAAGGAGGTAAGATGGGGGGATGGAGAGGGGGACGAGGGGGAGAGGAAGGAAGGGGGTCAGTCTGGGGAGGTTACAAGGCGATCAGGTTGTCCCACAGGGGGGTCACAATCTTAATCGCCATTTTACAGGCGAGGTAACTGAGGCACAGAGAAGTGAAGTGACTTGCCCAAAGTCACACAGCCGACAATGGGCGGAGCCGGGATTTGAACTCATGACCTCTGGCTCCAAAGCCCGGGCCCTTTCCACTGAGCCATGCTGCTTCTCCAATAAATAGGACTGACTCACTGACGGATGAGCATAGTCCCCAAAGAAGCTCTTGCAGCCATGACTGCTACTGCCACCAATCCCCCCAGAGTAGGCCGGGTTCACTGGTTCCAGCCATTGAGATGATGTTCTCTGGGTGTGGCTGGCAGTCCCCCCATCTTACCTCCTTCCCTTCCCCACGGCACCTGTATATATGTCTATATGTTTGTATATATTTATTACTCCATTTATTTATTTATTTTACTTGTACCTATCTATTCTATTTATTTTATTTTGTTAGCATGTTTGGTTTTGGTCTCTGTCTCCCCCTTTTAGACTGTGAGCCCACCGTTGGGTAGGGACTGTCTCTATATGTTGCCAACTTGAACTTCCCAAGCGCTTAGTCCAGTGCTCTGCACACAGTAAGTGCTCAATAAATACGATTGATTGATTGATTGATTGGGCAAATCACTTCACTTCTCTGTGCCTTTGTTTCCTCATCTGTAAAATGGGGATGAAGACTGTGAGCCCCAGAATAATGGTAATGGTGGTATTTATTAAGTACTTACTATGTGCCAAGCACTGTTCTAAGCACTGGAGTAGTAACAATAATAATAAGGATGATGGCATTTGTTAAGCGCTTACTATGTGCCAAGCACTGTTGTAAGCACTAGAGTAGTAACAATAATAATAATAATGATGGCATTTGTTAAGCGCTTACTATGTGCCAAGTACTGTTCTAAGCACTGGAGTAGTAACAATAATAATAATGATGATGGCATTTGTTAAGCACTTACTATGTGCTAAGCACTGTTCTAAACACTGGAGTAGTAACAATAATAATAATGATGATGGCATTTGTTAAGCGCTTACTGTGTGCCAAGCACTGTTCGAAGCACTGGAGTAGTAACAATAATAATAATGATGATGGCATTTGTTAAGCACTTACTATGTGCCAAGCACTATTGTAAGCACTAGAGTAGTAACAATAATAATAATAATGATGGCATTTGTTAAGCGCTTACTATGTGCCAAGTACTGTTCTAAGCACTGGAGTAGTAACAATAATAATAATGATGATGGCATTTGTTAAGCACTTACTATGTGCCAATCACTGTTCTAAGCACTGGAGTAGTAACAATAATAATAATGATGATGGCATTTGTTAAGCGCTTACTGTGTGCCAAGCACTGTTCTAAGCACTGGAGTAGTAACAACAATAATAATGATGATGGCATTTGTTAAGCACTTACTATGTGCAAAGCACTGTTCGAAGCGCTGAGGAGGATACAAGATGGTCAGGTTGTCCCATGGGGGGCTCACAGTCTTAATCTCCATTTTACAGATCAATCAATCATATTTATTGAGCGCTTACGGTGTGCAGATGAGGTAACTGAGGCACAGAGAAGTTAAGCGACTTGACCAAAGTCACACAGCTGACAAGGGGCGGAGCCGGGATTTGAACCCATGACCTCTGACTCCCAAGCCTGTGCTCTTTCCACTAAGCCACGCTGCCATGTGGGACAGGGACTTTGTCCAGCCTGGTTACCTTGTATCTACCCCAGCGCTACGTACAGTGCCGAGCACATAGTAATAATTATGGTACTTATTGGGTGCTTACTATGTGACACACACTGTTCTCCCATCCCGCCTCCACTGCTTCCCTATTGTGTGATTATTGTGTGATTACAGGTTACTTAAGTTATCTGTGCCTCAGTTTCCTCAACTGCAAAATGGAGATTCAATAGCTGTCCTTCCCACTACTTTGTCAGCCCCACGTGGGACAGGGAACGTATCCGGCCTAGTCAACGTGTCTCTACCCAGTGCTTAGAACAGGGCTTGGCACATAGTAAGCGCTTAACAAATACCATAAAAGAAAAACGTGGGTGAAGCCGGTACGGCAGAGTGAAATGATAAAATGTTCTGTCAGAAAGGGACTGAAGACTTCCTAATATAGCTTATCCAATCCCGCTCTAATAAATGGTTTTTTACTTGTCATTCCCCAAATTCTAATTTGTTTCCGAATGTGAAAGGCCAAAAATTTAAATAACCTAAACACTTGCCAAAAGCCATGATGAATTCGATCCATGATCATTTCAATTTAAAGTGGTTTGAACAGCTATTTTCAGAACCGTGAGGGGCTGTGCAGGAGGAGAAGGCTCTCTCTCTCTCTTTGAGGAGGCAAATCGGATGAAACCCGAAAAAACCCTCCCTTCCAAAGTTACGTGAAAGACGTATTTGGGTTTCCATCATCATCAATCGTATTTATTGAGCGCTTACTGTGTGCAGAGCACTGGACTAAGCGCTTGGGAAGTACAAGTTGGCAACATATAGAGACAGTCCCTACCCAACAGTGGGCTCACAGTCTAAAAGGGGGAGACAGAGAACAAAACCAAACATACCAACAAAATAAAATAAATAGAATAGATATGTACAAGTAAAATAAATAAATAAATAAATAGAGTAATAAATATGTACAAACATATATACATATATACAGGTGCTGTGGGGAAGGGAAGGAGGTAAGATGGGGAGATGGAGAGGGGGACGAGGGAGAGAGGAAGGAAGGGGCTCATTCTGGGAAGGCCTCCTGGAGGAGGTGAGCTCTCAGTAGGGCCTTGAAGGGAGGAAGAGAGCGAGCTTGGCAGATGGGCAGAGGGAGGGCATTCCAGGTCCGGGGGATGATGTGGGCCAGAATAATAATGGCATTTATTAAGCGCTTACTATATGCAAAGCACTGTTCTAAGAGCTGCGGAGGCTACAAGGTGATCAGGTTGTCCCCCGGGGGGGCTCACAGTCGTAATCCCCATTTTACAGATGAGGGAACTGAGGCTCAGAGAAGTGAAGTGACTTGCCCAAAGTCACACAGCAGACAAGTGGCGGAGCCGGGATTTCAACCCATGACCTCTGACTCCAAAGCCCGGGCTCTTTCCACTGAGCCATGCTGCTTCTAAGACTATTTCCAGATCGGTCTGTTGTTACAATATCATTTAGGGCGGGACTGAGTATCCATCGGGCCGGGAGTGGATCGGTAGCACACAGGAAAATGTAAAAGAAGCTGCAGACTGACTTCTCTGTGTAGTTAGATGGATTTTGCACAGTTGGATGAGAGAAGTCTTAAATGAACTGATTGTGCTGATCCGGTTAAATGGGGAGAACACGTTTATAGGGGCCATTTTAGAAGAGCGGGCAGAAATCCCCAAATCTGGCCTGTTTCACCTCTGCTGGCCTGCTTTCTCTCCAGCAATTCTCCCACATACCCTCCTGAGCATGCTTTATGCATCCTCGGGACACCGGGAATCTTAACTCCACACTTCTCCCATCAGCCTTCCTGGGATCTAAAAGCCACAGGGAAAGATACAAAATCATCATCATCATAATAACAATAACAACGATGGCATTTTGTTAGGCAATTACTATGCATCCAGCACTGGGATGGTTATAAGCTGGACACAGCCCCTGTTCTGCATGGAGCTCACAGTCTTAATCCCCATTTTACAGATGAGGGAACTGAGGCACGGGGAAGTTAAGTGACTTCCCCAAGGTCACACAGCAAGCAAGTGGAGGAACTGGGATTAGAACTCAAGTCCTTCGGACTGGCATAATTTAGGCCACTCTGCTTCAATGTTAAGCAGAGTGTATTTGCTAAGCGCATTTGCTAAGCGCAAAAGCGGTATTTGTTAAGCGCTTACTAAGTGCCAGGCACTGTACTAAGCTCTGTCAGTACCAGAAGATCTGGTCTAAATCTCGTATTCGGGGAGGCGTAACGGAGCGTGGGAATGGGAGGTGAGAACCATTCATCCTGAAAAGAGGGATTCCATTTGGTCACCCGCTGCAGAATAACTGTTCTCCATCTCCATCTTTTAGACTGTGAGCCCACTGTTGGGTAGGGACTGTCTCTATATGTTGCCAACTTGTACTTCCCAAGCGCTTAGTACAGTGCTCTGCACACAGTAAGCGCTCAATAAATAAATAAATACGATTGATGATGATGATCTCCCCTGAGGTCAATATAGGACATGTCTATCCCTATTTAATAGCTGACTTGCTTTTAAGCACTTGCATCTTTTATTTTACTTGTACATATTTATTCTATTTATTTTATTTTGTTAATATGTTTTGTTTTGTTGTCTGTCTCCCCCTTCTAGACGGTGAGCCCGCTGTTGGGTAGGGACTGTCTCTATATGTTGCCAACTTGGACTTCACAAGTGCTTAGTACACACTTGTATATATGTATATATGTTTGTACGTATTTATTACTCTATTTATTTTACTTGTACCTATTTATTCTGTTTATTTTATTTTGTTAATATGTTTTGTCTTGTTCTCTGTCTCCCACTTCTAGACTGTGAGCCCACTGTTGGGTAGGGACCGTCTCTATACGTTGCCAACTTGTACTTCCCAAGCACTTAGTACAGTGCTCTGCACACAGTAAGCACTCAATAAATATGATTGAATGAATGAATGAATATTTATTACTCTATTTTACTTGTACATATTTATTCTATTTATTTTATTTCATTAATATGTTTTGTTTTGTTGTCTGTCTCCCCCTTCTAGACTGTGAGCCCGCTGTTGGGTAGGGATCTTCTCTATATGTTGCCAACTTGGACTTCCCAAGTGCTTAGTACATATTTATTACTGTATTTATTTTACTTGTACATATTTATTCTATTTATTTTATTTCATTAATATGTTTTGTTGTCTGTCTCCCCCTTCTAGACTGTGAGCCCTCTGTTGGGTAGGGACCATCTCTATATGTTGCCAACTTGTACTTCCCAAGCGCTTAGTCCAGTGCTCTGCACACAGTAAGCGCTCAATAAATACGACTGAATGAATGAATGAAAAGCTCTGGGGTAGATACAAGTTTATCAGGTTATTAGACCCTGTCTCACAGTGTCGATTCTCATTTTACAGATGAGGTAACTGAGGCACAGAGAAGTCAAGTGACTTGCCTGAGGTTACACGTCAGATAAGTGGCCGAGTCAGGTTTGGAACCCAGGTCCTCCGGCTCCCAGGCTCGTGCTCTTTCCACTAGGCCAAGATGCTTCTCTGGATCTGAGGCCCCAACATCTCAGTGTGCAATTAAAATAATCTGGATAACCTATTCTTAGCACGGAGAGACGAAGAAACTCACTGAGCTGTCACGGATTTGAAAGCCAAATTCCTAATTACTGAATCTACACCACCAGAAACCAACTGGAGACAAAATTCTCGGTCCTTTATTATAAACAGAAGAAAGGTAACACTAGTGAAAAGAAGCCTGATCTCTAGGCTCATTCTAAAGTTTATTTCTCTATGACATAATTAAACCTCATGCAAGAAAATTCACTATTTGCGTGCAGTAAAGAATTACTAAAAACTTTTCCCCTAGTGCCTTACAACTTTAAGGCTAATCACACTCAATGTGTTATTTCTCGGTAAGAAGTCATTAACATACGTTACATCTATGCATCTGTGTATCTATGCACAGATCAATCAATCGTATTTATTGAGCGCTTACTGTATGCAGAGCACTGTACTAAGCGCTTGGGAAGTACAAGTTGTATCTGTGCATCTAATGATGTGCCTCTAGCTGTACTTCTATTTATTCTGACGACTTGACACCTGTCCACATGTTTTATTTTGTCGTCTGTCTCCCCCTTCTAGACTGTAAGCCCGTTGTTGGGTAGGGACCATCTCTATATGTTGCCAACTTGTACTTCCCAAGCGCTTAGTACAGTGCTCTGCACACAGTAAGCGCTCAATAAATACGATTGATTGATTGATTGACTGTTGGGTAGGGACTGTCTCTATATGTTGCCAACTTGGACTTCCCAAGTGCTTATTACAGTGCCCTGCACACAGTAAGCGCTCAATAAATACGATTGAAAGAATGAATAAATACGATTGAATGACTGAATGAATAAACCTGTATTTTTGGAGGGAAAAAATGTACAGATTTTTGTATTTTAGGAACAAGGTAGCTTAAGAAAACTTATAGATTGTATCATTGCATGTTTATGCCTTGGCTTCTTATAAACGGCACCAAGAGGACATCCCAAGATTACCACTACATGTCACTGAGAAATCCGGAATAGCACAGCAGCTGGAAGACTCATGGATATAATTTGTAAGTGAGGCTTCGTTTTTATTCCACAAGGGACTGGGGGGGCAGGGAGAAAGAAGGCCAGGGATATCTTGGCCAAATTTCATCCCCCCTCCATCCAGAGGAGCAGCATGGCTTAGTGGATAGAGGACAGGCCTGGGTGTCGAGAGGCCACGGGTTCTAATTCCGGCTCCACCACAAGTCTGCTGTGTGACCTTGGGTAGGTCTGGTCACCTCTCTGTGCCTCAGTCACCTCATCTGTAAAATGGGGATTGAGAGTGTGAGCCCCACATGGGACAGGGACTGTGTCCAACCTGATTACCTTGTATCTACTCCAGCATTTAGAACCGTGCTTGGCACATAGTGAGTGCTTGGCCCGCAGTAAGTGCTTAACAAGTACCATAATTATGGGAGAAGCAGCATAGCATAGTAGATAGAGCCTGGGCGTCACAAGGTCATGGGTTCAATCAATCAATCAATCAATCGTATTTATTGAGCACTTACTGTGTGCAGAGCACTGTACTAAGCGCTTGGGAAGTAGAAGTCGGCAACACATAGAGACAGTCCCTACCCAACAGAGGGCCCAGCTCTGCCATTTGTCAGTTGTGTGACCTTGGACAAGTCACCTCACTTCTCTGTGCCTTAGTTACCTCATAATAATAATGATGGCATTTATTAAGCACTAGGTGCAAAGCACTGTTCTAAGGGCTGGGGAGGTTACAAGGTGATCAGGTTGTTCCCCGCGGGGCTTACAGTCTTAATCCCCATTTTACAGATGAGGTAACTGAGGCCCAGAGAAGTGAAGTGACTTGCCCAAAGTCACACAGCTGACAAGTGGCAGAGCCGGGATTTGAACCCATGACCTCTGACTCCAAAGCCCGTGCCCTTTCCACTGAGCCACGCTGCTTCTCATCTGCAAAATGGAGATTGAGACTGTGAGCCCCACATGGGACAGGGACCGTGTCCAACCTGATTTGCTTGTATCCACCCCAGCGCTTAGTACAGTGCCTGGCACATAGTAAGTACTTAAAAAATATCAAAATTATTGTCATTATTATTATGATGATTCCTAGATTCATCTCCCAAGCCCTGACCTCTCTCCTTGGCTGCAATAGGGCATTTCCTCCTGCCTTCGGGACATCTCTACCTCGATGTCCTCCCGACAACTCAAACTTAACACTTCCAAAACAGAACTCGTCATCTTCCCACCCAAACCCTGTACTCCCATGTCTTTCCCATCACTGTAGACAATACCACCATCCTCCTTACCTCACAAGACTATAACCTAGAGGTTTTCCTTGACTCATCCCTCTCATACAACCCATATGTCACCAAATCCCATCCGTTCAACCTCTGTTCAGCATAGCTAAAATCCGCCCTTTCCTCTCCATCCAAACTGCTACCACATTAATCCAAACATTAATCTCGTCTTGATTACTGTACCTGCTTCCCCGCTGACTTCCCAGCCTTCCGTCTCTCCCGACTCCAGTCCATATTTCACTCTGCGGCGTGGATCATTTTTCCAAAAACACATTCCGCCCATGTCTTCCCACTCCTGAAGAACCTCCGGTGGTTGCCCATCCACCTCTGCATCAAACAGAAACGCCTCAAAACTGGCTTAAAAGCACTCAATCAGCTTTCCCCCTCCTACTTATTGATCTCCTACTACAGCGCAGCCCGCACACTTCGCTCTTCTGGCACAAGCTAGCTCTTTATGCCCTGATCTCATCTATTTTGCCACCATCTCTTTTCCCACACCCTCCCTCTGGCCTGGAATTCCTCCCCCCTCCATTCATGCCAGACCATACTCTCCCTAAATTCAAAGACCTTATTAAATCTTCTAGACTGTAAACTCATTGTAGGCAGGGAACATGTCTGTCCACTCTCCCAAGTGGTTAATACAGTGCTCTGCATATTGTAAATGCTCAATAAATACCATTGATTGATCTAATCAATCGATACTATAGTTGCATCCCGTCCAAAAGACATTTCCCTGACTAAGCCCCCTTTTCCCCATCTCAATCACCTTTCTGGGATGATTGGAACTGGATTCTTTAAGTACTTGATATTCACCCCACCCTCAGCCCCATAGCACTTAAAATCACGCTTGTAATTTGTTTATTCATAGAAATGTCTGTCTCCCCCTCAAGACTGTAAGCTCGTTTTAGGCAACATGTTTACCAAATCATCGTCATCATCATCGTCAGTGAAAATTACCGAGTGTCAACTATGTGCAGAGCAAAAGAATTGGCAAAAACTTTCCCTGTCCATAATGAGATTACAGTCTAGAGGGAGAAATTTTGTTTCAGCGTCCTCTCCCAAGCATTTGGTACACAATAAGCACTCAAAATATACCGTTGTTCGATTGACATACGAAGGTCCTAGTGGTGGACCCTACCTTGTTCTAGACTCATCTCAGCTCTGGGCCTCCATAATAATAATGATAATAATAATAATGGCATTTATGAAGCACTTACTATGTGTAAAGCACTGTTCTAAGCGCTGGGGAGGTTACAAGGTGATCAGATTGTCCCACAGGGGGCTCACAGTCTCAATTCCCATTTTACAGATGAGGGAACTGAGGCCCAGAGAATAATAATGATGGCATTTATTAAGCACTTACTATGTGCAAAGCACTGTTCTAAGCACTGGGGAGGTTGCAAGGTGATCAGGTTGCCCCACGGGGTCTCACAGTCTTCATCCCCATTTTACAGATGAGGGAACTGAGGCCCAGAGAACAATAATGATGGCATTTATTAAGCCCTTACTATGTTCAAAGCACTGTTCTAAGCACTGGGGAGGTTACAAGGTGATCAGGTTGTCTCACGGGGGGCTCACAGTCTTAATTCCCATTTTACAGAAGAGGGAACTGAGGCCCAGAGAATAATAATGATGGCATTTATTAAGCACTTACTATGTGCAAAGAACTGTTCTAAGCGCTGGGGAGGTTACAAGGTGATCAGGTTGTCCCACGGGGGGCTCACAGTCTTCATCCCCATTTTACAGATGAGGGAACTGAGGCCCAGAGAAGTGAAGTGACTTGCCCAAAGCCACAGAGCTGACAATTGGAGGAGCCGGGATTTGAACCCATGACCTCTGACTCCAAAGTAGTGAAGTGACTTGCCCAAAGTCACACAGCTGACAATTGGCGGAGTCAGGATTTGAACCCATGACCTCTGACTTCAAGGTCCGGGCTCTTTCCACTGAGCCACGCTGCTTCTCTATACAGTAACCTGATACAGTAATCAAGGCAGGATAGGATAAGTGCTTGAAACCTACCCACTTAGGTCCAATAGGATTCTAGGCCTTGTGGTACAGACAATCCAGAATGGTCCCCTAACCCCATACTGGTCCCCTCCTCCGCCTCCAAATGGTTGAACTCTGGCCCTATTTCCCGGGACATCTTCCTCAAATTCATTCATTCATTCATTCAATCGTATTTATTGAGCGCTTACTGTGTGCAGAGCACTGGACTAAGCGCTTGGGAAGTACAAATCGGCAACATATAGAGACGGTCCCTACCCAACAATGGGCTCACATGACAGCTCATCCTGCACCCCTTCTCTCCTCAAAAACTCCAAGGGCTGCCTTCCTCTCTCCACTTAAAACAACAACTCCTAATCAGATAGAGGACAAGGGAGTCTGAGCACCTGGATTCTAATCCCGGGCCCACCACTTGTCTGCCGTATGACCTTGGGCAAATCGCTTCACTTCTGTCTCCCCCTTCTCGACCGTGAGCCCGCTGTTGGGTAGGAACCATCTCTATATGTTGCCAACTTGGACTTCCCAAGCGCTTAGTACAGTACTCCGCACACAGTAAGCATTCAATAGATATGATTGAAAGAATGAATGAATCCCCCCGCCTCACCTCCTTCCCCTCCCCACAGCCCCTGTGTATATGTTTGTACACATTTATTACTCTATTTTACTTGTATATATTTACTATTCTATTTATTGTATTTTGTTACGTTTTGTTTTGTTGTCTGTCTCCCCCGTCTAGACTGTGAGCCCGCTGTTGGGTAGGGACCGGCTCTATACGTTGCCAACTTGGACTTCCCAAGTGTTTAGTACAGTGCTCTGCACACAGTAAGCGCTCAATAAATACGATTGAATGAATGAATAAAGAAAGTCAATATCTGACCTCTCTACTGCTTCATGTCAGGACATAACCCTCATGCTACAAGAGAGGCGACTGTACAGAGATGCTTTTTTTTAGATTTTCATTTGATTACTGGTCACGGTAAGCACTTAATAAACACCTTTGACTGATTGATTTTTCAAACACCCTTTCAGAGCATCCCCTTTAAATCTGGATGGACTTTTAGGTTCGCTGAGCTGATGCTGATATTATTGGATTTTATGTTTGCCACTCAAACTTGAATGATTCATTCTTTCATTCATTCATTCAGTGGTATTTATTGAGCGCTTACTGTGTGCAGAGCACTGGACTAAGCGCTTGGGAAGTCCAAGTTGGCAAAATATAGAGACGGTCCCTACCCAACAGCGGGCTCACAGTCTAGAAGGGGGAGACAGACAACAAAACAAAACATAACAAAATACAATAAATAGAATACTAAAAATGTACAAGTAAAATAGAGTAATAAATGTGTACAAACATATATACAGGGGCTGTGGGGAGGGGAAGGAGGTGAGGCAGGGCGATTCATTCATTCATTCAATCGTATTTATTGAACGCTTACTGTGTGCAGAGCACTGTACTAAGCGCTTGGGAAGTCCAAGTTGGCAACATATAGAGACGGTTCCTACCCAACAGCGGGCTCACAGTCGAGAAGGGGGAGACAGACGACAAAACATATTAACAAAATAAATAGAATAGTAAATTCATTCAATCATATTTATTGAGTGCTTACTGTGTGCAGAGCACTGTACTAAGCGCTTGGGAAGTCCAAGTTGGCAACATATAGAGACGGTCCTCCTCCTCCTCCTCATTCATTCAATCATATTTATTGAGCGCATACTGTGTGCAGAGCACTGGACTAAGCACTTGGGAAGTCCAAGTTGGCAACACATAGAGGAATTTGTTAAGAGCTGACTATCTGCCAGGCACTGTACTAAGTACTGGGGTGGATACAAGCAAATCAGGTTAGATACAGTCCCTGTCCCACATAGGGCTCACAGTCTTAATTCTTATTTTGCAGATGAGGTAACTGAAGCCCAGAGAAGTGAGCGAACTGCCAAAGGCCACGCAGCAAACGGCAGAGGTGAGATTAGAACCCATAACCTCTCGACTCCAAGGCCCATGCTCTAGCCACTATGCTCTACAACACAGTAAAAGCCCAATGAATCCCATTGATTGATTGACTGATTATGGTGTGGGAAATGAAAGCAAAATGGAGAGGAATCCCCAAAACAAAACACAAATTACATTTTACTAATGATAATGATACTATAATAATCATGATAGTATGTGGTAAATCCATAGAACAGTGTTTGACACACAGTAAGAGCTTAACAAATGCCGTAAAAAAGTATAACAATGTATCAGAGCTGGGAACACTTTCCCTTCCCACAACAAGCTTCTTTTATCCAGCGCTTAGAACAGTGCTTTGCACATCATCATCATCAATCATATTTATTGAGCGCTTACTGTGTGCAGAGCACTGGACTAAGCGCTTGGGAAGTCCAAGTTGGCAACATCTAGAGACAGTCCCTACCCAACAGTGGGCTCACAGTCTAAAAGGGGGAGACAGAGAACAAAACCAAACATACTAACAAAATAAAATAAATGGAATAGATATGTCCAAGTAAAATAAATAAACATTTATTATAAACAATAAACAAATAATCATAGTAAGCGCTTAATAAACGCCATTATCATCATCATTATTCTGCGCCCAGCACTGTCTTAGGCAATGGATTGGACACAAGTTAATCAGATCCTGTTCCCGCCTCAGTGATAACAATTCTCACAAAGGAAAAGGTGAGGGGCATGCTATCGATCCGGCTATTCAGGTGAAATCTGTCCATAAGGTGTACCTCCTCCAAGAAGCCTTCCCTGAGGACACCCTCCCGTCTTTGACCGCTCCCTCCATGTTATCCTGACTTGTTCCCTTCATTTATCTTCCTTCGCAGCCCCAGAATACTTACATATAGATGTGTAATTTATTTATTCATTCACTTATTTAGTTACGTATATTAACGTCTGTCTTTCCCTCTGGACTGTGAGCTCATTGTGGGTGGGGAATGCCTCTGTTTGCTGTTATATTTTACTCTCTCAAGAGCTTAGCATAGTGCTTCGCACACAGTAAGTGCTCAATAAATACGACTGAATGAATGAGTGAATGGACCATAACGACGACCTTTGGCGACTACTCACTGAACTCAGAGATCACTTGGAATGGAGAATCGGCACGGCCCAAGTGGATGTGGGTTCTAATCCCGGCTCTGCCGCTTGTCAGTTGTGTGACCTTGGCAAATCACTTCAACTCGCTGTGCCTCAGTTACCTCGGCTGTAAAATGGGGATTAAAGCGGTGAGCCCCACGTGGGGCATGGAATAGGTCAATCAATCAATCAATCAATCGTATTTATTGAGCGCTCACTGTGTGCAGAGCACTGTACTAAGCGTTTGGAAAATACAAGTTGGCAACATATAGAGACAGCCCCTACCCAACAGTGGGCTCACAGTCTAAAAGGGGGAGACAGAACAAAACCAAACATACTAACAAAATAAAATAAATAGAATAGATATGTACAAGTAAAATAAATAAATAAATAAATAAATAAATAAATAAATGATGAGCTTGTACCAACTCCAGCTCTTAGTCTAGTGCTTGCCACATAGAAAGTGCTTAACATATACTATAAAAGAAAGTGGAGATCAGAAACTGCACTGAATTTTAGTACAAATACTCTAGTTCATTCATTCAAATGTATTTATTGAGCGCTTATAGTGTAAAAAGCATGATACTCTAAGCTTCTTCTGACTTATCTGAAAGACCTGGAGGCAAACTAAGCCTTGGCAACCTTGTTTTGTTTTCATACTTTGGATTTTGTCTCCCTTGGGGACAGTTTCTTTTCCCTGTAATGGGAGTGTCTAGAAACTAACACAATAGCAAACAGGAGATGCTGATCAACTGTATACTCTAAATTCATTCCTTCATCCAATCAACCATGTTTATCAATCACTTACTGTGTGCACAGCACTGTACTAAGCGCTTGGGAGAGTACAATGGAACAATAAACAGAAGCAGCGTGGTTCAGTGGAAAGGGCACGGGCTTTGGAGTCTGAAGTCGTGGGTTCAAATCCTGGCTCCGCCAATTGTCAGATGTGTGACTTTGGGCAAGTCACTTAACTTCTCTGTACCTCAGTTCCCTCATCTGTAAAGTCGGGATTAAGACTGTGAGCCCCACGAGGGACAACCTGATCACCTTGTAACCTCCCCGGTACTTAGAACAGTGCTTTGCACATAGTAAGGTCTTAATAAATGCTATTATTATTATTATTATTATTATTATTATTATTATTATTATTATGTGGAGTCAGAAGTCATGTGTTCAAAACCCAGCTCTGCCAATTGTCAGCTGTGTGACTTTACTTTGGGCAAGTCACTTAACTTCTCTGTGCCTCAGTTCCCTCATCTGTAAAATGGGGATTAAGACTGTGAGCCCCACGAGGGACAACCTGATCACCTTGTAACCTCCCCGGCGCTTAGAACAGTGCTTTGCACATAGTAACCACTTAATAAATGCCATCACTATTATTCATTCAATCATATTTATTGAGTGCTTACTGTGTGCAGAGCACTGTACTAAATGCTTGGGAAGTACAAGTGGGCCACATACAGAGACCGTCCCTACCCAACAGTGGGCTCACAGTCTAGAAGGGGGAAATAGACAACAAAACAAAACCTATTAACAAAATGAAATAAATAATAAACAGACACAATTCCCTGCCCATGAGCCCAGTGCTGGGTAGGGACTGTCTCTATATGTTGCCATCTTGTACTTCCCAAGCGCTTAGTACAGTGCTCTGCACACAGTCAGCGCTCAATAAATTTGATTGATTGGTTGATTACAGTCTAGTGGAGGGGTGAGGAACACATCAATCTTTTCTTCCCCAAAGATGGTCTTCACTCCCTGAACTAGAGGAAGTGATGGCAGATGGGAGCGAAGGAGAGAGGAAGAGGAGGGGGGCAGGGGATGGGGAGTCTGGACAGACCCTAGAGCTTTGCCCCCCAAATCCTCACCAATTTTTGCCAATTTGTACTTCCCAAGCGCTTAGTACAGTGCTCTGCACACAGTAAGCGCTCAATAAATACGATTGATGATGATGATGATGATGAACTGGGAGGGAATGGTTGGGAGAGAAACAGCCTCCACTGCTTCAGGGCCCCAGGAGCGGGAATTATGGGAAATGGGAAAGGGAATCTCCCAGAAGAACCCACACCTGGATACGGTATTCCTCCCACGGGCCATTTGCTCCTTGGGGAGCTACAAGAGTTCATTATTGGCAGGGAATCTGTCGGCTAATTCTGTTCTATTGTAATAATAATAATAATAATGGTATTTTTTAAGCGCTTACTATGTGCAAAGCACTGTTCTAAGCGCTGGGGGGATATAAGGTGATCAGATTGTCCCACGTGGGGCTCACAGTCTTAATTCCCATTAAAAGTGCTTTGAACCATGCTCTGACCGAGACTGAGCCCCCTTTTTCCTCTCCTCCTCCCCATCCCCCCTGCCCTACCTCCTTCCCCTCCCCACAGCACCTGTATATATGCTTGGACAGATTTATTACTCTATTTATTTTACTTGTACCTATTGTACATTCTACTTTTTTAATGATGTGTATTTAGCTTTAATTCTATTTGTTCTGACGGCTTGACACCCGTCCACATGTTCTGTTTTGTTGTCTGTCTCCCCCTTCTATCATCATCATCATCATCAATCGTATTTATTGAGCACTTACTGTGTGCAGAGCACTGTACTACAGTACTACTATTGTACTTCTACACCGGGAGCCCGTTGTTAGGTAGGGACCGTCTCGATATGTTGCCAATGTGTACTTCCCAAGCGCTTAGTACAGTGCTCTGCACGCAGTAAGTGCTCAATAAATACGATTGAATGAATGCTCTGCACATAGTGTGGTGTGGAGGCTAGAGCCCAGGCCTGGGAGTAAGAAGGTCATGGGTTCTAATCCCTGTTCCGCCCCTTGTCTACTGTATGGCCTCGGGCAACTCGGTTCACTTCTCTGTGCCTCAGTTACCTCATCTGTAAAATGGGGATTGAGACTGTGAGCCCCACGTGGGACAGGAATTGTGTCCAACCCAGTTTGCTTGTATCCACCCCAGCACTTAGTACAGTGCCTGCCAAATAGTAAGTACTTAACGAATACCACAATTATTATCATTATTACGCTAATCCTGACTCCACAACTTGTCTGCTCTATGGCCTTGGGAGATTCGCTTCACTGGGCCTCAGTTCCCTCATCTGTAAAATGGGGATCGGCACTCTGAGCCCCACATGGGACAGGAACTGTGTCCAGCCCGATTTGCTTGTATCCGCTGCAGTGTTTATTAATAATGATAATAATAATAATAATGGCATTTATTAAGCACTTACTATGTGCAAAGCACTGTTCTAAGTTTAGTATAGTGCCTGGCACATAGTAAGTTAAGCACTTAACAAACACCACAATTAATAATAATAATAATAATAATAATAATAATAATAATAGCATTCATTAAGCACTTACTACGTGCAAAGCACTGTTCTAAGTGCTGGGGAGGTTACAAGGTGAACAGGTTGTCCCATGGGGGGCTCACAATCTTAATCCCCAAATTATGATTAGTAGTAGTAAGTGCTCAAGAAATAATAATTATGGTATTTTGTTAAGCGCTTACTATGTGCCAGGCACTGTACTAAGCACTGCATATGATGGATTGATTGATTACGAAAGGCAGAGAACATTATCGTCTTCCTTGCCTTTCCACTTTCCCTGCAGGACAGACAATGTCAGCATTGCTTGCCCTCAGATAAATCAAAACCCAAAGCTATGGAGAGGAGCTGTGTGACCTAGGGGAAAGAGCATGGGCCTCAAAGTCACGGCGCCTTAGTTCTACCCCAGCTCCATCACATAATAATAATAATAATAATAATAATGGCATTTATTAAGCACTTACTATGTGCAAAGCACTGTTCTAAGCACTGGGGAGGTTACAAGGTGATCAGGTTGTCCCACGGGGGGCTCACAGTCTTCATCCCCATTTGACAGATAAGGGAACTGAGCCACAGAGAAGTGAAGTGACTTGTCCAAAGTCACACAGCTGACAATTGGCAGAGCCGGGATTTGAACCCATGAACTCTGACTTCAAAGCCCGGGCTCTTTCCACTGAGCCACGCTGCTTCCCCTTGCTTGCTGAGCGACCTTGGGCAAGTTGTTGAACTTCTCCGTGCCTCAGTTTCTTCATCTGTAAAATGGGGATTCAATACTCGTTCTCATATAGAGATGGTCCCTACCCAACAGCGGGCTTACAGTCTAGAAGTAGGCTCACAGTCCAGATTAATTCAGTACAGCGTGGCTCAGTGGAAAGAGCCCGAGCTTGGGAGTCAGAGGTCATGGGTTCTAATCCCAGCTCCTCCATTTGGCAGCTGTGTGACTTTGGACAAATCACTTCACTTCTCTGGACCTCAGTTACCTACCTGTAAAATGGGGATTAAGACTGTGAGCCCCACATGGGGCAACCCAATCACCTTGTATCCCCCCCAGAGCTTAGAACAGTGCTTTGCACATAGTAAGTGCTAAACAGATACCATCAGCATCATTACTTAGCACCTAGCAAGTGCTTAACAAATACCATGATTACTTCTATTAATATTAAAGCTGGAATGGATGAGAAGCAGTTTGGCCGCATAGAAAGAGCACGGGTTTAGGAGTCAGAGGACCTGGGTTCTAATCCCATCTCCACCACATAGCTGCTGCGTGACCTTGGGCAAGTCACTTTGCTTCTCTTGGCCTCAGTTCCCTCATCCGCAAAATGGGGATTCAATACCTTTTCACCTTCTTAGACTGTGAGCCCCATATGGGACCTGATTAGTGTTTGGCACATGGTAAGCGCTTAACAAATACCATTATTATTACTGTTATTACTATTATTCTTATCTTGTATCAACCTCAGCACTCAGTACAGTGCTGGTCACAATTACCACAATTCTTCTGATTTTTATTATTATTAGGTGAAGATAAGAACTTAAGAGCTTTTAGCAGGTGGTTCCTTCATTCATTCATTCAGTCATATTTATTGAGCACTTTCTGTGTGCAGAGCACTGTACTAAGCTCTTGGAAAGTACAATTCAGCAGTAAAGAGAGACAATCCCTGCCCACACCAAGCTTACAGTCTAGAGGTGGTTTCAGCTGTTCCATTGAACTCTCAACCCAAACAATCTGCTACACTGGTATGGGAATTAGTTATAGGGAGCCCAAATGCTTGAAACCTCTGGCTGTAGTGTTTTCTCTAATATGAATAATAATCTTTACCTTTAGTGTCCATGAACAACTTTTCTCTCCTTCTCTGCTATAACAGTACGGACTCTCCCTGACAACCTAGCAAATGAAGGCTGAAATAACTCTACGCATTAATAGCCTGCCATTAATCAATCATATTTATTGAGCACTTACTAAGCATCTGGGAGAGTACAATACAATAGGGTTAGTAGACACATTCCCTGCACACAAATAACCTCTTTTCTGTCCTTAAAATCCAAGTCAAACGATAAAAATATCTGTTTAATTAAATCCCTTAAATATGATTCTTGTATCATTGCATTTGCTATTTATAGGGACTTGCACTGTTTTTAATTCTTGCCCATAGTTTCATAAACATTCTGAATCTTCTGGTGGCAATAAAGGCTCATTTGTCTGATACTGTCATTTGCCAACAACGCACTGCTGCGCTGTAGCACCTAAGGTTGTGTTTCACTACACCGTGAAACATTTCTCAGTCCTCGTAGCTCACCTAATTTCAACTGCTCAGGTATCCTGCTCTCATGCATTCTTCTCAGATATCTTTTGCAATGAAGCCGATACGTTATGTAGTTTGCTTCAGATATTTACGAACTGTGTTTCTGGACCTTGTTGCTGGAGATTCCCCAATCAATCCATCAGTCGTATTTACTGAGCTCTTACTGTGTTCAAAGAGACTGTACTAAGTTCCTGGGAGAGTAAAGTGCCTGTTAGGTACGTTGCTTTGATATTTATGAACAGCACTTCTGGACTTTATTGCTTCTGATAAGTGTTTAACAAATACCATCCTTACCATTATCTTGGGCTAATCAATCAGTGGTATTGAAATTGCATTTCCTCCAAGTGCCTTCCCTAAGTTCCTCATTTCCCCTATTCATTCAAGTGCTTATTGAGTGCTTATTGTGTGCAAAGTACTGTACTAAGCGCTTGGGAGAGTACGGTATAACAGTCTCCCTCCTTTCTATGTCACCTAAGCACTTGGATTTGTAACCTTTAAGCACTTGATATCCACACTCAGTCCCACAGCACGTATATGTACACATTTTAGACTGTGAGCCCAATGTTGGGTAGGGACTGTCTCTATATGTTGCCAATTTGTACTTCCCAAGCGCTTAGTACAGTGCTCTGCACATAGTAAGCGCTCAATAAATACGATTGATGATGATCCATGATTTATTTTAACATCTGTATCCCCATCTTGACTCTAAGTTCCTTGCGGGCAGGGAACACATTTACCAAATCTGCTCTATCATACTCTTACAAATGCTTAGTACAGTGTCCTGCATAGTAAGTGCTGAGTAAATAGTCCTGATTGACTGAGTGCTTTCACTGGGAGAGAACCATATTATGTCCCAGTTTAAACAGTGCAATAATGTAATAATGATAATTCATTCATTCATTCATTCAATTGTATTTATTGAGTGCTTACTGTGTGCAGAGCACTGTACTAAGCGCTTGGGAAGTACAAGTCGGCAACATATATAACAATGATGGTATTTGTTAAGCATTTACTATGTGCCAAGCACTGTTCTAAGTGTAATCAGGTTGTCCCACGTGGGGCTCACTGTCTTAATCCCCATTTTACAGATGAGGTAACTGAGGCACAGAGAAGTTAAATGACTTCCCCAAAGTCACACAGCTGATAAGTGGCAGAGCCGGGATTAGAACCCATGACCTCTGACTCCCAAGCCCTTGCTCTTTCCACTAAGCCATGCTACTTCTCTAATAATAGTAGTAGTATTTGTTAAGCTCTTATGTGCAAAACACTGTTCTAAGTACCAGGGTAGATACAAGGCAAGCAGGTTGGATACCGTCTCCGTCCCACATGGGGCTCACAGTCTTAATCCCCATTTTACAGATGAGATAACTGAGGCATAGAGAAGTAAAGTGACTTACCCACGGTCACACAGCAGACAGGTGGCAGAGCCCAGATTAGAACCCAGGTCCTTCTGACTCCTAGGCCCATACTCTAATAATAATAATAATAATGGTGGTATTTGTTAAGCACTTACTACGTGCAAAGCACTGTTCTAAGCGCTGGGGGAATACAAGGTGATTAGGTTGTCCCACAGGGGGCTCACAGTCTTAATCCCCATTTTTACAGATGAGGGAACTGAGGCACAGAGAAGTGAAGTGACCTGCTCAAAGTCACACAGCTGACAATTGGCAGAGCCAGGATTTGAACCCATCACCTCTGACTCCAAAACCCGTGCCCTTTCCACCAAGCCACGCTGCTTGGCTAGAATGGGACTGTGAGCCTTTTAGAGTTTTAGACTGTGAGCCCACTGTTGGGTAGGGACTGTCTCTATATGTTGCCAATTTGTACTTCCCAAGCGCTTAGTACAGTGCTCTGCACATAGTAAGCGCTCAATAAATACGATTGATGATGATGAATGGGACACAATTGAATGGCCTAAATCAAGCTCCTTGGCTCTGGCTTTGGGAAGGAAACTCTTCAGGGCAATGAACAGCTCCAGGCCAGCAACCTGGGCTTTAGAGTGATTCACAAGGAAGCTTTGGCTCAGCCAAAATGGACTGGGGATACAATCTGAATTTCCCTTCCACAGACTGCCCTCTCAGCAAAAGGGAACAGAGTCTGAAATAGTTACCTGACACTTCCAGAAAGGGACAGGAGCAGAGACCACATCATTAAACTCCCTTAAGCACGTACGCGGGGGAAACCGTTCCATGAGGATCACTCATCCTCAACTCCTTTGCTGATACAGCTCCAAAAATGTCATTTAGAATAGGATGGTAGGGTCCTAAATAAATATTTTATAGACTAGTCACTGAAGGCTGGGGGGGCGGGGAGACATTTATTTTGACTTTTGCCTGGCTGATCATTATCTATATCTATATTAAGCGCTTAGTACAGTGCTCTGCACACAGTAAGTGCTCAATAAATATGATTAAATGAAACACTAGCTATATGAACTCAAAGCCAGTGAACTCCAATTCCCAAGTTGATTGGCATGGCCAGAGATGGTATTTACCTAAGCAAGGTAACTGGAGGAGGGGGAAGGGATTAGGCTCCTGTTTGTAGAGCTTGTGAAAATGCAAATTGTCAAATGCCTAATATCAGATAAAATCCCAATACAATAAAATATGGACCATGATAAGAATGAGCCCATTGTTGGGTAGGGACCGTCTCGATATGTTGCCAACTTGTACTTCCCAAGTGCTTAGTACAGTGCTCTGCACACAGTAAGTGCTCAATAAATATGACTGAATGAATGAATTACAGCAGAGAAAATAACCTAGTGACTGTAATAATAATAATAATGATAATAATAAAAATAATAATGACATTTGTTAAGCGCTTACTATGTGCAAAGCACTGTTCTAAGTGCTGGGGGGGATACAAGGTGATCAGATTGTCCCTCATGGGGCTCACAGTCTTAATCCCCATTTTACAGATGTGGTAACTGAGGCCCAGTTAAGTGACTTACCCAAAGTCACACAGCTGACAAGTGGCAGAGCCGGGATTAGAACCCACGACCTCTGGCTCCCAAGGCTAAGCTCTTTCCACTGAGCCATGCTGCTTCTCAATAATAATGAGAAGCATTATGAGAAGCATAATGTGAAGCAATAGGTGGCCCATCATTATCCTTGAATAAAACAAGCCTTCACCAACAAAAATATGCAAGCTTCCCCATTACGTTGAAGTTTCAAATTGTACCGAATAAATAATTGAGCTCTTATTTGGGGCATGAGACTTAAAATGTAGGTTCTGGACATACCTAGGCTTAATTTCATTCCAGCCTTTTACTTAGTTGGGATAGATTGTAAGCTCGTTATGGGCAGGGAATGTGTCTGTTGATTGTTGTACTCTCCCAAGCGCTTAGTACAGTGTTCTGCATACAGTAAACACTCAATAAATGCGACTGAATGAATGGAACTCTGATATAGACTACAAATGTAGCGGAGAAAAGATCGTTTCAGCCCATCCAGCAGGCCGAATACCCAAATAGCCAAACCCTTTTGAACCTGTAGCATTGTTGCTCATTAATCCTCAGCCTAGATGAACAGGTGGTGATTTGTAAACAGGTGCATTTCCTTTTCCCCAGAGAGGAGAGCCCAGTGTGCCTGGCTTCCACGAGGGTTAGAAGTCCCAAAGGGCGAAGCGTTGTTTTTGACTTTACAAAATCACAGCAACAGTTTCTGAGACAGAAATCTTTCTGCTAATGAAACTACTCAAATTTTACGATCAGGGTCATGAAAAATCTCAGAAGATAGCAGATAATACAGAATAAGAAATGAAGAACAATATATCATTCACCCTTCATCTTGGGGCATTTGAAAGAGTGGGGGGAATGAAGAGTTGAATTCTATAAAATGGGGGAAGGAAGAGTTGAATTATAAATCTGGAATTTAGCTAGGCAGAGATTTTTTTTCTACCTACAGTGGTCAAGGGTGCGAATTGAATCAACTCCTCCTCCTCAGATGACCCATTTCCATCTTGCAAGCCAAGGAGTGGCTATTCCATAACACGATCAGACTCTCCACCCAATTTCCAGACTGAAACAAAATATAAAATAATGCCTTGACCAGAACCGAGCGTCTTTCTCCCTGGCTCTAATCTTCAATTTCTTTTCATTCTAGAATGGCCAGGTAGGAAGAGGTGGTTCCGACTCGACGTCGATGAACCGTTTCTTCATCTGAAACCCTGCAGCGCGTGGAAGTTTGCTAATTTGAATCTTCTCCACCTTTTTAGCTTTCACCTGGCCGATGATGAGGGGCTGGAAACCCGATTCTGCTGCCCCACTTAACCGTCTGCAACTTTGTGATACGGTTTCTGTCCCAGTCGGAGGATGCAGATGAATGAGGAGTTGGGCCCACCTCCCTTCCCATCTCCCTCTCTGTCTGCCTGGAATTCCGCTTGTTGCCCCCCTCCCCGCCACCATCTATCCCGTCTGCCCTCCTTCCTGTCCCTCTGCATATCCGCCTCCTGCCTATCTTGGGGCCTGCCCATCTGTCTCTCCACCCACCCGTCTGTCTGTCTGTCTGCCCATCTGTCCTTCTGCACGCCTGTACGCCCCATCTGCCCGGAGCCTAAGAAGGGCCAGATCAGTTCACAAGGAGAAGTGTTAACCGTAGCATGTCCGAAGTGCAGTCTGAGCCTGGCCAGACAGGATTTTAGATCTCCCTCAATCTTAGGCTGGGCAAGCACGTATCGACGTCTTTTTCCCCCCCACATAGCAGTGCACCTGTCCACCCTGATTTGGATTTATTTTTCCACAAGTGGGTAAGGGCTGCTTCAGACGGTCTCAGCATTTTCCCATTATGCTAATCCTTTGTCGGCATCCTGGAAGTCTAGTGGCAACGGCGGCAACAGCAACAACAACATTTTATATATAGCCTGGGAGCAGACACAGCTTCAAGCACGAGACAGTCCTCAACCCCCAATATCCAGTCTTTACTCCTTAGGGCGATGATGGACTTGGGAAAACGCTTGGACTGGCCACCCATTTGAGGACACTGTCCATAGAAGATCATGCGAAAACTCAGAATATTCCCAAACCTCATTATTCCCCGACAATGGGGTCAGAAAAAGGACAAAGAACATATCGCTCCTGATAGCTGAGGCCCGAGAAGACCCATGGTTGTCCCTAGAGAAACACATGGAAGCTCAGAGCCAAGCACTTCCTTTTCTTGTTCTTTACCATTACGATAATGGTCTGAGACTTCAGCATAACATAACATGTGCCTAACATGTTCTTAACACGAAGGATGGGAAGGCTCTATGTCAAAACACGTTATTCCCTCACACCACATCAGAAGAAGGAATGCTGCAGTTCAGCAGAAAATTTGATTCTTAGGATAACATACTCCAGTACTAGCTAAAGGCAACAGAGAGGGGGATTGCCCCTTGAAAAAGAAATCAAACTAGTCACTCCTGAGAGATAAATGACAAAAATACTTTTCTAAGTAACCGCGTTCCCTGCCCTCCATCTGTACTATAGATGGGGTCGGATAGAATCTCTCAGAGATTGATTGGGCTCACCAAAGTCCACACAATCCTAGTGTCCTAACTCCCCTCTTCTACATGAGGCATAGTTAAGGAGCATATTGTTTTTAAAAGCTAAATGGTCATTTCTACATCCTGCCTTCCAACGCTGCTGCAAAGTGGTAGTGGACCCAAGTTAAACACTAAAAAGTTCGCGCCAACGAAAAGCCTTCAGAACTGAGAACACGACAGCCACCGGGCCACGATCAGGCTGTGTTTTTGGTTTTTTTTTGGTTGTTGGTTTTTGTTTTCCACCATCTTCTGACCTTACCCTTATTCCTTTTCTACCCCGTCCAACTGGAGAGAAAAAACACTTCTCTAGGACTCAGACACCAGACAGCTGTACGGATGCCAAATGAACCTACAACCGCGGCATACCCTGCCCTTTCTAATCAGCTTCCTAATTAAAAAATGCCACGCTGGCGTGAGACACGAGTTGTGTAGGCTTGGAAGATTTCACAAAAACCTAAATCAGCTTCCAATGGAAAGGCTGTTGGAAGTCTGGACCTTACAGATGTTGTTGGGCTAACTTGGTGCAGAGCGCTTAATCAATTTGCCCGTGTCTCCCCCTCAAGATGTATTCAATTCATCCTGAAGGAAACTGGTTTCTGAAGCCACTTGCCCAGATGCATTAGGCAGGGGGGAGTTCCAGAGAACTCGTCCACCAGCAGATGCAGCGCTGATTTCTGAACCTTCACGATCGATCGGAGAATTCCACAGCAGATGCGGTTTGATGCCCTGCAGCCTCGATGGGTTGCACAGCAAGGATGGCTATCACCCTTCCGTGGTGTCATGTGCTCTGCCCTGACAGGATGCTTCAGATGAGGCAAGACATTCGCAAGCAATGAAAGGGGAAGTCAACCCCTAAGAAAGGCTCGAGACTTCTAAGGACCATCGCCTGAACCCTTGGAAGGGCTCAGAAAGCCAAATGTTAGCTCAGTTCAGAGTCATTAAAATGGGTCTCTCTAGTTCGCTCTAGTTCTCTGGGTGAGATGTTTCCTGGATGCTTCGAGTCGAAGCATGGTGCAACAGAAATTAGATCATGAAAATCTCTGACAATGCGCTGAAAGGATTTTTTCAGGTGAATTATTAATCCGGGGAATGCTTCACTGATTCACTGCAACACCTGAGAATCCTGGCAGTGTCCAAAATTTGGAGGCAATTCTATTTAGGGCAAATTTAAGGGTGTCATTAAGCTGTCTTACTTCTGTGCGATGCAATAATTAAGAGCCATGAAGTTTCAATGAACTCTATTATTGAGGTTTCGTGAATGCTGTACATTTGAAACTCAGACAGCCAATGCACATATTCACCTGGTGTTCTGCTCTAAAATCACTGCACACAGTTCTCTAGGATCTTGATAGGAAAAATCACACACACACACAAACACACACACACACACACATACTCACACACTCACACAGAAGACCCCAAAACACTAGATACAATACTCTCTATGAGTGGCGGAATGCATCACAGAATTAAATTTCAAAGATAAACAAGGTCAAGTGACAGTCTTAAAAAGAAAACCATTTACATCAGAACTTGTGGATTTTCTGACTGATGTAAACACCACAGCAGTATTGCAATTTCTTCTCATTTGTATGCAGGTAGCATACAGATTCCACAGTAGAAGATAAGCACTTTACTACTTTTTTTTCCCCATTATAGTGGTGAAGTGAAAATTTGGGGATTGACATTTTGTTTGGGAATTTTTCAGGGGAGGGAGCAAAGGGGTTTTGGTTTATTAGTCTTACTGGTTTCTTATTTTGAAGAATGCTATTGTAATGAAAACTTTTCATTCAAAATTTCAGATGAAATCAAGTATAAATGTGTGTGTACATTTATATATATTATATATATATATCTTCAGCAAACTATATCTTACATGAGAACAAGATACCTATTGACAAAGCTTTAATTGTTTCTGAATGCAAACATAGCTCAAGTCTATAGTACAATGACTGATAGTGGTATAAAGTAATCCTGTCAACTAATATGGCATAATTTTGGCCTGTTTATAAAAGCCAAGAATTGAATTCTGTAAAGCAGCCAAGAACAAGGCAAGAATTATAGATGGGGCTCCTTAAAGCATTTACCTTCTTTTGTTAAGTGGCTGCTTTCATGCTCCCCTGCAAATATTGAACATTTATTTACCTTTCAAGAAAGTCATGAACTATGAAGAAAGTAAACTGCAGCCTTAAAGTAAGTTTCAGAAGTCCTTAAAGTATGGCTGCATTTGCTTTGACAATTTTGAATGATTTAAGCTTTTGATTCAATTGCTGAAAAAGGAATATATTGACGAAAATATCCAAACGTTGCTCATCTCCAGATAAGTAGGAGATCCTGAAAATCCATCCAAACAGTTGATTTTTATCCATACTTGGTCTGAGAAATCTAAAACCCAAACAATTTTCCCTCATGCTTTCCAACATGTTTGGACCTTTTAATGTGGGAAGCCTTTATTTTCCAAAGATTTACAGAAATGAAGCCAAAACCTACTCATTCCTAAAGCCAAACAATATTAACTATCAGAAACTTAAAGAGGTTAAGGAATCATCAGGAGACAGTCCCAGCTACTTAGCATTAAGGGTTAATTGCTTATTGCAGCATTGTAGGTTTGAGCTTTAAATTGTACTGAAGATTTGATTTCCTTCTTTTCCCTTTTATAAACAGAGCATCTTCCAAAGGAGGACAATGCTCAAAACGAAAAATAAAGTTGTATTGCCTTTCCAAAATTCCTAGTTGTTCTTTAAAAGCAAAAAAAAAAAAAAAAAACCCACCCCATTGACATGAAGCAGCTTGAGGAAAACATCCCCAAAATGAAAGCAAGTCATTTTTTAAGTGACATGCAATAGTCAGAAAACTAGAAAAGACAATTAAAGGATAATCATTTCTACTTAACCTCAACCTTAACAGCAGTTAAAATTAGGTCAGTTAAAAAGAAAATCTCCATTTTTAAGGAGATTAAGAATCATTAATTTTTTCACATTTTAAGCGATTTAAATATTAATGACTTTCAGACAGGGAAATAGATTCACCTAAAAATGCATGCATCCATGGTGGAGAAGATACAGAAAGGAATTATATAAGAAACGTGTGTCACTGTCACTGAGTGACAAAACACCAGTATGGCATTTACCAAGGTTTCATGCAATTTAAACATCGGTTTTAGAATCCTGGTTCATTAAACATGCTTTTCCTCTTTTCTGCAAATCCCTTATTTCAAGAGAGAGCACCCGTTCCCTTTTACATCCATTCCGCAGATTTTCCAGATCAATAAGAACTTCAGGTTGGTTCTGACAATCACCAGTGAGACGACTGTTAAATTAGCTCAAAACCGTCTTCCAGCCCAGGGAAAAAAAAAAAAAAAAAGCATACATTTATCAAAACCCATTACTTCTGGGCTTTAATCGCCACGAGACATGCTAATTTTCCTGGTCTGGATTCCCACTTCCAAGCAAATATTCATTAAACCCATTCAGTAATGGCTGCTTCCCATTTCTGAAAACAATAATCCCTAAACAGTTAATTTTAACTCCGGACACATGCACGGAAAAACGTGTGAAGCAGCCATCCTCAACGGGCAGAAAATAGCTATTCTTTTGTTGCTGACCAAAAGAGTTGAACTTTGCTCCACTTCTGCGAAGAGCCGTGAACCGGTCGGGAGAACACCGGGAAAGGGATAGGGCATATTTACCTTGCGGGAAATCGCCAAGAGCAAGGTGAAGAACGGCCAAACAAAGTCGTCCGGATGAATTATCTCCGCATGCAATCCAATTTTGCACCTCCAAGCTAGGCTAGGCCCCTGTCTGCCAAGCAAGTGTTTCAGCACCAGCCTCCTTGCCTTCCATCTTAAGAGATTCGCCCGGAAAATTTGCAAACCTGCTCCACGACGCCAAACTCTTCTAATGCTCTTGCACGCCTCCCCTTCCACCCTCCAACCCTATGCTCCCTCTCCATTCACCCAATCAACTTTGCCCTGCACATCTTGTCGGGGTAGCGAGGCTAAGAGACAGGATCCCCTCCTCATCTGTATGCTAATTATTTTGCCACATGGACAAAAGTCATAATGCTTTTAGACAGGAAACCCACGGGCCTGAAGTCGGAGAGAGAAATTAATAAGTTGACACTGCTAAACGGCGGGGATGGGGGGCAAGCGTGCCTTGCTCCAGTTTAGCATCAAGTAGCGACTCCATTAAGGGCAGCAGACTGACAGGCGATGGGCAACAGAAAGACAGGCTGGGTCGTCTGTGCCAAGCCCAAGTTCCCTCAGAGACCCCATTACTGCAGCAGAATAACATCAGTAGCATATCACTGACTGACTTACCCTGTCTCGGGTTTCATCCTTTAAAGCCACGCAAAACGTCGCCTTCGCCAAATCCAAAAGGGTGGGTTCTCTTCACCACATTGCTAGACCTCTCTGGAGCTAGAGCCCGGGATGACACCGGTCATTTCTAACCCTCCTGTTTATTAGGCTGGCAGTGCAGTCGGACAAGATTGGGGATGTATGCTGTATGCTTCTACATTGTACCCACAGGCCCCTAAATCTCTAGAGCAGAATGTGTATCATGTGCAGTGCTGTATTTAATGTAATAGATGGGAACCGTAAATACCACAGGCAGCCTGCACTGGCTGCCGAGTAGGCGATCTAGCGAAAAATACCTCCTCTATCAAAGGCGCAGTGGTAGGATCGCGTTGTGGCAAGGGAAAGCTCACACCGATCCTCCGAACCTCCAACCTGGTACACTCTGCATCTTCCGAATCCTCTCTAGCCCCTTCGCCCCTTCCGAAACGAGAACAGTTCCTCAGGAGTTAACGCCAACTGATTCTTGAAACGTTTTTCGGAATGCCAACTCCACTAGAGTGGATTCGTTTTCGCCCTGGATTGTTTTTATCAGTTTAATTTAAAACAAAAGAGATGGTCCACTTTCAGACTCCAGCCAGGATTACGTCTACTCCGCCGAAAGCAGAACCGACTTTTCCATGCTCGGGAGGGTGAAATGGAGTCAAACTTTGATCCGAATACAGCTAACCAAATAACAGCTCAAAAACACAAAGGCACCGATAGAAGGTTTTCAGTACTCGCATTTTGGGGAGGGACATAACACTGATTTTTATGATGAACGACAACTAACGCCGTCCATTCCACTGTCAAAACTCCAACGTTCCTCACTCTTCATCAAATCTCTCCGTGATACCACTCACCCTCAGGAAAGCTTCCATTAAATCATAATGGCACCTCCCCTTCCTTCCCCCGACTCCTCACTGGCCTCTAAAACACCAGGAGATCTTTCTTCAACTACCAACCAGAATGCAAAAATATGTGATGGTAATACTGAGGCCCAATGGCTTCTGAAGGGCTTCATTATTCCATCTGGCACCTCAAACAGACCATATATTCAGAGGACCGCTAAAGTCTGTAGCCAGGTTAAAACCAAAGGTCCCTGACAGCTTGAGTTACAGTAGGATGACAGAAAAAATAAAAAAACAAAGACTATTACTTAATGGGCTCGTTGGGAGCAGGCGGGTTCCGATTGGAGCATCAGGACAATAGTCTAGAACATGTGGGTTCCAAGAAGCCCCCAGATCTTACCCGGTATTTTCTTTTTTTAAAATACAGCGAACCTTTCAATATGTCAGTGGGAGGTTCTCGAGCTAAAGCCTCCTGAACCAACTATTTCTCCCTGCACAGACCCTACAGCAATAGGCGGAAATGCCCAGGCAAATACTTTGGGTTCCCTTATTCATTCCCCTTGCATTCATTCTAATGCCCCTATTTAATCCAGCCTGTTTTTCTTTTTTGCTTGCCTTTAGGGATTTTCTCAGCCAGTAGCACCTCTGTTGATAAACCACTGCAGCTTAGAAGACAGTACTAACTCCCATTTGAGCAGAGAGGACTAACCCAGAATAATAATAATAATAATAATAATAATAATAATAATAATAATAATGGTATTTGTTAACCGCTTTCTATGTGCTGGGCACCGTACTAAGCGCTGGGGTGGATACAAGCAAATTGAGTTGGGTATGGTCGCTGTCCCACATGGGGCTCAAGGTCTCAATCTCCATTTCACAGATGAGGAAACTGAGGTCCAGAGAAGTGAAGTGACTTGCCCAAGGTCACACAGCAGACAAGCGGTGGAGCTGAGATACCCAGAGCCCCTTCTTCCAGACCTCTGAAGAAATCCGGCTGAAGGTATGTTTGACGCCCGACAAGAAGAAAGCTGCTACCTGAACCCCAACACTGGATCTTCACCTCCAGGCCCCCCAAACCTTTTCTAATAATCACTGTGTTGAGAGAAATAAATAAAAGACACATAAAAATCTTAAAGATCTCCTTGCAAAAATCAGTATTACCCAAATCTGTTGAAGAGGTATTTTATTTTCCTTTTGGTTTAACCACACTGGATATTCTCTTTAATTTTTTCTGACATCTCTGATGATTTCTACCGGTTCTCTAAGAGTACATTATGATGTCAAATTCGAAAGCCGTCTCATTTTGGAAGCTTACTTAGGAAAATCATTGTGTTTGCTTGAACAATGCAGGTATGTAACAGAGAGAGCGAGGGAGGGAGAATGAGAAGGGGAGACAGAAAGGCAGAATAAAAATGTGCTCTGATCAGAGAGAGTGAGAGGAGCAAAAGGGAGAGAGAGGGAGCAGAGGGTGAGAAGGGTGAAAAGGTGAAAGCTAGAGGAAGAGGCAGAGAGAGTAAGGGAGGGAAGGGGAGAGAGACAGAGAGGGAGGAGGAGATAATGGGAAGGAGAAAAGGAGAGTGGGGAGACAAAAAAGGGAGGGGAGGGAGTGGGGGTAGAAAGAGGGGGAGAATGAAAGACGGACAAAGGGAAAAAGAAGGAAAAAATCAAGGTAGGATGAGGGAGGGAGGGAGACAGAAAATGCGAGGAAGGGAGAACGAGAGAGAAGAGACGGGGAGAAAGAGAGAGGGAGGGAAGTGAGGAAGGGATGGGCAGAGAGGTGAGATGGAGAAAGAAGCAGAATGAGGGAGAGATGGAGAAGAGAGGGAGGGAAAGGGGGGGAGAAACGGGGGAGAGAAGACAGACAGAGAGAGAGAGAGAGAGAGAGTGAGAGAGAGAGAGAACTAGCTTGCACCACAGAGAGAGCAATGGGCCAGACAGAAAGAGGCAGGGAAACAGAAAGACAGCAAGACAGCAAGCAGAAAGAGGCAGACAGAGAGGTAGACAGATTGACAAAGGCAGGGAGATAGGCAGGCAGAGGAAGACAGCCAGAGAGAAGCTGAGAAACAAAGAGAGTCAGACACCAGTAGGGAGAGGGAGGAAGACAAAGAAAGGCAGACATACTAACAGAAAGAGGCAGACAGGAAGTTAAAATACAGGTAGGCAGGAAAAGAGAGACTGAGGGAAGAGAGAGAGTGTATATGCTAAAGAAAGAGAGAAAAGAACAGCGAGACCGAAGGATAAGAAAGAGTAGCAAAGAAGCTGACAGAGAGAAACCCTGAGAGAAACACAAACGGAAACAGAGATACAGGCAGAGAAGAAGAAAGGCACTTGGAGTGTCATGGAGAGGGAGACTAGCTAGGTAGAGGCAGGGAGACAGAGACTAGCATTAATCCCTAATGAACATTTTTTTCATAGAGAAAAAAAACACATTTACTCTTTATTATCTCTTCGTGAGAAAGCAGGGTCAGGTTGAAAATGACTGAACTCTAGCTTTTGCTTTTTTAAATGTCCTCTATTTCATATCTGTATTAAATCTCACCTTGAAATTCTAGATGTCCCAGCACACTGGAACTTCAGAGAAAACAGCCTCCCTAATCTTCCCTCCCACACTCTCTGCCAGAATCTAATTTTTAACCTGGCAAATCCCAGCTCGGCCACTTGTGTCAAGTCACTAGATTTCTCTGTGCCTCGGTTTCTCCTTCTGTAATATGGGAATTCAATTCATTCATTCATTCAATCGTGTTTATAGAGTGCTTACTGCATGCAGAGCACTGTATTAAGCGCTTGCACTCCCCCATAGGCTGCGAGCCCTGTGCGGGACAGAGCTGTGTATCGGACCTGATTGTTTTCTCTCTCAGCGGTTAGGATAGCGTTTGGCATATAGCAAGTATTGAACAAATACTCCAATGATTATTATTCCCAGCAGTTGCTAGTTACAACTGCAACTGACTCACTGAATGTAGGAAGTATATGAGAGTGTCTTTAGGAGAGAGGAGGGGCTCAGCTTTGCCCCAGGAGATTTATGGAAGGCATAAGACACAGCTACCTTTTCTGTCCCCTGAAAACGGCCTATTTCTACCTTGCATCGTCCATGAACTATAAGACTATGTCACTCGCCTTTACCCCTCAATGTGCAGACAGTTCGAGAGGGGAAAATTGAAAGGATATGAGGGAGGAGGGAGGGAATTTTCCCAAACCTATCAAGCCCACAAGAACATCTGTCTGCAGAGCCCATTCTCCTTATCGCTGGGGATGCCTGGTCAGTTTCAGGATATCTTTGAACCGTAAAGAGAATTCTTCATAATTTTTTTTCCCAAGAAATTTCTCAAGGAAGCAGCGTCGTCTAGTGGAAGGGGCATAATAATAATAATAATAATGATGATGGCATTTATTAAGTACTTACTACGTGCAAAGCACTGTTCTAAGCACTGGGGAGAATACGAGGTGATCAGGTTGTCCCACGGGGGGCTCACAGTCTTCATCCCCATTTTCCAGATGAGGTAACTGAGGCCCAGAGAAGTGAAGTGACTTGCCCAAAGCCATGCAGCTGATAAGTGATGGGGCCGGGATTTGAACCTACGACCTCTGACTCCAAAGCCCGGGCTCTTTCCACTGAGCCATGGCCATCCCAGCATTGGCCTGGGAATCAGAGAACCAAGGTTCTAGAGCTGGCTCTGCCAGGTGTCCTTGGGCAAGTTACTTGACTTCTCTGTGCCTCAGTTTCCTCTTATGTAAAATGGAGATTTAATATTTGTTCTCCTCCTAATTAGACTCTTGGCCCCATGTGGAACAGGGACTGTGTCCAATCTGATTATTCTTTATCTAGGGAGGTGAATGCCTGGCACATATTAAGAGCTTAACAAATATTATTATCATTAATAAGAATGAATACAAAGTAAACTATTGAAGTATTTGGGACCCTACTCTAAATAAAAAAATCTTACAGGGAGATTTTATATGCCCTGTCCCATTTTATGGACTTTCATATGCTCTTCTCCCATTCTCTTCCTGATAAAGATATCATAAATACTTTTTTTTCCATTTAAAAAATGATTTAGCACAATTCTTTCTCAAATCATAGGGAATTAAATAATTGATATGAAAATCATGGGAAAAATGTAAGAAATCAATTCAGCAAACCGGCAGTAATCGTGGCCTAATGGAAAGAGCTCGGGAGTCAGAGGATTTGGGTTCAAATCCCTTCTCTGCCACGTGTCTGTTGTGTGTCTTGGGCAAGTTACTTAATTACTCTGTGCCTCAATTACCTCATCTCTAAAATGGAGCTCAAGAATGTGAACCCCATGTGGGACAAAGACTGTGGAGCTGGAGCCTGATGACCTTGTATCTACCCCAGCACCTAGAACAGTGCTTGGCACATAGTAAGAGTTTAACAAATACCACTATTATTATTATTATTATCATTATTATCCATTCAAACCAACAATTACTGGGCTTACTGGAAGTGGTTTCAATTGGTCTCTCTCATAATATGGAAAAAGCACCATCCATAAAATTAATGGCAACATATTTGACATGAATATGAGAACACTGAGGTAGCCTTACAATAATAATAATAATAATAATAATAATAATAGCATTTATTAAGCACTTACTATGTGCAAAGCACTGTTCTAAGTGCTGGGGAGGTTACAAGGTGATCATGTTGTCCCACATGAGGCTCACAGTCTTAATCCCCATTTTACAGATGACGTAACTGAGGCGCAGAGAAGTTAAGCGACTTGCCCAAAGTCACACAGCTGGCGATTGGCGGAGTTGGGATTTGAACCCATGACCTCTGACTCCAAAGCCCGGGCTCTTTCCGCTGAGCCACGCTGCCTTATATAGTGCCAGGACTATGGTCCTAAGAGTTTGAGGACCCTGATTCTAGCTCAAGTTATGCCACTGGACTGCTGGGTGACCTTGGGCAATTGAGCGCTTAGTACAGTGCTCTGCACACAGTAAGCGCTCAATAAATACGATTGTTTGATTGACTGATTCAATGGCTCCATGCTTCAATTCTCCCATATGAGCAATGAGGATGATAATACATGATATTCCCTATCTCAAAGGGATACTTCTACGACTACCAATAATAGGGGTACTTGCCAAGCGCTTATTATGTGCCAAGCACTGTACTAAGTGCTGGAGTAAGTATAGATTAATCAGGTCAAAAAAGCCCCGTCCCACACGGGGCTCACGTTGAAATTAGAAGGGTTGTCTGTCTCCCCCTTCTAGACCGTGAGCCCATTGTTGGGTAGGGACCATCTCTGTAGGTTGCCAACTTGTACTTCCCAAGTGCTTAGTACAGTGCTCTGCACACAGTAAGTGCTCAATAAATATGATTGAATGAATGAGTGACAAGTATTGAGTCCGCAATTTATGGATGAGGTACTGTGGCACAGAGAGGTACTAGGTTGCACAGCAAGCTAGTGGAGAGATCAGGTTTAGAACTCAAGTCCCCAAACTCCCAGGCCAGTAGGCTATTCGGACTAAGTCAAGCTGTTTCTCTGATGTGGGGAAGGTGAAAAGGATCTAAGTCTTCTTATTTTAAAATGGTAGTTGTTCAGTGATTACTATTTGCCAAGCACTAAACTAAGCGCTGAGGTTGCTACCAGAGAATCAGATTTTTATTTTTTTTTTTATGGTATCTGTTAAGTGCTTACTATGTGCCAGGCATTCTTCTAAGGGCTGCAGTAGATACAAGTTGATCGGATTGGACACAGTCCCTGTCCCACATAGGGCTCACAGTCTTATTCCCCTTTATTACAGATGAGGGAACTGAGGCATGGACAAGATTAGAGACTTGCCCAAGTTCACATAGCGGACCTAGCGGGATTAGAACTCAGGACCTCTGACTCGTAGGCCCATGCTCTTTCCACTAGGTTATGCTGCTCGCTTTTGGAATGAAAGTGCTTTATAAAATCAGGATATTATTAAATGCTGTTAGGAGGTGATTCATCCCAGTATTACAGTCATAATAGGAGGCACCACATTATGATTGCCTTCTCTGACATCAGCCTACCATAAAGCTAGTAATAATGACAACAATAATGATAATAATGATGGTATTTGTTAAGTGTCTGTTGGGTAGGGACTGTCTCTATATGTTGCCAATTTGTACTTCCCAAGCGCTTAGTACAGTGCTCTGCACATAGTAAGTGCTCAATAAATACGATTGATGATGATGATGCTAAACGCTGGGGTAGATACAAGATAATCAGGTCAGACACAGACCTGATCCCACTTGGGGTTCAAATAAGGGGGATGGAGAAAAGGTACCTAATCTCCACTTTACTGATGAGGAAGCAGACACAGATAAGGTAAGTGAGTTGCCCAATGTCATAAGGCAGGCAAGGGGCAGCGCCAGGATTAGAACCCAGGTCTTCTGACTCTCAGGCCTAAGCTCTTTCCACTAGGCCCCAGCCTACGAATCCATCATGGACCTTCCCTAAATTTTATCCCTACATTCCTATCTTCCTGCCTTGTAGTCTATTATGGGGTACTCATCCTTGAATTCATCCAACCCCTCTTATACTCTGAGATAATGTATCCAACCAACTCATTAGCAATTCAAATGTATCACCTTAAATTACAGAGAAACACCAGCAAAGATTCACTCCGAGGGTTGCAGCTCATGGCTCATGCTTTACACCAGAAAAAAAGTAAAATATTCTACTTCTATAATTATTTTTTTTGGTGGGGGGGAGAATATTTTGGGGATGTTCAAAATTTGGGTAAATGCTCCTCAAACATTAACCAAGTTTCAAAGCACTGAATAATTGGTATACTATCCCATAAACTGATATAAATAATATTAATGTATACATTTAGTATATATTAAGTTATACATTATACACGTGTATGTTACATTCTTGGTGAGAATTAGCTCCATAAAAGCGCGTGGCTCAGTGGAAAGAGCACAGGCGTTGGAGTCAGAGGTCATAGGTTCGAATCCCAGCTCCACCACATGTCTGCTGTGTGACCTTGGGCAAGTCACTTAAAATCTCTGGGCCTCAGTTACCTCATCTGTAAAATGGGGATGATAACTGTGAGCCCCACGCGGGACAAGCTGATCACCTTTTATGCCCCCCAGCGCTTAGAACAGTGCTTTGCACATAGTAAGTGCTTAATAAATGCCATTATTATTATTATTATTATTATTATTATCAACCTCTGGGCCTCCAATTATTTTAGTAGGTGTGGTGGTAATAATATCCATTAATTGCCTATTTAATGTGGTACTCTACACGAGGCACATGGGAAACACAGAATAACAAACTGAAATGTTCACTGCCTTCAAGTAGCTTATGTTCTAACGGGAGAGGCAAGTAGATAAATGTTTACAACACTGTCAAAAACTAAATAAATGGAGCAGACAACTACATGAGTACTATGCAGCGTGTCAATATGTTCAAGGATGCAGCGATAGCTTGAAGGAATGATTTAACTATGGCATTCTGGGAAATTAATTGGGGAAAACTTGGAGAAGTGGCAAATTTAGTAAGGAGATAAATGGGGGGGGTGTTATGTTTTTTTTTTTTGATGGCATTTTTTCTGTCTGATATGCCAAGGTAACGCTGTAAACAAGGGGAAGGAGGCAGAAGAATCAAGAGCTATAAGCCTATGCTCTTGTATCTATCCCTCTTAAGCATTTTGTTACTCACCCATTTCCTAGCCCCAAGCACTTAATGTACAAATACACTCCATAGACTCCAATTTTCTCTATTTGTCCTTTAATGTCCGTGTTCCCCTCTAGACTCTAAGATCCTTGAAGGCAGGAAATTGTCTACCAACTCTACTGTATTCTACTACTTCAAGCATTTAGTACAGTTCTATGCACACAATAAGCACTCGATATATATCTTAGATTGACTCTGGTTATCGACCTAGAGGAGAAGAAAAAAAGTCAATCAATCAATCAATCATATTTATTGAGTGCTTACTGTGTGCAGAGCACTGAAGAGATAAAGAGACAGAGAAAGAGAAGAAGCAAATATTGCTAGTTCAAACCAAGGAATGAGGACTTGCGTTATTGCCAGATTTTCTCAAAATCATACCAAGGACAGGTTCAAAATCAGATTGGGAAGAAAAAACATGCTTTTATGTTCTTTGCTCTCATGCATTCCACATTTAATAAGACAACTTAGTACAACTGCACATGCACACACACAATCCGTGTGTGTACTTGTGAACACATTCGTCCTTAAAAAGGAATATGTAACACACACAGGTTACTGGGCCTAGATTCTTGCATTTCCAGTTCCAGTTGAAGAAATGCCCTCTAAAATAGCTGCTTATCATGACGAGGTCATTGTATTAATAATACTACTAATAATAATAATGGCATTTATTAAGCACTTACTATGTGCAAAGCACTGTTCTAAGCGCTGGGGAGGTTACAAGGTGATCAGGTTGTCCCACTCGGGGCTCACAGTCTTAATCCCCATTTTACAGATGAGGTAACTGAGGCCCAGAGAAGTAAAGTGATTTGCCCAAGGTCACACAGCTGACAACTGGTGGAGCCGGGATTCTGAAACCATTCTGAAATTACTGTGGTGATTCCAGTTACAAGTCCACCTAAGAAGTGAAATGAGAAGTGCAAGTTGTTATGCTTCCTTTCCTGCGTGGCTCACTGGGAAGAGCCCGGGCTTTGGAGTCAGAGGTCATGGGTTCAAATCCTGGCTCTGCCAATTGTCAGCTGTGTGACTTTGGGCAAGTCACTTCACTTCTCTGGGCCTCAGTTACCTCATCTGGAAAATGGGGGTTAAGACTGTGAGCCTCCCGTGGGACAACCTGATCACCTTGTAACCTCCCCAGCGCTTAGAACCGTGCTTTGTGCATAGTAAGTGCTTAATAAATGCCATTATTATTATTATTATAAAACTAGATATGACTAGAACGACATCCAGAGATTACCTGTGGTGCTTTAAAATCGAGAGAATAACGTGTAGAAGGGTCCAAAGTTCTCTCCAACCCCAAAAAGCACGGCCAAAGTGAATGCCTATTCATTCATTCATTCATTCAATCGTATTTATTGAGCGCTTACTGTGTGCAGAGCACTGTATTAAGCGCTTGGGAAGTCCAAGTTGGCAACATATAGAGATGGTCCCTACCCGACAGTGGGCTCACAGTCTAGAAGGGGAGACAGAGAACAAAACAAAGCATATTAACAAAATAAATAGAATGAATATGTACAAGTAAAATAAATAAAGAAATAGAGTAACAAATACGTACAAACATATATACATATATACAGGTGCTGTGGAGAAATACAGGTGCTGTGGGTAAATACTTATGTACCCCAGCACCTAATTCAGTGCTTGGCACCTAGTGAGCACTGCCTGGGACTGTCTCTATTTGTTGCCAAATTGTACTTTCCAAGTGCTTAGTACACAGTACACACAGTGTACTGCACATTGTGTACTGCACACAGTAAGCGCTCAATAAATACGATTGAATGAATGAATCAATCAATCAATCAATCGTATTTATTGAGCGCTTACTGTGTGCAGAGCACTGTACTAAGCGCTTGGGAAGTCCAAGTTGGCAACATATAGAGACAGTCCCTACCCAACAGTGGGCTCACAGTCTAAAAGGGGGAGACAGAACAAAACCAAACATACTAACAAAATAAAATAAATAGCATAGATATGTACAAGTAAAATAAATAAATAAATAGAGTAATAAATATGTACAAATGAATGGGTAGGGACTGTCTCTATGTGTTGCCAATTTGTACTTCCCAAGTGCTTAGTACAGTGCTCTGCACATAGTAAGCGCTCAATAAATACGATTGATTGATTGATTGATTGATTGAATGAATAAATAGTGGATAGAGCCCGGCCCTGGGAGTCAGAAGGCCTTGGGTTCTAATCTCTGCTCTGCTGGGTAGGGACTGTCTCTATATGTTGCCAATTTGTACTTCCCAAGAGCTTAGTACAGTGCTCTGCACATCGTAAGCGCTCAATAAATATGATTGATGATGATGACGATGATGCCACTTGTCTGCTGTGTGACCTTGGGTAAGTCACTTCAGCCGTGCACGCTGTGCAGCGGGAGGATTAGTAAGGAAATTAATAACCGAGACCGATTGGATTTGATATCTTTCCTAGTGCCGGCCCCCCAAAATGTCTAATTGTGGGGAATAAAAGCTCTCTTTGCTGTTCCCTCGATGAGAGGCATCATTAAGGTGATGAAAGTGAGGTCTTTGTGCATTGCCAGGAAAACTGGAGTCAGTCACTGGTGAAAGTAATTGGTCTGAGCGAGGGACAGCTCCTAGTCCTGAAAGGGAAAGGCACAGAGACCTCGGCTCACAACAGCTCACTCAACCAGGCCTGGAAAAAACAGAAAAAAAAAATCCCCTTCACACTGAATGAGGCAGCAAGTGGCTGGGCAGAATAGCACTGTCTAAAGAACAATGGCAGCCAACTCCAAATCCTGCTCTAATCACCTTAATGAGATTAATCAGTGAATTAGCAGCAGTCAAATGTCAGGACGGCAACGGAGAATCCGACCAAGCTGGGTAATTAACTTTTTTTTCTTTTTTGAGGGAGGGCCGTGAAGGGAGGTTGGAAAATCAGCCGTGCTATCTCCTAGGCTCTTGGGAAGTTGAAGATCTGCCTTTATTAATCAATCGATCAATCGTATTTATTGAGCGCTTACTATGTGCAGAGCACTGCACTAAGCGCTTGGGAAGTACAAGTTGGCAACATATAGAGACAGTCCCTACCCAACAGTGGTTTATTAGCCCTGGGACAGCCAAATAATAATAATAGCATTTGTTAAGCGCTTACAATGTGCCAAGCACTGTCCTAAGTGCTGGGAGAAATACAAGGTAATCAGGTTGGCCCACGTGGGGCTCACAGTCTTAATCCCCACTTTACAGATGAGTTAACTGAGGCACAGAGAAGTTAAGTGACTGAGCCCGCTGTTGGGTAGGGACCATCTCTCTATGTTGCCAACTTGTACTTCCCAAGTGCTTAGTACAGTGCTCTGCACACAGTAAGCGCTCAATAAATATGATTGATTGATTGATTGATAATAATAATAATAGCATTTGTTAAGCGCTTACCAGGTGCCAAGCACTGTCCTAAGTGCTGGGAGAAATACAAGGTAAACAGGTTGGCCCACGTGGGGCTCACAGTCAATCCCCATTTTACAGATGAGTTAACTGAGGTACAGAGAAGTTAAGTGACTGTGAGCCCGCTGTTGGGTAGGGACCATCTCTCTATGTTGCCAACTTGTACTTCCCAAGCGCTTAGTACAGTGCTCTGCACACAGTAAGCGCTCAATAAATACGATTGATTGATTGATTGATAATAATAAAAATAGCACTTAAGTGCTTACTGTGTGCAAGCCACTGTTCTAAGTGCTCAATAAACACGATTGAATGAATGAATAAATGGGACAGCCAAATACTAATAATAATGATAATAATGGCAGTTGTTAAGCACTTACTATAATAATAATACTACTACTACTAATAATAATAATGGTATTTGTTAAGCGCTTACTAGGTGCAAAGCCCTGTTCTAAGCGCTGGGTGATCAGGTTGTCCCATGTGGGGCTCACAATCTTAATCCCCATTTTACAGATGAGGTAACTGAGGCACAGAGAAGTGAAGCGACTTGCCCAAAGTCACACAGCTGACAATTGGCGGAGCCTGAATTTGAACCCATGACCTCTGACTCCAAATCCCGGGCTCTTTCCACTGAGCCACGCTGCTTCTCTGTGCCAAGCACTGTCCTAAGTGCTGGGGGAAAAACAAGGTAATCAGGTTGTCCCACGTGAGGCTCACAGTCTTAATCCCCATTTTACAGATACATTTTCTTTCTTTTCTTTTGAGGGAGGGCCATGAAGGGAAGTTGGAAAATCAGCCATGCTATCTCCAAGGCTTTTGAAAAGTTGAAGATTTTCCTTTATTAGTCCTGGGACAGCCAAATAATAATAATAATAATAATAATAATAATAATAGCACTTGTTAAGCGCTTACTATGTGCCAAGCACTGTCCTAAATGCTGGGAGAAATACAAGGTAATCAGGTTGTCCCACGTGGGGCTCACAGTCTTAATCCCCATTTTACAGATGAGTTAACTGAGGCACAGAGAAGTTAAGTGACTTGCCTAAAGTCACACAGCTGACAAATGGCAAAGGCGGGATTAGAACCCACGACCTCTGACTCCCAAGCCCGAGCTCTTTCCACTAAGCCACACTGCTACACATGTTATAAAATAGATATTGCAAGACAGACACTGTATGACTTTCCCCAGATACTTCGACTGCATCTCTTTGAGAAAACCCACATCACCTTAAACAAGCTACATGAAGTACTAAGGCCTAATCGTGTGGAACTTCAGAGGGGTGAAATTAGTCTTTCTATCCAACTTTTTTCTAGAAAACCTTAGCCTCAGAATAAAATCTGGCTGATGAAAAAAAAAAGGTATTACCCTACTGATATACTTAGTTAAAACTTTCCGATTATGAAATCAGACTTTCTGGAGGTACAAGATGTAAAATATTATCATCCAGCTGTAACAGTCATAATGATTTACTGCTGTTTTTAAGGTAAATACATAGTTCTGAAGATATTTTTCAAGTGGATTTTAATCAAGCGATTTAGAACTCTTTTCATACGATCAAGTCATTTCCTCTCAGGTCAATTTGGAAAAAATTGAAACTTCTAATCATCTGAACTTCAGTCCTCAATGTGGTTTCACTATTACAAAGACATAATAAACAGCCAGGCATTCAGACACAAACTCCTGGAAAATGGGAAACCCTTTGAAATACAGTGGTATATTCATTTTCCAAAAGGTATTTATGATTTTAAAAACCTCTGAGTTTATGATAATGACAGTGTCATTCCTACAAAATAAATTGATTTACTCGTCATTTTTTTAGGTACAAGACTCCTCAGGAGTTAAACATTTAAAAGTAATCTGTGTAGTCTCTCTCCAAATCTTACTACAAATATATATGTATATATATATATATAAAGAGAGAGAGAGAGTTTTGTGGGGTTTTATATGGCTGATACATTCAGGAACAGAATACTTGTTTTCATGAAAAATAACTGAATTCCTCATTTTGACAATTATTATATTTTTTTTACCTATAGTTTCTGTCTAAATTTCTATGAAATGTAAAGTGTTCACTGAATGTCCAGTCTTTTCAATCATGGTTGGTAATATCTGAAGCTTTATTACATTATCCTGAACCTTCATGAAGTCCAAGTACATAAAAGAGGTTTTAACCAGATATACTTAATATTATTTTTCAAAATAGAATCTTCAGATGAATGAATATCTTCTCCCATTATTATGAATAGCGAGTGTTAGGCTATATTAAAACCAACTTTTATTCAGCTGTTTTTAGTTTAAAATGTCAGTTTTCTTTGCATCATGCACTCCAACGTTACATTCTATGCAGGTTAAAGTATACACAAATTACTTTCACAGCCTTTTTGCCAATTTTTTTTCCCATTTATCTGTGAGGTAAAGTCATCTGCAGTTTCCCTGGGAAGTTTTTGTTTCAGCATCTTCATATCAGTCAAGTACTTTTCATGCAGCAAGTTTTTCATAAACAACATCACACTGAATGCATGCCATGATTGCTTGTTACGCTTTAAAGACAGTCTTCAGCTAACTACTAAGACTACAACTGTCCAGAAACATTTCAACTACCCAGTCTTATCATGGAAAGAAGTTAAAAATAGCCGACATTTGTGAACAACTGGAAAACAGAATCTTTCGGAGTCAAAAGAAGCAAATTCGCCCGGCAAAGAAAAGCATACACCAGTACAGACAGACACATACACACACACCCCTCACGACACCACGACTACCCTCAATAAACGTAAAACACAAGTTCATTTTTCCTCACTACATTTCATCACATTACCCAGACAGAAAGAGATCCCTGCTTTTCTAGAACTTGGAAAGGATGAATAGCCTACCACCGAGACAGAGAAAAGGCTGCTTTTTTTTCCTTCAACGAACATAGAAATGAAACCCCCAGTCCAGGGATTAAAAAAAAAAAAAATGAAAATCACCCACCAAAATTGAGTAAAAATCAGGGGGCTTCAATCGGGGGGCTGCAGGGACAAGCTCTCACTCTTTAGTGTGCAGAAGCTTAGGGGGGAAAAAATGTCGCTTCGACTAGAATGACAAATTCAGTATGATAGGCTAGCAGGCCTAAGGGATCTGTTTTACTTCCACATACAACCTCTAATGCACGGATTCCCACTCATCCTCTCGATATGCTTTTTTTTTTTTTCTCCACATTTTTTTTTCCACCAGCTCCAAATCCCCGGCATATGACCTTCTGTTAAATAGATAAAAAAAAAAATTGCTTATCAGTCATGCAAATGAGGCTGAATTCATTTTCCACAACAGATGGCCTCGTAGATAATGATGATGGAAGAGAGAAAATTGAATGTCTCTCACAAGGTGGCCATGGCAACCGAGAGCAGAATAATATCAATAATAAGCTCGCTGCATAATAAGGTTGTCAATCCCACAAATCAAAGTCTCCGGCTAAATCAGGTACACCACCCCAACTAGTTAGCAGGTAAATAAAGAAATAGACTGTATTTCACCCAACGATCATGAAGAAAAAATGGCTCACCAAGATCCTGGAGGGGAGGGGGAGATGAGGATACAAATGATTTCTCCGTTTCTTTCCTCACGTTATGTTTTATTTAAAGGACGGAGTTTTACGGAGCACCTTTTTAATAGTGAGGCTGATTTGGGAAGTGGGTATGCCATAGTTGCTTCTCCTTTCTCTCCCTCTCTCTCTTCCACCACTCTCTCAAGGTCTCCCTCCCTCTCCCTCCCACCCATCTCTCTCTCTCTCTCCCTCCCTCTCCTTCTTCCTCTCCCTCCCTGACTCTCCCTCTCTGATGGGGTATGCTACACTGATGCAATAGCAGCTCGCTTCAGGCTTCCACCTTGGCTCCCTGGGGGCCACCCTGCAAAATGAATCAGCAGCCATCCTGAGCAGACTGATTAAAATGAAAATGGCAAGGCACATGTCTAGGCGGAACTAGAGCTGAGCTTTCCCGCTTGTCTGGCAAGCATGCTCAATATAGCTCTTGCTAATAATGGCTTACTGCCTTTCATTTTGAAAAGGTATTACCGTCTTTCCCCCCCCTAAACACATAATGGTGCAGGATGTTTTTTTTTTTTTTCTTTCACCGTGAGTCTGCCAGCCCGAACTGAGGTTGTGAGAAGAAACACTGCAAACCATGGAGCCCTTGCAGGAAGGCTTTTTCAGTCCAGGTGCCCCGAAATAACCAGGGCTCCACTGAACCATGTGACAGATCATCTTTGGTAGCCGAATCCCAGAAAAGATACCCCCAAAAAGCAACTCAAGGACTCCATTTCACAGGAAAGCAGCCCGGGAAAGAAGAGATTTTGTTGCAAAAACTATCTTTTCAGTCGCAGCCTGCAAAGGGACTTTGGATGGTCTATGTGGCACTAAACACATGCAACAGCAAAGGAGCAATAACCCCGCCTATATAGTCAACCATTTCTCAGGCGGAGCTCAGAAAACAGCCACCGGAAAAGAAAAATTAAATTATACCTAACTACATCCCTGCCAAGCATTATTTTTAGTTCTCTACTGGAATTTGGATGCAGTGAACCTTGCAAAAAGCAGTATTTTTTGAGGGATTTCAAACAACATTAAAATAAAAAAAATCATTGATTTCCTCCGTCTTTAAAGCTGTAAAGCAGGATGGTATTGCTTTTTGTCTCTAGATCCTTTAGGCTTATGCACAATTTGGTGTCGGAAACAAAGAAAACTTGGTTTTATCGAGCTAGCATCTTCGTATTTGCTTTCAGTTCATTCCTGTTTCTGAGACGTGCCTTTTTTCCTGTTCTCCATCCCTGCTGCTGCAGTGTGAATCAGAAATCAATGGAGCTGCTCTAATGGAGGCTCTACTCAGAAAAGCAGCTGCAGTGGGCTGTGCCCCCCCAACACACACACACCTCATCTCTCTCCCTCCCTCCCTCTTTCTCCTACTTCCTCCACCTCCCTCCCCCCTCCATCTCCATCTCTCTTCCACTGTCTCCCTCCCTTTCTGTCTTTTTCCCTCTCTCACTGTCTGTTTCCCACTCTCTGACTGCTTCCCCTGTCTATCTCTCTCTCTCATTCCCTCTCTCTCCCCATCCTCACCCCCTACAACCAGAACTAATGACGTCTGTTCAGCTTTTTCAGCTGATTGGGCACTGCATCGGATGTTCTATGGAGCAAAGAACACGAATCATTTACAGTCTGTGGGAAAATAAAAAAAATGGTAGCCTGTATCTTCCTGTCTCCGAGAGACTTAGATTGAGTTCACCCATACAGTTTACTGCACTATCTGAAGGACATTTCTTCACACAGTGAGGACTCACCCTGGAGCCAAAGATCCCAGTCAAAAATGATCACGCCACCATGACCCACTACTGTATGTGGACTTGGACTGCCTTTGCATTCTTCTTAAAGGATGAGGCATTCGTAAAAAAGTAAGCAAAAAACTGGAGAAATGTGCATGAAAATTAAAGACTCCTAAGGCAATTCCTGGGAGTGCCAGTACAGTTTACAAGAGTTAAAGACATCTATCTATGAAATGTCTTCAGAGAAAGTCATTGTACAGGAAATAAAAATTGTCAACTGAAATAATGCCATACACACATATTGCATGGTTTTCTTACCTATATCTCAGCTACAAGAGCAGTAGGGTCGGTTATCTGGGTTAAATTCCACTTCTGGATTGCTTCTGAAAAAAAAATAATGATAATTCTGCAGTTGATGCTCTGGTACTTTTTTAAAACATGGATTTCAACATGTGTGTTCATCTAGTGTGAACATAAATGTGATCGTGTGAGTGGTTAACAGAAACAGCAGCAGAATCCGAGTTGGAGAACATGTGATAGAAGCCTTAACTCCTGAGGTAAGGTAAGGTATTATTACCAGACTCTGCAGCAATGCAGAATGCTTCGCTACCATGCTAGGGAGGTATCTCTACCTCGCATTACTGACAGGGCTGCCCCAGCCTCAGCCTGGATCCAGCGAAGCACAGATTCTGGGTCCTGTGTCTTCCTCATCTGTCAGAGGGCCAGCTCTGAGCCCAGTCTTATACAAATAGTGATCAATTTGTCACTAAAATAATGAATGAATGAATGGAAAAGTCAGAGAACGAGGCAACAGAGCAGCAAGGTTTCAATCCGTGCTTTACAGAATGGGCGCAGCTCACTTAAAACATTCTGACCAAAATTATAAAATTATTGAAATGAAGTGATCTGTTGGGAATCTCCCAGACTCAAAGCACTTATGTCCATATCTGTAATTATTTATATTAATGTATTTCTCCCCCTCTAGACTGAAAGCTATTTGCGGGCAGGGAATGTGTCTTACCTTGTTCTAATGTACTCTCCCAAGCCCTTAGTACAGTGCTCTGCACAAAGTAAGTGCTCAAAGAATATAATTGATGGATTGACTGAAGGACAGTCACTGAGGTCAGATCTGTCCTTGGAGTTAGCAATTAGACCACCACAATATGATTTCTTCCAAATATTTTTCTTCCCTGGTTTAAATTATTTATACTACATTTTCTGCTTCCCTTGGCAGTTTGCTGCTCAGACTCACTACTTTCTAGGTAAAGCAAACCGGCCTTGGGGCTGTCGAAGCCTGATCCCTCCACATCTAGCAGAAACATTTCATCTCTGCAGTCAACGTTAATGTACACAGAGAGATTTAAGAGCACGCCAACGTGCCCTAAATGATGGGTGTCAGAGGTAGATTGACTAATTGGGAAACCTGACCCCCTTTGAAAACGGTCATACCCTGACCATGTGCCCAGTGCCAAATAAATCTTGGATGAATGAAAGCACGACCCATTCTTTATAACAATTTGAAATTAGATCGTCTTCCGCAAAGTGTTGAGCTCATCAACCATGTTTGTTTCCAGGAAGTCCCTAAAAGTGTGCTTATGGGAGAACAATGCTGTTAAATAATAATAATAGCAATCACTCATCCAATAATAATAACAATTGCATTTGTTTAACGCTTACTATGTGCCAGACACTATACTAAGCACTGGGGTAGATGCAAGCAAATTGGATTGGACATAGTCCCTGTTCCACATAGGTCTCACAGTCTTAATCCCCAATGTATATACGAGGTAACTCCCTCTAATCAATCTTCTTCCCCAAAGCTTTACCTGAATAATCCGCAATAACACGGTTGCCCCAACCCAAAAATTACCCTTAGCACTTGGGATTCTAGTTTATCCTTATCTTCCCTTGGGAATGTAGATATACTCTGAAATCCAGGACCTTGGCCTTATCCTTGACTCCTCCCTCTTTCAACCTCCATTTCAGTCTGTTGGCTTCCATAATATTTTCAGGATCACCCTCTTCCTCTCCCTCCAACAGCCTCTGAGCTGGTCTAATCACTTTTCCTCCCCTGGCATAACCTCAGTATTAGTCTCCTTATCATTCCCATTTCCAGGATTTCTGGGCCTACAGTCCAGACTTCACCGAGTGTGCCTGGATGACTGCACACTCGAAAACCTTCAGTAGCGATCTATTCCTCTCAGCATCAGGCAGGAACTCTTGATATTGTCTTGAAGGGAAATGGCTCTTTTTAACAATAAAAGAATGTGGTGTTTGTTAAACATTTGCTATGTGCCAAGCACTGTACTGAGCACTGGGGTAGGTAAGAGAATCGGGTTGGACAGAGTCTTTGTCCCACATGGGGCTCAGAGTCCACACAGGAGGGAGAGCGAGTGTTGAACCCCCATTTTACAGATGAAAAAAACAGGCACAGAGAATAATAATAATAATAATAATAATAATAATAATAATAATGGCATTTGTTAAGTGCTTACTATATGCAAAGCACTGTTCTAAGCACTGGGGGGGATACAAGGTGATCAGGTTGTCCCAAGTGGGGCTCACAGTCTTAATCCCCATTTTACAGATGAGGTAACTGAGGCTCAGAGAAGTGAAGTGACTAGCTCAAAGTTACACAGCAGACAAGTCACAGAGCCAGGATTAAAACCCAGCCTTGTGCTCTTTCCATTAGGCCACTGGGTACCCCTGCTCTCAGTTTGTTCCTTTGAAATTCACCTACTCACTGCCTGCAATCAATCATTCGATCAATCGTATTTCCTGAGAGTTTACTGTGTGCAGAACCCTGTGCTAAGTGCTTGGCAACATTGCCAAGATCCGCCCTTTCCTCTCCATCCAAACCGCTACCCTGCTAATTCAAGCTCTCATCCTATCCCGTCTGGACTACTGCACTAGCCTTCTCTCTGATCTCCCATCCTCGTGTCTCTCTCCACTTCAATCCATACTTCATGCTGCTGCCCGGATTATCTTTGTCCAGAAACGCTCTGGACATATTACTCCCTTCCTCAAAAACCTCCAATGGCTACCGATCAATCTGCGCATCAAGCAGAAACTCCTCACCCTCGGCTTCAAGGCTGTCCATCACCTCGCCCCCTCCTACCTCACCTCCCTTCTCTCCTTCTCCATCCCAGCCCACACCCTCCGCTCCTCTGCCTCTAATCTCCTCACTGTTAGACCTCATTCTCGCCTGTCCCGCCATCGACCCCCGGCCCACGTCATCCCCCGGGCCTGGAATGCCCCCAATCCCTCTGCCCATCCGCCAAGCTAGCTCTCTTCCTCCCTTCAAGGCCCTGCTGAGAGCTCACCTCCTCCAGGAGGCCTTCCCAGACTGAGCCCCTTCTTTCCTCTCCCCCTCGTCCCCCTCTCCATCCCCCCGTCTTACCTCCTTCCCTTCCCCACAGCACCTGTATATATGTATATATGGTTGTACATATTTATTACTCTATTTATTTATTTATTTATTTATTTTACTTGTACATTTCTATCCTACTTATTTTATTTTGTTGGTATGTTTGGTTCTGTTCTCTGTCTCCCCCTTTTAGACTGTGAGCCCACTGTTGGGTAGGGACTGTCTCTATGTGATGCCAATTTGTACTTCCCAAGCGCTTAGTACAGTGCTCTGCACATAGTAAGCGCTCAATAAATACGATTGATTGATTGATTGATTGATTGATTGGCAAGCCGCAATAAAACAGAGTTATAGACAGATTCCCTTGCTTATTCTCATATCTCCCACTGGTAACATCTTGCTTAGACCTCATACCTGACACACAACAATTTTCCCAGCTTCAAAGCCTTTCTGAAAATTAAATCTCCTCCAGGAGGCATTCCTCGATCGATTGTTAATCTCCTCATGGCAGAGTGGATAGAAAACAGGCCCGTCAGTCGGATGGTCAAGGGTTCTCATCCCCCAGCTCCATGACTTATCTGGTGTGTGACCTTGGGCAAGTCACTTTGCTTCTCTGTGCCTCAGTTACCTCATCTGTCAAATGGGGATTGAGACCATAAACCCCACGTGGGTTGTGGACTATATTCAACCCCATTTGCTTGTGTCCCCCCCAGCACTTAGTACAGTAAACAAACAGTAAGTGCTTAACAAAAACCATCATCATGATTAAATCTACCCCAGTGCCATTTCACTGAGAAGCAGAGAAGCAGCGTGGCTCAGTGGAAAAGAGCCCGGGCTTTGGAGTCAGAGGTCATGGGTTCAAATCCCCTCTCCGCCACTTGTCAGCTGTGTGACTTTGGGCAAGTCACTTCACTTCTCTGGGCCTCAGTGACCTCATCTGTAAAATGGGGATTAAGACTGTGAGCCCCCCGTGGGACAACCTGATCACTTTGTAACCTCCCCAGCGCTTAGAACCATGCTTTGCATATAGTAAGCACTTAATAAATGCCATTATTATTATTATTTCAGTATTTCTGCACGCATTTTCCACACTCTTTTACTTCCTCCTGTGTGCAGTTCGTTTTGATGCCTGTCTCCCCAGCTATAATATAAACTATTTGAGGACAAGGGATCACCAATCAGTGATATTTTCTGAGGGCTAACTGTGTGCAGAGCACTGTTCTGAGCAATTGGGAGAGTACAATGCTAAGTCTGCTGTACTCTTCCAAGGAATTAATAATAATAATAATAATAATAATAATAATAATGGCATTTATTAAGTGCTTACTATGTGCAAAGCACTGTTCTTAATGCTGGGGAGGTTACAAGGTGATCAGGTTGTCCCACAGGGGGCTCACAGTCTTAATCCCCATTTTACAGATGAGGTCACTGAGGCACAGAGAAATTAAGTGACTTGCCCAAAGTCACACAGCTGCCAATTGGCAGTGCTGGGATTTGAACCCATGACCACTGACCCCAAAGCCCGGGCTCTTTCCACTGAGCCATGCTCTAGCCTGCAGGCTGTAGATGCTCAGTAAATGCTATTGATAGATCAGAGAAGCAGCATGACAGTGAAAAGAGCACAAGCCTGAGAGTCAGAGGACCTGGGTTCTAATCCTGTTACCACCACTTCTCTGCTGTGTGGCCAAGTCACTTCACTTCTCTGGCCCTCAGTTCCCTCATCTGTAAAATGAGGATGAAGACTCTGAGCCCCCCGTGGGACAACCTGATCACCTTGTATCCTTCCCAGTGCTTAGAACAGTGCTTTGCATATAGTAAGCACTTAATAAATGCCATTATTATTATTATTATTATTATTATCCTGATTATCTTGTATCTACCCCAGCATTCAGAACACTTCCTGGCACATAGTAAGCGCTTAAATACCGCTATTGTTATTATTATTATTATTATTATTATTATTATTATGGGATGCTGTACAACTGTCTTGCGCATCAGCTCATTAGTCTTGATTCATTTTTTTTCTTTACATCCTTTACATCCTCATTTACCCTGGAAAGCAAGCTACCCAGTAGAAACCACCAAAGCATGATCCTGGGAGTCAGGATATTCAAGTTCTTTGCCACAGCCTTGCTGCGCGACCTTGGATAAATCACCTAACCTCTCTGCGCTTCAGTTTCTCCACCTATGAAATAGGAATAAGATCCTTGCTCTCCATCCTAATTAGATGGCGTGACCTCTTTGGAAGGGGAACAGTGTCCAATCTGGGAATGCATCTTTTTCTTGTTATATCGTAGTCTTCCAAGCGCTTAGTACAGTGCTCTGTATACAGTAAGTGCTCAATAAATATGATTGAATGAATGAATATCTGGCATCTATCCCAGTGCTCAGTATTGTGTTTTGGAACATAGTAAATGCTTATCAAATGACATATCCCATTCACATTATTAAATGTACAGGAGAAACGTATACTGATGAGCAAGAAAAAAATTATTATGATACTTATTAAGTGCTTACTATGCACCAAGCACTGTACTAAGCACTGGAGTAGATATGAGACATTTAGGTTGGACACAATCCCTCTCCCACATGGGGGTCACAGTCTAAAAGTAATGGAAGTAGGATTTAATCTCCATTTTACAGCCGAGTAAACTAAGGCACAGAAAAGTTAAATGACTTGCCTAAGGTCACACAGCAGACAAGTAGCAGAGCCAGGATTATATATTGTACATATTTATTAATCTATTTATTTATTTATTTATTTTATTTGTACATATCTATTCTATTTATTTTATTTTGTTAGTATGTTTGGTTTTGTTCTCTGTCTCCCCCTTTTAGACTGTGAGCCCACTGTTGGGTAGGGACTGTCTCTATATGTTGCCAATTTGTACTTCCCACGCGCTTAGTACAGTGCTCTGCACATAGTAAGCGCTCAATAAATACGATTGATGATGATGATGATGATGATCCCAGGTCCTCTGACTCCCAGGCTCCTGTTCCAGCACTTAAAACAGTGCTTCGCACAAAGTAAGTGCTTAACAAATACCATCGTTATTATTATTATTTCTACTAGGCAACACTGCTTTCGCACTCCAGGTTACTTACCCCAAATCGAAAGTCTTCATTTTATGGTGATACTAGATTAAAAAGAACACTTACTAAATCTCTAGTGTTTAAATTTATTAAGACTAGAGACTGAACTTCAATCAATCGATCAATAGTATTTACTGAGCACCCGTGTGCAAAGTGCTATACTGAGCACTTGGAAGAATTGCAATATTATTAGTAGACATGATTCCTGCCTTACAATCTAGTAGGGCAGATGCTGGAATAAACTATGGGTAGGAGGAAGCAACAGAGTATAAAGAAATGTGAAAGCCTAAAAATCATTATCATTATTATTATTATTATTATTATTATTATTATTATTATTATTATCATTGGGAAGCAGCATGGCTCAGTGGAAAGAGCATGGGCTTTGGAGTCAGAGGTCAGGGGTTCAAATCCCGGCTCCACCAATTGTCAGCTGTGTGACTTTGGGCAAGTCACTTAACTTCTCTGTGCCTCAGTTACCTCATCTGTAAATGGGGATGAGGACTGTGAGCCCCCCATGGGATAATCTGATCACCTTGTAACCTCCCCAGTGCTTAGAACTGTGCTTTGCACATAGTAAACGCTCAATAAATGCCATCCTTATTATTATTGTTATCATTATCATTTGCACAAGTGCTATGGGAAGGAGTTAAGGAGAATCTGTCAGATGGGGATTAATATTGTGAGCCCCATGAGGGATTTGGAATGTGTCCAATGGATTTAGTGCTTAGGTCGGTGTCTAGCACATAATATTCAATTCCCATTTAAAAAAAGAAACTGGGATGTGAGTCCTCAAGTCCGTAGGTGATGTGGAGGCTGTGAAGTGGCAAAAGTGAGGGAAACAGGTTCGATAAATGGAAATTTAATCAAGATGGCTCACTGTGGGTGAGGAACGCGTCTACCAAGCACTTAGCACAGTAAATGCTGCATAAATACCACTGATCAGAGTCCTCCTGGAGATGTGAATCTAGAAGAATCTTGAAGATGAGGAGAGCAGTATTTTTCTGGATGTGAAGGGGGTGGAAGTTCCAAGCCAAAGCAAGGGCATGAAAGAGGAAAAGGACAGTGTCGGGAGAACAAGTCAGAGTGAGTAGCTTGACTTGAGAGAAACGAAGCGTGTGGGCTTAGTTGTTGTGGGAGAGGAATGAGGAAAAGAATGGAGGGAGAGCTGATATAACACGTTAAAGCCAATGGTCAGGACTCCTTCTAAAGGAGAGGAATGAGAAACCATTTTTGACGAGTCGTGTGATGGGTGAAAAATGAGGCTTTGGAAAAATGATCCATCCATTCATTCGATCGTAGTTATTCATTCATTCATTCAATTGTATTTATTGAGCACTTACTGTGTGCAAAGCACTGTACTAAGCACTTGGGAAGTCCAAATTGGCAACATATAGAGACAGTCCCTACCCAACAGCGGGCTCACAGTCTAGAATGGGGAGACAGACAACAAAACATATTAACAAAATAAAATAGAATAAACATGTACAAGTAAAATAAATAAAGTAATAAATATGTACAAACATATATACATGTATACAGGATTTATTGAGCACTTACTGTGTGCAAAGCACTGGGAGGGCAGCAGAGTGAAGTATGGACTGGAGAGGGGAGAGACATAGCGGTCAGTACAATGCTCTCCACACAGTAAGTGCTAGTGCTTATTAAATACCACTGATTGACCGAGACTGGACATTCTGGCTATTCCAAAATTCAACCACGTTCATAAATGTCCCTTTCTTCGGCCACCCAGATTTCTCCCTAAACACAAGCATTAAATAAGCCTCCTTTTCTTGTCGTTCTATCGCTTCTGGAATATTACTCAGAATTCAAGGCTGTAGTATATCCCCGAACATTTTGGATCTCTAGGCAAGAAATGTTTTCTTGACTACTAGATTTCATTTAATCTGGACTCTTTCTAGCAGCTCCTTATCCTCTTTCTGAACCAGTGTACAACTGACTTCTCTTTGTCAAAATCTACTTACTGTCGACAAATTACCCTTTGTATCTACTAAAGACCTTATTGTCTCCTTAAGAGTCTTGTGTTCCCTATTGTATGTACTTGACCCGGGCCTTGTTACTTGTGTTATAATCTCTTTTGAAATCTTCCTTTCATTCATTCATTCAATCGTATTTATTGAGCGCTTACTGTGTGCAGAGCACTGTACTAAGCGCTTGGGAAGTCCAAGTTGGCCACATATAGAGACGGTCCCTACCCAACAGCAGGCTTACAGTCTAGAAGGGGGAGACAGACACCAAAACAAAACATATTAACAAAATAAAATAGAGTAATAAATATGTACATAAAGATATATATATATATATATATATATATATATATATATATATATATATATACAGGGGCTGTGGGGAGGGGAAGGAGGTAAGGTGGGGGGGTGGGGAGGGAGAGGAGGGGGAGAGGAAGGAGGGGGCTCAGTCTGGGAAGGCCTTCTGAAGGAGGTGAGCTCTCAGTAGGGCTTTGAAGGGAGGAAGAGAGTTAGCTTGGCGGATGTGTGGAGGGAGGGCATTCCAGGCCAGGGGGAGGACGTGGGCCGGGGGTCGATGGTGGGACAGGAGAGAAAGAGGCACGGTGTGGAGATTAGCGTCAGAGGAGCGGAGGGTGCGGGCTGAGCTGGAGAAGGAAAGAAGGGAGGTGAGGTAGGAGGGGACGAGGTGATGGACAGCCTTGAAGCCGAGGGTGAGGAGCTTTTGCCTGATGCGTAGGTTGATTGGTAGCCACTGGAGATTTTTGAGGAGGGGAGTAACATGCCCAGAGCGTTTCTGCAGTCTCCCCGTTGCTTTCCTCAGCATTTATCACTCTCCTTTGGGTTCATTCGGTCCCAGGCGATTTCTACCTTGCCATGCCTCTTATCTTTGATTGATCTAGTTCATCCATATGGCCTATCCTTTTCACTCCCCATGGCTGAGGTTGCAGAGAAAGCCTAATCCTTGGGGAGGCATCAGTTTGGAATTAAAGACAAGATAGAAAGATCGTAAGACGTACTCTCACTCTCTCCGTACACCTAGCTCCAGTTCTCGCTACATGAGCACTTGACCCATTCAAGGATATCAACGTTTAAGGATATCCCCTCCCTGCCTCCCTCTAGACTTGAAGGCCCTTGTGGGAAGGGAACGCCTTCTTCCACATAGTAAACGTGAGTCTCCACCCTGGACTCTCTCTCATAACACTGCTGCCCAGCACGGGTGAGTTTTGATTTATAGCAGATGGCCTTCCACTCGCTATCCACTGGCCAAGCTAGGAATGGAATAGGTAGGCCTCTGCTTGACTCTCCTGCCTGTAGTCGAGACTGGTAGAGGACTGGAAACTCTCAAGGTGCCATGAGAGGGGCTGCTAAACATTATTCATTCATTCATTCAATCATATTTACTGAGCACTTACGGTGTGCAGATCACTGTACTAAGTGCTTGGGAAGTACAAGTTGGCAACATATAGAGACGGTCCCTACCCAACAGTGGGCTCACAGTCTAGAAGAGGGAGACAGAGAACAGAACAAAACATAGTAACAAAATAAAATAAATAGAAAAATATGGAATGCTTCACTACAGGGGCCATGCTAATCTTCTCTGTATCGTTCCAATTTTAGTATATTTGCTGGACTACGTTAGACGTTCAATAATACTCCCCACTGTCCTATGAGAAGGGGGGGGGGGTCAACAAAAGTACACGGCAGAACTATGTAGAATCACTGAAGGTGCAAAAAATATCCTCAGACACAGTTTATTAAACTTCCCGGCACTTCTGAAAGTGGCTCGGTGTCTCAGATATGTTATTCCCTGCCAAACTATTAGAAAAAGTGAGAGAAACACATTTCTTACATTACCCGAGGTTAAAGTATAAAAGTCCAGCAATCCACATAGGGAAGGGACTGACAAACGTTGAGGAGTATTACTAACAGATCAGTACCTATTGAAATCAGAAGTCTAGAATTATCTTCTTTAGAATTTCCCCCCAAAACACCCAAAGACCAAAAAGTCCCTCTAGACTGGAAGCTTCTTATGGACAGAGGACAGGTTTACCAACACTATTGTACTGAACTTATTCAAAGTGCTTAGTGCAGTGCTCTGCACTCAGTAACTGCTCAATAAATACCATTGATTGATTGAGGGAAGTAATATCCTAGACTGAAAAGTCCATATTAGAGGTAGTAATCATCTTTACAATCTGCGGTGCTTATATATCCGGGGGACATTTCTATGCAGATTTAGGGGAGAAGCTATTTCATCATGTTTAATTGGGCTCAAAACCCACCCTGAATGATTCAATCTGTGACATTTATCGAGCATCTCCTACATGCAGAGCACTGAACTAAGCACTTGGAATTAGAGGACTTTGTTTCCTACCCTCAAGAAGCTTATAAATCAGTGGAGGAGGCAGATACTAATTTACAGATAGGAAGGAGGAGGAAACGGGGATATTTACACTGAGTTAGCACAGAGAAATTTCCCTCTCCCTAAACCACTTTCAATATCTGTCTCCCCATTGTAGACTGTAAACTCCTTGTGGGCCGAAATCACGTCTATCGCCTCTGTTGTCCCAAGCACTTAGTTTCCAGAGAAGTAGCATGGCTTAGTGGAAAGAGCCCAGGGTTGGGAGTCAGAAGTAGTGACTTCCAATCCTTGCCTTGCCACTTATCAGCTGTGTGACTTTGTTTAAGTCACTTAACTTCTGTGCCTCAGTTACCTCATCTGTAAAATGGGGATTAAGACTGTGAGCCCCAGGTGGGACAATCTGATTGCCTTGTATCCACCCTAGCACTTAGAACTGTGTTTGGCACATAGTAAGCACTTAACAAATACCATTATTATTATTATCCAGCACTCTGCACAAAGTGCACAAACTGCACAAATTGCCTGATTAAATAATACGGTAGAAATATGGTGTTGTAGAAGGCTTTTGCGAATACCTTGGACTGCCTGAAAAACAAACAAATGGATTTTGGAGCAAATTAAACCAAAGTGGTCTTTGGAAGGCCAAATGACTCCACTTAGATTAGCATATTCTGGACACATAATCAGGAGGACATTCTCTGGGGATGACACAAATGCTAGGAAAAGTCCAGGGAAAATGTGGAAGAGGCAGACTGGCAGCTAGATGGAGAGAGATCATAACAACAATAATGGAAGAACCGTTAGAAATGTTGCGGATTACGGTAGAGGACGGGATGTTCTGGAAGGACGTAGATCCGTGGAGTCGCTATGAATCGGAAATGACAGCACTTAAAAATAATTATTTTAAATATGCATATAGAGAAGCAGCGTGGCTCAGTGGAAAAGAGCACGGGCTTTGGAGTCAGAGGTCATGGGTTCAAATCCCGGCCCCGCCACATGTCTGCTGTGTGACCTTGGGGAAGTCACTTAACTTCTCTGAGCCTCAGTTACCTCATCTGTAAAATGGGGATTAAGACTGTGAGCCCCACATGGGACAACTTGATCACCTTGTATCCACCCCCAGTGCTTAGAACAGTGCTCTGCACATAGTAAGCGCTTAACAAATGCCATTATTATTATCATTATTATATAAGGGCTAAGAGGAGATGTAGTATATAAATGCTCAGGTGGCACTGAAGAACTGAATTGGCTGATGGGAGGATATAGGGCGGGAGATTAGAGATTAATCAGGGAAGAACTCCTGGAGGAAGTGTAGTTTCAGGAGAGCTTTGAAGGAGGAGAGAGCTGAGAGTGCCCTTGGATTTGAAGGGAAAGGGAGTTCCAAGGAGGGGAAGGACGTGAGCCAAAGATTGGTGGTGGGAGCAATGAGAAGGAGGCACAGGGAATTGGGAATTGAGAAGCAGCATGGCTTAGTGGAAAGAGCCCAGGCTTGGGAGTCAGAGGTCATGGGTTCTAATCCCGGCACCATCACTTGTCAGCTATGTGACTTTGGGCAAGTCACTTCCCTTCTCTGGGTCTCAGTTACCTTATCTGTAAAATGGAGATTAAGACTGTGAGCCCTGTGTGGGACAACCTGATCACTTTGTATCCCCCAGCACTTAAAACAGTGCTTTGCACATAGTAAGTGCTTAACAAATGCTATTTTATTGTGAGTTTGAGAGAAGTAAAGAGTGAGAAAGCATAAGCTCAATGTGACCAGGGATCATGTCTCTCTATTGTTATACTCTCTCAAGTGCTTAGTACAGTGCTCGACACACAATAAGTGCTCAATAAATGATTGGATGAATGAAAAAGAGTGGATAATTAACTTCTCTGTGCCTCGGTTTCCTCATCCATGAAACGGTGATTCAATTCTCCCTCCTACTTTATCCTGTGTCCAACCTGATTAGCTTGTAACCATTTCAGTGCTTAGAACAGAGCTTGGCACATAGTAAGTGCTTAACAAATACAAAAACAATAACAATAATCATAACGATAATTAGGAAGGAGAGAAATAAGTGCCTTAAGGCCAGTGACTAGGAGTTTCAAATGCATAATCAATTCTTTAACCGGTATATCACCTGACATTTCATATCACCACCTAGTATAACCTTGTTCATCTTCTACTTCCTGATTTGTATATAATTTAATTCGACCTGTCTCCCCCATTAGATTTTAAAACCCTGGAGGTTCAGAACCATATCTTAGCTTCTGATATACACTCAGAAGCATATAATTATAATGATGATTATTATTGCTATTCTAATTATGATCATTACTATTATGGTATTTTTTTATGTGCTTACTATGTGTTAAGCACTGTTCTAAGTGCTGGGGTAGATGCACGTGTAATCAGGAAGGACACAGCCCTGGCTCCAATAGAGCTGAGAGTCTAAATAAGAAATTTTAGAACCCAGATCCTCTAATTCCCAAGCCCCTGCTCTTTCCTTTAGGCCACACCACTTCTCTAAAATACGAGGCTCTGTACCCCAGACACTCTAAAAAGTTACCAATGTTGATGCTGCTAAAGGCTAGAATAATGAGGATTCTTCATTCCACTATGGCTTCTCCAGTGATATATTGAAGCTATTCAACTACAAAATGCCCAGGGGAATGTCTTTAGAGTTGACCAATTATTTTTAGGTTATTTTAATTTTTATTCTTGCTCCCGAAGAAGTTGCATCACTTGAAAGAACTTCCAATATAAAAATCTCCCTCCATTGGTTGCCTACCCATCTCTGCATCAGACAGAAACTTCTTACCATTGGCTTTGAAGAACTCAATCACCTTGCCTGCTCCTATCTCACCTCCTGGATTTCACAACCCAGCCTGCATACTTCACTGCTATTACAATCATATCTGATAATAATAATATAATAATATCAGCCTTCCCAGACTGAGCCCCTTCCTTCCTCTTCCCCTCCTCCCCCTCTCCATCCCCCCCACCTTACCTCCTTCCCTTCCCCACAGCACCTGTGTATGTATATATATATATATATATATATATATGTCTGCACGTACTTATTACTCTATTTATTTATTTATTTATTTTACTTGTACACATTTATTCTATTTATTATATTTTGTTAATATGTTCTGTTTTGTTCTCTGTCTCCCCCTTCTAGACTGTGAGCCCACTGTTGGGTAGGGACCGTCTCTATATGTTGCCAACTTGTACTTCCCAAGCGCTTAGTACAGTGCTCTGCACACAGTAAGTGCTCAATAAATACAATTGATTGATTGATTGATAACAATAATAATAATAATAGCATTTATTAAGTGCTTACTATGTGCAAATCACTGTTCTAAGCACTGGGGAGTTTACAAGGTGATCAAGTTATCCCACGGTGGGGAGGGGGCACAGTCTTAATCCCCATTTAACAGGTGAGGGAACTGAGGCACAGAGAAGTTAATTGACTTCCCCTAATGGCAACCTACTCACCCTATCTGGATCTCATCTATCTCACCCACATCCTGCCGGTGGTCTGAAATACCCTCCCTCTTTGTATCCAACAGAAAATCATTTTCCCCACCTTCAAAGCTTTAATCAATCTCTTCCAAGAGGCGTTCCCTGACTAAACTCTCATTTCCTCTTCTCCCACACCCTTCTGTATCACCTTTACACCCTTTATTCCCCTTGCCCTCGGCCCCACAGAAGGTATGCACATATCCATAATTTATTCATTTATTTACTTTAATACCTGTCCCTCCCTCTAGACTGTAAGCTCATTTTGGGCAGGGAAACTGTCTACCAACTTTCTTACACTGTTCTCTCCCAAACACTTTTTTATGGCATTTATTAAGCGCTTACTATGTGCACAGCATTGTTCTAAGCACTGAGGATCACCTTGTATCCTCCCCAGCGCTTAGAACAGTGCTTTGCACATAGTAAGCGCTTAACAAATGCCATCATTATTATTATTAGTAGTAGGTGATCAGGTTGTCCCACGGGGGGCTCACAGTCTTAACCCTTATTTCACAGATGAGGTAACTGAGGCACAGAGAAGTTGTTAGTACAGTGTTCTTCACACAGTAAGCACTCAGCAAATAGGATTGATTGATTGTAATCAAAGCCACTGTAAAAACCTCCTTTCAGTTTTCACCCTTTCTTCCAATTCACATAACAATGATAATAATAATAATTGTGGTATTTGTTAAGCACTTACTATGTGCCAGGCACTGTTCTAAACCCTGGGGCAGATACAAGATAATCAGGTTGGACACAGTCCCTGACCCACCCACATAGGGCTCACATTCCTAATTCCCATTTTCCAACTGAGGGAACTGAGGCAGAGAGAAGTTAAGTGATTTGCCCTCGGTCCTTTTGACTCTATCCACTAGGCCATACTGCTCCTCAGTTCTGCCTTCAATCAACATCCGCCTTTATGGGACAGCATAGTAAACTAGATGGGAAAATCCCAATCTGAGAGTTTCACAGAGAATTTGTTTAGTGAATCTTTTCTATAAACAACATTTCTGTAGATCTGGGCTGTATTAAAACTGTAATAATAATAATAATGATGATGGTATTTATTAAGCACCTACTATGTGCAAAGCACTGTTCTAAGCCCTGGGGGGGAATACAAGGTGATCAGCTTGTCCCACGTGGGGCTCACAGTCTTAATCCCCGTTTTACAGATGAGGTAACTGAGGCTCAGAGAAGTTAAGTGACTTGCCCAAGGTCACACAGCAAACGTGGTGGAGCTGGGATTCGAACCCATGACCTCTGACTCCAACATATATATTGATAGACATATCAATATCACTTCTGGGTCAAAGATTGAAAAAGCTAGATTTTTTTTTAGTGGTTTTGTACTGTGCCAAGCACTGGGGTAAACACAAGCTAGTCAGGTTGGACACAGTCCCCGTCCTATGTGAGGCTCACAGTTTTAATCCCACTAATAATAATGATGGATTTGTTAAGCGCTTACTATGTGCAAAGCATTGTTCTAAGCACTGCGGGGGATACAAGGTGATCAGGTTGTCCCATGCGGGGCTCACGGTCTTCATCCCCATTCTACAGATGAGGCAACTGAGACACAGAGAAATTAAGTGACTTGCCCAAGGTCATGCTCAGCAGACGACTGGTGGAGTGGAGATTAGAACCCAGGTCTTCTGAGTCCTAAACCTGTGCTCTATCCAACTGGGCCATGCTGCTGGAGGCTGTTGCTCCCATTTCTCTTCATGAAAGCCTGATTCGACATGGCTTCCCAAATGAGTATAAAATGGGTTAAAATGACCTGGCATTGAAAAAGCACTGATTGAAATGCAGCATCATAATAATACAAACAACCGTGGTATTTGTTAAGCGCTTATTATATGTCAAGCACTGAACTAAGCACTGGGGTAGACACAAAAGGAACAGGTCCAACATATGACTCAGAGTGGCTCAGTGGAAAGAGCCCAGGCTTGGGAGTCAGAGGCCATGGGTTCAAATTCTGGCTCTGCCAATTATCAATCAATCAATCATATTTATTGAGCGCTTACTGTGTGCAGAGCACTGTACTAAGTGCTTGGGAAGTGCAAGTTGGCAACATATAGAGACAGTCCCTACCCAACAGTGGGCTCACAGTCTAGAAATTATCAGCTGTGTGACGTTGGGCAAGTCACTTCACTTCTCTGGGCCTCGGTTACCTCATCTGTAAAATGGGGATTAAGACTGTGATCCCCATGTGGGACAACCTGATCATCTTGTATCTTCCCCAGTGCTTAGAACAGTGCTTTGCACATAGTAAGTGCTTAACAAATGCCATTATCATTATTATTATTATGATGATGATGATTCACAGTCCAAGTATGAGGGAGAACAGATAGTGAATCCCCATTTTACAGATGAGAAGCTGAGGCAGGGAGAAGTGAAGTGTTTGGCCAAGGCCAAACAGCAGACAAGTGGTAGAACCAGGCTTAGAACCCAGGTCCCCTGAATTCCAGGCCTGGGCTCTTTCAATCAATCGTATTTATTGAGCGCTTACTGTGTGCAGAGCACTGTGCTAAGCGCTTGGGAAGTACAAGTTGGGCAGGGAACTACTTTCCCGTAGTGCACAGCTTCATATTCGTGAACTTGTTCAACTATGGCTTTTAACGTTTTGAAACACTTGAGTTGTGAGACCATTTTTACCCCTGAGACATTCTCAACCCGAAGCAGGCCATCCCGGTTCATCAGTGAACCCTGGCACTGGGTTGGACAATAGCTATTAGGACACAGATGGCAAAACAGTTTCCATGAGAAAAGACAAATTAAATTGAATAGCCAAAGTGATAGAAGTCAAGTGATCAAACACGTACTTCTTCCTTTTCATTCATTCATTCAATCGTATTTATTAAGCGCTTACTGTGTGCAGAGCACTGTTCTAAGCGCTTGGGAAGTCCAAGTTGGCAACACCTAGAGCTGGTCCCTACCCAACAGCGGGCTCACAGTCTAGAAGGGGGAGACAGACAACAAAACATATTAAGAAAATAAAATAAATAGAATAAATGTGACAAGTAAAATAAATAGAGTAATAAATCTGTACAAACATATATACATATATACAGGTGTTGTGGGGAGGGGAAGGAGGTAAGGCAGGGGGATGGCGAGGGGGAGGAGGGGGAGAGGAAGGGGGGGGAAGCCTCTCATCTCTCCAGCATCCAGAAGAATCTTTTCCTTTTTTCAAAACTTCGTAATTTTTGAGCCCAATTTGCTTCCGACCTGAGTTCATTACTGTTCTTTCTTTTTCTGCTAGGAAGCTCACGTGCTCCTCAGCTCTGAGCTGCTATGACCTCTGTGTGGAGGACTCCCAGATTCATTCATTCAATCGTATTTATTGAGCACTTACTACATGCAGAGCACTGTACTAAGTGCTTGGGAAGTACAAGTTGGCAACATAGAGAGACAGTCCCTACCCAACAACGGGCTCACAGTCTAGATGGGGGAGACAGAGAACAAAACCAAACATGGGGACAGGTGTCAAGTCACCAGAATAAATAAAAATGAAGCTAGATGCACATCACTAACAAAATAAATAGAATAGTAAATATGTACAAATAAAATAGAGTAATAAATCTGTACAAACATATGTGTTTGTAGAGAAGCATATATATGTTTGTATATGTAGAGAAGCAGCGTGGCTCAGTGGAAAGAGTCCGGGCTTTGGAGTCAGAGGTCATGGGTTCAAATCCCGGCTCCGCCAATTATCAGCTGTGTGACTTTCAGCAAGTCACTTAACTTCTCTGTGCCTCAGTTACCTCATCTGTAAAATGGGAATTAAGACTGTGAGCCCCCGTGGGACAACCTGATCACCTTGTTACCTCCCCAGCGCTTAGAACAGTGCTTTGCACATAGTAAGTGCTTAACAAATGCCATTATTATTATTATATTAACAAACAAAACATATCTAGAACTTCAGCTCCATTCATTCATTCATTTGCTTAACAATCTCATCTCTCCTCTTGCTTCTCAGAAATCTCCACCTGGATGATCAGTTGGCACCTCAACGTCCATATTTTGTCGGGGGATTTGTTTGATTTTATGATATTTGTTAAGGGCTTATTTAGTCAGCCAATCAATCGTATTTCATTCATTCAATCAAATTTATTGAGCACTTACTGTGTGCAGAGCTCTGTACTAAGCGCTTGGGAAGGACAAGTTGGCAACATATAGAGACGGTCCCTACCTAACAATGGCTCACAGTCTAGAAGGGGGAGATAGACAACAGAACAAAACATGTAGACAGGTGTCAAAACCGTCAGAATAAATAGAAAGCAGCATTGCTCAGTGGAAAGAGTCCGGGCTTTGGAGTCAGAGGTCATGGGTTCGAATCCTGGCTCCACCACTTGTCAGCTGTGTGACTTTGGGCAAGTCATTTAACTTCTCTGGACCTCAGTTACCTCGTCTGTAAAATGGGGATGAAGACTGTGAGCCCCCCGTGGGACACCCTGATTACCTTGTATCCCTCCAGCACTTAGAACAGTGCTTGGCACATAGTAAGCACTTAATGAATGCCATTATTATTATTAATAATAAAATAAATAATAGTAAATATGTACAAGTAAAATAAATAGGGTAATAAATATGTACATACTTGTGCAAGTGCTGTGGGGAGGGGAAGGAGGTAGGACGTGGGGGTGGTGATGGGGAGGAGAGGAAAATGGGGGCTCAGTCTGGGAAGACCTCCTGGAGGAGGTGAGCTCTCAGTAGGGCGGTTCTGTGTCTATCTACTCCAGCGCATTGTCCTCTCCTAAGCCCACCTAGTACAGTGCTCTGTAATGGGGAGGCGCTCAATAAATAGCATGGATTGATTGATCCAGGAGTCTGGAGAATTGGGGACCAGCCGGAAAGCCGCAAGCCCAAATAGCCAGTTGGGCCTTCTCCAGGACCCATCAATTAATCAATGACAGCTTAGCACAGTGTTCTAGTGCTTAGCACATAGTAAGCGCTTAACAAATACCATCATCATCATCATTTATTGAGGTCTCGCTGTGTTCAGGACTGTGAACCCGTTGTTGGGTAGGGACCTTCTAGACCTTCTCAGGACCTTCTAGACTGTGAGCCCGCTGTTGGGTAGGGACCGTCTCTTTGTGTTGCCAACTTGGACTTCCCAAGCGCTTAGTACAGTGCTCTGCACACAATAAGCACTCAATAAATACGATTGATTGATTGATTCGGGGCACACGTTCTAATCAGGGAGAGTACAAGAGAGTAAGTAGCCACAGTGCCAATGCCTGTCTTGAATGCAGACTTCCTACCACAAGCTTGTTGAGGGCAGGGAATATGTTTGTTTTTGTATCGTACTCTCCCAAGTGCTTCATACAGTGCTTTGCACACAGTAAGCGCTCAATAAATACGATCAAATCATCATCATCAATCGTATTTATTGAGCGCTTACTATATGCAGAGCACTGTACTAAGCGCTTGGGTAGTACAAATTGGCCACATATAGAGACAGTCCCTACCCAACAGTGGGCTAACAGTCTAAAAGGGGGAGACAGAGAACGAAACCAAACATACTAACAAAATAAAATAAATAGAATGGATATGTACAAGTAAAATAAATAAATAGAGTAATAGTAAAATAAATAAATAAATAAATAGAGTAATAAAATAAATAGAGGAATAAAATAAATAGAGGAATAAAATAAATAAATAGAGCAATAGTGAGTCAGTGAATGAAAGGAGGATGACCAAGTAACGTCTGATTCTATCAATCAATAGTATTTCCTGAGCACTTACTATGTGTGCAGCACTGTACTAAGCATTTGGGAGAGAAGCAGCGTGGTTTGCGGAAAGAGCGTGGGCTTGGGAGTCAGAAGTCATGGATTCTAATCCCGGCTCCATCGCTTGTCAGCTGTGTGACTTTAGGCAAGTCACTTAACTTCTCCGAGCCTCAGTTACCTCATCTGTAAAATGGGGATTAAGACTGTGAGCCCCACGTGGGACAACCTGATGACCTTGTAACATACCCAGTGCTTAGAACAGTGCTTGGCACATAGTAAGCGCTTAACAAATACCATTATTATTATTACTATTATCATCATCGTTATTATTACAACACAACAGAATTAACAGACACGCTCCCTGCCCATAATGAGCTTACAGTCTAGAGGAGGATGCAGACATTAATATAAGTAAATAATCTGTAATATAGAATTTAAAGGTATATACATACATTTAAATTCTATATTACAGATTATTTACTTACATTAATTAATTAATTAATTAATTATAAGTGATTTTTACTTATATCTACCTTAGAATTGTGTTTAACACATAGTAAGTCTCTAGCTTGTGAGCTCGTCATGTGCAGGAATATGTCTGTTGTTATATTGTCCTCTCCCAAGTTCTTAGTACAGTACTTTCCACACAGTAAGGGCTCAATGAATACAACTGAATGAATGAATAAATCGTTAAATACAATAATAATAGTGAGGGTGGGGTGAATGTCAAATAATAATAATAATAATGGCATTTGTTAAGCACTTACTATGTGTGAAGCCCTGTCTAAGCACTGGGGGGTTACAAGGTGATAAGGTTGTCCTACGTGGGGAGGGATTCATTCATTCAATCGTATTTATTGAGCATTTACGGTGTGCAGAGCACTGTACTAAGCGCTTGGGAAGTACAAATTGGCAACGTATAGAGACGGCCCCTACCCAACAGTGGGCTCACAGTCTAGAAGGGGGAGACAGAGAACAAAACAAAACATATTAACAGAATAAAATAAATAGAATAAATATGTACAAGTAAAATAGAGTAATAAATCCGTACAAACATATATACATATATACAGGTGCTGTGGGGAAGGGAAGGAGGATGGAGAGGGGAAGGAGGGGGAGAGGAAGGAGGGGGCTCAGTCTGGAAAGGCCTCCTGGGGATCACAGTCTTCATCCCCATTTTACAGATGAGGTAACTGAGGCACAGAGAAGTTAAGTGACTTGTCCAAAGTCACATAGCTAAGTGGCAGAGTCAGAATTAGAACCCACGACCTCTGACCCCCAAGCCCATGCTCTTTCCACCGAGCCACGCTGATTCTCAAATGTCCAAAGGTCACAGATCCAAGCGCATAAATGACACAGAAGGGAGAGAGAAGTGGGTAAAAGGGGGCCTTAAGCCAGGGGCTCAATTCTAGCCCCATGGACCCCTAAATCCATCCGTCCCTTAACCATCTCATGGAATTTAGTGGTTTTTGTTGTTCTGGAAGAAAACTCAGTCACCATTTTACCGTCAGCGTAATCAGTTGAATCAGACCCAAGCTGAGGGAATGTCCACATCACCAGCTTGGTGGCTAGTATTGTCATGATAGTTCAGGTTTTCACAAAACGAGGAACAGTAGGCCTTGGTAAGAGGTTCTCTGGGAGTCAGAGAACCTGCGCTCTAAAGTAATGATGGCAATTAAGCGCTTACTATGTGCTGAGCACTGTTCTAAGCGCTGGAGGAGACCCAAAGTCATCAGGTTGTCCCACGTGGGGCTCACAGTCTTCATCCCCATTTTACAGCTGAGGGAACTGAGGCCCAGAGAATCAATCAATCAATCAATCAATCGTATTCATTGAGCGCTTACTATGTGCAGAGCACTGTACTAAGCGCTTGGGAAGTACAAATTGGCAACACATAGAGACAGTCCCTATCCAACAGTGGGCTCACAGTCTAAAAGGGGGAGACAGAGAACAGAACCAAACATACCAACAAAATAAAATAAATAGGATAGAAATGTACAAGTAAAATAAATAAATAGAGTAATAAATATGTACAACCATATATACATATATACAGGAGCTGTGGGAAAGGGAAGGAGGTAAGATGGGGGGATGGAGAGGGGGACGAGGGGGAGAGCAACGTGACGTGCTCAAAGTCACACAACTGACAAGTGGCAGAGCGGGGATTAGAACCCAAGACCTCTGCATCCTGAGCCCGGGCTCTTTCCACTAAGCCATACTACACAGCTCTTCCAGATGTCTGCTGTGCGACAAGGCACAAATCACTTCACTTCCCTGTGCCTTAGGAACCATTCCCTGTTCTCCCTAATACTAATGATGGTATTTGTTAAGTGCTTACTATGTGCAAAACACTGTTATCAATCAATCAATCAATCAATCAATCAATCGTATTTATTGAGCGCTTACTATGTGCAGAGCACTGTACTAAGCGCTTGGGAAGTACAAATTGGCATCACATAGAGACAGTCCCTACCCAACAGTGGGCTCACAGTCTAAAAGGGGGAGACAGAGAACAGAACCAAACATACCAACAAAATAAAATAAGTAGGATAGAAATGTACAAGTAAAATAAATAAATAAATAAATAAATAAAGTAATAAATATGTACAAGCATATATACATATATACAGGTGCTGTGGGGAAGGGAAGGAGGTAAGACGGGGGGATGGAGAGGGGGACGAGGGGGAGAGGAAAGAAGGGGCTCAGTCTGGGAAGGCCTCCTGGAGGAGGTGAGCTCTCAGCAGGGCCTTGAAGGGAGGAAGAGAGCTAGCTTGGCGGATGGGCAGAGGGAGGGCACCAGAGGTGTGATCGGGTTTTTTCTGTTCTAAGCGCTGGGGAGGTTACAGGGTGATCAGGTTGTCCCACGGGGGGCTCACAGTTTTAATCCCCATTTTACAGATGAGGTCACTGAGGCACAGAGAAGTTAAGTAACTTGCCCAAAGTCACACAGCTGACAGTTGGTGGAGCCGGGATTTGAACCCATGACCTCTGACTCCAAAGCCCATGCTCTTTCCACTGAGCCACACTGCTTCTCATAATTAGACTATGAACCCTACGTGGGAAAAGGAATGTGTACAACCTGATTGACTTAGATCTACTTAGAAAAGTGTTTGACTCGTGGTAAGTGGTTAACAAATATTATCATAATAACAACAACAATAATGATAACAATAACAACTTGAAGATTTCCTTTGGGGCAGGCCAATCCAAAGGGAAAGAGCCCTCTACACTGTAAACTCACCTTGGGCTGGGAATGTGTCTACCAACTCTGTTATATGGTTAGATTGTAATAATAATAATAATAATAATAATAATAATAATAATAATAATAATAATAATGTTGGTATTTGTTAAGCATTTACTATGTGCACAGCACTGTTCTAAGCGCTGGGGTAGATACAAGGTAATCAGGTTGTCCCACGAGGGGCTCACAGTCTTCATCCCCATTTTACAGATGAGGGACCTGAGGCCCAGAGAAGTGAAGTGACTTGCCCAAAGTCACACAGCTGACAAGTGGCGGAGCCGGAATTTGAACCCACGGCCTCTGACTCCAAAGCCCGGGCTCTTTCCACTGAGCCACGCTGCTTCCAATGCTCCTTGTGCTCTCCCAATGTTTAGGAAGGTGCTCCACAAACAGTAAGCGCTCAATAAATACCACTGATTGATTGATTGATTGATTGATTGATTGATTGATAAAGTGCCTCTGTAGACAAGCAGCTACCTGAAGAGGTCAGCCTATTTATTCCAGGAAAATCAGTATCTGCTCTCACATTATCTGCTGCTTGCATTAACCGAGAGCATCAATCCCCCTGGCACTCATTCTGCACTTCATGAAAAAGCTAAAGTCACGAAGGGGAAAAAATACAGAAAAGTCAATAACTGAAGTCCTTGTGAGTTTGGAGATTTGAGTTAAGTTTGGCTTTTACTCAAGACTGAGACTCTGCTCAGCTTTTTCCCCTATTTTTAACTCCGTTATGATGCAGTGCACCGAGGAGTAATGTTGCACGCGAGGGTCCGCTGAAAATATGCAAAGGAGTGCTAGACAAGCCATCTGGAAAATCCAAGGGGCAAAATAAAAAGGAAGAGCTGGAGGAGAGTTGGAAAAACTGCGTCGCCCCGACTGTCGGGGGAAGATTGGCAGAGGGATGGAATGCGGAGCAAGGAAAGTTAGGCTGAAGGAGGCTGCGTGGAAACCGGGACGCTTTGCCACCAAGATGCTGTGCGAAGCGGAGACGGAGTGGAAACGTCTGATGGAAAAAAGACGCAAAACTGATTTCATTTCTAGTTCTATAACTATGGTCACTGTTTTCCTCCCTCTCTGCTCAAATCCGACAATTACTCCCCCCACCACAAAGCCTTATTTACCGCCCATCTCCTCCAAGAGGCCTTCCCTGACTAAGCCCCCATTTCGTCTTCCACTCCCTTCTGCACCACCGTGACTTCTTCCCTTTGTTCATTCAATCATATTTATTGAGCGCTTACTGTGTGCAGAGCACTGTACTAAGCGCTTTCATCCTCCCTCCCAGCCACACAGCACTTATGTCTATATCATCATCATCATCAATCGTATTTATTGAGCGCTTACTATGTGCAGAGCACTGTACTAAGCGCTTGGGAAGTACAAATTGGCAACATATAGAGACAGTCCCTACCCAACAGTGGGCTCACAGTCTAAAAGGGGGAGACAGAGAACAAAACCAAACATACTAACAAAATAAAATAAATAGAATAGATATGTACAAATAAAATAAATAAATAAATAAATAGAGGAATAAATATGTACAAACATATATACATATATACAGGTATATCTGTATATATGTATCTATATATGTAATTGACTTATTTATATTAATGTCTGTGCCCCCCTCTAGACTGAGGGAATATGTCTGTTTATTGTTGTATTGTACTCTCCCAAGTGCTTAGTACAGTGCTCTGCATACGGTAAGTGCTCAATTAATACGACTGAATGAGTGGATGAATTTTCCGCTTCTGCTATCCGCAGGCAAAGGGCATAGACCAAATGTCAAAACAGAAGGAGCGACCTTGGCCCTAGTGGTCTGGTGCTTCTTGTGTTCTGTCTCCAACACAGAAGCGGTGTAATGAATCAATCAATTTTGTATCTATAATTCTATTCATTTATATTGATGCTATTGATGCCTGTTTACTTGTTTTGTTGCCTGTCTCCCCACTTCTAGACTGTGAGCCCATTGTTGAGTAGGGGTTGTCTCTGTTGCTGAATTGTACTAGAGAAGCAGCGTGGCTCACTGGAAAGACCCCGGGCTTTGGAGTCAGAGGTCATGGGTTTGAATCCCGGCTCTGCCAATTGTCAGCTGTGTGACTTTGGGCAAGTCATTTCACTTCTCTGGGCCTCAGTTCCCTCATCTGGAAAAGGGGGATTAAGACTGTGAGCCCTGTTTGGGACAACCTGATCATCTTGTAACCTCTCCAGCACTTAGAACAGTGCTTTGCACATAGAGCTTAATAAATGTCATTATTATTATTATTATTATTATTCCCAAACACTTAGTACAGTGCTCTGCACACAGTAAGCGCTCAATAAATACAATTGAATGAATAAGCTCATTGTGGATGGAGAACATCCACCAACCCTGTTAAACTGTACTGTCCCAATCTCTGAGTACAACACTCCGCACATAGTAAGCACTCAGTAAATACCATTGACTATATATTTATATCACTCTTCTGCTTCAGTCTGTTCCCTTATTTCTTACTGTTCTTCTAGTCTTTTCTCATCCCTCTCCACTGTAAGCTCCTTGTAAGGAAGAATTGGATTCTCTCTAACTCTATTATCCTCTCCCATGCACTGACTACAGTGTTCTACCATCCTTCCCATCTCACAAGCCCACAACCTTGGTGTCATCCTCGACTCCGCTCTCTCGTTCACCCCACACATCCAATCCGTCACCAAAACCCGCCGGTCTCAGCTCCGCAACATCACCAAGATCCGCCCTTTCCTCTCCATCCAAACGGCTACCTTGCTGGTTCAATCTCTCATTTTACCCCAACTGGATTACTGCATCAGCCTCCTCTCTCATCTCCCATTCTCCTGTTCTCTCCCCACTTCAGTCTGTACTTCATGCTGCTGCCCGGATCATCTTTGTGCAGAAATGCTCTGGGCATGTCACTCCCCTCCTCAAAAATCTCCAGTGGCTGCCCGTCAACCTATGCATCAAGCAAAAATTCCTCACTCTCAGCTTCAAGGCTGTCCATCCCCTTACCCCCTCCTACCTCACCTCCCTTCTCCAGCCCAGCCCGCACCCTCCGCTCCTCTGCTGCTAACCTCCTCACTGTGCCTCGTTCTTGCCCGTCCGGCCGTCGACCCCCGGCCCACGTCCTTCCCCTGGCCCGGAATGCCCTCCCTCTGCCCATCCGCCAAGCTCGCTCTCTTCCTCCCTTCAAAGCCCTACTGAGAGCTCACCTCCTCCAAGAGGCCTTCCCAGACTGAGCCCCCTTTTTCCTCTCCTCCTCCCCATCCCCCCCCAGCCTACCTCCTTCCCCTCCCCACAGCACTTGTATATTTGTACAGATTTATTACTCTATTTACTTTACTTGTACATATTTACTATTCTATTTTGTTAATGATCTGCATATAGGTATAATTCTATTTGTTCTTATGACTTTGAAACCTGTCTACATGTTTTGTTTTGCTTGTCTCCCCCTTCTAGACTGTGAGCCCGCTGTTCGGTAGGGACTGTCTCTATATGTTGCCTACTTGTACTTCCCAAGTGCTTAGTACAGTGCTCTGCACACAGCAAACGCTTAATAAATACGATTGGATGAATGAATGAACGGATGCCCACAGCATCAGTTGATTGCTTCTAGACTGTGCTGTTGTTGGTAGGGAATGTAATTGTTCACTGTTACATTGTACTCTCCTAAGCACCAAGTACAATGTTCTGCACACAGTAAGTGCTCAAATACAATTGACTGACTACCTATCTTTTTCCTCTTCTTTCATTCGTCCATGCAGCCATATTTATTGACTACTTATTTTATTGAACTATACTAAGCTCTTGGGACGGTAAAACACAACAGTTAACAGACATAGTCCCTGCCCACAATGAGCTTACAGCCCAGAAGGGGAGATAGGCATTAATGTAAATAAATTACAGATTTGTATGTAAGTGCTACAGGGATGGGAGAGGGGAAGAAGAAAGGGAAGAAGTCAAGGCAACACAGAAGGGTGTGGGAGAAGAGGGAAGGGGGGCTTAGACAGGGAAGGCCCTTTCTCTCTTTTGGTTCTGCTCCAGCTGCTCAAGGTGAACAGAAACCTGCACAATTATAACAAACCACTTCTTTCCTGACTTCTAAGTTGCCAAAAAGCCTAGGTAAAATTGAGGCTTTGCTCTGAACCTGGAAGTTAAAAGCCTGGGTTATGACCGTTCAAAGGCGAGCCTCTGTTTGGTGGCAAGTAATGCTTTTGGTTTAGCAAATGTCAGGATATGGTACCAACTAGCCTGCCCAGATGGGGAAACTGGGTGCACATTTAGGCGGATGAACAAAACTTGGAATCCTTTTTCTGGTTGCCGACGGGAGATTTCACCACCGTAGTCAGTAGCGATGCCAAATATAGAAAGCAGTTGTCAGACCACTCGGGACTGAAAGTCTGGAGAGCCAAGGCCTTTTTGGACGAATGGAATAAGCCCAAAACCATCACATGTTCTCCAACACCATCTTCGGCCTGCCAAACCTGAGGAAAAGATCCTGGAGACCCCAACTTGAGAAAAAGATCTTGGAAGCGCCAATCTAAACCGTGACACCTCCCTTATTAAATCCAACTGGGACAGAGGAGGCTCAAGGAAGGATCAGAACTTCAAAGTGGCCATGTGATAGTCACCTCAGCAGACCTCAGCCCAACAACCCAAGCCAGGATGCTTTTACATAATTAAATTATGAGGGAATATTACCCTTTCTCAGCTCCTAAATTTGCTCAAGTCCTCTGAATATGGGCCACCATCACACAACGTACAATAATTCGGAGATCACTGTCTTACGGGCTCTTAGGGCCACCTAAGGTTCACTTTTACAGAGCTCAGGATGGACTTCTGCACTTGGACTGTAACCTCTGGGCATCCAATACCCCATCCTCAATGCCACAGCACTTATGTACATATCTTTAAAGTACAGATTCTAAATTATTTCTTCTTATCAACCTCTATCTCCCCATCTAGACTGTAAGCTCCTTGTGGCAGGGAACACATCTGCCAACTCTGTTGAATTGTACCTTCCCAAGCGCTTAATGCAGTGCTCTGCACAGGGTCAGCATGCAATAAATACCACTGATGGATTGATTGACTGGAGAAAAAGAAAAATGCTTCTAGAATCCACATGTGGCTGTTCAGACCAGGAGGAAACTGTAATGTTGCAAGTGTGTATGTGTGAGAAAACCAGAGACGAGAGAGAGAGAGAGAGACTTTGCAAGGTTTTGCAAGAACTCTTTGCACTCCTCAAAAGAAAGGGGTTGGATCTATCTGCTTAATCTTCTTGATCTAAGCATTTATTTTCTGGGATTGGGGGAGGAGGGAGATTGTGAGGAAAATGGTCTGCAGCTTCCCTGATCATTTTTCAATTAATGCAGCCTTACCACATAAGAGTAAGGGGACATAAAATGACTAGTGAGAAAATTACAGTTTGCTCAGAGTCTGGAAATGTTCGGATGAAAAGTGAGAGAGAAATGTAAAATAATAGCAAAGTCTGAAAACACAATTTTTGTCCAGCTGTGGCGTGTGCTTTGCTAGGACCTGATGAGAACAAGAGGCCACATGAAAGTCATGGGGGAAAATGTGTGGCTTCTTCATGTCAGAAGAAACACTACTACTGTCTATATATAAAAAACAACAAATCATTGTAAATCTTCACACATGGGAAGGGAGGGGGTGTAATTCAAGACATACAGAGGCAGCTGGAGTTTCTGTAGAATTCCCAGTTTAGCAATGGGATTAAACTTCTCCAGAGCATATAAAGTAGCACTCCCCAGACACCTGCCCAACCCCAGCCCCCTACTCTGATCCTAGCATCGCTACTGATGCTTCACCCACACGGCAGTGCATGAGCCAGGCAAGTAAACAATTGGTGTCCTGTCCAACAAGATGCTGCAGTCACTTCCACAACGCCTAATTTAACCTTCCAGGTTAATTAATTAATTTAACCTTCATTCCAGGCTCATAAACACTCAGAGGACCAGGCAAACACTAGTGTGCAACTTCTGGGTGGAAAAATGGTGTGTCCAAGGGCTGAGCACTTTATCTCGGCGAAATGGTGTCTGCTTCCTAATCTGGAAAAGGAGGTGGTTCGAAGAAGTCTAGGGAAACACTTCAGTCAATCTATCCCATTGATTGAGCACTTACTGTGTGCAGAGCACTGTACTAAGAGCGTGGCAGAGTACAATATAACAGGGTTCGTGAACATGTCCTCTGCTCACAAGGAGCTTACAGTCTAGAGGGATAGGAACCCGTAAACTCATTAATAAATCCATCCAGATATCCCTCGTGAGAAGAAAACTAAATGTGCAAATGCACACAAAAACACACACACACGAATATATGTTGCCAACTTGTACTTCCCAAGCACTTAGTACAGTGCTCTGCACACAGTAAGTGCTCAATAAATACGATTGATGAGTAATAATAATATTAATGTTGATATTTGTTAAGTGGTTACTATGTGCCAAGCACTGTTCGAAGCACTGGGGTAGATACAAGGTAATCAGGTTGTCCCACATGGGGCTCACAGTCTTAATCCCCATTTTCCAGATGAGGGAACTGAGGCACAGAAAAGTGACTTTCCCAAGGTCACAAAACAGACAAGTGGTGGAGCCGGAATTGGAACCCAAGACCTCTGACAACAAAGACCGTGCCATTTCCATTAAGCCATGTTCCCATATCTCCTATCCTAAAAAACCCTCCCTTTACCTCCGAGATCGTCCAGCTATTCCCCCTATTTTCCTCCAACAATTCCTCTCCAAACTCCTTGAGCAAGTTGTCTACACCCACAGCTTCCAATTCTTCTCTTCCAATTCTCTCCTTGCCCTCCTCCAATCGGACTTCCATTCATTTATTCAATCGTATTTATTGAGCGCTTACTGTGTGCAGAGCACTGTACTGAGCGCTTGGGAAGTACAAGTTGGCAACATATAGAGATGGTCTCTACCCAACAGTGGGCTCACAGTCTAGAAATCTCCAATCTTCTTAACTTCCAAGCTCCTCTTATACAGAAACTGTCCTCTCAAAGGTCAACAGTGGCCTTCTTCTTGCCCAATCCCAAGCCCGTGCTCTTTCCACTAAGCCATACTGAAATACCCATCCCTTTAGACTGTAAGCTCACTGTAGGCAGGAAAGGTGTCTGCCAATAATAATAATAATTAGGGCATTTATTAAGCACTTACTATGTTAATAATAATAATTATGACATTTATTAAGCGCTTACTATGTGCAACGCACTGTTCTAAGCACTGGAGAGGTTACAAGGTGATCAGATTGTCCCACGGGGGGCTCACAGTCTTCATCCCCATTTTACAGATGAGGGAACTGAGACCCAGAGAAGTTAAGTGACTTGCCCAAAGTCACACAGCTGACAATTGGCGGAGCCGGGATTTGAACCCGTGACCTTTGACTCCAAAGCCCAGGCTCTTTCCACTGAGCCACGCTGCTTCTCATGCCAACTCTGTTGTATGAGCACAAACCCTCACAAACACACACACACTCACATAGGTGAATAGGCATTCCTCTAGACTGTGAACTATAAACAGAGTAAGTGCTTCACAAATATCATAAACAAAAGGAAAAGGTGATTTAACATCTATCAGTAATATTTATTCATTCATTCATTCAATCAATCCTATTTATTGAGTGCTTACTGTGTGCAGAGCACTGTACTAAGCGCTTGGGAAGTACAAGTTATTGAACATTTACTATGTGCAGAGCACCTCATGGGGTCCTTGAAAGAGTACAAAAGAGTTAATAGGTCTGATCTTTGCCTTCAAGGGGCTTTTTTAAAGTCTGTTGTGTCCTGGAGAATGTGCTAAGCACTTGGGAGAGTCCAGTAGACATCACCCAAATCAAGCAGACCAAGAAGAAGGTTTAACTGATCAAAATCCTTACGGTTAGGAAACCTGCCACTTCTCCAAGGGCCTAGTGAATGCGTTCTCAGTAATAACAATACTCCACAACTCCAATTTTGCCTTCTCCTCCACAGAATCTTTATTTAGGAGGCTCAGAGTCAGACCCTGGCTCGCATTAAACTACGGTTGACAAGCAGAAGGCATTTTCACTAGTAGCAGACACGGTAATATAACTTCAAGGGTACAATTTGGATTTTATTGCAAAACGTACCACGGCCCAAGCTCTGAAGAAAGTCCGCCTTTCCGGTGTCACAGAACCTACCCCATAATTGAGGAAACTATAAGCGAATCTAATAATAATGATAATAATAATAATTGTGGTATTTATTCAGTGCTTACTATGTGCCAGGAACTGTTCTAAGTGCTGGGGTAGATACAAGATAATCGGGTTGGACACAGTCCCCATCCCACATAATAATAGCGATAATTGTGATACTTGCTAAGTGTTTACAGTGTGCCAGGCATTATACTGGCACAGGCTTTGGAGTCAGAGGTCATGGGTTCAAATCCCGGCTCTGCCATTTGTCAGCTGTGTGACTTTGGGCAAGTCACTTCACTTCTCTGGGCCTCAGTTACCTCATCTGGAAAACGGGGATTAAGACTGTGAGCCCCCCGTGGGACAACCTGATCACCTTGTATCGTCCCCAGTGCTTAGAATAGTGCTTTGCACATAGTAAGCACTTAATAAATGCCATTATTATTATTATTATTATTATTATTATTATTATTATTATTATTATTATTATTAGCACTGGGGGGATACATGCAAATCAGGTTGGACACAGTCCCTATCCCATGTTGGGCTCACAGTCTCAATCCCCATTTTATGGATGAGGTAACTGAGGCCCAGAGAAGTGAAGTGACTTGCTCAAGTTCACATAGCAGACAAATGGAGGAGGCACGATTAGAATTTAGATTAGATTAAATTAGACCTGTGCTCTGTTCACAGCACCGTGGCTCACAGTCTTAATCCCCATTTTAAAGATGAGGGAACTGCGGCCTGCAGAAGGTAAGTGACTTGCCCAAGGTCACAAAGCAGACAAGTGGTGGAGCCGGGATTAGAACCCATGACTTCTGACTCTTAGGCCCCTGCTCTATCCACTAGGCCATGCTGTTTCTCAAGTAGCTTCAAAGGAAAGGAAAGTAGGAAATAAAAAGGCATACTTAAAAGTGCTTAATGATTTTTATAAAATCCTAAGCCTTTGAACGGAGATGTGTCTGCCCTGATAAAATTTTGCTGGAAGACTGTTCTTAAAATGTGAATTTGCATTAAAAAAAAATCACTCACTCCTCTCCTCCCTCTCCCAACTACAATTCAGCATGCTCACTTCACGCCACTAAAGTCAACCTACTTACTGTGCCTGAATTTTGACTATCTCTCTGACCCCTTGGTCACTCTGATACTTCTGTTGGGAATTTCCTCATCTTCATATCAGACAGACCACCACTCTCCCCATCTTAAATGCCCTACTAAAATCATACCTCCTCTGCGAAGCCTTTTTGACTAACCCTTCATCTCTCCACCCTATTTACTCTCTCTATAAATCGCCTATAATAATAATAATAATAATAATAATAATGGCATTATTATTATTATTATTATTATTATTATTATTATTAATGATAATAATAATAATACGATTGATTGATTGATTTGTTAAGCACTTATTATGTGAAAAGCACTGTTCTAAGTGCTGGGGTGGATACAGGGTGATCAGGTTGTCCCACGGGGGGCTCACAGTCTTCATCCCCATTTTACAGATGAGGTCACTGAGGTCCAGAGAAGTGAGGTGACTTGCCCAGAGTCACATAGCTGACAAGTGGCGGAGACGGGATTTGAACCCATGACCTCTGACTCCAAAGGTCGTGCTCTAGCCACTGAGCCATGCCTATGCACTTAGGTGTGTCCACCTTAAGCACTTTGATGTTCAACCTATCCCCTTAACACTTTTCCTACATAATAATAATAATAATAATAATAATAATAATAATAATAATAATAATAGTGATTATGGTATTTGTTAAGTGCTTACTATGTGTCAAGCACTGGTCTAAGAGCTGGAGGTGATACAAGGTAATCAGGTTGTCCCACGAGGGGCTCACAGTCTTAATCCCCATTTTACAGATGAGGTAACTGAGGCACAGAGACGTGAAGAGACTTACCCAAAGTCAAACAGCTAAGTGGGAGAGCCAGGATTAGAACCCATGACCTCTGACTATTTTACTTTCTATCTCCCCCACTAACTTGTAAGCTTCTAGTAAGGGGGAACCTTCCCTGGCTAGGCCCCTCCTCTCCTCTTCTCCCACTCCCTTCTGCATCGCCCTGACTTGCTCCCTTTTTTCTTCCCCCTCTGAACCCCACAGCACTTCTGTACATCTCCTTAATATATTTATTCACATTAATGTCTAATGTCTCTATAAACAATAAGCTCAAGGTGGACAGGGAACGTATCCATTTTTTGTTGTATTGTACTCTCCCAAGCGTTTGGTACAGTACTCTGCACACAGTAAGTGCTCAATAAATTGATTGAATGAATGAATACAAGGTAGGGATCATGTCTATCAACCCTATTGTACTCTCCCAAATGCTCAGTACAGTGCACTGCACACACTAAGCATTTAGAGAAGCAGCATGGCTCAGTGGAGAGATCCCGGGCTTTGGAGTCAGAGGTCATGGGTTCAAATCCAGCTCTGCCAATTGTCAGCTGTGTGACTTTGGGCAAGTCACTTCACTTCTCTGGGCCTCAGTGACCTCATCTGGAAAATGGGGATGAAGACCGTGAGCCCCCCTTGGGACAACCTGATCACCTTGTAACCTCTCCAGTGCTTAGAACGGTGCTTTGCACATAGTAAGCGCTTAATAAATGCCATTATTATTATCATCTCATGTTTTGAAATAGAAGAATCCATCCCTTAATTTGCTGGGAAGCATTCTCCTTTAGCACAACGGCTAGCTTTCCAAATTAGTGTCAACATGTTGCAATGTCATTTTTATGCTCATCTTTCACTTTCTCTTGTTATACCTTTATTAATTAACACTTCCAGGATGAGGAAAGTAACACGTTCCTGCCTTCAGATTTTCTTAACACCACTCCTAATCCTTCAGTCAAGAACAGCTGATGCATCCGAACTTTTGGGCCCTATTCCCTTTAACTAGAAATAACTCTTCCACTTTCACTTTCTTTTAAATCCCAACTTCATCAAATTCCAGGATGTCAACTTTGCCGAGGTCAGGCTATCCACCGTATTTGGAAATCCGCGAGGAAGAGGGGAGTCCATTAGTGTTGTTAGTTGTGTACTTATCAGCTTCTCCTCAAGTAATATTTATTGAGCGCAGGAGCGTGATAATACGCTAGAAGCTTTTATCAGGTGGTCAGTATTGTCCAACACAACTTATTAAGCATTTATTAAGCTCCCATGGTTTGTTTTGCTTTCCCTCACCGTGAGTGAAATGCAGAAGTGAAAAAACAAGCAGGCTGCCTCAAATTATGCCACTGGTTTTTCTCAATGCAATTAATAATGTCCTCACTGGACTCAAATGCAAATCAATCCATCGGTGATATTTATTCATTCATTCAGTCGTATTTATTGAGCGCTTACTGTGTGCAGAGCACTGTACTAAGCGCTTGGGAAGTACTCCAAACTCCTCCAAGAGGGATACCCCGACTAAATCCTCATTTTCCCTTCTCCCAATCCCTTCTGTGTCACCCTTGCATGTGCTTTGCCCCTTCCCCAGCCCCATAGCATTTATGTATGTATCCATGATTTATTTATTTATGTATATTAGCGTTTATCTCCCTTCCTAGACTGTAAGCCGCAGGGAAGGTGTCTACAACTGTCACATCGTACTTTCCCAAGCGCTTAATACAGTGCCGTGCACACAGTAAGCGCTAGATAAATACCATCGATTGATTGAGGACTTATCAGTCAGCTGATTCATACAATTCATGCTGCAAGTCATATGAATGCAGGAACTGGAAGAACTCCTTGGCCAAAATATACAGCACATCTTTAGCACAAATCACTTGAAAAAATAAACCAGGAAGGTCCTCGACACACAGAAAGGAGGAGGTTCGGCAGGGATTGAATTCATGGTTGAAATTAGTGGCGAGAGGAAAATTCCCATTTAGTAATGTTTTGAAATTCCTGCCACATAAGTAAAAGCAGAGGCAGCTGGAGAAGTTGGAGAATCAGCGTGGCTCAGTGGGTTTTGGAGTCAGAGGTCGTGGGTTCAAATCCCAGCCCCGCCAATTGTCAGCTGGGTGACTTTGGGCAAGTCACTTCACTTCTCCGGGACTCAGTTCCCTCATCTGTAAAATGGGGATGAAGACTGTGAGCCCCCGGGGGGACAACCTGATCACCTTGTAACCTCTCCAGCGCTTAGAACAGTTTGCACATAGTAAGCACTTAATAAATGCCATTGTTATTATTATTATTAAAAGCTCATTTATATACCCACCGAGTGATTTGGGAACTAACTTTTCGGGGGGTACTGGAGTTCGCTTGAAGGATTTCCGTTTAAGTTTAGTTTAAACAGATTGTCTAGTTCATAGCCACTAAGTGAAGATGCCTATTCTATTTCCTCTAGGCCTTTGGAAACAGGTACCAAACGCAAGTACTCGTCTGAAGTGAACATCATCGCCCAGAATGTTTTAATAGGGAGAGAAACCGGGTGCAAATCAAGCCAGGGTTAGAGTCGCTCAAGATGAACAGGATTCTGTTCCTAAGCCCCCTCCTTCCCCTCTCCACAGCACCCGTATATATCTGTATAATCAATCAATCAATCGTATTTATTGAGCGCTTACTATGTGCAGAGCACTGTACTAAGCGCTTGGGAAGTACAAATTGGCATCACATAGAGACAGTCCCTACCCGATAGTGGGCTCACAGTCTAAAAGGGGGAGACAGAGAACAGAACCAAACATACCAACAAAATAAAATAAGTAGGATAGAAATGTACAAGTAAAATAAATAAATAAATAAATAAACAGAGTAATAAATATGTACAACCATATATACATATATACAGGTGCTGTGGGGAGGGGAAGGCGGTAAGGCGGGGGGATGGAGAGGGGGACGAGGGGGAGAGGAAAGAAGGGGCTCAATCTGGGAAGGCCTCCTGGAGGAGGTGAGCTCTCAGCAGGGCCTTGAAGGGAGGAAGAGAGCTAGCTTGGCGGATGGGCAGAGGGAGGGCATTCCAGGCCCGGGGGATGACGTGGGCCGGGGGTCGATGGCGGGACAGGCGAGAGCGAGGTACAGTGAGGAGATTAGTGGTGGAGGAGCGGAGGGTGCGGGCTGGGCAGTAGAAGGAGAGAAGGGAGGTGAGGTAGGAGGGGGCGAGGTGATGGAGAGCCTTGAAGCCCAGGGTGAGGAGTTTCTGCCTGATGCGCAGATTGATTGGGAGCCATTGGAGGTTTTTGAGGAGGGGAGTGATATGTCCAGAGCGTTTCTGGACAAAGATAATCCGGGCAGCAGCATGAAGTATGGATTGAAGTGGAGAGAGACACGAGGATGGGAGATCAGAGAGAAGGCTAGTGCAGTAGTCCAGACGGGATAGGATGAGAGCTTGAATTAGCAGGGTAGCGGTTTGGATGGAGAGGAAAGGGCGGATCTTGGCAATGTTGCGGAGCTGAGACCGGCAGGTTTTGGTGACGGCTTGGATGTGAGGGGTGAATGAGAGAGCGGAGTCGAGGATGACACCAAGGTTGTGGGCTTGTGAGACGGGAAGGATGGTAGTGCCGTCAACAGAGATGGGAAAGTCAGGGAGAGGACAAGGTTTGGGAGGGAAGACAAGGAGCTCAGTCTTCGACATGTTGAGCTTTAGGTGGCGGGCGGACATCCAGATGGAGATGTCCTGAAGGCAGGAGGAGATGCGAGCCTGGAGGGAGGGGGAGAGAGCAGGGGCAGAGATGGAGATCTGGGTGTCATCAGCGTAGAGGTGATAGTTGAAGCCGTGGGAGCGAATGAGGTCACCAAGGGAGTGAGTGTAGATTGAGAACAGAAGGGGACCAAGCACTGAACCTTGGGGAACTCCCACAGTAAGAGGATGGGAGGGGGAGGAGGAGCCTGCAAAAGAGACTGAGAAAGAACGACCGGAGAGATAAGAGGAGAACCAGGAGAGGACGGAGTCTGTGAAGCCAAGGTCAGATAACGTGTTGAGGAGAAGGGGGTGGTCCACAGTGTCAAAGGCAGCTGAGAGGTCGAGGAGGATTAGGACAGAGTATGAGCCGTTGGATTTGGCAAGCAGGAGGTCATTGGTGACCTTTGAGAGCGCAGTTTCCGTGGAATGAAGGGGACGGAAGCCAGACTGGAGGGGGTCGAGGAGAGAGTTGTTGTTGAGGAATTCTAGGCAGCGCGTGTAGACAACTCGTTCAAGGAGTTTGGAAAGGAATGGTAGGAGGGATATGGGACGATAACTAGAAGGTGAGGTGGGGTCAAGAGAGGGTTTTTTTAGGATGGGAGAGACATGGGCATGTTTGAAGGCAGAGGGGAAGGAACCAGTGGAGAGTGAGCGGTTGAAGATGGAAGTTAAGGAGGGGAGAAGGGATGGAGCGAGAGATTTCATAAGATGAGAGGGAATGGGGTCAGAAGCACAGGTGGCCGGAGTAGCACTTGAGAGGAGGGAGGAGAGTTCCTCTGAGGATACCACTGGGAAGGATGGGAGAGTAGCAGAGAATGTTGAGAGCCGGGGGGTTGGAGAAAGGGGGGAAGAGACTTTGGGGAGGTCGGACCTGATGGATTTAATTTTGTTAATGAAGTAGGAGGCCAGATCGTTGGGGGTGAGGGAAGGAGGAGGGGGAGGAACCGGGGGCCTGAGAAGGGAGTTGAATGTACGGAAGAGCTGGCGGGGGTGATGGGCATGGGTGTCAATAAGGGAGGAGAAATAGTTTTGTCTGGCAGAAGAGAGGGCTGAGTTAAGGCAGGAAAGGATAAACTTGAAGTGAACGAGGTTGGCATGGTGTTTAGACTTTCGCCAGCAGCGTTCGGCAGCTCGAGCATCAGAGCGAAGGAGGCGGACAGTGGCAGTGATCCAGGGCTGTGGGTTAGTGGTGCGAGAGCGGCGAAGGGAAAGGGGAGCGAGCGAGTCTAGCTGAGTAGAAAGGGTAGAGTTGAGAGCAGTAATCTGATCATCAAGACTGGGTAGAGAGGAGAGGGTGGCGAGGTGGGGTGTGAGGCGTTCCGAAAGATGGGTGGGGTCCAGAGAGCGGAGATCTCTGTGAGGGAGTAATACGGATTTACAGGGGAAAGGAGTGTGAGTGAGGAGGCAGGTGAGAAGATTATGATCAGAGAGAGGGATCACAGAGTTGGTGAGGGTGGACACAGTGCAGCGGTAGGAGATGATGAGGTCGAGGGTATGACCAAGTTGGTGAGTGGGTGAGGTGGGGTGGAGGAAGAGGTTGGCAGCGTCAAGGAGAGATAGAAGGCGGGCGGCAGAGGAGTCGTTAGGGATATCCATGTGGATATTGAAGTCTCCAAGGATCAGAGTGGGCATGGAGAAGGAGAGAAGGAATGTGAGGAAGGGGTCAAAGTCGGTGTACAAACTGTATAAGTTTGTACGGATTTATTACTCTATTTATTTATTTTATTTGTACATATTTATTCTATTTATTTTATTTTGTTAAGATGTTTGGTTTTGTTGTCTCATCTCCCCCTTCTAGACTGTGAGCCCGCTTTTGGGTAGGGACCGTCTCTATATGTTGTCAACTTGTACTTCCCAAGCGCTTAGTACAATGCTCTGCACACAGTAAGTGCTCAGTAAATACGACTGAATGAATGAATTCTGTTCTGGACCGTTACGATAAGCTAGAGAAAAGATAATTAGTGACCTATCTCACTGAATCTGAGACACAGCATGGCGTAGTGGCTAGGGCGCGGGCTTGGGACTCAGAAGGTCATGGATTCTAATCCTGACTCTGCCACTTGTCTGCTTGCTCCGCCTTGAGCAAGTCGCTTCGCTTCTCCGTGCATCAGTTACCTCATCTGGAAAATGGGGATTGAGATTTTGAGTGCCATGTGGGACAGGGACTGTGTACACCTCAGCGCTTAGTACATAGTAAGCACTTAACAAATACTATATTATCAACTATTGCTGAATTAGGCCTATTCTAACACTTCCCTCAATCAATAGGTTGTGTGCAGACCCTGTACTGAGTGCTTGGGAGCGTACACTAGACTGGGAGTCCTTTTAGACCGTTAGCCCGCTGTTGGTTAGGGACCATCTCTATATGTTGCCAACTTGTACTTCCCAAGCGTTTAGTACAGTGCTCTGCACACAGTAAGCGCTCAATAAATACGATTGAATGAATGAATGAATACACTAGAATCAGTGGGCATCGCCCCTGCTCACCAGGAGTTTATAACAATGGCCATATGATTCATTCTATCAATATCCTCCTCCTACCCTACTAACAGTGTCAATTCCATTAGGAAATTTGATTTTAAAAAATGACAATTTCCAGACCAATATTTTAAATATATATTTTAAGGGAGGAATATTAGTGTTATTACTACCATGTTGCATTGCAGGTTGTTGGGTAAACTGTATAAAAATACACAACATGCCAGTTTGCAGGAATCAAATACAATTCAATTTTGTGGCTTTATGAGCCTCTTTTGGAAGGATTCTGATTAATAATTTGCTAGCCAAGTCCCATGGGTAGAGTGCAAATGGGTCGGGATGGGGATTCTGTTCTGCTAGAGCACATATTTTCTTAAGATGACATAGATAATTAATCAGTGGTATTGTTTGAGTACCTACTACGAGCATGCAGAGCACTGAACTAAGTGCTTGGGGGAGTACAATAAAATGAGCAGATATGATGATAATGGCATTTGTTAAGTGCCTACTATGTGCAAAGCACTGTTCTAAGCACTGGGGAGGATACAAGGGGATCAGGTTGCCCCACGTGGGGCTCACAGTCTTTATCCCCATTTTACAGATGAGGTAACTGAGGCCCAGAGAAGTGACTTGCCCAAGGTCACACAGCAGACATGTGGCGGAGCCGGGATTAGAACCCATGACCTCCGACTCCCATGATCCCTTCCCTCAAGGGACTTGCAACCGGGGAAGAAATGATGGAAGAACTGGGGAATGTTCTCCCCACAACACGAGTCCATTTGAGGAATAAAGATGTTTCGTAAGTTGGATCGAGTAGATTTTAATTGGAGAAGAAATGGTTGTTGGTACATAGTCGGAGTTGGATGTGACTGTTTTCCAGCCTCGGCTGTATCCTTACTGTATTGTTCCAACAGTTCTTCATGTTTTTGCCAATGTTCGGTACTTATTACAGAAAATGAGTAAATAGTAAGGATAATAATAATAATAATAATGGTATTTGTTAGGTGCTTATTATGTGCCAAGCACTGTTCTAAGTGCTGGGGTAGATCCAAGGTGATCAGTTTGTCCCACGAGGGGCTCACAGTCTTCATCCTCATTTTGCAGATGAGGGAACTGAGGCACAAAGCAGTGAAGTGGCTTGCCCAAGGTCACACAGCTGACAAGTGGCAGAGCCAGAATTAGAACCCACGTCCTCTGTTTCCCAAACCCGGGCTCTTGTCAGTAAGCCACGCTGCTTCTCTAACTCTGCTATCTTCCAATAAATCCATAATATTAATTTTTTAATAGCACTTACTAAGCGCTTACTATGTGCAAAGCACTGTTCTAAGCGCTGGGGAGGTTACAAGGTGATCAGGTTGTCCCACGGGGGGCTCACAGTCTTCATCCCCATTTTCCAGATGAGGTAACTGAGGCCCAGAGAAGTGAAGTGACTTGCCCAAAATCACCCAGTTAACTGGAGGAGCTGGGATTTGAACCCATGACCTCTGCCCAAAGTCACCCAGCTAACTGGAGGAGCTGGGATTTGAACCCATGACCTCTGATTCCATAGCCCACACTCTTTTCCACTGAGCCACGCTGGGATGAAGACTGGGAGCCCTATGCGGGACGGGGACTGTGTCAACCGATTTGTTTGTATCTACCCCGTTGCTTAATACAGTGCCTGGCAAATAGTAAGTGCTTAACAGATACCATTATCATTATATATCCTTGGATAGCTCAGCTGGTAGAGTGGAGCACTGTATATCCTTAGATCGCTGGTTTGTTTCTGGCTCGAAGGACTTAGTTTTTCCAGAGCTTAGAACAGTGCTTTGCACATAGTAAGCGCTCAATAAATGCTATTATTATTATTATTATTATTATTATTATTATTATTATTATTATTATTATTAGCATTATTTGCTTTCCACACCCCACTTTTCCCAAAGAGCTTATGTCTCCATTTTTGGGTAAGCCATTTTTCTGATTGGCTCATGTAATGGGACTCACTCCAGTGAGAATAATAATAATAAGAAGAAGAAGAAGAAGAAGAAGAAGAATGATAATAATAATGATAATAATAATGGCATTTATTAAGCACTTACTATGGGACTCCCTCCAGTGAGAATAATAATAATAACATTTATTAAGCACTTACTATGGGACTCCCTCCAGTGAGGATAATAATAATAATAATAATAATAATAATAATAATAATAATAATAATAATAATAATAATAATAATGGAATTTATCAAGCACTTACTATGGGACTCCCTCCAGTGATAATAATAATAATAATAATAATAATAATAATAATAATAATAATAATAATAATTAATAACATTTATTAAGCACTTACTATGGGACTCCCTCCAGTGAGGATAATAATAATAATAATAATAATAATAATAATAATAATAATAATAATGGCATTTATTAAGCACTTACTGTGGGACTCCCTCCAGTGAGGATAATAATAATAATAATAATAATAATAATAATAACAATAGCATTTATTAACTGCTTACTATGTGCAAAGCACTGTTCTAAGCACTGGGGAGGTTACAAGGTGATCAGGTTGACCTACGGGGGGCTCACAGTCTTCATCCCCATTTTACAGATGAGGGAACTGAGGCCCAGAGAAGTGAAGTGACTTGCCCAAAGTCACACAAAGCCACACAAAGTCACCACTTTGCTCTACTTAGAGACCAACAAGAGAACATACCCCATGCCTGCTGGATAAAGCTACTTCACTGTGAAACTCCAAAATTCAGATAGGGCTCTGAGGACTGATTTTTCAGAAATCTCACTCGGAATCTGCTAATTGCAGATCTATTAACAATCAGTACTTACACGGGGGTTTACTAGCATTAATGCTATGCTTAGCATAAAACTGGTGTGCGGCCAGAAAGTTTTCCTGAAATATGTGCCAAGTTTTAGCTGGGGAAAAAAGACTATTAGTTCTCATAATTGCCACCCTCATAATATAGTGGTGCTAACTGAAATGAATCAACAGATTACACGCTATTTAAACAGATAGTTCCAATGCAGAAAACTAAGGCAGGTCACCGAGCAGCAACGTGACCGAGTGGAAAGAACATGGGCACGAGAGTGAGAGGTCATGGGTTCTAATCCCGGTTCTGCCATGCGTTCTCTACATGACCCTAAGCAAGTCGCTTAACTTCCCTGTGTCTCAATTACTTCACCTGTTCATTCATTCATTCTTTCAATCGTATTTATTGAGCGCTTACTGTGTGCACAGCACTGTACTAAGCGCTTGGGAAGCCCAAGTCGGCAACATATAGAGATGGTCCCTACCCAACGACAGGCTCACAGTCTAGAAGGGCGAGACAGACAACAAACAAAACATGGAAACAGGTGTCAAAGTCTGTAAAATGGGGATTCAACCCCCTCTAGAATGGAAGCTCGCTGTGGGGACGGAATGTGTCTGTTTTACTGTTATAACGTACTCTCCCAAGTGCTAAGTAGTGAGCTCTGCACACAGTAAGCGCTCAATGAACACCACTGATGACTGTGAGCCCACTGTTGGGTAGGGGCCATCCCTATATGTTGCCAACTTGTACTTCCCAAGCGTTTAGTACAGTGCTGTGCACACAGTAAGCGCTCAATAAATACGATTGAATGAATGAATGAATTATGGTACTTTGTTAAGCACTTTACACATGTCAAGCACTGCACTAAGCACTGGGGTAGATAAAAGATGATCAGATCATTCATATTTATTGAGCACTTACTGTGTGCAGAGCATAATCTTAATCCCCATTTTAAAGATGAGGGAACTGAGGCACAGAGAAGTGACTTGCCCAAAGTCACCCAGCTGACAAGCGGCGGAGCCAGGATTTGAACCCATGACCTCTGACTCCCAAGCCTGTGCTCTTTTCCACTGAGCCACGCTGCTTCTCATTTCCTCTTCTCCCACCTCCTCTGCATCACCCTTGCACTTGGATTTGCACTCTTTATTAACCCCCCCTTTAGCCCCACAACACTTATATACTTAGCCATAATTTTTTTTTATGGTATTTGTTAAGCGCTTACTATGTGCCCAGCACTGTTCTAAGCACTGGAGGAGATACAAGGTAATCAGCTTGTCCCACATGGGGCTCACAGTCTTCATCCCCATTTTACAAATGAGGGAACTGAGGCACGGAGAAGTGAAGTGACATGCCCAAGGTAACATAGCTATCAAGTGGCGGAGCCGGGATTAGAACCCATGACCTCTGGCTCCCAAGCCCGGGCTCTTTCCGTTAAGCCATGCTGCTTCTCTATTATTCATATTAATGTCAGTCTCCCCCTCTGGATTTTAAGTTCATTGTGGCCAGGGAATGTGTCTACCAACTCTGCTTTATTGTACTCTCCCAAGAATTCATTCATTCAATCATATTTATTGAGCGCTTACTGTGTGCAGAGCACTGTACTAAGCGCTTGGGAAAGTACAGTATAACAAACAGATTTCCTGCCCACATTGAGCTTGCAGTCTAGAGGACTGCACCTGTTCAGCATTCAGTACAATGCTGTGCACACAGGAAGCCCTCAATAAATACGACTGATGGATTGTCCCTGCACTTAGTACAATGTCTGGCACATAGTAATTAATTAAACAAGTACCAGAAGAAAAAAAATGAATAAATAAATTCTTAGGGAGAATCGATCAGGTGCTTCTGCGTATCAGTATTATCCGGACTCTACAGGCAATGATAAATCGTCACCATTTTGTTACTAGTGATGTCTGTAGAAATAGGAAGGTCTCTTCATCTCAGCTGAAATAGATATGCTATAGAGTGCAACCCCATAGCAACAGTATTTATTAGGCACCTACTGTGTGCAAAACTCTATACTAAGCCATGGAAAAAAATATATATGTGAAAATATGTCTATTTATTGCTATATTGTATTCTCCCAAGCATTTAGTGCAGTGCTTTGCACACAGTAAGTGCTCAATAAATACAATTGAATTCATTCATTCAATCATATTTATTGAGCGCTTACTGTGTGCAGAGCACTGCACTAAGCGCTTGGGAAGTACAAGTTGGCAACATAGTCAACATAGTCACTAGTGACACAAAGTCACTAGTACTCTGGACGCTTGCAATCTCAGGAGCGGGTAAGGTTTGGTTGGAAGCAGATGGAAAAAACTTGAAACAATAAAAATATAAAATCATGAATGATAAGGACAAGAAAAAAATACAATAAGAGAAATTGGGTACCATGGCTAGAGGAGCAGAATTTCAGGCTTCTGGACACTCGGAGTCTATTTCCCATCAAAATGTGAAATAAGACAATTAAAAACGTACAGTTCGAGCCAGGCTATATTAGCAATCGTATGAAACAGAATAAAAAATTTAATCTCATGCCTTTGTTTAGTAATGGAGAACTGGAAATCAATCGAGACATAATTGGGAATGGATAATCTTCAACTTTCCCTTAACTTTCTTAAAAATATATTTTGGGTCGGCTTTCATTTCCTTCTACAGCAATAAGGACGAGGAGGGAGGTTTCAACTCTATCAATTCTCGGATGCACTTTCAGCGACCTTTGTGACTTTTAGAAAAATACCCCGGAGAATAAAAGAAAATCCCACTGGCGGAAACTGAGCACTGCTGCTCTGGATAAGGATGAACAAAATCAAGGCCCTTATCAGAGAGAGCTCTCTGACTATCTAACAGCACATTAAAATCTAATCCTAAACAAACCAGAAGTCGCCAAAGAGAGCTTTTCCACATGGGATATTTCAGTTTTATCCCCGGGTTGCTAACCCTCAAAACTCATAATCATTATTTTGATTTTTTTGGCGGGGGGGGAAGGAGAAATACTTAATGCCTTCACTCAGAACTCTTATTTTTCTTCCATCTCATTAAGAAGTAAGCTTAATTTTGTGGCTCATCTTCTTAAACGTGTAAGAGAGAATCCCTGAGGTTGCTAGAAAGGCAATTAATAGGCTCTCCTCTTCCTTAAATGGTGCAGGCAGGGGCTGATGAAAACTAACCAGCCTCACCTTTCTGGAATTGGCTGGCTAGAATTTTGAACAGATTGCTAAAGGGCCAGAGCTCATGAGGGAGAAGACTGACATAAATTGTTTCTAAGAGTAGCCCAAAGCAAAATAGAAATGGCTAAATAAATGAATCTCAAGGCATACCTGCTTTTGGATTTCAGGGTATTAATCCCAGGGCTGAACAAAAGTAAATCGGAACTGGGAAGCCAAATTCGTCAGCAAAATGTGGACATCAGCTCCGGCTAAGTACTATAGATCTTGCCCAAGGACAACCTCGCGTTTGGGATTGAAACAGTAACACGGAGACTGGGGAAAAAGCACCGGCCTGGGGGTCAGGCCTAATCCCAGGTCCACTGCTTGTCTGCAGTGGGACCTTGGGCAAGTCACTTAACTTCTCTGGGCCTCAATTTCCACAACTTCTCTGGGTCTCAATTTCCTCAACTTCTCCGGGCCGCAACTTCCACAACTTCTCTGGACCTCAATTTCCACAACTTCTCTGCACTTAAATTTCCACAACTTCTCTGTGCTTCAATTTCCTCCTCTGTAAAATAGGGATTCAATACCTGTTCTCCCTCCCCATTAGGTTGTGAGCCTCATGTGGTGTGTAGACTCTATCTGACTTAATTATCTTGTAGCTAACCCAACACTTAACACAATACTTGTCAAGCAAACACCACAACCCTTATAAAATACCACAATTATTATCATCTCCCAAGTTAGTTCATTCATTTAATCATATTTATTGAGCGCTTACTGTGTGCAGAGCACTGTACTAAGTAATAATAATAATAATGATGGCATTTATTAAGCACTTACCATGTGCAAAGCACTGTTCTAAGCACTGGGGAGGTTACAAGGTGAGTAGGTTGTCCTACATGGGGCTCACAGTCTTCATCCCCATTTTACAGATGAGGTCACTGAGGCACAGAGAAGTTAAGTGACTTGCCCAAAGTCACACAGCTGACAATTGGCAGAGCTGGGATTTGAACCCATGACCACTGACTCCAAAGCCCGTGCTCTTTTCCACTGAGCCACGCTGCTTCCCTATACTTGGGAAGTACAAGTCAGCAACATATAGAGACGGTCCCTACCCAACAATGGGCTCACAATCTAGAAGGGGGAGACAGACAACAAAACAAAACATGTAGTCAGGTATCAAAATCGTCAGAACCAATAGAATTATAACTATATGCACATAATTAACGAAATAAATAGAATAGTTAATATGTACAAGTAAAATACAGTAATCAATCTGTACAAACATATATACAGGTGTTGTGGGGAGGGGATGGAGGTAGGGTTGGGGGGGTGAGGAGGAAGACGGGAAAAAGGGGGCTCAATCTGGGATGGCCTCCTGGAGGAGGTGAGCTCTCAATAGGGCTTTGAAGGGAGGAAGAGAGCTAGCACCCTCATCCCCCAATCCAGCCAACACAATGCACACCATCCTCAAACTAGAAGAAACAGACATTTTGGTTTGCTCACCTTGGGATGAGAAAGGCCGAGGCCTGATCCAATCTCACTTTCCAAAGTTCCAGATTCACCGAGTCGTATGGATCTAGCTTTTACTGTGTGCAAAGCACTGGACTAAGGGCTTGGGAAAATACAATGGAGCGATAAAGAGAGACTATCCCCGCCCACAATGAGATAGGGTCATAGGGCACTCTCATTCTGCTGGGTATCATAGTTCAACACCCCCTGTTCCTCTTCCTCCTCCCAAGGGGAGTCACAGGTCTTGCTCACCTGAATCCCACTTAGCCTGCTCCTTCATGAGAAGTTCGTGTCTCCATATGCAATGGGAATAGGCCTTCCCTCCACCTGCAATGGGGTAGACCTAATTGCCTTCTCTCTCCTTTGGGCAAACCAAAGGCTTGTGGGCACCGTCTTATGACCCAACTAATCTTTCTTCTTAAAGCCGCAGCTGCACTCCTACGATCTCTGCCCCAAACTGAGGGAATCAGCCCAAAATGAAGCTGACATCCTCCACATCCTGTGAAGATAAAAGATCTCTGGAATTCTACTTATAATTAGGATGGCCTTGCATCTGCTTTTATTCATTCACTCATTCAATCGTATTTATTGAGCGCTTACAGTGTGCAGAGCACTGGACTAAGCGCTTGGGAAGTCCAGGTTGGCAACATATAGAGACGGTCCCTACCCAACAGCGGGCTCACAGTCTAGAAGGGGGAGACAGACTACAAAACTAAACATATTAACAAAATAAACTAAATAGAATAGTAAATATGTACAAGAAAAATAAATGGGGTAATAAATCTGTACAAATATATATACCTCTCCCCCATATATCCTCTCTCTCTCTCTCTCCCTCTCCATATATATATATATATATATATATCTCCTATATATATAGGATTCAATCGTATTTATTGAGCGCTTACTGTGTGCAGAGCACTGGACTAAGCACTTGGGAAGTCCAAGTTGGCAACATATAGAGACGGTCCCTACCCAACAGTGGGCTCACAGTCTAAAAGGGGGAGACAGACAATAAAACAAAACATATTAACAAAATAAAATAAATAGAATAAATATGTACAAATAAAATAAATAAATAAATAGAGTAATAAAGGCATACCAACATATATACATATATACAGGTATTTATTTATTTTATTGTACAGATTTATTCTATTCATTTTATTTTGTTAATATGTTTTGTTTTGTTGTCTGTCTCCCCCTTCTAGACTGTGAGCCCGCTGTTGGGTATGGACCGTCTCCATATGTTGCCAACTTGGACTTCCCAAGCGCTTAGTACAGTGCTCTGCACACAGTAAGCTCTCAATAAATACGATTGCATGAATGCATGATGGGGAGGGGGAGGAGGGGAGGAAGAGCTATACCATTTATTCATTCATTCAATCATATTTATTGAGTGCTTACTGTGTGCAGGGCACTGTACTAAGCACTTGGGAAGTACAAGTTGGCAATATGTAGAGACGGTCCCTACCCAACAGTGGGCTCACAGTCTAGAACGGGGGCTCAGACAGCTTGGGGTTTTTTTCCAGCACTCATATACATATTTGTAATTTATTTATTCATATTATTGTCTGTCGCCCCCCCTAGGCTGAAAGCTCTTTGTGGGCAGGGGAATGTGTCTGTTTATTGTTACACTATACCCTTCCAAGCTCTTAGTACAGTGCTATGCACACAGTAAGCACTCAGTAAGCAGCGTGGCTCAGTGGAAAGAGCCCGGGCTTTGGAGTCAGAAGTCATGGGTTCAAATCCCAGCTCTGCCAATTGTCAGCTGTGTGACTTTGGGCAAGTCACTTCACTTCTCTGAGCCTCAGTTACCTCATCGGTAAAATGGGGATGAACACTGTAAACCCCCTGTGGGATAACCTGATCACCTTGTAACCTCCCCAGCACTTAGAACCGTGCTTTGCACATAGTAAGTGCTTAATTAACGCCATCATTATTATTATTGAATGAATGAATGGTCCATTTCACCCATGGTACTGATACAGCGTTGGATGCCTTTATATCACGTTTTCCTTTTAATTTGCATGTATCTGCCCCGCCATTAGCAAACTTCCTGGCATAGAGAAGCAGAGTGGCTCAGTGGAAAGAGCCCGGGCTTCAGAGGCAGAGGTCATGGGTTCAGGTCCCAGCTCTGCCAATTATCAGCTGTGTGACTTTGGGCAAGTCACTTGACTTCTCTAGGCCTCAGTTCCCTCATCTGTAAAATGGGGGTGAAGACTGTGAGCCCGCTGTGGGACAACCTGATCACCTTGTAACCTCCCCAGCGCTTAGAACAGTGCTTTGCACATAGTAAGCACTTAATAAATGGCATCATTATTATTATTATTGAATGAATGAATGATCCATTTCACCCGCGGTACTGATACAGCATTGGATGCCTTTATATCCAGTTTTCCTTTTAATTTGCTTGTGTCTACCCTGCCATTAGTAAACTTCCTGGCATAGAGAGATTGATTAACAATAATAACAATGATAATAAAAAAGTCATAATAATTCTCCAATTGCAACCCATTCTGCATACTTCACTCCTCTAACTGCATACCGACTCAGTGTACCTTAAGGTCATCTTTATTGAGTTTGACTCTGTCATCATCCTCCGTCTTGTCTACAACTCCCTATCCCTTCAGAGGCAACAGACCTCCACTCTCCTCCTCTTCAAATTCCTATTCAAATCACATCTCCATAATAATAATAATACTAATACTACTACTAATAATAATATTTGTTAAGTGCTTACTATGTGCCAAGCACTGTTCAAAGCACTGGAGTACATACAAGAAGCAGCATAGCCTAGTGGCAAGAACACGGGAGTCGGAGGTCATGGGTTCTAATCCCACTTAGCTGTGTGACTTCGGGCAAGTCACTTCACTTCTCTGGGCCTCAGTTATATCTCCTGTAAAACAGGAATTAAGGCTGTGAGCCCCACGTGGGACAACCTTGATTACCTTGTAGCCCCCCAGTGCTTAGAACAGTGCTTGGCATATAGTAAGAGCTTAACAAATGCCATCATTATTATTAGTATTACAAGGTAATCAGGTTGTCCCATGTGCTCTGACGATTTTGACACCTGTCTAAATGTTTCGTTTTGTTGTCCGTCTCCCCCTTCTAGACTGTGAGCTCGTTGTTGGGTAGGGACCGTCTCTGTATGTTGCCGACTTGTACTTCCCAAGCGCTTAGTACAGTGCTCTGCACACAGTAAGCACTCAATAAATACGATTGAATGAAGGAATGAATGGGGCTCACAGTCTTAATCCCCATTTTACAGATGAAGTCACTGAGGCGCAGAGAATTTAAGTGACTTGTCCAAAGTCACACAGCTGACAGGTGGCAGAGGTGGGATTAGAACCCACAACTTCTGACTCCCAACTCTGTGCTCTTTCCATAAACCACGCTGCTTCTTCTTTAAGAGGTTTTTCTCTGAACTAGCCCTTATTTTAGCCATTTGCCCTCCCTTCTGTGTTGTCTTTGTACTTGGCTTTATAACCCTTAAGCACTTTGATTTCCAGCCCAAGCCTCTGCAGAACCTATGTAAATATACACCTGTAATTTAAGTTTATGTCCTTCTCCCCTTCTGTCTTAAGTTCCTTGTGGGCAGGGGTCATGTCAAACTAATCTATTGTATTATAATCTCCCCAAGTGCTTAACACAGTCTCCAGCATGAATGAAATGCCTGATAAATACCGAATAAATACCAATAAATCAACAAATTGATTTACTGATTGACAGTTGTAGTATCTCACTTTGACTCTGAGCCCCATGCAGGACAGGAATGGTATCTGACCTGATTAATTTGTATCTATCCCACTGCTCAGAACAGGGCTTGCCACTCAGAAAGTTCTCAACAAATGTAATTATCTATAATAATAATAATGATAATAATGGCATTTATTAAGCGCTTACTATGTGCCAAGCACTGTTCTAAGTGCTGGGTAGGTCCAAGGTGATCAGGTTGTCCCACGGGGGGCTCACAGTCTTCATCCTCATTTTACAGATGAGGTAACTGAGGCCCAGAGAAGTCAACTTGTACTTCCCAAGCGCTTAGTACAGTGCTCTGCACACAGTAAGCGCTCAATAAATATGATTGAATGAATGAATGAATGAAAGTGACTTGCCCAAGGTCACACAGCTGACAAGTGGCGGAGCTGGGATTTGAACCCATGACCTCTGACTCCAAAGCCCGGGCTCTTTCCATTGAACCACGCTGCTTCTCTCTATATAATATATCTCTCTCTATATATATCTATATATAGATATAGATATATATACAGAGAGAGAGAGATATAGATACATATAGATATATCCTCCATATCTATATATAATAATAATAATGATGGCATTTGTTAAGCAGTTACTGCTAAGCACTTCTAAGCACTGGGGTAAGTACAAGTCAGTGGAAAGAGCCCGGGCTTTGGAGTCAAAGGTCATGGGTTCGAATCCCAGCTCTGCCAATTGTCAGCTGTGTGACTTTAGGCAAGTCATTTAACTTCTCTGGGCCTCAGTTACCTCATCTGTAAAATGGGGATTAAGACTGTGAGCCCCCTGTGGGGCAACCTGATCAACTTATAACCTCCCCAGCGCTTAGAACAGTGCTTTGCACATAGTAAGCACTTAATAAATGCCATTATTATTATTATTATTATTATTACAATATAATCCGCGTGTCCCACGTGGGGCTCACATACTTCATCCCCATTTTACAGATGAGGGAACTGAGGCCCAGAGAAGTTAAGTGACTTGCCCAAAGTCACACAGCTGACAAGTGGAGGAAGCAGATTTAGAACCCACTACCTCTGACTCCCAAGCCTGGGCTCTTTCCACTATATCTGCATGTATAAGGATATTTACTTAAATATAGAAATATAGAGAATTATTAAATGCAGCTTGTACCTTACTTTTCAAAGGTTGAGGAGGAGATGAGGGGCACTGTGAATCGACAGAAAAATAAAACTTCAAATTATTTGAAAAGAGTAGGATGAGATTGAATTTAAGCAATTTTTGTATTCCATTCAGAGCCCTGACTAGAATTAATCCATGGCATTTTTTGAGCACTTACAATGTGCAGAGCCCTGTACTAAGTGCTTGGGAGAGTACAATACAATAGAATTAACAGATATACTACCTGCCCATTACGACCTCACAGTCTAGAGGGGGAGACAGACATTAATATGAATAAGGGATTTATAATATATAAATTAAAGATATGTACATAACAGCCATGGGGCTGGAGATAGGACAAATACCCAATGCACAAAGGTCACAGATCCAAGTGCATAGAGGAAGCAGAAGAGAGAGCAAGCCAGGGAAAAGAGAGCTTAATCAGGGAAGGCCTCTTGGAGGAGTTGTGAACTTAATTTAATTTAACTTAATTGTCAGCTGTGTGACTTTGGGCAAGATACTTCACTTCTCTGTGCCTTAGTTACCTCATCTGTAAAATGGGGATTAAGACTGTGAGCCCCCCGTGGGACAACCTGATCACCTTGTATCCTCCCCAGAGGTTAGAGCAGTGATTTGCACATAGTAAGTGCTTCACAAATGCCATCATTATTATTATTATTATTATCTACCCCAGCGCTTAGAACAATGCCTGGCACAGAGTAAGCACTTAACATATATCATAAAAAAGAGAAAGCTCATTCAGAGCAGGAAAAATTATATCAACCCTGATTTTCACTTCCATCCCCACCAACTACTAAAACCTTCAGGTGCATCTTGATGATGACTGTCTGAGACCAAACCAGGAAGATTTTCTGTCACCTCTGACTGTCCCATTCTTATTTTGGATGTGACACTAGCAAAGAGAACCACGTAGCTGCTTGCCCACTACTGTTGTATGAAAAAACTGTTTTTTTACGGTATTTGTTAAGCACTTAGTATGTGCCAGGCACTGTACTAAGTGCTGGAGTTACATCATCATCATCATCATCATAATAATAATAATAATAATAATAATTCTGGTATTTGTTAAGCACTTAGTATGTGCCAGGCACAGTACTAAGCGTTGAAGTTATATGATAACAATAATAATAATTCTGGTTTTTGTTAAGCACTTAGTATGTGCCAGGCACTGTACTAAGCATTGGAGTTACATAATAATAATAATAATAATAATAATAATAATAATAATAATAATAATAATTCTGGTATTTGTTAAGCACTTAGTATGTGCCAGCCCCGGTACTAAGCATTGAAGTTACATAATAACAATAATAATAATTCTGGTTTTTGTTAAGCACTTAGTATGTACCAGGCACTGTACTAAGCATTGGAGTTACATAATAATAATAATAATAATAATAATAATAATAATTCTGGTATTTGTTAAGCACTTAGTATGTGCCAGGCACTGTACTAAGTGCTGGAGTTACATAATGGTAATAATAATAATTCCGGTATTTGTTAAACACTTATTGTGTGAAAGGCACCATACTAAGTGCTGGGCTGGATACGAGCAAATCGGGTTGGACACAGTTCCTGTCCCACCTAGGGCTCATAGTCTCAATCCCCATTTTACAGATGAGGAAACTGAGGCCCAGAGAAATGAAGTGACTTGCCCAAGGTCACACAGCAGACAAGTGACGGAGCCGGGATTAGAACCCACGGCCGTCTGACTCCCGGGCCAGACACTTCTCAGCATGCTATGTTTTTTTGTTGTCATGTCTTTTCAGAGACAAGCCCAAAAAGTTCCCCTTGGAGAACATTTCCATAACTTCTGAGGGAAGTGGCAGGTTGAGAATCGGCAGACAATGGTTCAGAGAGATTGTCAGGTTGTGAGGAAAGTCATTAGAGCAGGGGGGTAATTCCTGCTTCTTTTGATTGAGCAGGAAGACAGCCAGATGTCAAGGAGGTAACTGCGTCGTTAGTTGTAAACGAAGTCCCTATTTCCACTCATTCCAAAAAGCAGCCATGTGGGTCGTGAGTTCAAACTCTAGGCAGACAGCTGCGGCTCCTCAATTGCCTTCATCTCGTACGAGGGAGTCGGGAAAGACAGATTGATCTCACATTTCGAAGCATTAAAGATCAGAACACAACCGTGGTGACTGGGCTCAATTGCTGCCGTTACTAGCCTGAAATGAACTGGAAAACATTGGCATCTCAAGTAATTTCCCCCACCAAGCCTGTTTCCAAATCGACTTGCCCATTAAGAGATACCAGAAATTAAGTTTATTTCACCGAATAACACAAATCTGCTACAATTTCCCCACTCCATAATTTATTTTAAAGTCCGTCTCCCCCTATAGACTGTACGTGCCTTGGGAAAAAGGATCATGTCTACCAACTTGGTTGTACTAACTTTCCCAAATTCTTAGTACAGTGTTCTGCACACAGTACGTGCTCAATAAATACGGCTTAGTACAGTGCCTGGCCCATAATAAACGCTTCACAAATGCCATCATCATTATTATTATCATTACTGACGGATGTTTTGCTTTTTGGAACTCTCTGGTTTTATGCTCAGATACTCAGAAAAACCTAAAAATCAAGAACTTTCCATGCTACTCAGAACCTGTACCCTCCTTCCCAACCTTCTTGCATGATAAACATTGTGCTATTTGGACAAAGCTTCATGCTCATCTCAACGAAACTTCAGAATGTTTCTTGCAATGGGCTAATATGGACATTAGAACTGCTATCTCTTCTGTGACATTGGGGTGTCATGGTTACATGGAATGTTATCCTAATTGTTTTTCTCTTGTTTACAGTTCTTTACTTCCACTCCAATGGTTCCCAACCAGGAGAATGACTCAGTTTCCCCCCGAATGCTTTGCTTCACCTACTTTCTCCCCTATCAGTTTCACCATGGGGTCTCTGTGGTTCCTTTAATTTTGGAATGCAAGTCGTATAAATATCTCCTTCTTTATCTTCCAGCCTCTCCTTGGACAAATTGCCTCACTCGACAATTTGCTATTCCTCCCACTTCCTCCATTTGATAGCATCCCTTTTCTCAGTCCTATTACTGTTCTCACTAATGTCCTCCTCGCTGTACCTAATGCCACCTCTGAAATGGTCAAGGAACATTTAACAGATCCTTTCTCTTACATACAGGGAGCACTCCATAAATATGATTGACTGACTGACCGAGTTTTACCAATCCCCCCCTCTCCCAGGGGCTCGCTATCTCTAATGTCTCGCACCGATTCCCTGCAAGCTAGTTTCCAGCATGTGGTGTCACTCGTGGCTGTGAAAAGCAGAACCCCCCACCCTTCCAAAAGACTAGATTGTGTTCTTTGTTCAAGATTGTTTCATCCCTTGTCCCCTCTCTTCTTCCCTCCCTGACCACCATCTTCAACCATTCACTTTCCAGTGACTTCTTCCCCACAGCTTGTACATTTGCTCATGTATCCCCATCCTAAAAAAACCCTTCCTTGACCCGCCAGATCTGTCCAGCTATTCCCCCTATTTCCCTCCAAAAATTCCTCTCCAAATTCCTGTCTACACCCACAGCTTCCAATTCTTCTCTTCCAATTCTCTCCTTGACCTCCTCCAGTCTGACTTCCAATCTCTTCTTACACAGAAACTGTCCTCTCAAAGGTCAACAATGGCCTTCTGCTTGGCAGATCCAATGACCTCTACTCCATCCAAATCCTCCTCAACTGCTCAGCAAGCAGCCTTTGACACTGTGTACCATCCTCTTCTGGAAACTTTAACCAACCTTGCCTTCATTGACACTGTCCTCTCCTGGTTCTCCTCCTATCTCTCTGGCAGCTCATTCTCTGTCTCTTTTGCAGGCTCCTACTCTACCTCTACTTTGGGAGTCCCTCAGGGCCTCTATTCTCTATTTACACCCATTCCCTTGAAGAACTCACTCACTCCTGTAACTTTAACTACCATCTCTACACCAGTTATTTCCAGGCCCGACCCCTCACCTTCTCGCATTCTCTCCTGCCTTCAGGACATCTCTACATGTACATCTGGCAGACACCTCAAAATAAACGTATCCAAAACAGAGCACCTGTTCTTCCCAACCAAACCCTGTCTTACCCCTGTCTTTCCCATCAATGTAGGAAACACCACTATCCTCCCAGTCTCAGAAGCCTCTAACCGTAGGCATTATCCTCGACTCATCTTTCTCATTCAACCAACTATTCAATCTATCACCAAATCCGGCTGGTTCTTCCTTCACATCATCACTAAGATCCACCCTTTCCACTCCAACCAAAGTGCTACAATACTGATCCAAGCACTTGTCATATCCCACCTTGACTGCTGCATCAGCCTCCTTGCTGACCTCCCTTTCTCCTGTCTCTCCCCACTCTAGTCCATACTTCACTCTGCTGCCTTCGACACTGTGTATCAGCCCCTTTCTCATCAACACGCTATCCAACCTTGGCTTCACAGACTCCGTCCTCTCCTGGTTCTCCTCTTATCTCTCCTGCCATTCATTCTCAGTCTTCTTTGCGGGCTCCTCCTCCCCCTCCCATCCCCTTCCTGTAGGGGTTCCTCAAGGGTCAGTTCTTGGTCCCCTTCTGTTCTCTATCTACACTCACTCTCTTGGTGAACTCATTCACTCCCAGGGATTCAACTATCATCTCTACGCTGATGACACCCAAATCTACATCTCCACCCCTGCTCTCTCTCCCCACCTCCAGGCTTGTATCTCCTCCTGCCTTCAGGACAACTCCATCTGGATGTCTGACCACTAGCTAAAACTCAATATGTCCAAGACTGAACTCCTTATCTTCCCTTCTAACCCCTGCCCTCCCCCTGACTTTCCCATCACTGTAGATGGCACTACCGTCCTTCCCATCTCACAAGCCTGCAACTTTGGTGTCAACCTCGACTCCACTCTCTCGTTCACCCCACACATCCAATCTGTCACCAAAACCTGCCAGTCTCACCTCCGCAACATCGCCAAGAACTGCCATTTCCTCTCCATCCAAACCACTATCTTGCTGGTTCAATCTCTCATCTTATCCTGACTGGATTACTGCATCGGCCTCCTCTCTGATCTCCCATCCTCCTGTCTCTCCCCATTTCAGTCTATACTTCACTCTGCTGCCCAGATTATCTTTATGCAGAAACGCTCTGGGCATGTCACTCCCCTCCTTAAAAATTTCCAGTGGCTGTCTGTCAACCTACGCATCAAGCAAAAACTCCTCATTCTCAGCCTCAAGGCTGTCCATCTCCTCACCCCCTCCTACCTCACCTCAGTTCTCTCCTTCTCCAGCACAACCCACACTCTCCACTCCTCTGACACCACTCACCTCCTCACTGTACCTCATTCTCACCCGTCCTGCCATCGACCCCCGGCCCACGTCCTCCCCCTGGCCTGGAATGCCCTCCCTCGACACATCCGCCAAGCTAGCTCTCTTCCTCCCTTCAAGACCCTACTGAGAGCTCACCTCCTCCAGGAGGCCCTCCCAGACTGAGTCCCCTTTTTCCTCTCCTCCTCCCCATCCTCCCCGCCCTACCTCCTTCCCCTCCCCACAGCACTCGTATATATATTGGTACAGATTTATTACTCTATTTATTCTACTTGTACATATTTACTATTCTATTGATTTTGTTAATGATGTGCATATAGCTTTAATTCTATTTGTTCTGATGATTTTGACACCTGTCTACATGTTTTGTTTTGTTGTCTGTCTCCCCCTTCTAGACTGTGAGCTCATTGTTGGGCAGGGACTGTCTCTATATGTTGCCGACTTGTACTTCCCAAGCACTTAGTACGATGCTCTGCACACAGAAGCACTCAATAAATATGATTTAATTAATTAATTAATTAATTAAGTAAGTAATTAATTAATGCCCGGATTGTGTTTCATTCATTCAATCACATTTATTGAGCGCTTACTGTGTGCAGAGCACTGTACTAAGCGCTTGGGAAGTACAAATTGGCAACATATAGAGATGGTCCCTACCCAACAACAGGCTCACAGTCTAGAAGAGGGTAGACAGACAAAGAAAACAAAACAAGTAGATAGATGTCAATATCATCAGAATAAATAGAATTATAGCTATATACACATCATTAATAAAATAAGTAGAGTAGTAAATATGTACAAATAAAATAGAGTAATAAATATGTACAAATATATACAAGTGTTGTGGGTAGGGAAAGGGGGTAGGTCGGGGGGGTGATGTAGAGAGGGGAGGAGGAGGAGGAGAGGAAAAAAGGGGAGGCTCAGTCAGGGAAGGCCTCCTGGAGGAGGTGAGTGCTCAGTAGGGATTTGAAGAGAGGAAGAGAGCAAGTTTGGTGGATGTGTGGTGGATTTTCTACAAAAACGTTCAGTTCTTGTTTTCCCCACTCCTCAGAAACCTCCGGTGGTTGCCCATCCACTTCCAAATTCAAATGGAAAATCCTTACCATCATCTTTAAAGAATCCAACCAGCTTTCTCCCTTTCTACTTACAACGCAATCCACTCATTTCACCCTCTAATGCCAATTTACTCACCTTTACCTATATCTCATCTGTCATGTCACCGATCCCTTGTCCGTATCCTCGGCTTTGACCTGGAACTCCCTCCCATTTCTTATAGGACAGACAACCACTATCCCCACATTCAAAGTCTTATTAAAAAACTCATTTAATAATAATAATAATCATCATCATCATCATCATCATCATAATCATAATGGCATTTGTTAAGTGCTATGTGACAAGCACTGTTCTAAGCACTGGGGAGGGATACAAGGTGATCAAGTTGTCCCACGTGGGGCTCACAGTCTTAATCCCCATTTTACAGATGAGGTAACTGAGGCTCAGAGAAGTTAAGTGACTTGCCCAAGGTCACTCAGTAGACATGTGGTGGAGCCGGGATTCAAACCAATGACCTCTGACTGCAAAGCCTGGACTCTTTCCACTGAGCCACACTGTTTCTCTTTCCCCCAAGGGGCCTTCCCCAATTACACCCTCTTTTCCTCTACTCCCGCTTTCTTCTGCATTGCATCTGCACTTGGAACTGCATCCTTTAAGCCGTTGATATCAATAATAGTAATAATAATTATGGCATTTGTTAAGCGCTTACTAATTACCAAGCACTGTTCTAAGCTCTGTCCCATTTGGGCTCACAGTCTTAATCCACTTTTACAGATGAGGTAACTGAGGCACAGAGAAGTTAACTGATTTGCCCGAAGTCACATTCACCCACCTTCAGACTCACGATACTTATACACATATGTTTTTTAAAAAAATTTTCATTATATGCTTGTTTCCCCCTCTAGACTGTAAGCTCATTGTTGGCAGGGAACGTATCTACCAACTCTGTTGTATTGTATTCTCCCAAGTGCTTAGTACAGTGCTCTGCACACAGTAAGCGCTCAATAAATACCATTAATTGTTTGATCAATTGATTCTCTTGGCTCCTTATCAGCTCAGTTCTTCTGCAACTGCAGTGAGACCAAAGACCAAGCCAGATCCTTGACAATGGGATGGTTTTCTGATTGTTAAGGTGTCAGAAGTTCAAATGCCATTCTAAATCACTTTATCACTCTTCCTCTTGCCTTGGAAACAAAAATGTTATTTTCTTGAAAAGTCAGTTTAGAATCAAATGACCAGACTATATTTTACCTAATTTATCCCTTCTGAGGAATCACAGTGGACTTTGTGTGGAGGAAAAAATGGCAAATTTGTCAATTTTCTGGGATATCATTATTCTTCTCTCCTCTTTGATTGGAGGCTCCTGTTTTAACCCACTATGTATCTCATGTGGAGCATTTTAAAGCGTTTTGGTTCAAATAAGAACAGAGACTACTTAGCCTTTAAAACATCTTTTAAAAATCAAAAATACTCTTTAATCCCAATTATAGTTATTAACCAATTACTGCCTCCGCATCTTATTGAAATTATTCATTACACAACACACTCAAGCACCGCTTCAGGTTTGCATAATCACCACACTATTAAGCCAACATATATTCCAAGAACAAGGATTTTTTTTGTCAATAATACACAGCTTGATCTTTTTACTCTGAAGAAATTCTGTTCTAAACCCTGCAAAACCTTCAGTATGAAGCATAGACAATGAAAAAGTGATTACAATCAAAATTAAGGAGTTCAACTCACATCATGAAAACTTCAATAGAATAGACATCTTTTTGAAAGTTCTTTTCATAGTAAAATAGTAGTGATTGTGATAGTATCTACTGAGCATCTGTTTAGTGCATTGCACTGTAGTTGACACTCGGGTGCACTGTAGTAGAAACTTGGGAAATAAAAAATAACAAACTGAAATATTCCTCGGCCACAAAGAAGCTTCCACTCTAATGTGCAATTGTTATTCATATTAACGTCTATCTCCCGCTCTAGGCTGTAAGCTTGTTTTGGGCAGGGAACATTTCTGCTAATTCTTTTGTTTTGGGCTCTCCCAAGTGCTTAGTACAGTGCTCTTCACATAGTAAGAGCTTAATAAATACCACTGATTCATTGATTAATGGGGGAGAAAGGTTTGATGACTGATCTCACCAAGCCGTGGCTGAAGAACCCCAGTTATATTCATGTGCTAACATCAGGTTCTGACTCATTTGAGATGTCTCTGGTTATTTACGGTAACCAATCAATCAATCATTGGTATTTATTGAACGCTTACTAGTTGCGGGGCGCCGTTCTAAGTTTTGGGAGAGTACAATATGACAGAATTAGCAGACACATTTCCTGCCCATAATGAGCTTACGTAATGTAAGTGTTTTTCTGCATGCCCCATTCTCACTTGGGTCTTATCAACCAGACACACACAAAGATGTCCTGCTATGGGACAAGGAAGATTCAGATGCTGATAGTATCAAATACTTCTTTCTGCATCAGATATTTAAGAGACATCTATAAGACTGTGTTGAAAATACAACTGAGAGTTTTTCCTCTTCGCTGGGTCATCACAACACTATGTTAGGAAATATTTGGACAGTGGTAACAGCCATTGGAAAACGTTTAGTACATATTTACTATTCTTTTTATTTTGTTAATGATGTGCATCTAGTTTCAAAAGCTCAGGCCTTCCCAGACTGAGCCCCTTCCTTCCTCTCCCCCTCGTCCCCCTCTCCATCCCCCCATCTTACCTCCTTCCCTTCCCCACAGCACCTGTATATATGTATATATGTTTGTACATATTTATTACTCTATTTATTTATTTATTTATTTTACTTGTACATATCTATTCTATTTATTTTTTTTGTTAGTATGTTTGGTTTTGTTCTCTGTCTCCCCCTTTTAGACTGTGAACCCACTGTTGAGTAGGGACTGTCTCTATATGTTGCCAACTGTACTTCCCAAGTGCTTAGTACAGTGCTCTGCACACAGTAAGTGCTCAATAAATACGATTGATTGATTGATTGATTCAATTCTATTTGTTCTGACGATTTTGACACCTGTCTACATGTTTTGTTTTGTTGTCTGTCTCCCCCTTCTAGACTGTGAGCCGTTGTTGGGTAGGAACCGTCTCCATATGTTGCCGACTTGGACTTCCCAAGTGCTAAGTACAGTGCTCTGCACACAGTAAGCGCTCAATAAATACGATTGAATGAATGAAAATGAATAAGATCGTTTCGTGATAGTAGCTTCCAGTGTAAGAGACAGCTCTAGCTTTGTAACTTGCAGGGTGCAGTCCTGATTCTGATCCCTCTAGTGAGTATTTCAATATTCCTGAAGATTTCTGCTATGGTCTACACGGGTCTGAAAATCAGAGGAACTGGGTTCCGGCTCTGGCAGTTGCCCGCTGTGTGACCTTATTCAGGTCACTTAATTTTTCTGTGCCTGTCTTCTCATCGTAAAATGGGAATTGAATACCTGTTCTCCCTCCTATGTAGACTGTGAGTCCCATATGGGACAGCTGCTGTGTCCAATCAATCAATCAATCAAATTTATTGAGCGCTTACTGTGTGCAGAGCACTGTACTAAGTGCTTGGGAAGTACAAGTTGGCAACATATAGAGATGGTCCCTACTCAACGGTGGGCTCACAGTCTAGAAAAATCAGATTATCTTTTCCATAACCCAGCGTTTAGGGCTAAGCTTTGCACAAAATAACTGCTTAACAAATGCTACAGTTATGATTAAGATTCGACCCAAGAAACAGTTGGTAGTGACTTGGAAAGTTCTGGTGTTCCAGCCAGCCTCTGAAAACCAAGGTTCACCCCGACCCTAATGATTTTAGTCACATTTGGAATGGTTTTCTGATTGCTAGAGCCTCAGAAGTTCAGATGCCAATCTCAATCACCTTTTTCACTCTTCCTCTTGCATGGAGAACAAATAACCCTTTGATCATTCTCCTGGAAAGTAATTTTAGAATCAAATGACCAGATTATATTTCACCTAATTTATCGCTTCTGAGGGATCTGGCTATATTTTAACCAAATCCATGGACTTTGGGTGGAGGAAAAATTTGTCGATGTTCTTGTGAGGAATGATAATAATAATGATGGTATTTGTTAATCAATCAATCAATCGTATTTATTGAGCGCTTACTGCGTGCAGAGCACTGTACTAAGCGCTTGGGAAGTACAAGTTGGCAAAATATAGAGACAGTCCCTACCCAACAGTGGGCTCATAGTCTAAAAGAAGCACTTACTCTGTGTCGAGCACTGGGGTAGATAGAAGATAATCAGGTTGTCTCACGTGGGGCTCACAGTCTTAATCCCCATTTTACAGATGAGGTAACTGGGGCACGGAGAAGTGAAGTCACTTGCCCAAAGTCACACAGCTGACAAGTGATGGAGCCGGGATTAGAACCCTTGACCTCTGACTCCCAAGACCATCTTTTTTCCATTAAACCATGCTGCTTTTCATAGTAATCTAACAAGGATATGTTGGCTGGATCCCAGCAAGCTGAGATGAGCATGGCAGTGATGATGACACTGCACAAGAAAGCAGAGTTGTGCGGGAGTGCAGATATGAGGGGTCTGGCCTCTGTGAAATTCTGAATTTTTCAACAGTTGATGTGCTGTGGGAGAAGGATTAAAACACAAGTCTTGAAGCAGCGTGGCTCAGTGGAAAGAGCCCAGGCTTTGGAGTCAGAGGTCATGGGTTCAAATCCCTGCTCTGCCAATTATGAGCTGTGTGACTTTGGGCAAGCCACTTAACTTCTCTGTGCTTCAGTTACCTCATCTATAAAATGGGGGTTAAGACTGTGAGCCCCCCATAGGACAACCTGATCACCTTGTACCTCCCCAGCACTTAGAACAGTGCTTTGCACACAGTAAGCGTTTAATAAATGCCATTATTATCATTATTATTAAATGTTCATGAGAAATTCAGCTATTGAGGAAAGATTGGGCTAAGACCAACTACGAAGCGTTCAACCCCCTTTTTCTTTCTTTCTCCTTAGTGTCCCTTTTCTTGTCCCTTTTTAAATAATAATAATGACCACCATGATGGTATTTGCTAAGCACTTACTCTGTGTCAAGCACTGTTTTGAGCACTGGGGTAAGTACAAGCTAATCAGGTTGGACACAGTCCCTGTCCCGCATGGGGTTCACAGTCTTAATTCCCACTTGACAGATAAGGAAACTGAGGTACAGAGAGGTTAAGAGACTTGCCCAAAGTGACAGAGCTGAGTTGAGAACCCAGATCCTTGTGAAGCAGCGTGGCTCAGTGGAAAGAGCCCGGGCTTTGGAGTCAGAGGTTGTGGGTTCGAATCCCGCTCTGCCACCTGTCTGCTGTGTGACCTTGGGCAAGTCACTTCACTTCTCTGCCCTCAGTTCCTTCATCTGTAAAATGGGAATTAAGACTGTGAACCCCACATGGGACAACTTGATCAGCTTGTATCCCCCCAGCGCTTAGAACAGTGCTCTGCACATAGTAAGCACTTAACAAATGCCAACATTATTATTATTATTATCCTTCTGATTTCCAGGCCCGTGCTCTATTATAATAATAATAATAATGTTGGTACTTGTTAAGCACTTCTATCCATTAGGCCACACTGCTAAGTACTTATTATGTGCCAGGCATTGTACTAAGCCCTGGGGTAAGCCCTGTCCCACATGGGGCTCACAGTCCAAATAAGAGGGAGAACAGGCACTCCCCCCTTATTCCTCTCCTTCTCCCCATCCTCCCCGCCCTACCTCCTTCCCCTCCTCACAGCACCTGTATATATATTTGTACAGATTTATTACTCTATTTATTTTACTTGTACATATTTACTATTCTATTTATTTTGTTAATGACGCACATCTAGCTTTATTTCTATTTATTCTGATGACTTGACACCTGTCCACATGTTCTGTTTTGTTGTCTGTCTCCCCCTTCTAGACTGTGAGCCCGTTGTTGGGTAGGGACCATCTCTATATGTTGCCAACGTGTACTTCCCAAGCGCTTAGTATAGTGCTCTGCACACAGTAAGCGCTCAATAAATATGATTGAATGAATGAGTGAATGAATGACTCCCCATTTTGCAGCTGATGAAACTGAGGCACAAATAAGTAAAGTGACTTACCCAAGGCCACACAGCAAGCAAGTGGTGGAGTCAGGATTAGAACCCAGATCCACTATCTCCCAGGCCCCTGCTTTTTCCACTAGGCCACGCTGCTTCCCTTTTCTATAGCGAAAGCTCAGAAAAAGACAAAACGGAGGAAGTGAGGGAATTAAAACCCCAGGGGAGCTTTGAAGACAAGAGAGCAATAAAGAGTCGATGAGAAAGATGATTATATATTCTTTAGGAAATGCATTTCTGAATCTTTAAATTAGTAACCTGAAAATGAGTAGGATTAATTTCATGAGTAGTGGGATTTGACAGCTCAAAGTGTAAAATGTGGGGTTTTTTTACCCATTAAAATAGTGTGCTCCAGGTTTGGAATTGCCTTTCCGTCCATTTGTATATTTGCAAATAAAACGATTATTCAATATTCTCATCGGCATATGAGAACATGTTGCCCCTTCTTCCCATAATTGAACGGAGATGCTAATAACTATGGGAATTATAATGATTTATTATCAAAAAGGCCTTTATTTCCTTTCTCTTTTCAGAGTCAGGTAATAAGAAAAACAGATAAAACCCAAATGGTATTTTAAAAAAGAAATTACGATGGATACATCTCATGAGAGGCTTAACTAAGAACTAGACTTGAGTTCAATCAAACAATTAATCAAGCAGTGGTATTTACTGAGCCCTTACTGTGTGCAGAGCACCGTACTAAGCACTGGGGAGAATTCAGCACTGGGGAGAGTCCGTAGACAACTCTCCCCATTAGGAATTTCCTCTCCGCCCTTTCCTCTCCATCCAAACCGCTCCCTTGCTGGTTCAATCTCTCATCCTATCCCGACTGGATTACTGCATCGGCCTCCTCTCCGATCTCCCGTCCTCCTGTCTCTCCCCGCTGCAATCAATACTTCACGCCGCTGCCCGGATCGTCTTTGTGCAGAAACGCTCTGGTCATGTTACTCCCCTCCTCAAAAATCTCCAGAGGCTACCAATCAACCTACGCATCAGGCAAAAACTCCTCACTCTCGGCTTCAAGGCTGTCCATCCCCTTGCCCCCTCCTACCTCACCTCCCTTCTGTCCTTCTCCAGCCCAGCCTGCACCCTCCGCTCCTCTGCCGCTAATCTCCTCACTGTACCTCGTTCTCGTCTGTCCTGCCGTCGACCCCCGGCCCACGTCATCATCATCATCATCAATCGTATTTATTGAGCACTTACTGTGTGCAGAGTAATGTACTAAGCGCTTGGGAAGTACAAGTTGGCAACATATAGAGACAGTCCCTACCCAACAGTGGGCTCCATGGCCTTCCCCTGGCCTGGAATTCCCTCCCTCCACACATTCTCCAAGCTAACTCCCTTCCTCCCTTCAAAGCCCTACTGAGAGCTCACCTCCTCCAGGAGATCAATCAATCAATCAATCAATCGTATGTATTGAGCGCTTACTATGTGCAGAGCACTGTACTAAGCGCTTGGGAAGTACAAATTGGCAACACATAGAGACAGTCCCTACCCAACAGTGGGCTCACAGTCTAAAAAGTCTAAAAAGTCTAAAAAGTCTAAAAAGGAGATGACTGTGAGCCCACTGTTGGATAGGGACCGTCTCTATATGTTGCCAACTTGTACTTCCCAAGCGTTTAGTACAGTGCTCTGCACACAGTAAGCACTCATTAAATACGATTGAATGAATGAATGAATGAATGAGGCCTTCCCAGACTGAGCCCTCCCTTTTTGCTCTCCTCCTCTCCCCACGGCCCCCCTCCTCCCTCTGGCCTACCCCCTTCCCCTCCCCACAGCACTTGTATATATTTGTACAGATTTATTACTCTTTTTATTTGTACACATTGACTATACTTATTTTACTAATGATGTGCATATAGCTATAATTCTATTTACTTTGATGGCATTGACACCTATCTACTTGTTTTGTTTTGTTGTCTGTCTCCCCCTTCTAGACTGTGAGCCCGTCGTTCGGTAGGGACCGTCTCTGTATGTTGCCAATTTGTACTTCCCAAGCGCTTAGTACAGTGCTCTGCACACAGTAAGTGCTCAATAAATACGATTGAATGAATGAATGAATGAATTGTGCTCTGCACACAGTAAGTGCTCAATAAATGCGATTGAAGGAATGAGGAGATTACAGTCTTTGCCCTTTAGACTATAAACTCATTGTGGGCAGGGAATGTGTCTACCAACACTGTGTGTTATAGCCTCCTAAACACTCAGTACAGTCCTCTAGACTAACCTCTTTGGGGTCAGGTAGTGTGACTACCAACACTGCCAAGTGCTTATCACAGGGCTCTGCGCACAGCAAGCCCTCAGTAAATACAGTTGAATTCCTGCAGTTCCCTGTGGAACTCATTCATTCATTCAGTAGTAATAATAATAATAGTATTTGTTAAGCGCTTACTATGTGCCAAGCACTGTTCTAAGCACTGGGGTAAATACAAGGTAATCAGGTTGCCCCACATGGGGCTCACAGTCTTAATCCCCATTTTACAAATGAGGTAACTGAGGCACAGAGAAGTTAAGTGACTTGCCCAAAGTCACACAGCTAAGTCAGGATTAGAACTCTCGACCTCTGACTCCCAAGCCCACATTCTTTCCACCAAGCCACTCTGCTTAGTATTTATTGAGCTCCTATTGTGTTCAGAATACTGTATTCCGAACGAAGGAAACGTACAGAGAAAACCACCTCAAGGCAAAAGTCCAAAAATCAGAGAGGGTAGGGAAAGATTGAAATCAATCAATCAATCAATCGTATTTATTGAGCGCTTACTGTGTGCTGAGCACTGTACTAAGCGCTTGTTTAGTACCTGTAACTGTAACTTCCTTGTGGGCAGGAATCTTTTCTGCCAACTCCATTGTATTGTACTCTCTCAGGTGCTTAGCACGGTGTTCGGTGCATTTGAAGCGCTCAATAAATGCCATTGATTGATTGATGAGAAAATGAGGAAAACCCGAAGAGCTTCAGGAGATGACCGGGGAATAAAGAGGTTTCCAGGCCAGGCAGCCCTCCAGGTGGACAGCCACCGAGCTGTGAGCCCGCTGTTGGGTAGGAACCGTCTCCGTATGTTGCCAACTTGTACTTCCCAAGCGCTTAGTACAGTGCTCTGCACACAGTAAGCGCTCAATAAATATGATTGAATGAATGAATGAACTGTGTGTTGCGATTTATTTTCAGCCTTCTTCACTCCAGCCGGATCAGGCTGGACCCTGTGTGACTTTGTGCAAGTCACTTCACTTCTCTGTGCCTCAGTTCCCTCATCTGTAAAATGGGGATGAAGACTGTGAGCCCCACGTGGGACAACCTGATCACCTTGTATCCTCCCAGCGGTTAGAACAGTGCTCTGCAAATAGTAAGTGCTTAACAAATACCATCATCATTATTATTATTATCTGGTGGGGTGGAGGGAGGGTGACCTCTCCCCATTCACCTAAAGAACCCCAAGGCCAAGAGGCTGCAGATGCAGCGTGGCTCAGACGAAAGAGCCCGGGCTTGGGAGCCAGAGGTCATGGGTTCTAATCCTGGCTTTGCCACTTGCCAGCTGTGTGACTTTGGGCAAGTCACTTAACTTCTCTGGGCCTCAGTTACCTCATCTGTAAAATGGGGATTAAGACCGTGAGCCCCATGCGGGACAACCTGATTACCTTGTCCCCCCAGTGCTTAGAGCAGTGCTTGGCACATAGTAAGCGCTAAACAAATATCATTATTATTATTAACCAAGCACGTGACTGCCACTTCAAATCCATCTGTTGAATAACCAGTGTTAGACTGTAAACTCATCGTGGGCAGGGAATGTATCTGTTATACTATCATGTTGTACTGTTATACTGTTATATTGTACTTTCCCAAGCACTTAGTACAGTACTCTGCACACATTAAGCGCTCAGTAAATACAATTTACTATCCATTGTCTACTATGTGGTTGGTACTGGGGTCAAGTGATCAGACACAGCCCCTATTCCCTATATTGCCATTAAGGCAACTAAAAGACCATAGGCCTGGGAGTTAGAGGACCTGGGTTCTAATCCCAGTTTCACCTCTTCATTCATTCGTTCAGTCGTATTTATTGAGCACTTACTGTGTGCAGAGCACTGTACTAAGCGCTTGGAAAGTAAAATTCGGCAACAAATAGAGACAATCCCTGCCCACAATGCTCATCTCTACTGTGCGACTATGGGTAAGCCATTTAATGTCTTTGTGCCTCAGTTTCCTCATCTCTAAAATGGTGATGTGATACATGTTTTCCCTCCCCCTTGGACTAGAAGCCCCCATGTGGGAGTGGGACATTATTCCAAGCATTTATTCTATCCCTCCTTGATTCCTGCATCTGCCTACAGAGAAGCAGCGTGGCTCAGTGGAAAGAGCCCAGGCTTGGGAGTCAGAGGTCGTGGGTTCAAATCCCGGCTCCACCAACTGTCAGCTGTGTGACTTTGGGCAAGTCACTTAACTTCTCTGGGCCTCAGTTCCCTCATCTGTAAAATGGGGATGAAGACTGTGAGCCCCCCGTGGGACAACCTGATCACCTTGTAACCCCCCAACGCTTAGAACAGTGCTTTGCACATAGTAAGCACTTAATAAATGCTATCATTATTATTATTATTATTATGGGTTCTAATCCCAGCTCTGCCACTTGTCAGCTGTGTGGCTTTGGGCAAGTGACTTAACTTCTCTGAGCCTCAGTTACCTCATCCATAAAATGGGGTGAAAGTCTGTGAACCCCACATGGGACAACCTGATCACTTTGTATCCCCTCCAGCACTTAGAACAGTGCTTGGCACATAGTAAGTGCTTAACAAATATCATCATTATTATTATTATCAGCCTCCCGGCAGGCTTCCTTGTCTCTTATCTATCCCCATTTCAGTGCATACTTCACTCTGTCCACCGGATCATTTTTCTAGAACAACATTCAGCCTATGTTTCCTCATTCTTCAGGAACCTCCAGTGTTTGCCCATCCACCTCCACATCAAACAGAAACTCCTTATCGTCGGATTTAAAGAACTCAATCACCTTGTCCCCTATCTGAGAAGCAGCATGGCTCAGTGGGAAAGAACCCGGGCTTTGGAGTCAGAGGTCATGGGTTCAAATCCCGGCTCCGCAAAATTAGCTGTGTGACTTTGGGCAAGTCACTTAACTTCTATGGGGCTCAGTTACCTCATCTGTAAAATGGGGAGGAAGACCGAAAGCCCCCACGTGGGACAACCTGATCATCTTGTAAGCTCTCCAGCGCTTAGAACAGTGCTTTGCATGTAATAAGTGCTTAATAAATGCCATTATTATTGTTATTATCTTACCTCCCTAGATTCCTACTACCACACAGTCTGTACACTTCGCTTCTCTAGTGCCAATCTACTCACTCTACTTCCATCTCTTCTATCTCACTGCTGACATTTCACTACATCCTCCCTTCAAAGCCCTATGGAGAGCTCACCTCCTCCAGGAGGCCTTCCCAAACTGAGCCCCCTCCTTCCTCTCCCCCTCCCCATCCCCCCACCCTACCTCCTTCCCCTCCCCACATTATTACTCTATTTATTTTACTTGTACACATTTTCCATTCTATTTATTTTGTTAATGATGTGCATCTAGCTTTACTTCTATTTCTTCTGATGACTTGACACCCGTCCACATGTTTTGTTTTGTTGTCTGTCTCCCCCTTCTAGACTGGGAGCCCTCTGTTGGGTAGGGACCGTCTCTATATTTTGCCAACTTGTACTTCCCAAGCGCTTAGTACAGTGCTCTGCACATAGTAAGCACTCTATAAATACGACTGAATGAATGAATCTGTCATCTTATTTATTTGTACTGATGTCTATCTATTTGTATCAATGCCTGTTTCCCCAACTAGACTGTGAGTTCACTGTGGGTAAGGATTATCTCTCTTTATTGCTTTATTGTATTTTCCAAGCACTTAGTACAGTGCTCTAAACTCAGTAAATGCTTAATAAATATGATTGAATGAACGAATACAAGCAAATCAGGTTGGACACACGCAACAAAGTCCTTAGGTGACCCGTAAGGAAAGTTGCGCGAGCCTCCATCCCCAGACTTCGAGTCTGGGTAATGAACAGAGGAGTTGGTGAAAGTGCTAGTGTCTTTCCCAGCACGTCCCTAAAGGAGAAAGTTGCCTGGAGCCATTGTGGAGACAGGGGGGCCATACACTGAAAAATGCGTTTATTGCATGCACAAACACTCATTTCGAGCCAACAGGACCCAACATTATGCCGAAGGCCTGACAAAACACTGCCGTCAGCCGGAGTGGGCCAGAGAAGCAGTATGGCCTAGTGGAAAGGGCATGGCCTAGAGAATCAGAGGTTCTGGGTTGTATTCTGGCCCCGCCACTTCATCATCAATCGTATTTATTGAGCACTTACAGTGTGCAGAGCACTGTACTAAGCACTTGGGAAGTACAAGTTGGCAACATATAGAGACAGTCCCTACTCAACAGTGGACTCACAGTCTAAAAGGACACTTGTCTGCTGTGTGATCTTGGTCATGTTGCTTCACTCGTCTGGGCCTCAGTTACCTCACCTGTCAAATGGAGATTAATAATAATAATGATAATAATGATAATGGTGGTATTTGTGAAACGCTTACTATGTGCCATTCATTCATTCATTCAATCGTATTCATTGAGCACTCACAGTGCTCTGCACACAGCAGATGATACTGGGCCCATGATCTTTCCACGAGGTCACACTGTTACTAATAGAAAAAAGAATAGGAAACATAGGTAGGGATGGCAGAAGGCTGTTTAGATAAGAGGATGGCGTCCTATCATTGAAACTTGTTCCGTGGCTGAAGATAGCTTGAAGTTTTCATTCATTCATTCAATCAGTCGTATTTATTGAGCGCTTACTGTGTGCAGAGCACTGTACTAAGTGCTTGGGAAGTACAAGTCGGCAACATATAGAGATGGTCCCTACCCAACAACGGGCTCACAGTCTAGAAGGGGGAGACGGACAACAAAGCAAAACATGCCAGACTCTGTACTAAGTGCTTGGGTGGATACAAGCAAATTGGGTCTCTGTCCCACGTGGGGCTCATGGCCTTAATCCTCATTTGTCTTGTCTTAGGCTGTTGAGTCATCTCTGACCCATGGACACATCCCTCCTCATGCTGGTCCTTAGAGTTTTCTTGGGAAAAAAAAACAGAAGTCGCTTACCATTGTCTTCTTCTGTGTGGTAAACTTGAGTTTCTGCCGTCGACTCTCTTCCATGTCGCTGCTGCCCAGCACGGGTGAGCCCCTTCCTTCCTCTCCCCCACATCCCCCTCTCCATCCCCCCCATCTTACCTCCTTCCCTTCCCCACAGCACCTGTATATATGTTTGCATATATTTATTACTCTATTTATTTATTTATTTTACTTGTACGTATCTATTCTATTTATTTTATTTTGTTAGTATGTTTGGTTTTGTTCTCTGTCTCCCCCTTTTAGGCTGTGAGCCCACTGTTGGGTAGGGACTGTCTCTATATGTTGCCAACTTGTACTTCCCAAGCGCTTAGTACAGTGCTCTGCACACAGTAAGCGCTCAATAAATACGATTGATTGATTGATCAATTGATTTTGACTTGCAGCAGATTCACTACCCACTGCCCAAGCTAGGAAAGGAATGGGTAGGCTTCTGTTCAACTCTCCCTCCTGTAGCTGAGACTGGTAGAGAACTGGAAACTCTGCGGGTGTGACCTGAGAGAGGGAATCCCCAGTTACAGAGGAGGAAACTGAGGCACAGAGAAGTGAAGTGATTAGCCCAAGGCCACACAGCAGACGCGTGGCAGAGCCACAGTTAGAACCCAGGTCCTTCTGACTCCCTGTGTCCTGTCCACTATGCCATTGAAACTGTGAGTCCCATGTGGTTAACAAATTCCAAACCCCCCCCCCAAAAAAAAACTCAGCACCCTCAGGAACCTATGTGGGATTCCTGCTGAACCTTCCCTCTTCCCGAAACTCAAGGTGTTTTTTCAATCACAGCTAACAACCGCACCCAAATTTCTGTGCCCATTTTTGATGGCATTTAAGCGCTTACTACGCATCAGACACCGTATTAAAAATAAGCTTATCAGGTTGGACACAGTCCCCGTCCCTCATGGTGCTCACAGATTTAATCCCCATTTTCCAGATGAGGGAACCGAGGCCCAGGGAAGTTAAGTGACTTGACCAAGGTCACACAGCAGACGAGTGGCGGAGCCGGGATTAGAACCCAGGTCCTTCTGATTCCCAGGCCTGAGCTCTATCCACTAGTCAGCACTGCCTCTCAAAATCAATCAATTGTATTTATTGAGCACATACTGTGTGTAGAGCACTGTACTAAGCGCTTGGGAAGTACAAGTTGGCAACATATAGAGACGGTCCCTACCCAATAGTGGGCTCACAGTCTACAAAGAGCAAGAGAAGATCATAATTTTTAGACTGTGAGCCCACTGTTTTTAGACTGTGAGCCCACTGTTGGGTAGGGACTGTCTCTATATCTTGCCAATTTGTACTTCCCAAGCACTTAGTACAGTGCTCTGCACACAGTAAGCGCTCAATAAATACGATTGATGATGATGATAATCCGATAGTGGATTGGAACCACGGTTCAGCTAGCCTTCCACGCAGTCTCCTCCAAAAGCCCCAGAGAAAACCTGCTTAATTCCCACTGTCAGCTTCAGTAGTCAGCTGGAAATATATCGTCGGGTCTGACCAAATGGTATTAACTCAAGTCTCTATTGGTATTATTGCCATTTGGATGTTTTCCACCCTGAATCCCGGTTGCATGGTCCCCTGGGAAGATTAGACTTTTCCAGACTGAGAGCCATTTTCTTTGTTTTAAATGGGGTTACCTTCCTGAAATATCCCGAAGCCCGCAAGATTCACCCAGACACCCTGGGAAACTTTCAAACCTCACACTGGCTTTGCAGGTAGTAAGAGTATAGATCAAGGGCAGCAGTTAATCCACAGCCTTAATCTTCATGGTTGCTGCTTTTTTCACTGAGCCCTTCTACTGTATTTTAGATCTCCCAGCCGATCCGAGGTAGGAAAGCTGGTTTTTGGTTTCTTCCTGTCCTGAAAACGTTGACTAATGTCCTTCCCTGCATTGACTCCTCCTACATGTTCCCATACTGAGCCCCCTCCTTCCTCTCCTCCCCCTCTCCATCCTCCCCGCCTTACCTCCTTCCCTTCCCCACAGCACCTGTATCTATGTATATATGTTTGTACGGATTTATTACTCTATTTATTGATTTATTTTACTTGTACATATTTATTCTACTTATTTTACTCTGTTAATAGGTTTTGTTTTGTTCTCTGTCACCCCCTTCTAGACTGTGAGCCCACTGTTGGGTAGGGACCGTCTCTATATGTTGCCAACTTGACTTCCCAAGCGCTTAGTACAGTGCTCTGCACACAGTAAGCGCTCAATAAATACCATTAAATGAATGAATGAATGAAAACTTCAAGCGATCTTCAGCCACGGAACAAGTTTCAATGATAAGATGCCATCCCCTTATCTAAACAGCCTTCTGCCATCCCTATATTTCCAATTTTTTTTCTATTATTAACAGTGTGACCTCATGGAAAGATCATGGGCCCAGTATCAGGAGGCCCAGGTTCGTTCATTCATTCAATCGTATTGAGTGCTTACCATGTGCAGAGCACTGTACTAAACGCTTGGAAAGTACAATTTATCAACAAATAGAGAAAATCACTGCCCACAACGGGCTCACAGTCTAGAAAGGGGGAGACAGACATCAAAACAAGTAAACAGAGATCAGTAGCATCAATATAAATAAATAGAATCATAGATATATACACATCATTAACAAAATAAATGGAATTATAAATATGTACATATTTACACGCTGCTGAGAAGCAGTGTGGCTCAGTCGAAAGAGCCCGGGGTTTGGAGTCAGAGGTCATGGGCTCAAATCCCGGCTCCACCACTTGGCAGCTGGGTGACTTTGGGCAAGTCACTTCACTTCTCTGGGCCTCAGTTCCCTCATCTGTAAAATGGGGATTAAGACTGTGATTCCCCCGTGGGACAACCTGATCACCTTGTAACCTCCCAGTGCTTAGAACAGTGCTTTGCACATAGTAAGCGCTTAATAAATGCCATTATTATTATTATGATTATTGAGAAGCAGCATGGCTCAGTGGAAAGACAACAGGCTTTGGAGTCTGAGGTCATGGGTTCAAATCCCGACTCTGCCAGTTGTCAGCTGTGTGACTTTGGCCAAGTCGCTTCACTTCTCTGGGCCTCAGTTACCTCATCTGTAAAATGGGGATGAAGACTGTGAGCCCCCCGTGGGACAACCTGATAATAATAATAATAATAATTATAATGGCATTTATTAAGCGCTTACTATGTGCAAAGCACTGTTCTAAGCGCTGGGGAGGTTACAAGGTGATCAAGTTGTCCCACGTGGGGGTCACAGTCTTAATCCCCATTTTACAGATGGGGTAACTGAGGCCCAGAGAAGTGAAGTGACTTGCCCAAAGTCACACAGCTGGCAATTGGCGGAGCCGGGATTTGAACCTGTGACGCCTGACTCCAGAGCCCGTGCTCTTTCCACTGAGCCATGCTGCTGATCACCTTGTGAGCTCCCCAGTGCTTAGAACAGTGCTTTGCACATAGTAAGCGCTTAATAAATGCCATCATCATCATCATCATTTATTGAATGCTTCTTGTATTAAGCACTTGCAGTTGAAGCATAGGGAAGGAAAGCGATCTGCCCAAGGTCACACAGTAAGCACTTGACAGAGCAACTGACCGAACTCGGATTAGAACCCAGGTCCTCTGAGTTGCAGACCTGTGAGCTCTCTTCTAGGCCATGCTGCTTCTGGCAGCACTTACTATGTGCAAAGCACCGTTCTAAGCACTGGGAGGTTACAAGGTGATCAGGTTGTCCCATGGGGGAATCACAGTCTTAATCCCCATTTTCCAGATGAGGTAACTGAGGCCTAGAGAAGTGAAGTGACTTGCCCAAAGTCACACAGCTGACAATTGGTGGACTCAGGATTTGAACCCATGACCTCCGACTCCAAAGCATGTGCTCTAAATGCCAGTAATAGTTTGGAAAGAGGACTTACAGAAATTCAGAAGACAGAAAAACCATTTTGAGCTGTCGGGAAGCGCATTCTCGATAAATGCAACTTCTCAGTGGCCTGCTGGACGAGCACTGCATTGTGCGGACCAGTCCGGCGCGCAGCAATTAGGAGAGAACTTGCTATCCCAATGCAAAGAATTTGTGGAGATTGGGATACTAAGAGACAGGACTGGTCCGGGCGAAACACACGGAGAAGGGAATACTGATCGCGGGTTGTTCGATTCAGACAGACTCGTACCGCCATTATGTTTTCTTTGAAAACCAAGGCTAGCTCTTCATACTTACATCATCATCATCATCAATTGTATTTATTGAGCGCTTACTGTGTGCAGAGCACTGTACTAAGCGCTTGGGAAGTACAAGTTGGCAACATATAGAGACAGTCCCTACCCAACAGTGGGCTCACAGTCTAAAAGGGGGAGATGGAGAACAAAACCAAACATACTAACAAAATAAAATAAATAGAATAGATATGTACAAGTAAAATAAATAAATAAATAAATAGAGTAATAAATATGTACAAACATATATACAGGTGCTGTGGGGAAGAGAAGGAGGTAAGATGGGGGGGGATGGAGAGGGGCACGAGCGACATATACTTACAGTATATGTCTGATCCCCCTTTTTCCTCTCCTCCTCCCCATCCCCCTGCCCTACCTTTTACCCCTCCCCACAGCAATTGTATATATATATATATATTTGTACAGATTTATTACTCTATTTTACTCGTACATCTTTACTATTCTATTTATTTTGTTAATGATGTGCCTCTAGCTTTAACTCTATTTGTTCTGACGATTTTGACACCTGTCTACATGTTTTGTTTTGTCGCCCGTCTCCCCCTTCCAGACTGGGAGCCCGTCGTTGGGTAGGGACCGTCCCTAGATGTTGCCGACTCGGACTTCCCAGGCGCTTAGTACAGCGCCCTGCACGCAGTCAATGCTCCATAAATACGATGGAATGAATGAACGAAAGAATCAGCTGCCTCTGATTATTGACAAGAAGAGACAGGGAGAGATGGACAGAGTGGAAGCATTTTCCTCCCTCCGGTGAAGAGCCAATGTGACAGTAGAGCTGTTGGAATAACCTCCTCCCAAGAATTATGCTAAAAGCTTCCGCGCCGTACCCCTGTTCATTAACCTCCTGCTTTATTAATTTTTTTTTTGGTTTCTGTGTAATGGAGGTTACCCTGAATGGAAGAGGCGAGGGGGGAGGAGGTGATGGGCTGTGTGTGGGATCACCATGGAAACAGCAGCCGTGACCAATCAGGGGGTAGATATTTCCAAAGCATCCCCTGGTCCAGGGCCAGGCATCGAAACTCCTTTGATTTTAGAATAAAGTCACTGCTGTCGGAGGTGCACCGTGTCACTGGACCCAAGGATCACCGGCTCTGGGTCAAGCATCCTTAATTCCACCTCAGGCCACGGGCTCGGGGAGGTAGAAATAACTGAGTCCCATAGTCACTAGGTTTTCTTCACCTCCCCTTTCTCTTTGTCTAGAGGGGAAGCAGAGGGAGCTGCCGGGGAATGTATTGAGCACTTAGTTTTGCTAATGGTACCTCTGAAGCACTTACTATGTGCCAGGCGTGGTACTAAAAGAAGTAGCAAAAGAAGCAGCGTGGCTCAGTGGAAAGAGCCCGGTCTTTGGAGGCAGAGGTCATGGGTTCAAACCTCGGCTCCGCCACTTATCAGCTGGGTGACTTTGGGCAAGTTACTTGCGCAGGCCTCAGTTCCCTCATCTGGAAAATGGGGATTAAGTCTGTGAGCCCCACGTGGGACAACCTATTCACTTTGTACCTCCCCAGTGCTTAGAACAGTGCTTTGCACATAGTAAGCGCTTAATAAATGCCATTATTATTATTATTACTAAGTGCCAGGATATGAGCTAATCAGGTCGGCCACAGTAGTCCTTGTTTCACTCGGGGCTCACCCCTTTCCCAAGAATCCAGATTCCGCAATTGCCAGCTTTGTCTGCCAAATCAATCGATGGTATCTACTGAGTATTTACTGAGCATTTTCTTTTAGACTGTGAGCCCACTGTTGGGTAGGGACCGTCTCTGTATGTTGCCAACTTGTACTTCCCAAGCGCTTAGTACAGTGCTCCGCACACAGTAAGTGCTCAATAAATGTGATTGATGATTTACTGTGTGCAGAGCACTGTTCTGAGCATTTGGGTGAGAGAAGAGGCGTGGCTCAGTGGAAAGAGCCCGGGCTTTGGAGTCAGAGGTCATGGGTTCAAATCCCGGCTCCGCCACTTGCCTGCTGTGTGACTATGGGCAAGTCACTTAACTTCTCTGTGCCTCAGTTCCCTCATCTGGAAAATGGGGATTAGGACTGTGAGCCCCCATGGAACAACCTGATCAGCTTGTAACCTCCCCAGCGCTTAGAACAGTGCCCCAGACTGAGCCCCCTTTTTCCTCTCCTCCTCCCCATCCACCCACCCTACCTCCTTCCCTTCCCCACAGCACCTGTATATATGTTTGTACAGATTTTTTACTCTATTTATTTTACTAGTACATGTTTACTATTCTATTTATTCTGTTAATGATGTGTATCTAGTTTTATTTCTATTTATTCTGATGACGACACCTGTCCACATGTTCTGTTTTGTTGTCTGTCTCCCCCTTCTAGACTGTGAGCCCATTGTTGGGTAGGGACCGTCTCTATATGTTCCTGACCTGTACCTCCCAAACGCTTAGTACAGTGCTCTGCACACAGTAAGAGCTCAATAAATACGATTGAATGAATGAATGAATGCTTTGCACATAGTAAGCGCTAAATAAATGCCATCATTATCATTATTACAATACACTAGTGTTGCTGAATTGTACTTTCCAAGTGCTCAGTCCAGTGCTCTGCACACAGTAAGAGCTCAATAAATACAATTGAATTGAATGAATGAATGAAAAATAATAATAATAGATGGCATTTGTTAAGCGCTTACTATGTGCAAAGCACTGTTCTAAGCGCTGGGGAGGTTACAAGGTGATCAGGTTGTCCCACAGGGGGCTCACAGTCTTCATCCCCATTTTACAGATGAGGTAACTGAGGCCCAGAGAAGTTCAGTGACTCGCCCAAAGTCACACAGCTGACAATTGGCGGAGCCGGGATGAGTTGATAGGCCCTTGCCCTGCCCACAGCTAACTTCCAGAAGGAAGTTGGATTTAGAACTCCAATCAACTCTCAATGCCAGGACTATCACATTTTCCAAAATGCAGCTTGTAGGAGAAGCAGCAGAGCGCAGTGGTTAGAGCCCGGGCCTGGGGAGCAGCAGGTCATGGGTTCTAATCCCGGCTCTACGACATGACTGCCGGGTGACCTTGGGCAAGTGGTTTCACTTCTCTGGGCCTCAGTTAAGTCCTCTGTAAAATGGGGATTGAGACTGTGAGCCCCACGTGGGACAGGGACTGTGTCCAACTTGATTTGATTGTTATACCCCAGCGCTTAATACAGTGCCTGGCACATAGTAAGCACTTAAGAAATACCATAATATATATAGAGAGAAGCAGTGTGGCTCAGTGGGAAAAAGCACGGGCTTTGGAGTCAGAGGTCATGAGTTCAAATTCCGCCTCCGCCAATTAGCTGTGTGACTTTGGGCAAGTCACTTAACTACTCTGGGCCTCAGTTACCTCATCTGTAAAACAGGGATGAAGACTGTGAGCCCCCCATGGGACAACTTGATCATCTTGTAACCTCCCCAGTGCTTAGAACAGTGCTTTGCACATAGTAAGCGCTTAATAAATGCCATTATTATTATTATTATTATTATTATTATTATTATTATTATTATGTAATGGTACATATATATATATATGAGTCTGAACATGGGCAAAGATCAACAAGCCACACTTTTACCTGTCTACCCTCTTGTCATGCTCCGGGCCCCAGTGGGAACACTACCAGCATGGGCGGGAGAGTGTGAATGGTGTCCTGCCATCCATCTGCACTATCATCGGCAGTAGTGAAGCAGCGTGGCTCAGTGGAAAGAGCCCGGGCATTGGAGTCGGAAGTCATGGGTTCAAATCCCACCTCCTCCAATTGTCAGCTGTGTGACTTTGGGCAAATCACTAACTTCTCTGTGCCTCAGTTACCTCATCTGCAAAATGGGGATGAAGACTTGTGAGCCCCAGGTGGGACAATCTGCTCAGTGGGAAGAGTCCGGGCTTTGGAGTCAGAGGTCATGGGTTCAAATCCCGGCTCCACCAGTTGTCAGCTGTGTGACCTTGGGCACGTCACTTCACTTCTCTGGGCCTCAGTTCCCTCATCTGTAAAATGGGGATTAAGACTGTGAGCCCCATGAGGGACAACCTGATCACCTTGTAACCTCTCCAGCGCTTAGAACAGTGCTTTGCACCTAGTAAGCACTTAATAAATGCGCTTACTATTATTATGATTATTATTACTATTATTATTATTATTATTATTATTATTATCACCTTGCAACCTCCCCAGCACTTCGAACAATGTTTTGCACATAGTAAGAGCTTAATAAATGCCATCATTATTATTATTATCAACACCTTTGCACAGGTTATCTTTCCTGCCATCTCAGAGCGAGCTGAGACTCCTGCCTCCTTCCTGCCAGGAGACTCCACCATTACATCGTTCCCCTCGGGGGATTAGGAAACGATCATAATTTCTGACTAAAATAACAGAGCAAAGCACTTTCTTCGGTGATAAAATTTAATGCCTAGGGGTCTTTCCAAAGGACAGGATAATTTGTGATGGTTGCTATCAACCGTATTCATGATCTAATGTGCTGGACAATTACTGGAAAAATAAGAATAAATCAGATTTTGAGCTGAACAATGTGTCTGTAGGGAAGCCTTAGTCTACACAGGGAGGCAGAGTGGCATAAGAGGGGGACCACAAGACTGGGATCTGGATGCTAATCTGGTTGACACTTGCCGGCTGCGTGATCTTGGGCAAGTCACTTGATGTCTCTGTGCCTCAGTTCATTCATCTGGAAAATGGGAATTGTCTGCTCTCTCTTCCCCCTCAACTGTGAGGCCCATAGGAGAGAGTGATTGGGTCTTGTTTGATTATATTGTATCATTTGATTATATTGTACGTATTTATTACTCTACTTTATTAATAATGTGTATATATCTATAATTCTATTTATCTATTTTGATGGTATTAACGCCTGTCTAGTTGTTTTGTTTTGTTGTCTGTCTCCCCCTTCTAGACTGTGAGCCCATTGTTGGGTAGGGACTGTCTCTATCTGTTGCCAAATTGTACTTTCCAAATGCTTAGTACAGTGTTCTGCACCCAGTAAGCGCTCTATAAATACGATTGATTGATTGATTGATTGTTCTGCACCCAGTAAGCACTCAGCAAATACGATTGAATGAATGAATGACTGACCCCAGTTTGGGGCACTTAAGCACTCGACAAATTATTATTATTGTATTTGTTAAGCACTTACTATGTGCCAAGCACTGTTCTAAGCACTGGGGTAGATACAGGGTAATCAGGTTATCCCACCAGGGGCTCACACACTTAATCCCCATTTTACAGATGAGGTAACTGAGGCACAGAGAAGTCAAATGACTTGCTCAAGGTCAAAGCAGACAAGGGGCGGAGGCAGGACTAGAACCCACATCCTCCGACTCCCAAGCACTGTTCTAAGCCCTGTTCTAGAGAAGCAGCGTGGCTCAGTGGAAAAGAGCCCGGGCTCTGGAGTCAGAGATCATGGGTTCAAATCCCAGCTCCGCCAATTGTCAGCTGGGTGACTTTGGGCAAGTCACTTCACCTCTCTATGCCTCAGTTCCCTCATCTGTAAAATGGGGATGAAGACTGCGAGCCCTACGTGGGACAACCTGATCACCTTGTAACCTCCCCAGTGCTTAGAACAGTGCACGTAGTAAGCGCTTAATAAATGCCATCATCATCACTGGGGTTTATACAAGTGAATTAGTCCCCGTCCCACATGGTTACGTCAGGTTGTGTCACGTGGGGCTCACAGTCTTAATCCCCATTTTACAGATGTGATAACTGAGGCTCAGAGAAGTTAAGTGACTTGACCAAGGTCACAAAGCAGACATGTGGCAGAGCCGGGATTAGAACCCATGACCTCTGACTCCCAAGCCCGGGCTCTTTCCACTGAGCGACGCTGCTTCTTGTCCCTATCCCCACGCTTAGAACAGTTTTCGATACGTAGTAAGCGTTTAACAAATACCACAAAAAAGCACTGTTCTAAGCACTGGGGTTTATACAAGTGAATTAGTCCCCTTCCCACATGGTGCTCACGGGCTACGTAGGAGGGAGATCAGGAGAACTGAGAGACCCAGAGAAGTGAAGCATCTTGCCTAAGGTCACACAGCAAACATATGGCAGAGCCAGGATTAGAACCCATGACCTCTGACTCCCTAGGCCGGGCTCTTTCCACTGAGCGACGCTGCTTCTTGTCCCTATCCCCACGCTTAGAACAGTTTTTGATACGTAGTAGTGCTTAACAAATACCACAAAAAAAGCACTGTTCTAAGCACTGGGGTTTATACAAGTGAATTAGTCCCCGTCCCACATGGTGCTCACAGGCTACGTAGGAGGGAGATCAGGAGAACTGAGGCCCAGAGAAGTGAAGCGTCCTGCCTAAGGTCACACAGCAGACATGTGGCAGAGCCAGGATTAGAACCCATGACCTCTGACTCCTAAGCCCGGGCTCTTTCCACTGATTGATGCTGCTTCTTGTCCCTATCCCCACGTTTAGAACAGTTTTTGACACGTAGTAAGCGCTTAACAAATACCACAAAAAAGCACTGTTCTAAGCACTGTTCTAGAGAAGCAGCGTGGCTCAGTGGACGGAGCCCGGGCTTTGGAGTCAGAGGTCATGGGTTCAAATCCCAGCTCCGCCAATTGTCAGCTGGGTGACTTAGGGCAAGTCACTTCACCTCTCTATGCCTCAGTTCCCTCATCTGTAAAATGGGGATGAAGACTGCGAGCCCTACGTGGGACAACCTGATCACCTTGTAACCTCCCCAGTGCTTAGAACAGTGCTTTGCACGTAGTAAGCGCTTAATAAATGCCATCATCATCACTGGGGTTTATACAAGTGAATTAGTCCCCGTCCCACATGGTTACGTCAGGTTGTGTCACGCGGGGCTCACAGTCTTAATCCTTCCAGTCACACCCATGCCTGTGCTCTATCCACTAGGCCACGCTACCTCTCAAGTGCTCCAAAGAGTACACAACAACAGAACCGCTTAGACCATAAGCTTTCATTCATTCAATTGCATTTATTGGGTGCTTACTATGTGCAGAGCACTGTACTAAGTGCTTGGGCAGTACAAGTTGGCAACATATAGAGACGGTCCCTACCCAACAGTGGGCTCACAGTCTAGAAAAGCTTGTTGGGGGAAGGGAATGTGCCTGTTTATTGTTGCATTGTACTCTCCCAAACGCTTAGTACAGTGCTCTGCACATGAAGCACTCAATAAATACAAATGGATGAACAAATGAATCCGAGCTGTACCTTTGCCAAATCTTCAAGGGCCTTGAGGGGTCATTCCACTTTGCTCAGTGGGCTGGAAGTCATTTCACTTCTCTGTGCCTCAGTTACCTCATCTGCAAAATGGGAATTAAGACTGTGAGCCCCATGTGGGACAGGGACAGTGTCCAACCCGATTAGCTTGTATCTACCCCAGCATTTAGAACAGTTCCGGGCACATAGTAAGCACTTAACAAATACCATTAAAAAAAAAAAATCCACCTAACTTCTCTCCCCTGCCCATCACAGAAACTCTGCATCCCCATCCCAACTCCCAGAAATGGACAACCCCTGACACTAAACGCCAACAAATAAGAATAATAATAATGATAATAATAATAATAATAATGACATTTACTAAGCACTTACTATGTGTCAAACACTGTTCTAAGTGCTGGGGTAGATACAAACTGATCAGGTTGAACACAGCCCCCGTCTCCTTCAGTGGCACCATGATTTGGGTTGAGAATTCAGTTCATTCAATTGTATTTATTAAGCGCTTACTGTGTGCAGAGCACCATACTAAGAACTTGGGAGAGTACAAGGTAACAATAAACAGATACGATCCCTGCCCACAATGAGCTTACAGTCTAGAGACGAGCTTACGGTCTAGAACTCAGTTAAGCAGTGTACGACTTTTTACCTTTCCTCCAAAATCATGTCGAATAGGCTTGGCAGGTGGTGGTTGTGACCTGCCTTGGCACCTCAGCAAAGAGAAGGGGGCACTGCCCATCTCGACTTCTGCCCTGAACGAATGTTCATGAGAAGCGCCCCACCTTCATCGCTCATCATCATCATCATCATCATCATCATCAATTGTATATATTGAGCGCTTACTGTGTGCAGAGCACTGTACTAAGCGCTTGGGAAGTACAAGTTGGCAACATATAGAGACAGTCCCTACCCAACAGTGGGCTCACAGTCTAAAAGCAATGCACGCACCCTTGTAATTTAACGATCTCATGTATCAAGCGCTTCCGTGGATGCGCTCAATGCTAGGATCGGTTCGGGATTAAAAGACTGCGCACAGCAGGAAGCACAATCTAAGAAAAGCTCAGCTCTCTCAGCCCATTTTACAGATGAGGGAACTGAGGCCCAGAGAGGTTAGGTGACCTGCCCAAGGTCACACAGCAGGTCAGTGGACCAAGTTGAGGCTAAATCCCAGGACTCTGAACGGGGGTTCTCGACTCCCATCTCTCAGTCGCGGGCTCTTTCTGCTTGGCCAAGGTGCTTCATTTCAGCCTCGCCCTCCATCTCCAAGCAAAGATCCATCCTAGGAGCGGATACAAGGCCAGCCAGCTGGATGATCAATCAATCAATCAATCAATCATATTTATTGAGCGCTTACTGTGTGCAGAGCACTGTACTAAGCTCTTGGGAAGTATAAGTTGGCAACATATAGAGACAGTCCCTACCCAACAGTGGGCTCACAGTCTAAAAGGGGGAGACAGAGAACAAAACCAAACGTACTAACGAAATAAAATAAATAGAATAGACATGTACAAGTAAAATAAATAAATAAATAGAGTAATAAATATGTACAAACATATATACATATCCATCTTTTGCCAAAGGGAGGTCAAAGGACAAATGAGGTATCTTGGAAACCAGCAAGCTCTCACGTGATCTGTTCAGTCTCCATTTATAGCGGTAACCGTGTGGGAGGGAAAACCTGCTAGAGTTTGAACCACAACCATGAAAAAAAAAAAAAAGAAGAAATGGAAAAGATTGCTGTAAGCTCAGATAAACACAAAAGACATCATGTTCCTGAAACCCCACTTTATGGCAAAATACAATTTGAAAGGTAAATCCGCAGGCTAAAAATAGGGAGGGTTAGCTGCCTTTCTGGATCATAAAAAAGAGGATTGAACGATTGCTTGCCGACACAAAAATATTAGCATTTCCTGTTTCGCTTTTACTGCCTTAAACACAGTCTCACATCCACACAGCTGCACATGAGCCCGGGATCTTGTCCACCTCTTGAGATCCTCCTGGCCTTCTCATTTTGGGGGGCTAAGTCTGGGAGAAAGCCAAAGATTTACCATAACTGCATGCAATGATCCTACCTCGGGGAGACAGTGTCATCCCACGTGAAGGATTTTTGGGTGTAAGCGCTTAGTACAGTGCTCTGCACACAGTAAGCACTCAATAAATACGACTGAATGAACGGATGGACCGTTCGCTTTGCTCCATTGAATCGGGATATAAATATTTTAACCTTTATTTTATTAAATAGTATATACTGCATCTTCAGGCTCCTTCCACCTGCCACATACTGGCTTAAAATATCAGTCTGAATAAAACCATCCCTCAGCTGACACTTCCTCTGAATGACCACGAAATCTTCAATTCAAAGGTGTGGGAGGGAAGCAGTGTTGCAGGTAACCAGGCACAATGCAGGACTGGACAATTAACAATCTACAAATTCAGGGAAAATGTCGGCTATCATTCACGTAACTAATTGAAAATGCAGGCTACAGTCCCGATTATTCAATTAGAAACACCGTAAAATTACATGCTAGGTCACTGTGGCGTGTTAACAAATTCATTTCAGCTACAAAGGTAGAGAAAACAAAGACCGCGGAAGGACCAAACTAAAATAAAGTGAAATGTTAAATTCCCCCAAATTAAAGGGCACTTGGAAATTCTTATTGGGAATACATGGCTGGCTGCTGCTCTCCTGCCATGCCAGGTGAGATGATGGGTTGGAGAGGCTGCCAGGAGAGATTTACATTCTCTCTCTACATCTATCAATCATGTCCACATGAACGACTGGATTGCTTCCGTGACTTTCCCATCGCTGTAGTTGGCAACACCGTCCTTCCTGTCTCACAAGCCCATAACCTTGGCATTATTCTTTACTCCTCTCTTCCTTCAACCCACATAGTCAATCCATCACCAAATCCTATCAGTCCCAACTGGGGTTGGATCCCAGCAAATCAGGACGGACACAGTCCCTGTCCCACATGGGGCTCACAGTCTCAAGCACAGTGTTACAGATGAGGCGACTGAGACACAGAGAAGTGACGCGACATGCCCAAGGTCACGTCATCATCATCATCATCAATCGTATTTATTGAGCGCTTACTGTGTGCAGAGCACTGTACTAAGCGCTTGGGAAGTACAAATTGGCAACATACAGAGACAGTCCCTACCCGACAGTGGGCTCACAGTCTAAAACGGGGAGACAGAGAACAAAACCAAACATACTAACAAAATAAAATAAATAGAATAGATATGTACAGGTAAAATAAATAAATAAATAAATAGAGTAATAAATATGTACAAACATATATACATATATACGGGTGCTGTGGGGAAGGGAAGGAGGTAAGATGGGGGGATGGAGAGGGGGACGAGGGGGAGAGGAAGGAAGGGGCAGACGGGTGGAGAAGCTGGGATTAGAACCCATGACCTTCTGCGTCCCAGGCCCGTGCACTATACACTAGGCCATGCTGCTTCACTAGGCTTTGAAGGTAGGGAGACTGGTGATGTATATGGGAGATGAGGCAGGGAGGGAGATACCAGGCCAGAAGCAGGAGGTGGGAAATCAATCAATCAATCATATTTATTGAGCGCTTACTGTGTGCAGAGCACTGTACTAAGCGCTTGGGAAGTATAAATTGGCAACATATAGAGACGGTCCCTACCCAACAGTGGGCTCACAGTCTAAAGGAGGAAAGAGGGAAAGAGGTCAGATAGATGAGGTCGAAGTACAGAGTTGTTGATAGAAGACGGAGGTTTGAGGGTTGGGATGGATTAAGAGATCAGCATTCATTCATTCATCCATTCAATCGTATTTATTGATTTATTGATAGTACAGTGCAGAGCACTGTACTAAGCCCTTGGGAAGTACAAGTTGGCAACATATAGAGATGGTCCCTACCCAACAACCGGCTCAAGGTTAATCAGCAAGGTAAGGCAGGAGGGAGAGAGGTGGTGAAAGGCCTTTAAGCCACTGGGAAAGAGTTTGTGTTTGATGCAGAAGTGGATGGGCAAAGAATGGAGGCTTCTGAGGTATATGGAGACATGGAATAACTTGCTTTTTTTTCCAGAAAGATGACCTGGGCAGCAGAGTGAAGAATGGCCTGGAGAGATGGGAGAAAAAAATTACAGGGAGGTCAGCAAGGAGGCTGATGAAGTGGTTTAGGTGGGAAGTGATGAGCACTTGGGTCAGTGTGTTGGCCGTTTGGATGAGAGGAAAAGGCGGTTCTAGATATAATAATAATAATAATGATGGCATTTATTAAGCGCTTACTATGTGCAGATCACTGTTCAAAGCACTGGGGAGGTTACAAGGTGATCAGGTTGTTCCACGGGGGCCTCACAGTTTTAATCCCCATTTTACAGAGGAGGCAACTGAGGCCCAGAGAAGTTAAGTGACTTGCCCAAAGTCACACAGCTGATAGAGCCAGTATTTGAACCCATGACCTCTGACTCCAAAGCCCATGCTCTTTCCACTGAGCCACGCTGCTTCTTAGATATGCTGGGAGGGTAGAACAGGATTCTGTGACAGTTTGAATGTGCGAGTTGAATGACAGGGAAGAGTAGAAAACAATACCAAGGTTATGGCCTGGGGAGATAGAGAGGATGATGGATGCTGTCTTCAGTGGTCAAAAAGTCATGGGGAGGACAGAGTTTGGGAGTAATAATAATAATATTATTTTGTTAAGCATTTACTAAATGTCAGGCACTGTACTAAGGGCTGGGGTGGATACAAGCAATACAGGTTGGTCACAGTCCCTGTTCCATGTGGGGCTAACAGTCTCAATCCCCATTTTTTGGATGAGATTACTGAGGCACAGAGAAGCAAAATAATAATAATAATAATAGCATTTATTAAGTGCTTACTATGTGCAAAGCACTGTTCTAAGCACTGGGGAGGTTACAAGGTGATCAGATTGTCCCACGGGGGGTTCACAGTCTTAATCCCCATTTTCCAGATGAGGTAACTGAGGCCCAGAGAAGTGAAGTGACTTGCCCAAAGTCACACAGCTGACAGTTGGCAGAGTCAAGATTTGAACCCATGACTTCTGACTCCAAAGCCCGGGCTCTTTTCCACTGAGCCACGCTGCTTCTCTAAAGACTTGCCCAAGGTCACCAGCAGACAAGTGGTGGAGCCGGGATGAGAGATGAGGAGCTCTGTTTTGGATATGGGAAGCATGAGATGTCGACAGTTAATCCAAGTAGAATTGTCCTGTAGGCAGCAGAAAATTTGAAATTGCAGAGAAGGAGAGAGGCCAGGACTGGAGAAGTAGTTGAAGAGATGGAAGTTGAAGTTGTGGGAGTGAAAGAGAAAACAAGTGGCAGAGCAGGGACTAGAACCCAGGGCCTTCTGACTCCCAGACTCAGGTAATCTCTTCATTCATTCATTCAATAAATCATATTTATTATTAATAATAATAATAATGGCATTTATTGAGCGCTAACTGTATGCAGAGCCCTGTATTAAGCACTTAGTGGTCTCTTGGTGACCAGCATTATGTCAGGCTGCTGCAGTAATCACCATATCTATCTACCCAAGTGCTTAGTTCAGTGGTAGGTGTCTGATAACATGGAAATTCATGCTTGGCAAGAAGTTAACCCAGAAACCAGGATCCGCCAGTTTGAGCATTTAAAAAAATGTATCTTTGCTCTGGTAATAATAATAATAATGGCATTTCTTAAGCACTTACTATGTGCAAAGCACTGTTCTGAGCACTGGGGGGGATACAGGCGATCAGGTTGCCCCACGTGGGGCTCCCAATCTACGTGCAGATCACTCAGTAAGTGCATTTGTTAAGCGCTTACTATGTGGAAAGCACTGTTCTAAGCACTGGGGGGATACAGGTAGGGTTAGACTGTGAGCCCACTGTTGGGTAGGGACCGTCTCTATATGTTGCCAACTTGGACTTCCCAAGTGCTTAGTTCAGTGCTCTGCACACAATAAGTGCTCAATAAATGCGATTGAATGAATGAATGAATGAACAGGTGATCAGGTTGTCCCACGTAGGGCTCACAATCTTAACCCCCATTTTCCAAATGAGGCAACTGAGGCCCAGAGAACTTAAGTGACTTGCCCAAAGTCACACAGCTGACAAGTGGTGGAGCCGGGATTGGAACTCGTGACCTCTGGCTCCCAAACCCGGCTCTTGATGATGATGATGATGATGATGATAATGGCATTTATTAAGCGCTTACTACATGCAAAGCACTGTTCTAAGCACTGGGGAGGTTACAAGGTGATCAGGTTGTCCCATGGTGGGCTCACAATCTTAATTCCCATTTTACAGATGAGGTAACTGAGGCCCAGAGAAGTTAAGTGACTTGCCCAAAGTCACACAGCTGACAATTGGCGGAGCCGGGATTTGAACCCATGACCTCTGACTCCAAAGCCCGGGCTCTTTCCACTGAGCCACACTGCTCTTCTCTGGTCTGCATCGTGCCAGATCAGCATGATCTGTCCTGGGTAGAGAATGTGCTTACCTGCTCTGTTGAACTGTACTGCAGCGTGGTTTAATGGAAAGAGCCCGGGCTTGGGAGTCAGAGGTCATGGGTTCTAATCCCGGGTCCACTACTTGTCTGCTATGTGACCTTGGGTAAGTCACTTAACTTCTCTGTGCCTCAGTTACCTCATCTGTGAAATGGGGATTAAGACTGTGAGCCCCAAGTGGGACAACCTGATCACCCTGTATCTACCCCAGTGCTTAGAACAGTGATTAAGACTGTGAGCCCCAAGTGCGACAACCTGATCACCTTGTATCTACCCCAGTGCTTAGAACAGTGCTTGGCACATAGTAAGCGCTTAACGAATACCATTATTATTATTATTACAGTTCCCTGCACATAATAAGCAGTCACTTGATATGATTGATTGATTCCTGTTAAAGTCTTTGTGTCTCCAACATTTTATTTCCATTTTTCAGTAGTTTTCCTGACTTTTTATCCTGGCGTGTGATGATTTTCATCAAATTCCTTATTGATTTGCCCTATTTTCTGCCGTTTGTGGCAGTGTCATTAGCATCTCTGGTCTCTGCATGGCTTTGGGTTTCAGAAGCCTGGCCTAATACATCACCTCTGGCCATTTCTCTGAATAAGGTTTATTTGTTCTTGCATGCTACAAGGACACTATTTTTCCCACTACTATGCACGGTTTCAGTGTTTGCCTGTAGCCGTGATCTTTTGACTACCTGTAAAACAGCATCCCCTCAAATAACCTGTCACTGCAGACCGAACATTTAGTACAATGCTCTGCACACAGTAAACTTTCAATAAACTCAGCCCCACAGCACTTAGGTACATCATTGTAATGCATTTCTTTATATTAATGCCATTCTCCCCCTCTAGACTGTAAGCTCATTTGGGCAGGGAATGTGTCTACCAACTCTGTGACACTGTACTTTGTAAGCACTTAGTACAGTGCTCTGTACACGGTAAGAATTCAGTAAATATTATTGGTTGATTGATTGATTGAATAAATTCCACTGATTTTTTAAGTGAAGCCCACCCTAAGTGGAAAGAATTCAGTACTTCAGGACTCCCTCTAGACCATGAATTTGCTGCCGGCAGAGAACGGTTCCATCAACTTTTAGACTGTGAGCCCACTGTTGGGTAGGGACTGTCTCTATATGTTGCCAATTTGTACTTCCCAAGCGCTTAGTACAGTGCTCTGCACATAGTAAGCGCTCAATAAATACGATTGATGATGATCAACTCTGTTATATTATGCCCTCTCAAGTGCTTAGTACAGTGGTCCGCACACAGAAAGTGCTCAATAAATACGATCGATCGATCTATTGACTCCCATTCCCCCTGCCACCATCCTCTCAAGGCTGTCCTCGTTCATTCATTCAATGAATTTATTCAGTTGTATTTATTAGCGCTTACCCTGTGCAGAGCACTTTATGAAGCACTTGGGAAATACCAGAATAAACAGTGATATTCCCTGCCCACAACGAGCTCACAGTCTAGAGGGGAGGAGACAGATATCATTACCTCAATTTCTATATAGGCTCCTTAAGATGTGCCTAATTCTCCTCCTCGACAACCTGCAGATAGAAATCTCAGCGTACTGGTTTCAAGGACTTCCACCTTGGAGAAGCAGTGTCACCAAATGGATAGAGCATAGGCCTAGAGGTCAGAAAGGACTATGGTCTAATCCCAGCTCTGCCACTTTTCTGCTGTGTGACCTTGGACAAGTCACTTAACTTCTCTGAATCTCAATCAGCTCATCTGTCAAATGGGGATTAAGACTGTGAGCCTCATGTTGGGACTGTGTCCCACCTGATTAGCTTGTAATAACGATAATAATAATGATGATGGCATTTATTGAGTGTTTACTATGTGCAAAACACTAGGGACTGTCTCTATATGTTGCCAACTTGTACTTCCCAAGCGCTTAGTACAGTGCTCTGCACACAGTAAGCGCTCAATAAATACGATTGATTGATTGATTGATTGATTGATTGATTGAGAAACAGCGTGGCTCAATAGAAAGAGCCCGGGCTTTGGAGTCAGAGGTCATGGGTTCAAATCCCATCTCTGCCAACTGTCAGCTGTGTGACTTTGGGCAAGTCACTTCACTTCTCTGTGCCTCAGTTGCCTCATCTGTAAAATGGAGATTAAAACTGTAAGCCCCCCATGGGACAACCTGATCACCTTGTAACCTCCCCAGAGCTTAGAACAGTGCTTTGCACATAGTAAGCGCTTAAATACCATCATTATTGTTATTATTATTATTACTGTTCTAAGCGCTGGGGAGGTTACAAGGTGATCAGGTTGTCCCATGGGGGGCTTACAGTCTTAATCCCCATTTTACAGATGAGAGAACTGAGGCACGGAGAAGTTAAGTGACTTGCCCAAAGTTACACAGCTGATAATTGGAGGAGTTGGGTTTTGAATCCATGACCTCTAACTCCAAAGCCCATGTTCTTTTCACTGAGCCACGCTGCTTCTCCTACCCCCAGCATTGTAACTACCCCAGCATTTAGTACAGCGCCTGGCATGTGGTAAGAGCTTAATAAATACCATAAAAAAACCTTTTCATTCTCTTATCTCACTGCACCCCAGCTCGCAATCTCCACTTCTCCCAAAGTAAGGTGCTAGCCCATTCTCAATGATCCTGCTTCTGGTGTCCATCCCTTTCCATGGAATTCCCCCCTCTTCAGTTCCCCCCCACCTTACCTCCTCCCCCCCCACCTTACCATCTTCCCCTCCCCACAGCATCTGTATATATGTATATGTGTTTGTACGTATTTATTACTCTATTTATTTATTTTATTTGTACATATTTATTCTATTTATTTTATTTTGTTAATATGTTTTGTTTTGTTCTCTATCTCCCCCTTCTAGACTGTGAGCCCACTGTTGGGTAGGGACCGTCTCTATATGCTGCCAACTTGTGCTTCCCAATCACTTAGTACAGTGCTCTGCACACAGTAAGTGCTCAATAAATACGATTGAATGAATGAATGAATATTAACTATGTCCCTTCTCATCTTCAGAGGCCTCCTAAAAAGCCACCTCCAACAGGAAGCATTCCCAGACTACCCCCCACCTTCCTGATGCTAACACTAGCCCCCACTTGGCATTTCCGGGAATACTGGTTGTTTCTATCCACTTCATTTACGCTGAGTTATGTCTACATTTTCCCTTTGCAGGTAAAGTACTCATCTCTGCCTGTCTGTGAGCTCCTTGAGAATGAGGAATCTGTCTTTTATATTTTTACAGTATGTCCTCAACTGCCTGATACGTTACTCTGCACACATTAGACACGCAATAGATAATGATATCTGCTGATGATGATGATCATGGGAAATTAAAGATGATTGATGACGGATGGCTGTTGGAGGAGGAGAATGACGATGTAGACAATGCTGATACGCAGACTGCATCAGGGGTCAACTGTTTAAGAATGGGTGTCTGTTTGAGAAGTCTTCCCTGATTAATCTCTCATCTCCGCACCCTATTTCGCTCCCAACTGCCTCTTCCTCACTTCCGTCTCATGTACTGTACACTTGAGCATTCATTCATTCATTCCATCGTATTTATTGAGCGCTTACTGTGTGCAAGCCCTGTACTAAGCTCTTGGGAAGTACAAGTTGGCAACGTATAGAGGCGGTCCCTACCCAACAACGGGCTCACAGTCTAGAAGGGGGCTACTCACCCCCATCCCCCTAATAGCAATTTTGTAGATATATTCACGCTCTGTTGCTTCCTCCTATCCATAATTTATTTTAATGTCTCCCATCTTCTGCTAGATTTTAAGCTCTCTGAGGGCAGGATTCATGTCGACTCACTCTGTTGCACTCTACCAAACACTTAGTATCCTGCAGAGCACAGGATAATTGCTCAACTGATGCTAATAATGGATCATCTACCACATATCCTCCATTCTCAATAGGTGACATTTTGGTCACAAGCTCCCGGTTGGTGTCAACCAGGACCTTACTGGACCAGGGGAGCCTCGGTGACAAATAGTAGAAGTCAAACCACGTCTCTGATCACCAAGGTGACTGGGGAAAGTTTTTACCTCGTTTTTCCAACGTGCAAGGGAGTGATACATACCCACATACACACACTCACTCCACTCCGCCAAGGGCCCAATACCAGTCTGAGATCAAAGGAACCTGTTCTGCCCCTGCTTCTTCTTAAGGGTAATATCCCACTTTCCGTAGCTGAGTCGAAACTATGGTGAGCCCACAATAGGCTGCCTTATTTAGTGATTGCTTGTAAGCCTGTAAACAACATTTGCACTCTGCCAAACACTTAGTATCCTGCAGAGAACAGGGTAATTGCTCAACTGATGCTAATAATGGATCATCTACCACGTATCCTCCATTCTCAATAGGTGACATTTCTGTCACGAGCCCCCGGTTGGTATCAACCAGGACCTTACTGGACCAGGGGAGCCTCGGTGACACGGAGTAGAAGTCAAACCACGTCTCTGATCACCGAAGTGACTGGGGAAAGTTTTTACCTCATTTTTCCAACGTGCAAGGGAGTGACACATACCCACATACACACACTTACTCCCCTCCATCAAGGGTCCAATACCAGTCTGTGATCAAAGGAGCCCGTTTTGCCCCTGCTTCTTCTTTCTGCTTCTGCTGCTAGCTTCCTTCTTGCTTGTCCTCGGCCTGCTTTCTCTTGCCTCTGTGAAGCTTCCATGAATGTCCTTCTCATTCCTCCTCGCAATTCAAAGCAACCGCCTTTTATCTGCCTTAGGCCCAGCAGCTGTGGCACTTTGTGACCGTCAATGACTGGTCCAGGTCCATTACTGGGTAGAGCAGGGAGAGAAAGCCCCACCTCCCTCCATTCTCCGCCACCGCAGGCCTGCAATCACGGGTCCCAGATAAAGCCCATCAGTGCCTTCGCCAGTCTCTTCCACGTTGTTCACAGGCTCACAAACAATAACTAAATAAGGCAGCCTATTGTGGGCTCACCACAGTTTCAACTCAGCTACAGAAAATGGGATATTGCCCATAAGATTCCTGGAAACTTCAAGCCATTTTATTTCCTCAAACAAATGACTTTTGGTTGAGTACATATAAAAATAATAATAATAATGGCATTTATTAAGCACTTACTAGGTGCAAAGCACTGTTCTAAGCATTGGGGAGGTTACAGGGTGATCAGGTTGTCCCACAGGGGGCTCACAGTCTTCATCCCCATTTTAACAGATGAGGGAACTGAGGCACAGAGAAGTGAAGTGACTGGCCCAAAGTCACACAGCTGACAATGGGCAGAGCTGGGATTTGAACCCATGACCTCTGACTCCAAAGCCCGGGCTCTTTCCACTGAGCCACGCTGCTTCTTATGGTATGATATGGTACATATGGTAGCCAGTTGTCTTGGCCTCCTCTGCTCTTGAAGTTCTTTCTACTGAACTTCGACTCCTATTTCTCCTAAGCTTCAGCTTCCCTGAAATCATATTCTTAAACTAGAGACTTCCCTTCAATCTGGCATTTACAGTCGGTCATCTTCTGGTTACTTTCACCCAAATTTTCATCCACAATGGCTTTTCATCAACCAACCAAGAAGGACGTGTCTTCTAATCAATTCTTTATTTCTTTATGCCAGAACCTTGTCTCCCTGCCTCTTTTTTATGGGATTATGGTATAATAATGATAATCACAGTTGTGGTATTTGCTATGTGCTTACTACATGCCAGGCATTGTAATAGGTTAATACAAGTTAATCAGATTTGATAAAGTCCAATTCTTTTTTTCTTTATGCCAGAACCTGGTCTCCATGCCTCTTTTTTATGGGATTATGGTATAATAATGATAATAATAGTTGTGGTATTTGCTATGTGCTTACTACATGCCAGGCATTGTAATAGGTTAATACTAGTTAATCAGATTTGATAAAGTCCAAGTCTCACACAGGGCTCACAGGCTTAATCCCCATTTTACAGATGAGGTAACTGAGGTCCAGAGAAGTCAAGTGACGAAGGTCATACAGCAGACCAGTGGCGGAGTCAGGATTAGAACCCAGGTCCTTAGAACCCAGGTCCTCTGAATGCCAGGCCCGTGCTCTTTCCATTAGGCCTCAGTTTGAGATCCAATGACCTGTTTTGATTTCCAAAAGGTACCCAAGTAGTTAAAAGCTTGTATTGTCTTGAAAGTCTATCATGCAGTTATTGGTTTGTGAAATTCTCACTTCAAACAACAATAATAAAATTAGTTTTGGTATTTGCTAAGCATTTACAACATGCTAAGCACTGTACAAAGTGCATGCTGGGATAGATACAAGATAATTGGGTTCCACATGGGGCTCAAAGTCTAAGTAAGAGGGTGGATGGGTTTTGAATCCCCATTTTGCAGATGATAGAACTGAGAACAGAGAAGTGACTTACCCAAAATCACACAACTGATGAGGGCTGAAGCCAAGATTAGAACCCACATCTTCTGAATCCCAGGTCCGTGTTCTTTCCACTAGGCCACAAATTAGAATAGAAGGGTTTTTCTCAGCCTTTAGTATCTATCAATCAATCAATGGTATTTAAAAAAAAGATGGTATTTGTTAAGCACTTACTATGTGCTAAGCATTCATTCATTCATTCATTCATTCAATCGTATTTATTGAGCGCTTACTGTGTGCAGAGCACTGTACTAAGCACTTGGGAAGTACAAGTTAGCGCTTGGGAAGTACGAGTAAGCACTATTCTAAGCTCTAGGATAGAAACAAGGTAATCAGGTTGTCCCACATAGAGCTCACTCTCTTAATCCCCATTTTGCAGATGAGGTAACTGAGGCATAGAAAAGTTGTGACTTTTCCAAAATTACACAACTGACAAGTGGCAGAGCGGGGATTAGAACCCACGACCTCTGACTCCCAAGCCCGTGCTCTTTCCACTGAGCCAGGCTGCTTCTCTAATTGAGTGCTTACTGTGAGCAGGGCTCTGAGCTAAGCGCTTAGGAAACTATAATGTATTAGAGTTTATAGTACAGTGCTTTACACTCAATAACCGCTGAAGAGGTAGCATAAAATGTGAGCAAAGAAGCTCATGGGGTCATTCAGGCCCGTGAAAACACAAGTACATCCATGATACAACGGGGTTATTGTCCTCAAAAATATGGTGGTTTCATGAATGGCTGTGTCCTGGGGAATTTTTTCCCATAAACTTACATATTATAAATTAAGATGTGTGTCCCAAAACCTCTGAAAAAAGAAATATTGTTACCACTGATATTGTTATCATTACATTTCTTAAGCACTTACTTTCTATGTTTCAAACATTGCTCTAAACAGTGGGGTAGATACTTGCTAATCAGGTTGGACGTTGTCCCTGTCCCAAATGGGGCTCGCAGTCTAAGTAGAAGAAAGAACAGGCATTGAATCCCCATTTTACAGATTAGTGACCTGAGGCAAGCTGAAGTTAAGTGCTTGCCCAAGGTCATACAGTGGACAATTGGCAGAACCAGGATCGCAACCTAGTCCTGTGCTCTATCCATTTTTATGTGTTTTATCTTGTATTGTTAAAATAGTGTAAAGTATGATTTAATCTTTGTTAAAGTAATACTCAGTAATAACATTCCACCCCCACTATTAACTAAATGCGGTGTCGTAAGAGGATGAGGGGGTTCTGTGGTCCTTTAAACACTTTAGGGGCATTGTTTCCCCCTTCTAGACTGTGATGTGAGCCCACTGTTGGGTAGGGACTGCCTCTATATATTGCCAACTTGTACTTCCCAAGCGCTTAGTACAGTGCTCCGCACACAGTAAGCGCTTAATAAATACGATTGATTGATTGATTGATTGTATTGCCCGAATTGTACTTTTCAAGTGCTTAGTACAGTGCTCTGCACACAGTAAGCGCTCAATAAATACGATTGAATGAATAAATTAGGGGCAGGGAACATGTCTGCTAATTCTGTTCTATTGTACTCTCCCAAACACTTTAATACAGTGCTCTGCATATAGTAAGCACTCAGTGAATACTGCTGATCGATTGATTTAGCAGGAGGCTAAAGAAATAGAAGCTAGTCCTGCTGACCATGAAAATGTTTTTTCAATTTCAGTGAAGAATTATCCAACTGCAATTGAATAGGACCTTCTCCTTTTCTTCAGTTAAAATACCCTGGAGCAAGCAGGCTCCTTCAGAACACTCATTCATTCATTCAGTCGTATTTATTGAGCGCTTACTGTGTGCAGAGCACTGGACTAAGCTCCTGTTTATGTACTAAACACTCCAGCCCTCTCCAACTCCCCATACAAATCTGAAATCCCTGTCTCTCTCTGAGGAAGCAGATCGAGCTGAGGGAGGAAACCGTTCCCTGAGTACAAATTAGTAAGTGGCATTGTCCCCCTCCTTCTCTTCCCAAGTGTTGCTCAGTGGAAAGAGCCCGGGCTTTGGAGTCAGAGGTCATGGGTTCAAATCCCGGCTCGGCCAATTGTCAGCTGGGTGACTTTGGGCAAGTCACTTCACTTCTCTGTGCCTCAGTTACCTCAACTGTAAAATGGGGATTAAGACTGTGAGCCCCCTGAGGGACAACCTGATTACCTTGTATCCTCCCCAGCGCTTAGAACAGTGCTTTGCACATAGTAAGTACTTAACAAATGCCAACATTATTATTATGGGCTGTGGAGTCAGAAGGTCATGGGTTCTAATCTCCACTCCACCACTTGTCTGCTGTGTGTCCTTAGGCAAGTCACTTAACTTCTCTGTGCCTCAGTTATCTCATCTGTAAAATGAGGAAGAAGACTGTGAGCCCTATCGGGGGCAGGGACTGGGCCCAACCCGATTTGCTTGCATCCACTACAGTGCCTGGCACATAGTAAGCACTTAACAAATACAGAGCTCTGCACACAGTCAGCGCTCAATAAACACGATTGAATGAATGAATAATTATTATGATCATCATTACTAATGAATAGCCTAACTATTATTATAACAATTATTATATAAGACTCACAATGGGACTCACAGTCTAAATAACAATAATAATAATAGGACTTGTTAAGCCCTTACTATGGGTCAAGCACTGTTCTAAATGCTGGGATAGATACAAGTTAGGAAGGGGAACAGGTATTGATTCCCTTTTTGCAGATAAAGGAACTGAAGCACAAAAAAGTTGTGACTTATCCAAGGTCATATAGCAGCTAGGTGGTGGGGCCGACATCAGAACTCCTGTCCTCTGATTTCCAGGCCCGAGCTCTTTCCACTAGGTCATGTTCCAAGTCTTGCCTCAGTGGAAAGAGCCTGAGCTGGGGAGCCAGAGGTCATGGGTTCTAGTCTCGGCTCGGCCACTTGTCAGCTGGGTGACCTTGGGCAAGTCACTCAACTTCTCTGGGTCTCGGTTTCCTCATCTGTAAAATGGGGATGAAGACGGAGAGTCCCACGTGGGATAATCTGATTACCTTGTATCTACCCCAGCGCTTAAAACAGTGCTTGGCACATAGTAAGTGATTAACAAATACCAACATTATTATTATCTCACTAGCCAAAACACATGGAGTTTTCTTTTTTTATCTCCTTGGCTTTCATCCCTTAACAAGCTGTTGCTCTAAAGGAGTAGCTAGGGACTGCCCTGCCTTCCCATTCTGAGCACTGACCGCCCAAGTTTTCCCGACGTGTGGAAACCTTCAGTCTGGGCTGGCCCAGAGGACTTAGAGCGAGCTCAGGTGACCTTCGATGAATGCCCCACTTGAGGATGCAGGAATTTAACCCGAATGAAGTCATTTCTCGCATTTAAGATGCAAACGGAGGGCTCTGCTGATGCAACCAAGGCATATCCCGAGATGACAAGTTAGCATCGTTAGGGCCTTCCTCCCCGCGGCCGGAAAACCTTCCTTGCCATTTGATCTTTTCCATTTCGGTTTGTCCAGTGCTCCCTGTGACCACAGGGGTGAAGACCACACAGAACTCAGAGCACCGAATGCAACAATATGCTCCTTAAAGCCAAAGCAGGGATATCTTTCACGCTGAGAGAATAAGATGCATTCTAGTTTCCAATCAGAGAAGCAGACCGGGGAGAGCAGCCTAATGTCCTTAGGAAGAAGCAAAGAAGGGTTTCCTCCATCTCTCTCCGCATCTCAGTTAGCAGGCGCGGTCAGCGAGGACGGAAAGGAAAACAGGAGCCGATATTCTGCTTATCCTCAAAAAGTCTTGTGGTTTTGAGTAGCGTCTCGCTGATTGGAGCAGTAGGGGATGAAATTCTCTCTTCACCATTAGATGCCTCTGCAATCAATAGGAATGGCTGCCCTCTTGACAATAAAGGGTTTTTCTGAAGGAGAAGAATAATTTAGCTATCCATATCAAATTAAAATAAAATGCAAAGCTCTTTCCAGGTCAGTTAAGCACAGTGGGTCACTATCTTTCAGTTTCCATAAGAACATAAGGTAAGTTCTCCTTAGTATATGCATCTGTAGAGTTGATCACCTGCTGTGGGGGTAATGAATGGGTTTAAAAAAAAATTGTTACCTTTAATGTAGTTCTGGAAAAAAGAAACTGCCCACTAGAAGAGCCACTCCGAGCACACTGTTTTCAAGTTTAAATGCAATTCAAATTGATAATGATAAAAAGGCGTGATCAAAAACCAGACCAGGGGATAAAATTGCAGCGCTAAACGTCCCTGTTCCTCACTTACCTCATCTTTAAAATGGGAATTAAGACTGTGATTTAGCTAATCCAGCCTGATTAGCTAATCTCTACCCCAGTGCTTAATACAGTGCCTGGCACATAGGTAAGCGCTTAACAAATACCCTAAAGACAATGTGACTCTATGGCTCTTAAATGGTTGTTGACTGAGGGTTGGCTATCTCTCTGTAATATGTCCGACCTAAATCCTGAGCCCAACAGAGAACAGTGTAGGAATAAATAATTGAATTTTATATTCCCTAATAGTGTTTTGTTAAGGGCTGGAAGATTGAAACTAAATTTAGGTGATGATGGTCAGCTCCTTGAGGGCAGGGATAGTCTCTACTACCTGTTGTACTCTTCCACACCTTCAGTAGAGTGCTCCATAAAAATAATTGGTCATTAAACTTGTACTTCCCAAGCGCTTAGTACAGTCCTCTGCAAACAGTAAGCGCTCAATAAGTACGACTGAATAAATGAATGAATTAAATACTATTGATTGTTTCTGCAAATGAAGAGCCCTGTGCATACAATCTGGGGGTATTCTAATAGCCCATATCCTTCAGCAGCATAATGTTATTTTGTCAACACGCAAGATCAAAAGTGATCCTTCTGTACTCTGCATTGGCTAGACAGATTATCTATTACAGAGTATTGTAATAATTATATATACATAATTCCTAATTATTGTAATGAATGCCCAGCCTATATAGAGTAAGGTGGATTATTACAATAATTTGTAATAAACATCTAGCTTGTAAGGTCGTTGTGGGCAGGAAACATGTTTAACAACCCTGTTTTTTTATACTCTCCAAGTGCTTTGAGAAGCAGTGTCGCTTCATGGATAGCCCATGGACCTGGGATTCAGAGAGAACTGGGTTCTTGTCTGCTGTGTGACTTTGGACAAGTCGCTTAACTTCTCTGGACTTCAGTTACCTCATCTGTAAAACTGGGGTTAAAAGTGTGAGCCCCATGTGGGACAACCTGATTACCCTGTATCATACCCGGTGCTTAGAACAGTGCTTGGCACATAGTAAGCTCTTAACAAATACCATTGCTATTATTATTATTATTCTCTGGGTCTCAGGTACCTCATCTGTAAAATGGGAATTAAGATTGGGAGCCCCATGTGGGACATGGACTGTGTCCAATCTGAAAATCTTGTGTCTACCTCAGTAGTTAATGCAGTACTCAGCTCATTCATTCATTCAGTCATAGTTATTGAGCACTTACTGTGTGCAGAGCACTGTACTAAGTGCTTGGGAAGTAGAATTCAGCAACAAATAGAGACAATCCCTACCCAACGGACTCACAGCTAGAAGGGGGGAGACAGACAACAAAACAAAACAAAACTAGCGGACAGAGTAAGTGATACAGAAATACCATAAAAAAGTGCTCAGTACATCTGCATACGGTAAACACTCAGCAATAATAATAATGATGGTATCTGTTAAGCACTTATTATGTGCCACACACGGTTCTAAGCACCCGAGGGGATACAAGGTGATCAGGTTGTTCCACGTGGGGCTTAGAGTCTTAATTGATGCAGCTGACAAGTGGTGGAGAGGGATTAGAACCCATGACCTCTGACTCCAAAGCCCATGCTCTTTCCCATGGATTGATAATGATTCATCTATCCTGGTTTCCACATCTTTAAAGAGGATGGGGAGAAAAGTGTGATGTGCCAATTACTTTTTAAGATCAGACCTTCAGACACCCGGACTTCAGGGGTCTTAGTTGAACAGCTTTGGCAGAGACACTCTTGCAATAGGGGCTGTGGAACAAATCCGGGCTTCCTCCTTCTCCCCCGAGTAGTAATAATAATAATAATGGAATTAGTGAAGCTCTTACTATGTGTCAAGCACTCTACTAAGCCCTGGAATAAATTACAAGATAAATAGGCCAGGAAGATGGGTCATAGTGCCTGTCTCCCTAGGGGCTCACAATCTAAGGGGAGGGAATACAGGTCCCCAGTTTACAGTCAAGGAAACTAAGGCACAAAGATGTTAAGAGACTTGCTCGAGATAACACAGCAAGCAAGTGGAGAAGACAGAATTAGAACCCAGGCCCCCTGAGTCCCAAGCCCAAGCTCTTTCCACGAGGCCAGGCTGTTTCTCTGAAATAACACTCTCCTGCTTCCCTTGGAAATCCCGCCGTCACTGTCTACAGACCCTGGCAGTTCGCATCTTCCCGGTGAAAAGCCATTTGCTCACTTCTTTCCCTCCAGGAAGCAGGACAGCTTCCAGCTCTTACTTTCCATCTCCAGGGTTTTTTAGAAGCTTTTCTAGCTTCTGCCTCATGGCCCAGTTTCTCTTTGGCAATTGGCTGTGCTCCAGGTGAAGTCATCGGGTGAGTGACGGACACTCCCGCCCGAAAAAGCTCTCCCTCTGGGAAGGGCTCTGAGGAGCGAGCATTTGCTCCTCCTCGAGGATCCTGAGGATGGACGCCTCTCCTTCCGGGGGAAGAATGTAGCGAGGTCCAGGCAGCCTACCCCAAGCACAGCAGCTAAAATGGTCCAAGAGATGGGAAAAGGGCCCTCTGAGACTTTGAAATTGCTGGCCTGCCAAGAGGCAGAATAGAAGTGAAATGGTCTGTGTGAGAATGGAGGGGTTTTACTAGGTGGTCGTTGACCAGTTATTTTCTGTTTCCACAGAGGAACCAACACAAAGAATTGCAATGAGGAAGTTCAGAAATAAGGCAGACAATCTGGATGTAAAGGAGCCTGAGACATGCTCTCACTGGAGAATAAGGAATCTCCTTCCAAAAAAAAAAAGGCTAAAACCACCATTTTCTTAGGTAGGTTGGGTATTCATCTGCCTGAAGGCAGGGGGTTGGATCAGGTGACCTTTGAAGTCTCTTCCGGCTCAATGATTCTATTATCTGATGAAATGAAGCAAGCATAATAACCAGTGTCTCCACGGGGTAGGCATATTTTTGAAGGCAATGTTACTATTGCATTTTTTTTTTTAATTTTGCCAGGATCTGCAAGGAGCAAATTAGGCATTGGGTGTAAGGCAGAAAGGGTTAAAGTTTTCCTAGCTTCGGGCCACTCATCCCACCTCCTGTCTCCATCCTGAAGACCCCAGCAGGCATGGGTGCACCCCTCTGTTTGACGGATGGCGCTCTGAGCCTTCCCAGACGTTGGAAGTCAAGGAGGTTCCCGGGATCCGTCAGGGGGTTGATATGGATCCAGTAGCATCCCAGGTAATGGATGTCAGTCAAGTGAATTCCTGGACCGCCCGAGGGATTCGTGTGAGGATGCATCTCACGGCAAAGATGTGCCACCCTGGGATTGAGGGGGCAGAGCGTTAGAGGGGTGGGTCTGATCTAGTTGAGCTGAAAGACAAGCAGGAGCTGGAAGGGCCTACGGGCTCTTGCTTTGCGGCGTTTCTGGCCATCTGCTCTAAGCATGACCTCTGGGTTTCTGGAGATTCCGGCTGCTTTAGTGGTGAGATTCCCACAGCAATGGCTCATCGATTTGGCAGAGGGTGGATTTGGAATGCGGGTAGCCTAGAAGCAGCATGGCTCAGTGAAAAGAGCCCGGACTTTGGAGTCAGAGGTCACGGGTTCAGATCCCGGCTCCGCCAATTGTCAGCTGTGTGAATTTGGGCAAGTCACTTCACTTCTCTGGTCCTCAGTTCCCTCATCTGGAAAATGGGGGTTAAGACTGTGAGCCCCCCGTCGGAAAATCTGATCACCTTGTAACCTCTCCAGCGCTTGGAATAGCGCTTTGCACATAGTAATCGCTTAATAAATGCCAGTATTATTATTATTATTATTACCCCTTCCTCCTTAAAAAGGTTTAGGGTGCTCAGCGCTTAGAACAGTGCTTTGCACATAGTAAGCACTTAATAAATGCCATTATTGTTATTATTATCATTATTAGGGGAATAAGGGCAGAGGGGGAGGAGCTGAACTTGGATTTTGAATAAAGGTTTGCTGCTTTATTTCTGTCTGCATTTTTCTTGTTTTCTTCCCCCTTCTCCAGTCCCTTTCGCAATTTAATTGTGGTATTTGCTAAGCACTTATTTTGTGCCAGCCACTTTACTGAGTTCATTCATTCACTCAATCGTATTTATTGAGTGCTTACTGTGTGCAGAGCGCTGTACTAAGTGCATGGAAAGTAGAAAGTAGGAGAGTTCTGGGGTGGATACAAGTAAATCAGGTTGGACACAGTCCCTGTCCCATGTGAGGCTCACAGTCTCAATCCCCATTTTCCTTCATTCATTCGATCATATTTATTGAGCGCTTACTGTGTGCAGAGCACTGGACTAAGCGCTTGGAAAGTACAATTCAGCAACAAATAGAGAGACGATCCCTGCCCACACCAGGCTTATACCAGATGAGGTGACTCAGGCCCAGAGACGTGAAGCGATTTGCCCAAGGTCACAGAGCAGACTAGTAGCCAAGGAGGAATTAGAATGCAGGTCCTTCTAATTCATTCATTCATTCATTCATTTATTCAATTGTATTTATTGAGCACTTACTGTGTGCAGAGCACTATACTAAGCGCTTGGGAAGTACAAGTTGGCAACATATAGAGACAGTCCCTACACAACAGCGGGCTCACAGTCTAGAAGGGGGAGACAGACAACAAAACAAAACAGATTAACAAAATAAAATAAAGAGAATAAATCTGTACAAGTAAAATAAATAGAGTAATAAATCTGTACAAACATATACACATATATACAGGTGCTGTGGGGAGGGGAAGGAGGTAAGGCGGGGGGATGGGGAGGAAGAGGAGAGGGAGAGGAAGGAGGGGGCTCAATGTGGGAAGGCCTCCTGGAGGAGGTGAGCTCTCAGTAGGGTTTTGAAGGGGGGAAGAGAGCTAGCTTGGCGGATATGTGGAGGGAGGGCATTCCAGGCCAGGGGGATGACGTGGGCCGGGGGTCGATGGCAGGACAGGCGAGAACGAGGCCCAATGAGGAGATTAGCGGCAGAGGAGCGGAGGGTGCGGGCTGGGCTGGAGAAGGACAGAAGGGACGTGAGGTAGGAGGGGGTGAGGTGATGGACAGCCTTGAAGCCGAGGGTGAGGAGTTGTAATTCCCAGGCCTGTGTCTATCCACTAGGCCATACTCCTTAATTTCACAATTATTCATCTTTCCAACCACCCCAGGAACATAAATTTTGAGGCCCATAAATCTGATTTATTTCCAGACTTTTTTGCACCTTGCTGCCTAGTTCATTTGGTAAGTGGGAAGGGCCCCCAGAGCTAGGGGGGGAAAACATGTAAGGAACTCAACCATAGACAGGGATCATCTTCTGCCACTGCAGAGAGCTCACTTCCCCAACAATTGGCTGTGCTCCCTTGGTAAACAGCATAGCCTAGTGGAAAGAGCCTGGGCTTGGGAGCCAGAGGTCGTGGGTTCTAATCCCGGCTCCGCCACGTCTGCTGTGTGACCTTGGGCCAGTCGCTTCACTTCTCTGGGCCGCAGTTACCTCATCTGGAAAATGGGGATTAAGAATGTGAGAGCCTCACGTGGGACAGGGACTGTGTCCAACCTGATTTCCTTGCATCTACCCCAGCACTTAAAATAGAGTTTGGCACATAGTAAGCGCTTAACAGACACCGTAATTATTATCATTATTATGATTATCCTCACAGCCATCACAAATTGGGCTGGACTGTTAGCCCCTTTTAGACTGTGAGCCCACTGTTGGGTAGGGACCGTCTCTATATGTTGCCAACTTGTACTTCCCAAGCGCTTAGTACAGTGCTCTGCACACAGTAAGCGCTCAATAAATATGATTGAATGAATGAATGAATGAATGGAAACAGATGAGAGAGCATGCATGGCTCATCCAAAGCAACACCACTTTTAAAAAAAAGCTTCTAATGGTATTCATTAAGCATTTACTATATGCCAGGCATGGTACTAAACACTGGGGTCAATACAACTTAATTGGGTTGGACACAGTCCGTGGCCCACATGGGGCTCGCAGTCTTAATACCCATTTTACAGATGAGGTTGTGGACAGAGATTGGAATCCATCATCATCATCATCATCAATCATATTTATTGAGAGCTTACTGTGTGCAGAGCACTGTACTAAGCGCTTGGGAAGTACAAGTTGGCAACATATACAGTCCCTACCCAACAGTGGGCTCACAGTCTAAAAATCCACCAACTCTGTTTTATCATACTCTCCCGGGTGCTTAGTACAGTGCTCTGCACACAGTAAACACCCATTAAATGCAACTGACAGATGGATGGATGGGGGAACTGAAGCACAGAGAAATAAAGTGACATGCCCAAGGTCACGCCCTAGACAAGAGCTACAGCCGGGATTAGAATTCCCAACCTTCTTACTCCCAGGCCCGTGCTCAGCGCGGCTCAGTGGAAAGAGCCCGGGCTTTAGAGTCAGAGGTCAAGGGTTCAAATCCCGGCTCTGCCACTTGTCAGCTGTGTGACTTCGGGCAAGTCACTTCACTTCTCTGGGCCTCAGTTCCCTCATCTGTAAAATGGGGATGAAGACTGTGAGCCCCCCGTGGGACAACCTGATCACCTTGTAACCTCCCCAGCACTTAGAACAGTGCTTTGTACATAGTAAGCACTTAATAAATGCCATTATCATTATTATTATTATATTACTATTATGCCACACTTCTGGCGGAATCATTCCAGTGACTGGCCTAGTAATGACATAGTAGCCTTGCCCTTCCCTCGGCAAAAGTTCTCTGTGACTCAGTGTCCCGGCTTCTTGATTGCCAGGGGTCCGAGTAGTCCTGTGGGGGGAAATTTATTACCCTAAATGAGGAAAGAACCAAAAAATGCGTTATAAAAAAATGAACTGCCCTACCAAACTCAAATCCAGGTTGCCACAGGACCATGCCTAGTTGAATTTTAATCATATATAGAACTTTATGTATATTGTGAATAGTTGAATTTTTAATTATATATCAAATTATTCATTTAACAATATTAATAATAATAATAATAATGATAATAATAGTATTTGTTAAGAGCTTACTATGTGCCAGGCACTGGACTAAGCGCTGGGGTGGATACAAACAAATCAGGTTGGACAGAGTCCTTGTCTCATGTGGGGCTCAAGGCCTCAATCCCCATTTTACAGATAACAGGCAAAGAGAAGTGAAATTACTTGCCCAAGGCCACACAGCAGACAGGTGGCTGAGTCAGGATTAGAACCCATGACCTTCTGTCACCCAGGCTCTATCCACTACACCATGCTACTTCTCTAATGTATATCTCCCTCTCTAGATTGTAAGCTCATTGTGGACAGGGAACGTTTCTGCAAACTCTGTTGAACTGTACTCTCCCAAACACTTAGTTCAGTGCTCTGCACGCAGGAAGCGCTTAATAAATACCACCAATTGACGGTGACACAATGTATATGAAAACTAATGAAATGAAACACCACAACCCCTATAATAATGGTGGTATTTGTTAAGTGCTTCCTCTGTGCCAAGCTCTGTTTTAAGTGCTGGGGTAGATACAAGGTAATCAGGTTGTCCCACGTGGGGCTCACAGTCTTAATCCCCATTTTACAGATGAGGGAACTGAGGCACAGAGAAGTTAAGTAAATTGCCCAAAGTCACACAGCTGATAAGTGGCGGAGCCGGGATTGGAACTCATGACCTGTGACTCCGAAACCTGGGCTCTTTCCACTAAGTCATGCTGCTTCTACTATGACTTGGGACATCAGGATGCTACACGATGTCGGTAATCACAGTGGTCTCCGATGAATGATGAAGGAGACAGGGACGGGTTGGGTCATTTCCTGGACTGAAATCGCTCAGGTATTGGTTTGGCGCCCAGACCATTCTTCATTTCTAACTGCCAAATCTGTCCAGGGGCTTTAAGGACTGCCTGAAGATTCGGTCTGTCTCTAAAGTTAAAGTGCTTTGCTGCCATCGTTAGCTACCCTGCCCTAAGGATGATGTATAGCAATGTACAGAAAGAAAAGTCCAGTGAGGATCTGGATGCCTCCAAAGTATGGCATCCCCCTTTTAGACTGTGAGCCCACTGTTGGATAGGGACTGTCTCTATATGTTGCCACCTTGGACTTCCCAAGCGCTTAGTACAGAGCTCTGCACACAGTAAGCGCTCGATAAATATGATTGATTGATTGATTGATTGATCTGCATTGGCAGGAGAAGCCAATGCAAGAAGGGATAGTGATACCGAGGGACACAAGGAAAAAAAAGGGGGCGGGGGGGCACTTCCTTTGATGGAGACTCTGGAAAGGTCCCATTTCTACTCAGCAAACAAGCCAAGTGTCATTTTATAATCTCCAATCCGATTTTTCATCCCCCAAACTGGAGAAATACATCATGGAGGCATCAGGGGTCCAATTTCAGATTATCTGATCATCATCCCTCAGCAGGTTGGCAGGATCACGGCAGCCCTGCCGGGGATGAGGACTGGGCTGACCATTGCCTCACAAGCTGCAGACCTCAAACAGTCGGCACATCTTATTAATGAGCAGCAATTGGCGTGAATGGGAAAATAATATTTCCGTCACCGAGGTGGAAGGCTTGCTCTTGGCGATGATCGCCGTCGTAAAGCAGCGTGGCTCAGTGGAAAGAGCAGGGGCTTTGGAGTCAGAGGTCATGGGTTCCAATCCTGGCTCCGCCACTTGTCAGCTGTGTGATTTTGGGTAAGCCACTTAACTTCTCTGTGCCTCAGTTACCTCATCTGTAAAATGGGGATTAAGACTGTGAGCCCCCCGTGGGGCAACCTGATCACCTTGTAACCTCACCAGTGCTTAGAGCGGTGCTTTGCATGTAGTAAGCGCTTAATAAATGCCATTACTATTATTATTATAAAGGTGTAGTAGTAGAAATGGCTTTTATTCATTCATTCATTCGATCGTATTTACTGAGCGCTTACTGTGTGCAGAACACTGTACTATGTGTTTGGGAAAGGACAATACAGCAATAAAGAGAGACAATCCCTGCTCATAACGATCTCACAGTCTGGAGGGGAGGAAATGCCTTCTTCGTGAAGAGCACTATAAAAAATTCAGGTCAGGTAAGAAAACACACTGTTTCTGGCTCTACTGTAATTTATTGTCTGTCTCCTCTGCTAGACTGTAAGTTCTTTGAAGGCAGGGATCGTGTTTCCTCACTCTACCGTAATAATAATAACAATAATAATAATAATAATAATGACAACATCTGTTAAGTGCTTCCTATGTCTTAAGCACTCTAAAATACTAATGATTATTAGTAAGTGCTTATTATGTCTAAAGCACTCTAATGGGCTTGGCCTTTCCCACAATAATAATAATAATGATGATGGCATTTGTTAAGCGCTTACTATGTGCAAAGCACTGTTCTAAGCGCTGGGGGGATACAAGGTGATCAGATTGTCCCACGTGGGGCTCACAGTCTTCATCCCCATTTTACAGATGAGGTCACTGAGGCCCAGAGAAGTGAAGTGACTCGCCCAAAGTCACACAGCTGACAAGTGGCGGAGCTGGGATTTGAACTCCTGACCTCTGACTCCAAAGCCCGGACTCTTTCCACTGAGCCACGCTGCTTCTCTTGGGCTCAATGGGCTCACATCCTAAGCAGGAGGGAGAGGTATTGAATACCCATTTTGCAAATGAGGGAACTGAGGCATAACAAAGTGAAGTGACTTGCCCAAGGTCCCACAGCACGTTCTTGACAGAGGCAGGATTAGAACCCAAGTCAGGAAAAGCAACGTGGCCTAGTCAATTGAGCATGGGCTTGGGAATCAGTAGGACCTGGGTTCTAATCCTCACTCCACCATTTCCCTGCTGTGTGACCTTGGGCAAATCACCTCATTTCTCTGGGCCTCAGTTATCTCATCTGTAAAATGGGGATTAAGCCCCAGGTGGAACAGGGACTGTGCCAACCTGATTATCTAGTATCTACCGCAGTGCTTAGAAAAGTGCTTGACACATAGTAAGAACTTAATAAATGCCACATACAAAATAAGCACATACCACATGACTGCGGGGCCTGAGTTCTTTAAACTAGACCATGTTGCTTCTCTGTACTCTCCCAAATGCTTAGTAGGGCGCTGTTCACTAAATAAGCATCCAATAAATGTCGTTAATTGTGAAGACACACTTCTAGACAGTATTGGCATTTGTCAAAAAGTAGCAAAGAGAAGAAACATAACCCTGTCTGAAAACCTATTATATTAGATTGAAGGGTTCCTGAGGATAGGGATGAGTACTAGCTCCCTTTTAGTGTACTTTTCCACGTGTTTAGTACAGTGCTTGGCGCACAGTAAACTCTCAATTCATTCATTCAATTGTATTTATTGAGCGCTTACTGTGTGCAGAGCACTGCACTAAGCGCTTGTTTATCATTGTTTGATTGTCATACTCAACTGTTCAGTCCCTTGAAAAATCAAAAATCTTCTCATTTCGCATCAATGAATTGGAGATGTAAATGATTCCACGAAATCTCGGAGTGTTGCCAGGGCAATCTTCCAGGAATGCCTCTTCTTTGGACCCACTTGAAAGGAAAAATATTTTCCCTGAGCCCGTTCTCCTGCATCAAATCTGTAAATAAATATGACAAATAAATAAATCTATGGATGGCCCCATGAAACCTTTCTTTTCCCTGCCTGGCTCCATTCATTTTGCTTTTAATGTTTTTTTTTGTTTGTTTATTTTTAGGGTATTTGTTAAGCACTGACTATGTGCCAGGCACTGTACTAAGCACTGGGGTAGATTACAAGCTAATCAGGTTGGACACAGTCCCTGTCCCACATGGGGCTCATAGTCTTGATTTCCCATTTTGCGGATGATGTAACTGAGGCACCAAGAAGTAAAATGACTTGCCCAAGGTCAGTCAGCAGACAAGCGGCAGATCAAGATTTGAACCCAGGTCCAGGCTCATGCATTTTCTGCTAAGCCACGCTACTTCCCAATGTTGTGACTGGGAGATAGGTGATCTAAGACTAGAATCGGACAAACAAACCAGTGGGATTGAAGCAATTTCAGAGAAACCAAAGGATCATAAGACAAATGGACTGTATTTTGTGCATTCCAATCTTCCCCACCTCTTGTCACTATAGAGCAGTACTGGTATTTATTGAAGATCCATTTGGTGTGTTCCATTGCCCCTATCACTGGAGTAGTAATATACATATCTTTAATTTATTTAATGCTATTAATATCTGTCCCCCCCGGCCGAAGACGCTAAGCTTATTGTGGGCAGGGAATGTATCTGTTGTTGTACTGTACTTTCCCAAGCGCTTAGTGCAGTGCTCTGGACACGGTAAGTGCTCAATAAATAATAATAATAATAATAGCATTTGTTAAGCACTTACTATGTGCTGAGCACTGTTCTAAGCGCTGGGGTAGATACAAAGGAATCAGGCTGTCCCATGTGGGGCTCACAGTCTTTATCCCCATTGAATGAAATACATATAAAATACAAATCAGTACAAATACAAATGAAATACAAATACAATTGAATGAATGAATGCATGAATTCATTCTAGACTTCTACACTGTGAGCCCGTTGTTGGGTAGGTACTGTCTGTATATGTTGCCGATTTGTACTTCCCAAGTGCTTAGTACAGTGCTCTGCACACACTAAGCGCTCAATAAATACGATTGAATGGATGAATGAATGAATAGAGGCTTACTCTTTTAACAAGGCGCCTTCACATACCATGCAAAGACAATCCCATAAACTCCAGCGTCTTATTGGATGCGATACCCTCAAAGCCCTTAATTCTCCCACCACCATCTATCTAGAGAACCTTCTTAAATGTTTTATATTCCAGTTCAGAGGTGAAGCTTCCTTCAAGAATAACAGCACTTAGTATGGAATACAGATGCATAGCTAACTAATCAACCCCTGGCAAATCTCTGCAGTGGCAAAAATCCAACCAATTTGTAATTAGGCACTGGGCCACCTTGACAGATGGGCATTAGCTTGGGCAACCGAGGATGTATATATGGACCTATCAAGTTTAAGGGTTGAGACCACCAGTTTCAAACAATGGCACTTGAAACGGTGATTTTTCTGATGTTTAGCGAAACGGAAGACGGTATGCTTATCCCAGAAATCTGCCCTTTTCCAAAGTCCTTCTAGACTGTAAGTTTGTTGTGGGCAGGGACAGATTGGGTCATTTCCTGGACTGAAATCACTCAGGTATTGGTTTGGCACCCAGACCATTCTGCATTTCTAACTGCCAAATTTGTCCAGGGGCTCTAAGGACTTCCTGAATCAATCAATCAATCAATCAATCAATCAATCAATCGTATTCATTGAGCGCTTACTGTGTGCAGAGCACTGTACTAAGTGCTTGGGAAGTACAAGTTGGCAACATATAGAGACAGTCCCTACCCAACAGTGGGTTCACAGTCTAAAAGGGGCAGAAGATTCTGTCTGTCTCTAAAGTTAAAGTGCTTTGCTGCCATCGTTAGCTACCCTGCCCTAAGGATGATGTATAGCAATGTACAGAAAGAAATGTACAGAAAGAAAAGTCCAGTGAGGATCTGGATGCCTCCAAACTGTGGCATCTGCATTGGCAGGAGATGCCAATGCAAGAAGGGAGAGTGATACCAAGGGACACAGGGAAAAAAAGGGGGCGGGGGGCACGTCCTTTGATTGAGACTCTGGAAAGGTCCCATTTCTACACAGCAAACAAGCCAAGTGTCATTGTATAATCTCCAAACCGATTTTTCAGCTCCCAAACTGGAGATATATATCATGGAGGCATCAGTGGTCCAATTTCAGATTATCTGATCGTCATCCCTCAGCAGGTTGGCAGGATCACGGCAGCCCTGCCGGGGGATAAGGACTGGGCTGACCATTGCCTCACAAGTTCCAGACCTCTGTATTTACCCAAGCACTTAGTACAGCCCCCTGTACAAAGCAAGTGCTCAATAAATCCAATTGAATGAATGAATGAATGAATGAAAGAATGTTACAAGACATTTTCCAGAGCCATAGTTGAGAAGCTAAATCAAGCTAAATCAAGTCAAATGCTAGATACTGAGAGACTGCATTCTGATGCAACCTCTCAAGGTCACACCTGGAGAGTTTCCAGTCCTCTACCGGTGTCGACTACAGGAGGGAGAGTCAAGCCAAGGCCTGTCAATCAATCAATCAATCAATCGTATTTATTGAGCACTTACTGTGTGCAGTGCACTGTACTAAGCGCTTGGGAAGTACAAGTTGGCAACATATAGAGACAGTCCCTACCCAACAGTGGGCTCACAGTCTAAAAAGAGGAAGTCTAAAAGGGGGAAGTCTAAAAGGGGGCATTTTAAAACATTTTAAAGTCTAAAATGTCCCTTCCATTCCTAGCTTGGACGGTGGCTGGCGAGTGGAAGGCCATCTGCTACAAGTCAAAATTCACCGGTGCTGGGCAGCAGCGGCACGGTAGGGAGTCGAAGGCGGAGACTCACGTTTACTGAGAAGAAGGAGGCAGTGGTAAACCGCTTCTGGATTTTTACCAAGAAAACTCTGTGGATCTGCTACCAGAATGTTTGCAGATGGAGGTGGGACCTTCTGGGAGAGATGTGTCCATGGCGTTGCTATGGGGCGGACTCGACTTGGCAGCATAAAACAACAACATTGTTGTCCACTATTCGATGGAGTTCCATATCAGGCCCACCATAGGAGCTCCCATGGACAAATTAGCAGATAAGTGGCACCGGATCCCCATTTTTTGTTTCAAATTCAATCAGTCAATCAATAGAATTTATTGAGTACCTACTGTGTGCAGAGGGCTGTACTGAGAGCTTCAGAGAGTAAAGTAGAAATAGTAGGCCATGATCCTAGAGAAGCAGCATGGCTTAGTGGAAAAGAGCCCGGGCTCTGGAGTCAGATGTCATGGGTTCAAATCCTGGCTCCTCCAATTGTCAGCTGTGTGACTTTGGGCAAATCACTTAAATTCTCTGGGCCTCAGTGACCTCATCTGGAAAATGGGGATGAAGACTGTCCATGGGACAACTTAGTACAGTGCTCTGCACACAGTAAGCTCTCAATAAATACGATTGAATGAAAGAGGTCATGGGTTCAAATCCTGGATCTGCCAATTGTCAGCTGTGTGACTTTGGGCAAGTCACTTAAATTCTCTAGGCCTCAGTTACCTGGAAAATGGAGATTAAGACTGTGAGCTCCCCGTGGGACAACCTGATCACCTTGTAACCTCCCCAGCGCTTAGGACAGTGCTTTGCATATAGTAAGCGCTTAATAAATGCCATCATTATTATTTTTATCCTTGTCTGCAAAGTGCCTTCAGACCTAACAAGCTCGTTATGGGCAGGGGACTTGACTGTTAATTATTTTGCACTGTAATTTCCCAAATGCTTAATACAGTGCTCTGCATATAGCAAGCCCTCAATCAATACCATTGACGGAAGGAGACAGACACTGAATTTGCTGATAGGAGGAAAAAGAAAAAGTGGCTATGCATTTAATAATTATGGTATTTGTTACGTGCTTACTATGTGCCAAGCGCTGGAGTAGATACAAGGTAAGCAGATTGTCCCACATGGGGCTCATAGTCTTAATCCCTATTTTACAGATGAGGGAACTGAGGCCCAGAGAAGTTAAGTGGCTTGCCCAAGGTCACAGAGCAGACAAGTGGCGGAGGCAGGATTAGAACCCACCACCTCTGACTCCCAAGTCTGTGCTGTTTCCACTAAGCCACACTGCTTCTCTGTTTGAACTCCATTCTCTATTTGAACTATGCTTAGGTAGTAGGGTTGGTGAGTTAATATGTATAGAATAATAATAATAATGTTGGTATTATGCGCTCACTACATGCAAAGCACTGTTCTAAGCACTGGGGTGATATAAGGTGATCAGGTTGTCCCACGTGGGGCTCACGGTCTTAATTCCCATTTTACAGATGAGGGAACTGAGTCACAGAGAAGCAAAGTGACTTATCCAAGGTCACACAGCTGACCCAAGGTCCCAAACCCGTGCTCTCTCCACTCAGCCACGCTGCTTCCCTTCGAAGAGAGAAGAGAGAAGGAAGATTTTGAGTACCCAAATGCTCATAGAATTGAAGCAGAATGTCTGCCGACTCTTTTATATTGTAATCGCCCAAGCACTTAGTACAGTGTTCTGCACAAAGTAAACATGAAATTCAATTGACTGATGCAGAAGGGCCCAAGTGATACCTAAGAAAATATAACCTCACGAGCTTAGAGCTTGGATATTTTTTCAATGTCATACATAGAAGGTAACATACTGCTGTCAACGATGGGATGGGGGTGAATATATTTTAGCACTATGTTGCCCAAAATTATAGGGCATAAAGTATGAAAATAATTTTTAAGAAATTCAACTTTTCCCCCGTCAAAAGAGTAGATGTTAGAACACTGGATTTCTTAGAATTTTGTTCGAACAAAACACTACTTCTCCCAAATGCCTTCCGTTAATCCAGTTTCCTTGTTTTTCCTTAAGACTCCCTGCCTCCCCATGCACATTCGTAGGTGTCTAACTAAATCCTAGAATATTTTTTAGGATAAGAGCTAATCCTTTGCTTCCCCTACTTCCTAAATATGACTATCGTTTTTATATCCCTGAGAAGATTGGAAGCAGAGCAGGGCAGGGACCTCCATATTTTAACAAAGATAGTTATGGCATTTTTTAAGAGCCTATTATGTGCCAAGCACTGTATTAAGCGCTAGGATAGATACAGACTATGAGCCCACTGTTGGGTAGGGACCGTCTCTATATGTTGCCAACTTGTACTTCCCAAGCGCTTAGTACAGTGCTCTGCACACAGTAAGCGCTCAATAAATACAATTGATTGATTGATTGATTGACACAGTCTCCGTCTCTCAGTAATCTAGACTGTAAGGTCTTTGTAGGCAGGAAATGTGTCTACCCACTCCATTACACTGTACTCTGGTCATGAGTTCTAATCCTGGATCCACCAACTGTCAGCTGGATGACTTTGGGCAAGTCACTAACCTCTCTGGGCTTCAGTTCCCTCATCTGTAAAATATGGGATTAAAACTGTGAACACCCCATGGGACAATGTGATCACCTTGTAACCTTCCCAGTGCTTAGAACAGTGCTCTACACATAGTAAGTGCTTAACAAATACCATCATTATTATTAGTAGTAGTATTATTATCAAATACCATTATTATTATTATTATTACTCTCCCAAGCTCTTAGTAGAGTGTTCTGTACACAGTACGTTCTCCAATATCATTGACTGACGGGGCTCACAGTCTAAATAGGAGGGAGAATGGGTATTCAATCTTCATTTTACAGATAAGAAAACAGAGGCACAGAGAAGTCAAGTGATTGGCCACGGTCACATAAAAAGAAAGTGGCAAGATTGTACTCTCTTAATTCACTATGGCATTTGTTAAGTGCTTAATCTGTGTCAAATACCTCTAAGCACTGGGGTGGATACAGTAGGTGAGCCCTACTGAGAGCTCACCTCCTCCAGGAAGCCTTCCCAGACTGAGCCCGCTCCTTCCTCTCCTCTTCCTCCCCCTCCCCATCCCCCCAACCCTACCTCCTTCCCCTCCCCACAGCACCTGTATATATGTCTGTACAGATTTATTACTCTATTTTACTTGTACGTATTTACTATTCTATTTATTTTATTTGGTTAATATGTGTTGTTTTGTTGTCTGTCTCCCCCTTCTAGACTGTGAGCCCACTGTTGGGTAGGGACCGTCTCTATATGTTGCCAACTTGTACCTCCCAAGCGCTTAGTCCAATGCTCTGCACACAGTAAGTGCTCAATAAATATGACAATGAATGAATGAAAAGTTAATCAGGTCGGTCACCGTTCCTGCCTGACATGAGGCCCACAGTCTAAGTACAACAGGTATTGTATCCCCATTTTGCACATGAGGGAACTGAAGCCCAGAGAAGTGAAGTGACTTGGCCAAAGTCACACAGCTGACAAGTGGCGGAGTCAGAATTAGAACTCATGACCTCTGACTCCCAAGCCTGTGCTCTTTCCACTAAACCACACTGCTTCTCTATGATACACCTACTGTGTTTAAAATGTTGACCTAAGTGCTGAGAAAATGTACCCGGGAGAAGCAGCGTGACTCAGTGGAAAGAGCCCAGGATTTGGGGTCAGAGGTCATGGGTTCAAATTCTGGCCCCACCACTTGTCAGCTGTGTGACTTTGGGCAAGTCACTTCACTTCTCTGTGCCTCAGTTCCCTCATCTGTAAAATGGGGATTAAGACTGTGAGCCCCATGTGGGAAAACCTGATCACCTTATAACCTGCACAGCAGTTAGAACAGTGCTTTGCACATAGTAAGCACTTAATAAATGCTATTATTATTATTATTATTAATATTAATAAACACTCTGTCTCCAGTCCTCCTGAGGCTCACTGTCTAAGCATAAGCGGGGAAATGTTAAAATGAAAATTGTGGTATTTGTTAAAAGGTTACTCTGTTCCAATTTCTTAGTACAGTAATCTGCACACAGTGAGTGATCAATACATGTGATTGATTGATATACTAAGCTTGGGTAGATACAATATTATCAGGTCAAACACAGTCCCTCCCCTACATAGGGCTCACAATCTAGGTGGCAGAACAAACAGCACTTAGAACAGTGCTCAGCATTTAGAACAGTGCTTTGCATATAGCAAGAGCTTAATAAATGCTATTTAAAAAAGTGCTTAATCCTCATTTTAAAGATGAGGAAACTGAGGCACAGAGAAATGAAGTGATTTGTCCAAGGTCACACAGCAGGCAAGGTTGAAACCAGGTCCTCTGACTCCCAGGGCTGTGAACTTCCCACCAGGCCAGATTGCTTCACGTAAAAACACTACTTCTACGGTCCCCATTTTACAGATGAGGGAACTGAGGCACCTGCTTTCAGAGTCACACCTGACTCTGAAAGCAGTGAGAGAACTGAGGCACAGAGAAGTTCAGTGACTTGCCCAAGGTCATACAGCAGACAGGTGGCAGGACTAGAACCCAGGTCCTTCTCACACCCAGGCCTTTGGTCTATCCACTGGGCCACACTGCTGCTTCAGAAGATTATCCAAAGCCTGGTCAAAGCCCGAGCGGTAGCCAACCGTCGAAGATTGCCGGTACTGGATTTTTCTTTTGTTACATTCTTGTCTTTGAATTATGTATCTTATGCATGTGAAGAATTTAACATTCATTGTATGGACAGGAATGAGTATCTGCCCCATACAGCAGAATAAAAAAGGCAAAAAGATTCCCCAGTGCAATCCCCGGTAATGGTATAGAAAGCATGGCCCTGAAAGAGAATTAATGTTTGGGTCGACTGGGAAATAAGGATTGAGCTGTTAGTTCCTAAATCCATCACAACAGACCGAGGAAAATATCTTAATGTTGTAACTTTCTGGGTAGGAAGAACAGACTGGTTTTTACAAATGTTGGACGACAAAAGTGGCGTGAGCTCTGAAGAGAAGTCAGGGGAGCAGACAGTATAAGCAAAATGGGCTGAGAATAAATTGAATGATGTGACGTTCAGTTGCTCGGGATCAATGTAAATGATCCACATTGTTAAGGCAATGTCTAGAGGAGAATTAATAAGGCTAAATGTCACCATGCAGAAGCTCGGCAAAATGACAGTTCTCAGTCATTCTGTGCGTAAAGGAATTCCATTTTAGCAGAGCTAGAAATGGACCCTACACGAGCACAAAGAATCCCTGTTGTTGGCAGGGATTATCTCTCTTTATTCATTCATTCATTCATTCATTCATTCAATCAATCGTATTTATTGAGTGCTTCCTGTGTGCAGAGCACCAGACTAAGCGCTTGGGAAGTCCAACTTGGCAACATCTAGAGACAGTCCCTACCCAACAGCGGGCTCACAGTCTAGAAGGGGGAGACGGACAACAAAACAAAACAGATGAACAAAATAAAATAAATAGAATAAATATGTACAAGTAGAATAAGTAAATAAATAGAGTAATAAATCCGTACAAACATATATACATCTATACAGGTGCTGTGGGGAAGGGAAGGAGGTAAGGCGGGGGGGGGGAGGAGGAGGAGGGGGAGAGGAAGGAGGGGGCTCATTCATTCATTCATTCGTATTTATTGAGTGCTTACTGTGTGCAGAGCACTGTACTAAGCGCTTGGGAAGTACAAGTTGGCAACATATAGAGACGGCCCCTACCCAACAGTGGGCTCACAGTCTAGAAGGGGGAGACAGACAACAAAACAAAACAGATTAACAAAATAAACTAAATAGAATAAATATGTACAAATAAAATAAATGAATAGAGTAATAAATCCGTACAAACATATATACATATATACAGGCGCTGTGGGGAGGGGAAGGAGGTAAGGCGGGGGGGAGTGGGAGGGGGAGGAGGGGGAGAGGAAGGAGGGGGCTCAGTGTGGGAAGGCCTCCTGGAGGAGGTGAGCTCTCAGTAGGGCTTTGAAGGGTGGAAGAGAGCTAGCTTGGTGGATGTGCGGAGGGAGGGCATTCCAGGCCATATTATACTTTCCAAGTGCTTAGCACAGTGCTCTGCACACAGTAAGTGCTCAATAAATGCGAATGAATGAATGAATGTTAAGCACTTACTATGTGCCAGACACTGTACTAAGTGTTGGGGTGGATACAAGCAAATCGGGTTGGACCCAGTCCCTGTCCCATGTGGGGCTCACAGTCTCAATCGCCATTTTGCAGAAGAGGTAACTGAGGCACGAAGTAAAGTGACACGCCCAAGGTCACACAGCAGACAAGCCGTGGATCAGGTATTAGAACCCACAACTTTCTGACCCCCGGGCCTGGGCTCTATCCACTCTGCACTTGGATGAAGAATACAAAGTTGTTTTTGTTGTTGGGGGTGGGTTTTTCTTATGATATTTGTTACATGAATATATGTATATATATATATATATATATATATTCATATATGTATATGTATATGTATATACCTGTATATATGTATATACCTGTATATATGTATATGTTTGTATGAATTTATTACTCCATTTTATTTGTGCATATTTATTCTATTTATTTTATTTTGTTAATATGTTTTGTTCTCTGTCTCCCCCTTCTAGGCTGTGAGCCCACTGTTGGGTAGGGACTGTCTCTAGATGTTACCAACTTGTACTTCCAAAGCGCTTAGTACAGTGCTGTGCACACAGTAAGCGCTCAATAAATACAATTGAATGAATGAATGAATTGATGAATGAATACTATGCTCTAGGCACTGTAAGAAGTTCTGGGCTTGATACAAGCTAATCAGGTTGGACACAGTCCCTGTCCCACGTGGGGCTCACAGTCCTAATGCCCATTTTTCAGACGAGGGAACTGAGTCACAGAGATGGTCACGGAACGAAGTGGCGGAGCCGGGATTAGAACCAAGAGTCAGAAAGACCTGACTCAAAAGGGGATGCCCACACATTTTGGTAAAAACCCCTTCCTAGATGAAACATCCACACATTTCTTCACTTAAAAGTTTTCAAAATTTCAAAGCCAAATATACCCGTCGATTGTGAGACCGTTGTTGAGTAGGGACCGTCCCTATATGTTGCCGACTTGTACTTCCCAAGTGCTTAGTACAGTGCTCTGCACACAGTAAGCGCTCAATAAATATGATTGAAAGAATGAATGAATGAGTAAACATGTTTCCTCTTTTTGATACCCTTAAAGTATCATGTCGTGTCATCCAAATCCTACTGAGAGCTCACCTCCTCCAGGAGTCCTTCCCAGACTGAGCCCCCTTTTTCCTCTCCTCCTCCCCATCGCCCCCGCCCCACCTCCTTCCCCTCCCCACAGCACCTGTATATATATTTGTACAGATTTATTACCTTATTTATTTGACTTGTACATATTTACTATTTATTTTGTTAATGAGGTGCATATAGCTTTAATTCTACTTGTTCTGACGATTTTGACACCTGTCTACATGCTTTGTTTTGTTGCCTGTCTCCCCCTTCTAGACTGTGAGCCCACTGTTGGGTAGGGACCGTCTCTATACGTTGCCGACTTGTACTCCCCAAGCGCTTAGTACAGTGCTCTGCACACAGTAAGCACTCAATAAATGCGATTGATTGAATGAATGAATGAATGAATCCACAGAGGATGCTGCTTTGCATGCTCGGCCCCGCAGTAAGTCTAGGGGAAAGTTTAGGGTTCTGGAAATTAGGAGACCTGGGTCCCAATTCTGGTTATATTTATAATAGCATTTATTAAGCGCTTACTATGTGCAAAGCACTGTTCTAAGCGCTGGGGAGTTTACAATGTGATCAGGTTGTCCCACGGGGGGCTCACAGTTAATCCCCATTTTACAGATGAGGTAACTGAGGCTCAGAGAAGTGAAGTGACTTGCCCAAGGTCACACAGCTGGCAAGTGGCAGAGCCAGGATTTGAACCCATGACCTCTGACTCCAAAGCCCGGGCTCTTTCCACTGAGCCATGCTGCTTCCCCGATACCAAATACCAAATACCAAGTGGTTCTGCCACTTGCCTGCACTTGAGTAAGTGGCACTTAACTACTCTGTGCCTCAGTTTCCTCATCTGTAAAATGGGGGATTCAATACCTGTTCTCCTGCTCCCTTAGACTGTGAGCCCCACGTGGGGCAGGGACTGTGCCCAACCTAAGGCAGCATGGAGAAGTGGAGAGAGCACAGGTCTTGGAGTCAAAGGTCATGGGTTCTAATCCCGCTCTGCCGCTTGTCAGCTCTGTGACTTTGGGCAAGTCACTTCACTTCTCTTTGCTTCAGTTCCCTCATCTGTTAAATGGGGATGAAGACTGTGAGCTCCACGTGGGACAACCTGATCAACTTGTATCCTCCCCAGCACTTAGAGCAGTGCCTTGTACATAGTAAACACTTAACAAATGCCATTATTCTTCTTATTATTATACATTCTAATTCCGGCTCTGCCATTTGTCTGCTGTGGGACCTTGGGGAAGTCACTTCCCTTTTCCGGGCCTCAATTATCTCATCTGTAAAAAGGAGTTGGAGACGGTGAGCCCCATGTGGTTCCAACCTGATTTGCTCGGATCCACCCTGGTGCTTAATACAGTGCCTCACACATAGTAACCGCCTAACAAATACCAACAATAATAATCATTATTATTACCAGATTAACTTGAATCTCTCCCAGCTCTTAGAACAGTGCTTGAGACATAATAAGCACAATAATCTTATTCTGAAACCCACTTTCATGGATGGGAAAAAATACAATGCAGCTATGGTAATGTGTATTGTCACCTGAAGGAAGAGATGGAGTAGAACTGGGCGAAAGCAGCAGGAAAATTTGCAGAATGATATTGACGTGGTCCCATGCTCTTTCATTTTGTTCTTCCAAGTCCTCAGAACATTGTATTGTACCCATCAGGTGTTCAATAAACCCTATTACTTCCTAGCCACTGGCCTAAATCATGGTAACTCTTCTTCTAAGATATCCTGAGAATTAGGTGAGTCACCTCAATGCTCCTCAGTTGGATTAGGTAACATCTTTGTCCTGGATTATGGAGAGACTCACACTCTTTCTCTCTCTCTCTCTCTCTTGCCATCTTTACATGGTCTATTCTTCAGGGTAGAGACCTGGGCATTATCTGAAAGCAGTAGGAATGCACAAAGTTCACCTTTTAGTCGAACTGATATTTTTTTAGCCTGACTGCTGTGCCACAGAAGAATGAAGCGGGAAAGCAGAAGGGAGGAAGGCAGGGGAAACTAGGAGGTGGGGATGCGGAGAGAAACTATTATTTTGTCGGTAGATCATTCTTGGAGCCCTATTCACATCGAAGATCTAAAGTCAGCATTCGTTTCTATTGGATTTCTGCTATTCATTCATTCAATCGTATTTATTGAGCGCTTACTGTTAGCATCAGGCCTGCTCCTTCCCAGCAACACCTGCCACAGTTTATTTTATAACTGACTTTGCTCCTGTCTCTCCCACTAGACTTTAAACTCCTTCCTTATTAATGATGATAATAACTGAGGTATTTGTTAAGCATTTCCTCTGTGCCAAGCACTGTTCTAATCACTAGGGAGCTACAAGATAATCAGGTCAGAAACAGTCCCTGTCCCACATGGGACTCAAGGTCAAAGTAGAAGGGGGAAGAACAGGTATTAATCCCCATATTTAAAAATGAGGAGAAAGAGACCCAGAGAAGGAGAGTGACTTGCCCAAGGTCACACACAAGGCAAGCGGCAAAGACAGGATTAAAACCTAAGATCTCTGACTCATATTCTGGTACTCTTTCCATTAGGGCACATGTCTACCAATTCTATTATATTGTACTCTCCCAAGCACTTAGTACGACACTCTACATAAAGTGAGTGCTCCTTAAATACCATTGAAATTCCAAGTGCTTAACTCAGTGCTTGCCACATGATAGATGCTCAATTAATATGCTTGACCTAAAGATGAGTGTGAAAATGACCTTTTTACTGCATAACCTGTTGACCATTGACAGTCTAGAATATTCTTGAAATAATGGAACACCTAGAACGTGACTTCAACCATTGGTATAAATTGAGCACTTAATAATAATGATAACATTTATTAAGTGCTTACTATGTGCAAAGCACTGTTCTAAGCGCTAGGGAGGTTACAAGGTGATCAGGTTGTCCCACGGGGGGCTCACAGTCTTCATCCCCATTTTAAAGATGAGGTAACTGAGGCCCAGAGAAGTTAGGTGACTTACCCAAGGTCACACAGCTGACAAGTGGTGGAGCCGGGATTTGAACCCAGGACCTCTGACTCCGAAGTCCGGGCTCTTTCCACTGAGCCACGCTGCTTCTCCACTTAATGTGTGCAGAGCAGTATAGTAAGTGCTTGGGAAAGTGCGATATAACATAGTTGGTACATGTGATCTCTGCCCATAAGTAGCTTACAGTCTACAGGGGAAGCCAGACCTTAAAGTGGATTGGCGATCAATCAATCATTTATATTTGTTGAGGGCTTACTGTGTGCAGAACACTGTACTAAGCATTGGGGAGAATACAGTATAACTGATCCATTCCCTCCCCACAACAAGCTTACAGTCTAGAGAGGGAGACAGTCATTAATACGAATAAATTCATAAAAGAGAAGCAGCATGGCTCAGTGGAAGAGAGCCCGGGCTTTGGCGTCAAAGGTCATGAGTTCAAATCCAGGCTCCGCCCATTGTCAGCTGTGTGACTTTGGGCAAGTCATTTCACTTCTCTGGACCTCAGTTACCTCATCTAAAATGGGGACTAAGACTGTGAGCCCCACATGGGACAACCTGATCACCTTGTATCCTCCCCAGTGCTTACAGCAGTGCCTTCCATATAGTAAGCACTTAACAAATACCATAATTATTATTATTATTATTATTAAATTATAGTTATGAATATAAGTGTTGTGGGGCTGAAGGGGGTGGTGAAAAGAGGGAGCAAATTAAGGCAATACAGAAGGGAATGGGAGAAAAGAAATCAAGGAAGGCCTCGTGGAGAGAATGTGCCTTCAATAAGGCTTGGAAGGCGAAGAGTGGGGAAACACGTACTGAACGTTTTTGTAGAAAAATGATCCAGGCAGCAGAGTGAAGTATGGGATGGAGTTTGGAGAGACAAGAGACAAGGGAAGTCAGCGAGGAGACCGGTACCGTAGTCAAGGCGGATGGGTTAAGTGATTGGATTAACATGGTGGCAGTTTCGATGGGAAGGAAAGGGTGCATTTTAATAATAATAATGGTATTTGTTAAGCACTATGTGCCAGGCACTGTACTAATGTTGTGAAGGTTGAATCAATAGGAGTTAATGATAGATTGAATATGGGGGTTGAATTAAATAATAATTCACTTGGGGCTCACAGTCTTAATCCCCATTTTACAGATACGATAACTGAGGCACAGAGAAGTTAAGTGACTTCCCCAAATTGATGAGGTTGTCCCACGGAGGGCTCACAGTCAATCCCCATTTTACATACGAGGTAACTGAGGTACAAAGAATAATAATAATGGCATTTATTAAGCACTTACTATGTACAAAGCACTGTTCTAAGCATTGGTGATAAATTGAATATGGGGGTTGAATTAAATAATAAATACATAATAATGGCATTTGTTAAGCTTTTACTATGTGCCAAGCACTGTTCTAAGTGCTGGGAAGGTTCCAAGGTGATAAGATTGTCCCACTTGGAGCTCACAGTCTTAATCCCCATTTTACAGATGAAGTAACTGAGGCACAGAGAAGTTAAGTGACTTGCCCAAACTGATCAGGTTGTCCTAAATGGAGCTCACAGTCTTAATCCCCATTTTACAGATGAGGTAACTGAGGCACAGAGAACTTAAGTAACTTGCACAAGGTCACACAGCAGACATGTGGGATTTGAACCCATGACCTCTGACTCCCAAGCCCGGGCTCTTTCCACTGAGCCAAGAGAGGAGTCAAAGAAATGCCAAGGTTACGGGGCTGTGAGACAGGAAAGATGGTGGCCCTGTCTTGGCTAATGGGAATGTTAGGGAGAGGACAAGGTTTGGGTGGGAAGATAAGGAGCTCTGTTTTGGGAATGTTAGGTTCGAGGAGACGGCAGAACATCCAGTAGTGATGTCTTGAAGGCAGGAGGAAACGTGAGACGGCTGAGAGGGAGAGAGATCGGGGTTGGAGATTTAGATTTGGGAATCATCCACACAGAGGTGGGAGTTGAAGCCGTGGGAGTGAACGAGTTCTCCAAGGAAGAGGTGGAGATGGAGAATAGACGGAGATCCAGAACTGAACTTTGAAGAACCCCCAAAGTTAGTCTGTGGGAGGTAGAGCCCGCCAAAGAGACCGAGAATGAGCGGCCAGAGAGATAGGAGAGAACCAGGACAGGAAACTATCAGTGAAGCCAAGGATCGGGATAACAGTCATCAACAGTTTACCTCCATGAGTTGTAATTCTTGGAATTCCAATGCACGAGAATTCTCCCCTGTCAAAGCTTTTACATATAGAAGTCCCACCCAGCTTGCTCCCGAAGTTTTCCTGTATGACAGTTCCCAATGTTAGAACAATTGACTTGTGACTGTGACAACCTCTGCTGCGCGTTATGGTTTCATAAAACCTTCACGCGTATTTTTTGTCGTGTGGTACTCAGCAACTTATGATACCAGACTTCAGGGAAGGGAGAGAGGCAGGAAGTTCATAGACATTAACCGTCTGACGAGTGTTGGCAGCGAACTGGATTAACACCGACTTGGTTTGAGATTAAAAGGCTATGATTTCCTCTTTGGCTAGGTATTACCCCGTGAAATGACAGAATGAGAAAGTAATGTCTTCAAAGACACTTAAACAGCACATTTCTGGGATAGAGTTAACAAGAGAGGGAGGCGCAGAGATAAAAGTCAGTTTGAAAGTGCTTCGAAGTAATTTGATCGTGAGTATTTTCCTATCATTGAAGAAAACATCGTTTTGTAAAGATCACTTTGGAAAACTTGCCTCTGATTTTGAAATAGTGAGCGTGTTCCATGAGGAGCTCTCAAGATTTCTACACGTTCTGTCATGTCAAGGTAAAATGTTTCCATTATCACTATGTTCTCGTACAAATCGCACTGACAATTATCGGTGCAATTTTTAAAGTACCTATCACTCTAAGTTTAGGGAAGCCTAAGACTTAAATATGTTTTTATAATATTTCCTAGTCACTGATAGACACCATATAAATTGTGGCATTATGTGTGCTGAAACACTGAGCTATAGCTTTTGGTGAGTATTTCCAAGCCAAACTAAATCTATCCAATTGGAAGAAAGTATTGAAAAGTGATTTAATAGCCCGGAAGCACCATAAACTCAATTCCCCCTTACCCACCGTTTCCTGGAGAGAGTCGGGAAAGGAGATGCCCGTGACCTACCTCTGATAATAATAATAATGATATTTGTTAAGTGCTTACTATGTGCCAAATATTATTTTAAGTGCTGAGATGGATTGTGGGTGGGGGGGGCTTGACTACCAGTGGTTTTGTATTGTACTCTCCTAAGTGCTTAGTACAGTGCTCTGCACTTGGCAGGCTCTCAATAAATGCCATTGATTGATATTGGATAATCGGGTTGGGCCCAGTCCCCATCCCACAGGGTGTGTTCACGTTCACATCCTATTGAGCACCTACTTGGTGCAGGACACTCTACTAAGCATTTGGGAGAGGACACTAGAGGTAATAGACATGATCCTTGCCCTCATTCATTCATTCAATCGTATTTATTGAGCGCTTACTGTGTGCAGAGCACTGTACTAAGCGCTTGGGAAGTACAAGTTGGCAACATATAGAGACGGTCCCTACCCAACAGTGGGCTCACAGAGGAGATGTCAGTCTAGTGGAAAAGTAGGGTAGCGTATGTTGAGCTCCTACCGTGTAATGACAATTGTGGCAACTGTGGCCACTGAGCGTGGCTCAGTGGAAAGAGCCCGGGCTTTGGAGTCAGAGGTCATGGGTTCAAATCCCAGCTCCGCCAATTGTCAGCTGGGTGACTTTGGGTAAGTCACTTCACTTCTCTGGGCCTCAGTTCCCTCATCTGTAAAATGGGGATTAAGACTGTGAGCCCCATGTGGGACAACCTGATCACCTTGTATCCCCCCAGCTCTTAGAACAGTGCTTCGCACATAGTAAGCACTTAACAAATACCATCATTATTATTATTATTATTTGGGAACAGGTATTGAATCCTGGAGCTCAGTACAGTGCCCTACACAGTGACACATGGAGGAGCAGCAAGGTGTGATGGATAGAGCATGAGCCTGAGAGTCAGAAGGTCATGGGTTCTAATCCTGGCTCTTCCAATTGTCAGCTGTGTGACTTTGGGCAAGTCACTTAATTTCTCTGTGCCTCAGTTACCTCATCTGTAAAATGGGGATTAAGACTGTGAGCCCCACGTGGGACAACCTGATCACCTTGTATCCTCCCCAGAGCTTAGAACAGTGCTTTGCGCATAGTAAGCACTTAACAAATGCCTTCATCATCATTATTATTATTATTATTAACTATAGGGGATGTTAAAGATGTTGAGAGCAAAGTTAGTGAGTGTTAGATGGTCCAGCTCTTCCCATTAGGATGGATATCCAGGATGGCTGTCATCACGCAAGCTTCCTATAAGTATCTGGTTGCCACCCTTGGAGAGCGATAGTAATAATAATAATGATAATAATAATGGTATGTGCCAGGCAATGTACTAAGCTGGGATGGATACAAGCAAATCAAGTCAGACACAGCCCCTGTCCCACATGGGGCTCGCAGCCTCAATCCCCATTTTACAGATGAGGCAACTGGGGCATAGAGGAGTGAAGTGACTTGCCCAAGGTCACACAACAGACAAGTAGCGTGGCTCAGTGGAAAGAGCTTGGGCTTTAGAGTCAGAGGCCATGGGTTCGAATGCCGACTCCCCCACATGTCTGCTGTGTGACCTTGGGCAAGTCGCTTAACTTCTCTGAGCCTCAGTTACCTTGTCTGTAAAATGGAGATTAAGACGGTGAGCCCCACGTGGGACAACTTGATCACCTTGTAACCCCCCCCAGCACTTAGAACAGTGCTCTGCACATAGTAAGCACTTAACAAATGCCATTATTATTAGGGGAAGCAGCGTGGCTCAGTGGAAAGAGCACGGGCTTTGGAGTCAGAGGTCAGGGGTTCAAATCCCGGCTTCGCCAACTGTCAGTTGTGTGACTTTGGGCAAGTCACTTAACTTCTCTGTGCCTCAGTTACCTCATCTGTAAAAATGGGGATTAAGACTGTGAGCCCTCTGTGGGACAACCTGATTACCTTGTATCCCCCCAGCACTTAGAACAGTGCCTTGCACATAGTAAGCACTTAATAAATACCATTATTATTATTATTAATAAGTAGAGGAGCCGGGATTAGAATCCATGACCTTCTGGCTCCCAGTACGGTGTTCTATCCACCACTCCATGCTGCTTCCCCAAAGACCTGCTCAGAAGTCTCCTCAAATACCTGACTGAAACGATCCTAGGAATGAGATGAATAGATAGACAGAGAGGTGGAAAATGAATCCTTTACCCAAGATTAAACCCGTAATCATCATTTGCCCAACATGCCCTTTCTGTTTTAGTGTTCACCATTGTTAATTCAAAGAGGCAATATTTAACGGTGACTATAAAGAATGATGAAGAATAGATTAAATTGAAAAAGCTACGGAAATGTAACACATGGCTACAGAGTCCAGACTTCAGCAGTGGAAATTAGAAAATTAAGGTTGCCTTAGCAATAACCATATCTCTGAATTAAATAAGAAAACGCTGTTGAGCTTCCAAATAAAGTCTTTGATGACACGTTCAGCATCAGCTGCTGAGAGAGGGTCAGCTTACCACAAAGCCATCAGAAATGGGATAAATGATAGAAAGCAGGGGATCTGGAAAGATGGTGACATTAATACAAATACAAATAACAATGTTAAGAATAATATTGATAATTGTGGTATTTGTTAAGGGCTTACTATGTGCCAGGCACTGTACTAAGCACTGGGGTAGAGACAAGGTAATTGATGATGATGATGATGATGATGGTATTTGTTCAGTTCTTACTACGTGTCAAGCACTGTTTTAAGTGCTGGAAGTGGGGGAGACAAGGTAATCAGGCTGTGGGGCTCACAGCCTTAATCCCCATTTTACAGATGAGTTAACTGAGGCACAGAGAAGTTAAATGACTTGCCCAAAGTCACACAGCTGACAAGTGGTGGAGCCAGGATTAGAACCCACGATATAGAAAGAAGGAACTGTGGGTAATAACAAAGAAGTATGGCATTTGTTAAGCACTTGCTATGTGCCAATGACTGTTCTAAGCACTGGAGCAGATACAATGAAATAAGGTTGTCCCACGTGAGGCTCACAGTCTTCATCCCTGTTTTTTCTAGATGAGGTAACTGAGGCACAGAGAAGTTAAGTGGCTTGCCCAAGGTCACACAGCAGACAAGCGGCAGCGCATCATGGGAGAATTTTTCATGCCCCACATATAGAAGGGTCCATTGTCATTGGTTTGATCACCAATCACCCCCGGCCCCCTGACAATCATCTTCAAACCAGAAATGTGGGCCATTCTGGAAAAGTAAATGACTGGCTTTTAGTCGTGGGGAGGGCAGGGCTGATGGGGGGAAGTCGTACCATAATTTTTAACAAAAAGCTGTTCACACTGGGTAGGAGAGGGCAGGTTACTGTAATTTAGTGGGTGTCGCTTGTATGCAGCACTTGGGAGAGTGCATTAGAAATAAGAAACACAGTCTCAAGTGCCCACTTGTTTCTTTTTTACTCTTATTTTTTTCCCCCTCATTCTCCCCTCACTGCTGGATACAATTCCCCGTGTAACAGCCCCTCCCTTGTTTGTTGGTTGCCAAAATTATACCAAATCAGCCTGAGGCCATTATGTTAGTAAATATGGCATATAAAAATGCAGGTGAGTTAAGAAGTTGTTAAATATCAGTGAAAAATCCTCTTTGTTCCCCATATCTGGATAGTTTAGTACATTAAAGGCTATAGTTGTATCAAGTCAAGGATATGTATATATGTTTGTACCTATTTATTACTCTATTTATTTATTTATTTTACTTGTACATATCTATTCTATTTATTTTATTTTGTTAATATGTTTGGTTTTGTTCTCTGTCTCCCCCTTCTAGACTGGGAGCCCACTGTTGGGTAGGGCCCGTCTCTATATGTTGCCAACTTGTTGCCAACTTGTACTTCCCAAGCGCTTAGTACAGTGCTCTGCACACAGTAAGCGCTCAATAAATACGATTGATTGATTGATTGATATAGTTCGTGTTATCTTTAAAAAGAGAAAATACACAATGAAGGGTGTAGTTTACATTCCTTAAATGATCTCCCAAACTCTCCAATCCCCGCAGACTTCGGTCTTCGGCTCCTAGGAACACAGGACCTTAGCTTGTTTTGCCTTTCGGTTTTGTACTTCTCCTGTGGATGTTAATTGGCGATTGGTCGGATCCTGTGGTGAATTGGGGTTAGAACAATCTCTCTGGGAATGCTAGATTCACCTATGTGGAGCCCATTAACTCTTCGACCGTGCCAAGGTGCCATTTTGTACCCTGGAAGAGGTAATTTACCAAATGGCATCCTGTTGTCCAGGAAGACTTAATGTACCTTGCATTCATGATCGCTTGTCTCCCAGAGAACCTTTATGTTCATCCTTGCTTACCATAAAGTTAGATCCACGATTTCATATTAAATCATTCAAATGTCCCTGTAAAAGAGAGGAAGCAATTATTTTCAGCCCCATTTTATCAAAGTGACAATTGATGCTAAAATAAGTGGCTTGTCAAAGGTTATTTAGGAAATGAGTGACTCTCCTTCTTCTCTGGGCCTCAGTTACCTCAGTTACCTCATCTGTAAAATGGGGATTAAGACTGTGAGCCCCCCGTGGGACAACCTGATCACCTTGTAACCTCCCTAGCATTTAGAACAGTGCTTTGCACATAGTAAGTGCTTCACCCTTTGAGACTGTGAGCCCACTGTTGGGTAGGGACTGTCTCTATATGTTGCCAATTTGTACTTCCCAAGCACTTAGTACAGTGCTCTGCACATAGTAAGCGCTCAATAAATACGATTGATGATGATGATGATGATGATGATAAATGTCATCATTATATCTCCTGGAACTATGGCAAAGCCTGCTGACCCTACAGCACCAGATACAAACCATACTGACTTGCACTTGGTGGTCAATCAATCAATCATATTTATTGAGCACTTACTATGTGCAGAGCATGTACTAAGCGCTTGGGAAGTCCAAGTTGGCAACATATAGAGACGGTCCCTATCCAACAGTGGGCTCACAGTCTAGAAGATTGGTGATCTTAAATGCTGCCTTCCCTAAGGACCTGAGCATAATTGACATTTTGGCCTAGCTTTTGGTTTGGACATTTTTGCCTTTGGCTCCTCCGGCGGTCCAGCAATAAGCAAAAATATGGCTTGCGTGAAGAATGTATTTGGAATCTTCTAGTGTTAGGGATTGCAAGATTCAAGAGCACATGTGCTTTTTTGAAACTGCGAAAAAACAAGCTTCCATCCGGTTTAAAAATTAGTTTTGATATGGGAGAAAAATCTAAGAATAAAATATTCCATCTAAATGGCCATAAGATAGTAAAGAATTACGAGTTGCAAGTTAGATTTTGATCCTTCTCCATCACAAGCAGCATCATTCACTCATTCATTCAATCGTATTTATTGAGCGCTTACTGTGTGCAGAGCACTGGACTAAGTGCTTGGGAAGTACAAGTTGGCAACATACAGAGACGGTCCCTACCCAACAGCAGGCTCACAGTCTAGAAGGGGATCAGAAGATCCTGAGGCAGTCTTATTCCTTTATTAAGCCCTTATCAAATCAGAGAAGCAGCATGGCAACAGTGCTTTGCACACAGTAAGCGCTTAACAAATGCCATCATTATTATGGCCTAGTGGCAAGGGCCTGGGCTTGTGAGTCGGAAGGTCATCGGTTCTCATGTGACCTTGAGCAAGTCTCTTCACTTCTCTGGACCTCAGTTACCTCATCTGTAAAATGGGATTGGAAACTGTGAGCACCCCTGTGGGACCAGGACTGTACCCAACCTGATTTGCTAGTATCCTCCCCAGAGCTTAGTACAGTGCCTGGCATGTAGTAAGTGCTTAACAAATATCATAATCATTCTTATTATTTATTATTAAGTAGTTCAATATCAAGGATGGGCCTAAGAGGAGGTTGGGTTAACCTTCCTGATTTTTTAACTATTCAAACATTTCCACAGAAATGTGGGATTTGTAGGTACTACCATACTTTACCTGGGTGAAACAGACACAATAATTTTCATACTTCTATCTCTTTCTGTCCACTTCTCTTTCTTTTCCTCCTGCAAGTATCTTGGCCTCTTCCCAGCTATTGCCCAATGGCCTTCATTGCTCGTGTTATATTTTTTCTCACCCTCTCTCTTTTCCATGTCTCAGGCTCTGACCAGTCTTTTTACCCCAGTACTTTCGATCTTGCTTGCCCTGCCTCATCATTTCTTCTCCCTGTTCTCATTTCTTTTTCTTCCTGCTTGATCTTCCTCCGATTTTTCCTTTCTACAATGGAGGGAAGGCTAGAAGAGTCATCCGGGACCCCCAAAATAGTTCATGGAATTTATTTAATCTTTGCAGAATAACGAACCAAGCTCAAGGAGAAAATATAAAATAGGTGCGAAGCGATGCACAGTCCCTGGCCTTTGAGGGGTTACAAGCTGTCAGTGAGGAGGGGAGAGGGAATGGATGACAGAAGGAAGGCTGAAATAATAAGAGCACAAAACCAATATAAAAGATAAAGCGAGCGCGTCAGCCGACAGGACAGAGACTTCCAAGCCGATTTCCACCTCAACACATATGTAGTCTGATTTTGAAGTCACGGGAGATGGTAATGCCATTAATAAAAATAGTGGTATTTGTTCAACAGTGGTATTTGAGCTCTTACTGTGTGCAGATCACTGTACTGACCATTTGGGAGAATACAGTACAATAGGGTTAGTAGAAACGTTTCCTGCCCACTGGGAGCTTACAATCTAGACATTAAAATGAATTGCCGATGTGTACCCAGCACACTTCCCCCTTTCAAAGCCCTACTGAAAGCTCACCTCCCCCAGGAGGCCCTCCCAGACTGATCCCCCCTTTTCCTCTGCTCCTCCTCCCCTCCCCATCGCCCGGACACCCTTACTCTGCTCCACTGCTCTCCCCTCCCCACAACATTTCTATATATATGTACACATTTATTATTCTATTGATTTGATTTATGATGTGCATATATCTGTAATTATATTTATTTACATTGATGCCTGTCTAGTTGTTTTATTTTGCTATGTTGTCTGTCTCTCCCCTTCTAGACTGTGAGCCCGTTGTTGGGTAGGGATTTTCTGTATCTGTTGCCGAATTGTACTTCCCAAGCACTTAGTATAGTGCTCTGCACACAGTAAATGCTCAATAAATACAATCCAATGAATGAGAGATGGAGCGAATATCAAGTGCCTAAAGGGTACAGATAATAAAAATGATGGTATATGTTAAGTGCTTACTATGTGCCAAGCACTGTTCTAAGCGCTGGGGGAGATGCAAGGTAATCAGGTTATCTGACATGGGATTCACTTGATGCTTCATTTTTTGGGTGAAAAAGCTGCAATGAAGAGACAGGTTTTGAATGCCAACTCGGTGGAACAGTCTTTTGTTGGGCTGAAACAACTAATCGTAAGTAGCAACTATCTTGCTTTTCCATCCTTTTAGGTTTGCTAAATCCTGCTCTCCTTTGTAGAATTTCTTTAAGAAGTTTTGGAAAACAAAGAATGAGAGGGGACCGGGCGGGGAGGGAGATAGAGAGAGAGAGAATATGTGACTTGGGGCAAGTCACTTAACTTCTCTGTGCCTCAATTATCTCATCTGTAAAATGGGGATTAAGACTGTAAGCCCCCCAGGGGACAACCTGATCACCTTGTAACCTCCCCAGCGCTGAGAACAGTTCTTTGTACATAGTAAGCGCTTAATAAATGCCATCATTATTATTATTCACAGTCTTAATCCCCATTTACAGATGAGATAACTGAGGTGCAGAGAAGTTGAATGACTTGCCCAGAGTCACACAGCTGACAAGTAGGGGAGTTGGGATTAGAACCCATGACCTCTGAGTCCCAAGCCCAGGATCTTTCTACTAAACCACACTGCTAATTCAAGTACATCCAATGTGCTAAACACTGTACTAAACTATGGATTAGATGCAAAGTAATCCAGTCAAACACAGTCCCTATCCCACATAATAATAATGGTATTTGTTAAATGCTTACTATGTGCCAGGCACTGTACGAAGCGCTGGGATGGATATAAGCAAATCGGGTTGGACAGAGTCCCTGTCCCATGCAGGTTCCCTGTCTCATGCAGGTCTCACAGTCTCAATCCCATTTTACAGATGAGGGAACTGAGGCACAAAGAAGTGAAGTGACTTGCCCGAAGTCACACAGCAGACAAGTGGTGGAGTCAGAATTAGAACCCAGGTCCTTTAGACTCCAGGGCCCTTGCTCTGGTCATCATGTTCCACCCTGCCCTGCAGCCCCTGTTCAGGTTTCCCACCACACTTCACCATAACTGATGAACGGAGGGAAAATAATCTCACACCACAGCCCTCACATCCTTTTCTTTCATTCTTAAGCTAAACCCACTTAACTAACCTGCCCACTCCTCCTCACAACCATGTCAGCTGTAAATGTCAAAATATTACTCATTTTTGAAGGCTGGTAGTCCATCATCAGATCGATTTGAGCATATTCAATCACTCATTTACTGAGCACTTTCTGTGTAGGAAAATACATTATTATAGAGTTTGTAGACCCTTTCCCTGCCCACAATGAGCTAAGAGTCTATAGATTCCATCAGAAATTTCACGAGGTAACTTGACCTCCCCCTAGTTTTACTCAAGTTTTAATTACTGGAGGAGAATTGGATTTATCTGCTCAGAATGTATTTTTTCACCATCCTCCAGAGAACTATGCTTCAATAAACTAATTAATGACATTTATTGAGTACTTACTGGGTGTAACACACCATACTAAGTGCTTGGGAGAGTCCAATATGACAATATAATAGTCCTTAGAAACATTCCCTATCTACAACGAATTTACAGTCTAGTGGATTCTTATACATGTATGTGGACGGTGGGGGGATGTGGGAGTGTGTGGAGAGAAGGGATCGGTTCAGTGAATAAATAGAAATAATCACTTTTCCGGACAGTGTTCCCCAAAACTGGGACCTGTATTCCCAGTTGATTTTTGGCACCTACTTAACCCTCCCCAGAGTAGCTCAACAAATATACAGCTCCCCCATTAGCAGCTGTCTATTGGAGAGATTGCTTAAGCTAAAACAATATAGGTGAACGATTTTGGAAAGTGAAAAAGTAGGCAGGAAGCCTGCCACAGAGGGAAGGGGTCTAAGAACGAAACTTTGTTCTTAAATCGAGAAGCCACTTGGCTTAGTGGAAAGAGCCCGAGTTTGGGAGTCAGAGGTCATGGGTTCTAATCCCAGCTCCGCCACTTGTCAGCTGGGTGACTTTGGGCAAGTCACTTAACTTCTCCGGGCCTCAGTTACCTCATCTGTAAAATGGGGATTAAGACTGTGCGCCCCACGTGGGACAGCCTGATTATCTTGTATCTACCCCAGCGTTTAGAACAGTTCTTGGCACGTAGTAAGCACTTAACAAATACCGTTATTATCATTATTATCATTATATCTACCAACTCTGCTGTATTGTACTCTCCTGAGCACTTAACACAGTGCTCTGTGCCCAGTAAGCACTTAATCAATACCGCTGATTGAGTGATATGGGTCAGAGACTGTATCTGATTAATTGCATTGTATTTACCCCAGTGCTTAGCTTGGCACATAGTAAGTACTTCAAGGATACCACAGCTATCTTTGTTTTCACTCAGACCGTCAGCCTTAATGAAGATGGAGACTGAATCAAGCTGATGATCTTGTCTTTCACCCCGCTACCTGGATCCGTGCTTAGACTCTAGAAAGTTCTTCACGGATACTGCCATTGTTGCTAATACTATTAGTACTAGTTGCTTCACAAAAAAATACAGTGAAGAGATTCAATTGGGCTCTTTGTCTTTTTTCAACAGAAATGGGATTTTGCCATCAGAAAGCCACAGCCCGTTATTGGGTAGGGACCGTCTCTATATGTTGCCCACTTGTACTTCCCAAGCACTTAGTACAGTGTTCTGCACACAGTAAGCGCTCAATAAATACGATTGAATGAATTAGTTAATGGCTTACTGATGCTACCTTGATAGATCCTGTTAAATGTCTTGTTTTATGCCGCCGAGTCGTTTCCTATAACTAGCGACACCATGGAAACATCTCTCCCAGATGGCCCCGCTCTCCATCTGCAGTCGTTTTGGTAGTGGATCCAGAGAGTTTTCTCGATAAAAATCCAGAAGTGGTTTACCATCACCACCTTAGGTGCAGTAAACTTGATTCTCCACCCTTGACTCTCCCCCAGGCTGCTGCTGCCCAGCACGGGTGACTTTTGACTTGTAGCCTGCCCCCCGCTAGCCACTGCCCAACATAGGAATGGAATCAATCAATCAATCAATCAATCAATCGTATTTATTGAGCTCTTACTATGTGCAGAGCACTGTACTAAGTGCATGCCTCTGCTTGACTCTCCCTCCCATAGCTGAGACTGGTAGAGTACTAGAAATTCTCCAGGTGCAGATAGTAAAATAATAAAATATAACTTAATTCTTTCTGGAAAGTGTAGCTGTATGACTCTTTCATCACCCTCAGGTTTTTTGTTGGTTTGTTTTCTAATGGTATCTGTTACATGCTTAGCACGTACCAGGCACTGTACTAAGCGCTGGGACAGATACCAGTTAATCGGGTTGGACAGTCCGTGTTTCATTTGGGGCTCACAGTCTTAAACTCCATTTTACAGATGAGGCAATTGAAGCCCAGAAAAGCAAAATAACTTGCCAAAGGTCTCACAGCGGGCACCTGCTGGTATCAGGATGAGAACCCAGATCCTTTTGCTATCCGGGTCCGTGCTGTATCCCCACTGCTTCTGCTTCTCAGTCTCACCCCCCTCTAAAGACAGAGAAAGCTAAGAAAGCCAAAACTTCCTCTAGCTTCCCAAGATAGTAGTAACGATACGATTTCTTAAGCGCTTACTTTGTGCAGAGCAACACACTAAGCCCTGGGGAAGAATACACAGATACAGTCTGTGATACACAGATACTAAGCTAAGTGCTTTGTACAGTGCTCTGCACACAGTAAGCGCTCAATAAATATGACTGAATGAATGAATACAGTCCCCATCCCTCGGGGAGGTTTGTAATCTGAGTTAGGCCTCATTTTTCACAGTTTAAAACCTGCCAAAACTGGGCTGGCTGGACAGATCAGCACTAAAGAACAAGTTTTATTCAGGTCCCCGAAGGATTTGCCTGCACAGCTGGTTGAAGACAGTTAATTGCTCTTCATGATGATTAGAATGTTGTTAAAGCTCTCTCAGAGCAGCAGAAAGGGAACACGAATGTGGTTAGAAAAGGTCATGAGGAAAAGACGATTTAGCCAACCCATCCCAGTTTTATACTGACAAATGTTTATCATAAGAAAGCACCCTGAATGCTAAACCCAAATGTTACAAGGTTTCCCGGTTGATATAAATATGAAATTATTTCACTGAGCCATGTCATGCATTAATAAACCCCTTTAACCGGCAAGTTCATTTGAAGGTCCTTTCCTAGAGGCTGAGTGTATTTAAAGAAAATCACAGATATGTCTGAGAGGTTTAAAAAAGTTAAAAGTACGAAACCGGAGAGAATCGGTTTTGAATAAAACTTGGTTCTAAAGCTGGAAGTCACAGGCTAAAATTAAATTGGGTGACTGTTTTTCGACTCAGCAACCAATTTCACTCAAGGCTCATCTTTAATATGCTTTAGAGTAGATAATTTTGACTTAAAAATCCAACTGCCTTCCTGATTGGTGGGGGATTTATTATTCTATTTATCACATTCCTTAATTTTTATTTTTCATAGTGCAGCTACACCCTGATTCATGAGCCCAAATAAAGCTCTGAAAATTGGAGAACTTTGGCTACCTGTGAAATGCTTCTATCCCGGCTTGCCTGTTGAACTAAAACGGTTCAGTCCCTTCTAAAAGAAGCAGTATGTCCTAGTGGCAAGAGCCTTGGCTTGGGAGTCGAAAGACACATCTGCTGGGTGACCCTGGGCAAGCCTCTTCACTTCCCTCTGCCTCAATTCCCTCATCTGTAAAATGAGGATTAAGACCGTGGGGCCCATGTGGGACAACCTGATTACCTTGTATCTACCCCAGTGCTTGGCACATAGTAAGCGCTTAAGAAGTACCATCATTATTACTATTATTATCATTACCTATGCCCCTCACCATCTTAATGATTGCCCATTATAGGCGACCCTACTCACACAAACAGAAACAAAGAACTATAGGAGAAAAGCAACTTAACAATTGCTGAGAAAAGGAGCTCCAAGTTCGTTAGAGTGATTTGATTCGTTATTTTCACGTACACCTGACGAGGCAGAAGCCAGAATAATTCATGGAGAGAAATAGATTAACGCAGCTGAATAGGCAAACGAAGAGGCCTGGCTTACCTTGGTGCTTCTTCTGGATAACATTTTCAGCAGCCATTCACTCACAGAAGTCTCCCAATTGGAGAAGTCAATTAGTATCTTGTGTCAATCTTTTACCTGCTGACCACTCCAGGATTAACAGGTAATAGCCAATGGCAGAGGAGATTTAATCTGAAGGGATATGAACAGGCAGGGAGAGGAGGGCAGAGTGAGTGAGGTAGAGAAGGAAAAAAGTAAGAGAGGGCAAGCGGAGCAACTGTTGGGGAGCTGTGTCTAAAGGAGAGAGAAGTCATTAATAATAATAATAATGGCATTTATTAAGTGCTTACTACTACTACTAATAATAATAATGTTGGTATTTGTTAAATGCTTACTATGTGCCAAGCACTGTTCTAAACACTGGGATAGTTACAAGGTAATCAAGTTGTCCCCATTTTACAGATGAGGTAACTGAGGCCCAGAGAAGTGAAGTGACTTGCCCAAGGTCACACAGCTGACAAGTGGCGGAGCCGGGATTAGAACCCATGACCTCCGACTCCCAAGCCCGGGCCCTTTCAACTAAGCCGCGCTGCTTCTCTACTATGTGCAAAGCACTGTTCTAAGCACTGGGGAGGTTACAAGGTGATCAGGTTGTCCCACGGGGGGCTCACAGTCTTAATCCCTATTTTACAGATGAGGTCACTGATGCACAGAGAAGTTAAGTGAGTTGCCCAAAGCCACACAGCTGACAGTTGGAGGAGCCAGGATTTGAACCCCTGACCTCTGACTCCAAAGCCCAGGCTCTTTCCACTGGGCCACGCTGCTTCTCCTAATAATAATAACAGCATTTATTAAGTGCTTACTATGTGCAAAGCACTATTCTAAACTCTGGGGAGGTTACAAGGTGATCAGGTTGTCCCACGGGGGGCTCACAGTCTTAATCCCTATTTTACAGATGAGGTCACTGATGCACAGAGAAGTGAAGTGACTTGCCCAAAGTCACACAGGTGACAGTTGGTGGAGCCGGGATTTGAACCCAAACCTCTGACTCCAAAGCCCGGGCACTTTTCCACTGAGCCACGCTGCTTCTCTTGGTCTGAAGTCATCAGTCTGAGGCCTGAGGTCAGGCAGCAGAAAAATGTTGGAGCTGGGAATAGAATCCAGGTTCTTTTGACTCCCACTCCCGTGTTCTCCTTTGTGAAAAAAGATCACTGTGTGCTTTTCACAGTGGGTTTCATCCCTCCCTGAAGTACTCACTCTTGACACTCCACGTCCAAGCAGGAACACTACCAGACAGGAGGAAGGAGTGCGAGTCACGCTGTGCACACCACTAACACCGGAAATGATTCTTTTGCAAAAGTTCTCGGTCGTTCATGACCGCATCTTTTACTTACAACGGAAGATTCCATCATTGTAAATGGAATTAGGGACAGTTTTTACAAAATGATCCTGATACTCTTCTGCTTCCCTTATCTGTAATTTTTCAATCAATGGTAATAATAATAATAATAGCATTTATTAAGCGCTTACTATGTGCAAAGCACTGTTCTAAGCACTGGGGAGGTTACAAGGTGATCAGGTTGTCCCATGGGGGGCTCACAGTCTTAATCCCCATTTTACAGATGAGGTAACTGAGGCCCAGAGAAGTGAAGTGACTTGCCCAAAGTCACACAGCTGGCGATTAACGGAGTCGGGATTTGAACCAATGACCTCTGACTCCAAAGCCCGGGCTCTTTCCACTGAGCCAAGCTGCTTCAATGGTACTTACTCAGCACTTACTATGTGCAGAGCACTGTACTCAGTGCTGGGTAGGGTACAATAGATTTGGTAAACATAATTCATGCTTTAAGAACTTACAGTCTAGTGGGGACCATAGATATTAAAATAAATTACAGAGAGGAGAAACTGCAGAATGGAAGTATGTAGACGCAAATGCCATGTAATATACATGAATGCTGCTTTAATATTTGTCTCCACCATTAGATCATAAGGCGCATGAGTCTAGCTACTCTACTGTACTGTATTTTCCTGACACCTTTACAGTGCTCTGCATCCAATAATCTTTCAATAAATGCCACTGAGATCATTTTTTTATGGCATTTCTTCTACCAATTCTGTGTCTATCAACTCTGTTGTATTATACTCTACCAAGTGCTTATTGTGGTCTAGTGGAAAGAACATGGGCTTGAGAGTCAGAGGATGTGGGTTCTAATCCTGCCTCCGCCACATGTCTGCTGTGTGGCCTGGGGCAAGTTACATAACTTTTCAGTGCCTCAGTGACCTCATCTATAAAATGGGGATTTAGACTGTGAGCCCAATGTGGGACAGGGACTGTGTCCAACCTGATTACCTTGAATCTACCCCAGTGCTTAGAAGAGTGCTTGGCACAGAGTAAGCACTTAACAAGTATTTTTATTATTATTATTATTATTACAGTCCTCTGCACCAATTAAGCACTCAGTAAATGCCACTGACAATGATGACTGACTAAATGACTTGCTCCTCCTGAATGAACTGTACCTGACAGTTCTCATCCACACTAACCCCCTCTAGGTATCGCCCCATCTCCCTCCTACCCTTCCTTTCCAAAATCATGGACCGAGTCGTCTACACTCGCTGCTTCGAATTTCTCTCCTCCAACTCTCTCCTGATCTGCCTCCAATCTGGCTTCCATCCACTCCACTCCACTAAACTGCCCTCTCAAAGGTCACAAATGACCTCCTTCCTGCCAAATCCAACGACTCCTACTCCATCCTAATCCTCCTCAACCTCTCAGCTGCCTTTGACACTGTGAACCATCCCCTTCTCCTTAACACATTATCCAAACTTGGCTTCACGGACTCCATCGTCTTCTGGTTCTCCTTGTTATCTCTCTTGCTGTTCATTCTCAGTCTCCCTTGCAGGCTCCTCCCCGCTCTCCATCCCCTTAATGTAGGGGTTCCTCAAGGGTCAGTTCTTGGTCCCCGTCTATTCTCCATCTACACTCCCTTGGTGAACTAATTCGCTCCCACAGCTTCAACTATCATCTCTACATGGATGATACCCAAATCTACATCTCCTCCCCTGTTCTCTCTCCCTCCCTCCAGGCTCGCATTGATTCATTCATTCAATGGTATTTATTGAGCGCTTACTGTGTGCAGAGCACTGTACTAAACTCGCATCTCCTCCTGCCTTCAGGACATCTCTGCCTGGATAATAATAATAATAATAATAATAATAATAATAATAATAATAGCATTTATTAAGTGCTTGCTATGTGCAAAGCACTGTTCTAAGTGCTAGGGAGGTTATCAGGTTGTCCGACGGGGGGCTCACAGTCAACCCCCATTTTACAGATGAGGTAACTAAGGCCCAGAGAAGTGAAATGACTTGCCCAAAGTCACACAGCTGACAGTTGGCGGAGCCGGAATTTGAACCCAAGACCTCTGACTCCAAAGCCCGGGCTCTTTTCACTGGATGTCCTCCTGCCACCTAAAACTCAACACGTCCAAGACTGAGCTCCTTATCTTCCCTCCCAAACCTGTTCTCTCCCTGAATTTCCTGTCACTGTGGCAACACTAGCATCCTTCCCATCTCGCAAGCCCACATCTCTCATTCACCCCAAACATCCAATCTGTCATCAAAACCTGCCGGTCTCACCTTCACATTATTGCCATGGTCTGCCCTTTCCTCTCCAACCAAACTACTACCACGTTAGTACAATCACTCATCCTATCCTGACTGGATTACTGCATCAGCCTCCTTTCTGATCTCCCAACCTCCTGTCTCTCCCCGCTTCAGTCCATACTTCATTCTGCTGCCCCGATTATCTTTCTACAGAAACGCTTTGGGCATGTCACTCCCCTCCTCAAAAATCTCCAGTGGTTGCCTTTCAACCTTCGCATGAAGCAAAAACTCCCTCATTATTGGCTTCAAAGCTGTCCATCCCCTCATCCCCTCCTACCTCCCCTCCCTTCTCTCCTTCTCCAGCCCAGCCCACACACTCTGCTCCTCAGCTGTTGCTAACCTCCTCACTGGGCCTCGTTCTCACCTGTCCCACCATCGTCCCATGGCCCACATCCTACCTCTGGAACCTGGAACCCTCCCTCTTCAAATCCACCAAACAATCACACTTACCTCCTTCAAAGCCCTACTGAAGGCTCGCCTCCTCCAGGAGGCCTTCCCAGACTAAACCTCCCTTTTCCTCAGCTCCCCTTCCCCGCCACCTCTCCCTGACTCTTTGCCTTTTACTACCTCCCTCCCCACCCCCCAGCACTTGCGTGCGCATATGTACATATCTATAATTCTATTTATTTATAGTAATGCCTGTTTTACTTGTTCTGATG